>NC_136135.1:11244803-11844803 GCF_965212315.1 Lampetra planeri
GTCACAATACTGAAAAAGGGAGAATTGCATCCATCCTTGTTTCAGAATGGTGTGTCACCCATGTGCATTGTCGCACGTGTGGTTATGCCACGGTAACGAGATGTTAACCACCTCGTCTGGTATACGGGATGACGCGGGTTCGATCCCGACCCTGACGCCTGTACATGTGCAGTTTGCGTGTCTCTCCCCCCGTGGTCGCGTGGATTCTTCTCCGCGTCCTCCGGTTTCCCTTACACATTGAGAAGCTACGTGCGTTTGGAGTACTTTGCTGCGATACATTTCCACGCGATAAGCCACTTAGTTGAGCTGTCATTTGTGGCCAGTTCGCTTCAGAAAAACAGAGCTACATAGCTCAGCGGGACATACCTGGTAAAATAAACATACATTTGTATAGTTTATATAGAAATAGTCAGCAGACGTGCTGTCGCAGAAAGACTTACAGATGTCCCATGACGGCAGCTACCTCAAAACATCATGACGAATCCTGGGAAACCCGGGACAGGTGGCACACACACGCGCGTGTATGAAGTGGAGATCCAGTGATGTAGTCATCACATCTCACCGGGGGTGCCGAGCCCTGTGGGTACATTTACTCGGTAAAAGCACACTGCATAGTAATTACTCTGCCATGTATGAATTTAGGAAGCAGGAATCGCTCAATTAAATCAGGCTCACGTTGACCAGCTCGTGAAGTCGCATCTTTAAGTTCCACATTTCAGCAGGGAGTATTCCTTGATGTGGGTTCGAACCCCACCCTGACATCTGCTGTATATTTGGAGTTTGCGTGTTTTCCCCGTGGTCACGTGGATTTTTTCCCCGGGTCCTCTGGTTTTCCCTCGACGTTTAGAATCAACATCACGCGTTTAGAGTATTCGGCTGCTCTAAATATCCACGCGACGATAAGCCACTTGGCTAAGCTGCTATTATTTGTGGCCAGGTCGCTTCTGAAAGAAAAGAACGACATGGCTCAGCGGTGGCCCTTAGCTGGTCAAATAAAATACAAATTTAAAATAGTAAAATGATACCCACAAGGCATTGCTGCATTCTATCTTCCCACGCAGTGGCACGCGTGTCCAGACACACTCTTCGCCCGACATGGCGACGCGCTCTGATGAGGCATTGCCTCCACACTGAGAACTCCGGCTCATTGTCTTCATTGTTACAAGTGTGCACACACACATAACCCAACAGCCACGTCATTGCTCCGTAGAGGTAGAACCTAGGACGTTTTCAATGCACTTAAGAGCGTACGATTCATTTGCACGGTGGAACAAGGCCGCAGCCATGGAGTCAACATTGGGGGTGACCAAATCTTCCAGGGTGGCTGGGGGTCCCAACCCAGAGCAATATCTAAATTTGAAAACTCATTTCCTCCCTAAAATATTAAAAAATTCACTAACACATGGGATGGACCTTTTTTGTACAATAATGTCTATTAGTGTATTGTATTACATTGCTCTGTTTTTACTTTTTTTTACCATTTCTTGTTTCATTGTATGTAATGGCAGAGATTAGGGATTAATAAAGTACAACCATAACCACAATCATATAAACAGAAATCTATGCATTGATTTATATGAAGACAAGTCCAGATATTGTGGCCAAGGTATAGGAAATTGTTGTTTTTATTTCCATAGCATAGCAATTATTTTTTATAGCGATATATTGGGGAGGACATTTTGAGCATATTTGAATATTGTCAAATGATGTGTTACAAATCATGGAAACAGTAGCTAAGAGTTCAATTTAAAGATCGAAATGCTGCGTTGGAAAAATCTGTTTAACCCCTCGATTTTTTTATTAGGAGTTTGCATGTTCTGCCCGTGGTCGCGTGGATTTTTCTCCAGGTCCTCTGGGTTTTTCGCTCCACGTTTAGAAACATGCATTTCGAGTATTTGGCCGATAGAAATACCTACATGGTAAGCCACTTCGTTGGGCTGTCGTTTGTGGCCAGATCACTTCTGAAAAAGAGCGATATGGCTCAGTGGGCCTTACCTGGTAAAATAAAAAATAGTTCAATCGTTTTGATCCTGTGTGACTCTTAACCTGCTCGGCTCGCTAACTTCATTTCTCCATCTCCTGTCCACCCCATGAGCAGAGACATATCCCTGCCGTATCGGTCTGACTATCTCAATGCATCTATGCACAATGGGGGAGGGTGGTTGCTACAGCTCCACTGCTGCTCCTTTGTCTGTTCTAGCCTTCCCTCTCCTGTCATTATTCACACACAAACCTTTACGGTGAAATATTTTGTTGAATTGTTTTTCTATACAAAAATATGGATTGGTTGTCAAATGCACGGATATTAACGCGTGTGTAAATGTAATGACATATGGGCATTGGATGATGTAACATCATGGCAATTACAGATGCTGTGATTTAGCCCCACGTATAAAACGATTCAAAACATATTCACGATCATTATCAGGATGGCTTCGTGACCAAAGCCATTAAAGCCACCATAATTAACTGTAACACCTAAATCATGTGGAAATGTTGTTATTTTAAAGTATACTTTGTCATTTTGTAATGCAATAATAATTAATTAGACTAATAATTGTGTTGAGATTAACATGCCTTTGGTCATTCCATCCCATGAATGTCGTCACGTTTCTGAGTGGTCACAACTGGTGATATTACCGTAATCACATAATTACAAGATGCACTTCCCCGCCCCCCCCTGTATTTCAATGCAAAAATTGGAGGCGATGTATATGTGTGTGTGTTAGAGTGTGTGCGTGTGCGGAGCGGTGGCACAGTGGTTAGCGCACTGCGCTACAAACCCTGCGACCCGAGTTCAATGACTGCTCACAGCCAACATCGGTGACAAATATCTGCACCGGTCTTGGGGCTCCCCTAGGTCTACTCAGCCTTGATGTCTTTTACACGGAGTGTAAAAGACATCAGTGCTGGGGAGATACATGCGGTCGGAAGTGGTGCTGGCCACCCACCCCATCGTGTGCTGTGCTGACCTTCACAGCTCGTCGCTAACAACACTTTCTCCAAAAGTAAGTAAAGACTTTGGGAGCGATCTTTGTCTTTCTGTGTGTGTGTGTTAGAGTGCGTGTGTGTGTGTGGGGAGCGGTAGTGTAATGGTTACCGCGCTGCGCTATGAAACTGGACAACCCGGGTTCGATTCACGCTCATGGCCAACACCAGTGAAGATTATCTGAACTGGTCCTGGGCCTCCCCTAGGTCGACTCAGCCTCAAATGAGTAACCGGTGTGGTGTATAAACATTGCCACTTAGGGAGACAAAGGCGGCCGGGCGTGGTGTTGCCCACCCACCACCTCGTGTGCCGTGCCGGGTTAAAGCACCTGTGCACGATAACAGCACTTGCCCCAACAGTCTGTGAAGGCTACGTGGGGGATTTTTGTCTTTTGTGACCAAATCTGCATAACATTATTGACGCCGGGCACGAGTTTGGAGGCGCGTCTTGCTTTCCGGAATATCTTATAATTCGGAGAAAAAAAGTTAAGTCTGAACCACGGATGAGTAAACTGTTTGTCTTTTCGTCTTCCTTGTACTATGGGTTACGCCGCCTGGGAACACACCCAGCCTGATGTCATCGCACGGCAAACAGCAGCTTGTTCAGAGAAGCGGACGTGGACATCATAGAAGCCGGCGGCTGTTGTCGCGGCCCTCCCACGCGCACCTCGAGCGGCAACGCGGACGGGGGGAGTTGTCCCTGGCTCGGGCTGCAGTTGTCCCTGGCTCGGGCTGCAGGCGACAACCCTCATCAGACGGGGCCGCCCAGCGCTGCTTCCCGGCACACGCAGCCCAATGTTGCTGAGCACGGGAAAAAAGCACGCGCCGACACTGACGACTCTGCTGGTTGCAACACGGTGTGGTTGGTGGTGGTGGCGGTGGTGGTGGCCATCAATGAGTGGGGAGGCTCTGGAAAAGCACGTGGTTATGTCACTAAGGTGGGAGGACCTGAGGTGTAACAACAACAACAGCGACAAATCTCTCGTCACAATCCTCAACGTTAGACCAGTGGCGGCTCCTGCAAAATCTCTCAGGGGGGGCAAATGTCTGGATGATTGATAAGGATAAGGTCCACCCATGCAATGGATAAATTAACAGCTTAAGCATGTAAAGGCAACTTCACTTCTTTAATATTAATGAAAAATAAAGTGACTCTTACAATACATCTTGTTTGTTTCTATACTCACTATTAAAACAAACCACTCAAGTTTCTTTTATTAAAGATTCCACTAGGTGGCGACAAATTATATTGTTGGATGAAACTTGCTTACGTATGATGACGTAAGCACGTATGATGACGTAAGCACGTTAGGGCGAGCCCTCCCGGAAGCCATAGAGAATGCATTGCAGCGCCCCCCGGTCGAAAAAAAACATCTTTGAATGTAAGTCTATGGGACCACTCGGGGCGATTCTCAGCCGGAGTGAAATCGCCCAAAAAGAGGTGGTTATCCACAGAACGTGACATGACGCTGATTGGACTATATCCAGAGGCACAGTGACGGCTAGCGTGACTCTGTGGTTGAATGACATTGGTGGTGCGTCGCCCAATCGCCCTAATGAAGAAACCGCCCCTGCGTTAGACGAACCCTTGCTTGCTTTTGCGAAACCGCCTTGGCGTTTGTGCACAAGCACGCATGGAAGAGACTTACCACGCTAACACTGGTCAACAAAAAAAACATTTGTTTCTAGCCTGGACTTTTGCAGCTGTTCTAGACTAATTTCAGGGTGCTGATTCCAAATCTGATCTCAGATTTGCTCTAGCACATCTCATTTTTATGCTATCGGCATACCCCATTTTCATTGATTTTACCCGAAATTAACTCTGTCACTTATGATTGCAAGTTGTTGCGAGTCAGTGACTGCTTTAGTGTAAAAATATGGTGCTGTATTTTTAGGATAGTGTGTTTATAATATAATTTTATGTAGATATCCACATTTATTTGATATTTTTCTTCTGCAGTTTTTATTGAAAATGCAATATTTGATATCTCAAAAACCTGATGTGATAGACAAACACTGATGCCAGATTTGGAACCATCACCCCAAATTACCTTAAAACCGTTGGAATACCTTATGCCAGAAAAAGTGTGTTGACCAGTGTAATCAATAACACTGCCTTACATATGAAACATATAGATAACAGGGGACAATGTTAGGTCATGCCCCTTCATAGAGCTCATGGCTGAAATGCATAATCGCCGTAATATATGTATGAATGTTGAACTTCTTTCGCACCGTACATAGCCAACCGTGCGCATGGGATATGCGGGGCCAGGACAACAACAGCAGATACAGAGGACAGAGAGATGGAGTGAATAATTAATATTAATAGCTATTAATATTAATAACTAGTAACTATTATTCACTTGCTGATTACGTTTCATCCTTTGCCAGGGTCAAAATATGAGAAGGGGTTTTCCCCGTTTGTCTGGTAACAAAACAGGTGTTAAGATGTTAAAACACCAAACTGAAACCTTTTGCAAGGAATCGTGTCTGCATTAACCACAGATACTTGTGGTGAAAATAGAAACACAAAAAACATGCTCTGACAGTATGTGCATTGTTCGCCTTTTGGCGTCCTCTGGTCTAACATTGTTTGAGACGAGGCTCTAAAGAAAGCTGTTTCTGGTGTGGACCAATCAGTTTCAAAGACAATGCACATACTGTCAGAGCATGCTGGGTTACGTAGCGCAGGGCTGCAACAGGCTATTAGGAATCCGCGTCAGAATGAATGGTGCGAAAAAAGTTCGCCACGATGGAAAGATGTTAACTACCTCTCCTGGTATACAGGAGGTCGTGGGTTCGATCCCGACCCTGACGCCTGCTGTATATTTGTAGATTGTGGTGTCTCTCTCCCCCCATGGTCGCGTAGAATTTTCACTAGGCTCTCCGGTTTTTCCCTCCACATTTAGAATAAACATCACGCGTTTAGAGTATTGGGCTGCTATACATTTCCACACGATAAACAACTTCGTTGCGCAATCATTTGTGGCCAGGTCGCTTCTGAAAAAGAGCTCGACAGCTCAGTCGGCCTTACCTGGCAAAATTAAATGTTTAGTATCGTAACGGTAATAAAATAAAATTAATCAAACCTTACCCGCTATTCCTCTCGTGTCAGCCATTGTTGAGGTCACTCGCACTGCGTGGCCTGCGGTAGTGCCACCACCCCCCCCCCCCATTGTAGCGCCACAATGTGGTGGTGGTGGCACTACAATGGGTGGTGGTGGTGGCACTACAATGGGTGGTGGTGGTGGCACTACAATGAGTGGTGGTGGTGGCACTACAATGGGTGGTGATGGTGGCACTAGAATGGGTGGTGGTGGCACTACAATGGGTGGTGGTGGTGGCACTACAATGGGTGGTGGTGGTGGCACTACAATGGGTGGTGGTGGTGGCACTACAATGGGTGGTGGTGGTGGTGGTGGCACTACAATGGGTGGTGGTGGTGGTGGCACTACAATGGGGGGTGGTGGCACTACAATGGGGTGGTGGTGGTGGTGGTGGTGGCACTACAATGGGGTGGTGGTGGTGGCACTACAATGGGGTGGTGGTGGTGGTGGTGGCACTACAATGGGGTGGTGGTGACACTACAATGGGTGGTGGTGGTGGCACTACAATGGGGTGGTGGTGGTGGCACTACAATGTAGTGGTGGTGGTGGCACTACAATGGGGTGGTGGTGGTGGTGGTGGTGGTGGTGGTGGCACTACAATGGGGTGGTGGTGGTGGTGGCACTACAATGGGGTGGTGGTGGTGGCACTACAATGGGTGGTGGTGGTGGCACTACAATGGGTGGTGGTGGTGGCACTACAATGGGGTGGTGGTGGTGGCACTACAATGTGGTGGTGGTGGTGGCACTACAATGGGGTGGTGGTGGTGGTGGCACTACAATGGGGTGGTGGTGGTGGCACTACAATGGGGTGGTGGTGGTGGCACTACAATGGGTGGTGGTGGTGGTGGTGGTGGCACTACAATGGGTGGTGGTGGTGGCACTACAATGGGGTGGTGGTGGTGGCACTACAATGGGGTGGTGGTGGTGGCACTACAATGGGTGGTGGTGGTGGCACTACAATGTGGTGGTGGTGGCACTACAATGGGGTGGTGGTGGTGGCACTACAATGGGGTGGTGGTGGTGGCACTACAATGGGTGGTGGTGGTGGTGGTGGTGGCACTACACTGGGGTGGTGATGGTGGCACTACAATGGGGTGGTGGTGGTGGCACTACAATGGGGTGGTGGTGGTGGCACTACAATGGGTGGTGGTGGTGGCACTACAATGGGGTGGTGGTGACACTACAATGGGTGGTGGTGGTGGCACTACAATGGGGTGGTGGTGGCACTACAATGTGGTGGTGGTGGTGGTGACACTACAATGGGTGGTGGTGGTGGCATTACAATGGGGTGGTGGTGGTGGTGGCACTACAATGGGGTGGTGGTGACACTACAATGGGTGGTAGTGGTGGTGGTGGCACTACAATGGGGTGGTGGTGGCACTACAATGGGTGGTGGTGGTGGCACTACAATGGGTGGTGGTGGTGGCACTACAATGGGGTGGTGGTGGTGGCACTACAATGTGGTGGTGGTGGTGGCACTACAATGGGGTGGTGGTGGTGGTGGCACTACAATGGGGTGGTGGTGGTGGCACTACAATGGGGTGGTGGTGGTGGCACTACAATGGGTGGTGGTGGTGGTGGTGGTGGCACTACAATGGGTGGTGGTGGTGGCACTACAATGGGGTGGTGGTGGTGGCACTACAATGGGGTGGTGGTGGTGGCACTACAATGGGTGGTGGTGGTGGCACTACAATGTGGTGGTGGTGGCACTACAATGGGGTGGTGGTGGTGGCACTACAATGGGGTGGTGGTGGTGGCACTACAATGGGTGGTGGTGGTGGTGGTGGTGGTGGTGGCACTACACTGGGGTGGTGATGGTGGCACTACAATGGGGTGGTGGTGGTGGCACTACAATGGGGTGGTGGTGGTGGCACTACAATGGGTGGTGGTGGTGGCACTACAATGGGGTGGTGGTGACACTACAATGGGTGGTGGTGGTGGCACTACAATGGGGTGGTGGTGGCACTACAATGTGGTGGTGGTGGTGGTGACACTACAATGGGTGGTGGTGGTGGCATTACAATGGGGTGGTGGTGGTGGTGGCACTACAATGGGGTGGTGGTGACACTACAATGGGTGGTAGTGGTGGTGGTGGTGGCACTACAATGGGTGGTGGTGGTACTACAATGGGGTGGTGGTGACACTACAATGGGTGGTGGTGGTGGCACTACAATGGGTGGTGGTGGCACTACAATGGGTGGTGGTGGCACTACAATGGGTGGTGGTGGCACTACAATGGGTGGTGGTGGCACTACAATGGGGTGGTGGTGACACTACAATGGGTGGTGGTGGTGGAACTACAATGGGTGGTGGTGGCACTACAATGGGTGGTGGTGGCACTACAATGGGTGGTGGTAGCACTACAATGGGTGGTGGTGGCACTACAATGGGTGGTGGTGGCACTACAATGGGTGGTGGTGGCACTACAATGGGTGGTGGTGGCACTACAATGGGTGGTGGTGGCACTACAATGGGTGGTGGTGGTGGCACTACAATGGGTGGTGGTGGCACTACAATGGGTGGTGGTGGCACTACAATGGTGGTGGTGGTGGTGGCACTACAATGGGTGGTGGTGGCACTACAATGGTGGTGGTGGTGGCACTACAATGGGGTGGTGGTGGTGGCACTACAATGGGTGGTGGTGGCACTGCAATGGGTGGTGGTGGCACTACAATGTGGTGGTGGTGGCACTACAATGGGTGGTGGTGGTGGCACTACAATGGGTGGTGGTGGTGGTGGCACTACAATGGGTGGTGGTGGCACTACAATGGGTGGTGGTGGTGGTGGTGGTGGTGGCACTACAATGTGGTGGTGGTGGCACTACCGCAGCCCACGCGGTGCGAGTGACCTCAACAATGGCTGACACGAGAGCAATGCGAATGATAGGAATGTTGGGTAAGGTCTGATTAATTTAATTGTATTACTGTTACGATACTAAACTAAACGTTGTATTTTACCAGGTAAGGCCCACCAAGCTGTATTGCTCTTTTTCCACAAGTGATGACGTGGAAATGTATAGTGGCCAAATACTCAAAATGTGGAGGGGAGAAACTCCACGTGAAGAGAGACGCTGCAAACGCCACACCAGGCGAGGCAGCTAAGGGGCCGTCCATAAATGACGTCAAGCACCTAGGGGGGGGTTCAGACATTTGTGACGATGTGTGACGAGGGGCGGGGGGGTTTGAGAAATGTGACGTCACATCAAAATGCGCAACTTTAAATAAATATAGACAACACGTTCTACTTTATTAATATACTTTTTTAAATAAAGGTTTTCTCTTACAACATCAGAGTGCAGCGCCACATTAAATACGCAATACAATGACAATAGTTTAAAGAGATTTGAAGCATGCTATATATTTTTTGGGGGGGCAGAGCTTTGTGACGTCATATTTGAGGGGGGGGGTCTGACTTTTTGTGACGCCGTGTGACAAGGGGGGGGGGCGTAAAAAATCATCCAAAATTGCGTGACGTCATTTATGGACGGCTCCTGACGTGTCGCCACCGCGGCACGCTTGGAGGAGGGGGATTGAAAAGTGAATTCAGAGTAGTGATGAAATACACCACAGCAAAAAAAAACCTAAATTTTCTCATTGCGTGGATTTCCGACTGCTTCCTTGCGGATTGAACCTCTGGGACTCATCGACCACTCACTCGCGCTGGGTCCTCCTCCCCCCACGTGACCGCCTCCTCCCACGTGGCCGCCTCCACCCACCAAGCGTGGAGGCAATCCCCCCCCCCCACCGGCCCCCCAGCGTCCACTCTTCCCTCCCGATCTCCCCACCTCCCTCCCTCTTTTTTTACGATCAGAGGAAAACAAGTTCAAGTTCATGTATTAGGTATAGCCCTGTGAGCCATTCGGCTCTTGAATCTGGTGCAACCGCAACAAACAAAACATAAACAAGAAAACATCTTAAAGTGACTATGTGCAAACTGAAAATCCAGGGAAAAAAAGAGCAAAAATTCCAGGAAAAAGCACCATACACCAACGCTGTGTGCAAAAATCCCAGTGGGATGCAAGTCAAACAACAACAACAACCACAAGACAACTTAGATTAAGGCAGATGCTCGATTTAGTCGGCACTTTGCTTCGTTCATAATTTCGTTTTTTTTCCCCATTGCTTTGCTTTATGTGCTCCCCCCCCCCCTGTTTAAATGAACGATTTTAGGAATGTTCCCATTGTGCTATCTGTGCTACAACACGCTCTGCTCCTCCTTCTTACCCTTTACCCTCTCTCTCTACCCCCTCTCTTTCTCTCTCTCTCTGTTCCCCCTGTTTTCTATGTAATTTGTTTTAACTACGACAAGTGCTGCATCTGCACCCAGCACTCCTCACAGTCCCCTGGCCTCCGACGGTAGCTCATCATGTCTCCACGCACAGGTCTCTGTCTTCTACCACCGAGCACGCGGCCTCCTCCAGCGCCCACTGCTCCATGAAGACCGGCACGGCGTGGGTCAGCCGCGCATGGCGGAACTCCAGCCCACACACCCTGGCTTCGACCAGAGCGCGGAAGATGCCCAGGCTGCTGGCCGGACGTTTCCCCTCCAGGGCCACCTTCCTCGCCCTGTGCATGGCGAGCTTGGCAGAGCCGACGAGCACGTTGACCGGCCCCTGAAGATGTTGGGATCCGTCGCCCTTCGGGTGTTCAAAGATGAGGACCGTCGGGGAGAAGTGGAGGCTGAACTTTAGGAGGATGTTTCTCAGGACCTTGAACAGCGAGTCCAGGCTCTTGCACTCCACGTATCGGTGCGGCACCGTCTCCACTTCACCGCAGAACCAGCACTCCGGGGAGGTGTCGGTGAAGCGCGCCAGGGAGGCGTTGGTGGTGACGGTGCCGTTCCCCCCTCTCCCCGTCCCCTCCCTGCCACCCCCTCTCGTTCCCTGTCCCCCTCCCTCTAACCCTCCCTCTCCTCCCTCCCTCTCCCCCTCCCTCTCCCTCTCTCCAGATATGCATTTCTCGCCCTCGTTGTTATTCTTGGACATCATTTCACATTGGCCCTTAGCAAAACCTCTGTTTCGTTCTGTCACGGGATATGCCGCGGAACGCTCAAAATAAACCACTGCGTTTGACTTCAACGCATGCTCGTTTTATATTTACATGCGATATCGTTATATATACAGTACAGGTAAAGATGTTGGGAAGCTACTGGAGCTGTACACTTTTTAAATTAAATTTAAACCTAATTTCATTAAAACTGATTTTGTGTTCAGATTGTTGTCCTTCCCCCGCACCTCCGATGAGCGTGGTTGGCTACGTACGGCGCGAAAGAAGTCCAACGTCCACGTGCATGCACTTTACCACGGTTGCTTGACACAGGGTCAAAGGCCGAGAATTCCAAGGGCATGAAGGTGCGTGACAGATGCGAGTGTTGAGCAGGGCAAGCTTATTAACGCTTGGGAGAAGTGACGAGGGAGGGTAAATTGTAGAGTTCCAAATTTCAGATTTGGCAAGGTTGGAGTGTTTTTCAGTAAAACCTATTCCGAAGCCAATAAAAAACACAAACAGATGATCGCATTTCCTGTCTGGCCTGCGGGGAAGAGCATTCCCTTCCACCAGCAGCGGCGGCATATGCAGGGGCTGCGCTGTCATCACTCTTCCCCGATTCACCACAGGCAGCCATCAACCTCCACCCCTCTCACTTCCCCCACCAACAGCTTTCAGAGTTTTCACATTTCATCCTTAACAAAGGTATCTGGGTTAGATCGCGTAAATATGAATGTGTCGTTAAACCCGCCACTGCCCGACACAGCGAATTAGTAAGGACTGTCACGTGAACAAAACGTGCCAATTCGTTACGAGTACAGCAGGTCGGTGTGTTGGAGAGTAAACCCACCACATTTACATTTTCACATTTCATCCTGAGTCACCCCCCCACCCACCTCCCACACGCGTTCTGTGAGAAAAATCTCTTTCTTCTGGGAGCGAGGGCCATTTCCCAAAAAAGCATAGCCGTATTTACTTCTAAATGCGGAGGGAAAACCCAAAGGACCCGGAGAAAAATCCACGCAACTACGGAGAGAGAGAGACACCGCAAACCCCACATCTACAGTGGGCGTCAGGGTGTGGATCGGACCCACGTCGCAATCACACGCACACACATTAAACACACAGCGCTTGCCACAAATGAACCACAATAACCTTTCTGATCTCGTCAAGGAGCATACATCATCATCACGCGAACTCCGCTCATCCTCGCAGCTTCTGGCTGGACCATCAAACAAAGACGGTGGTCACCGCATCGCGCGCTTTCAGATGCGCTCCTGCGGCCGTCTGGAACGCTCTTCCTTCCGATGTTAGGAAGCCACTGGAGCTATGCACTTTGAAATCATTTAGATTGAAATCTCATTTACTTTGAACTGCCTGTTGTGTTTAGATCGTTTTCCTTCCCCCGTACCTCCAATGAGCACGGTTGGCTACGTACGGTGGGAAAGAAGTTCAACATTCATACATATATCACGACGATGATGCATTTCAGCCATGAGCTCTCCCCAGAAATGAAGGTTTTTGTCACAATTACTGGAAGTTGCCATCACTTGCTAAACATGGCCGCACGATTTGTTGTTGTAATGGAGACACGAACTCTCTCCTGAAGCCCTCTCGTCGTGGCTAGCAGACCCTCAACAGCTCATGGACACATCGCTATACACAAGAAGAGTTTGGAAACAACAATCATGACGCGTTTTACTGGAACGCACCTATATAACATTCCGAATTCAGATTTTAAAAGACAACAGCTGTTGGAGTTTGGACAAGTTTTTAGTTTTATTCTTTAAATGAAAATGTTGCAATGTGTCTATTGGGTGGAGTGGAGCAGTGGTGAACTGCTTAGTGCACTGCACTCTAAACCCATCGAGCTGAGTTCGATACGTGGCTACGGCTGACATCAGTGGCGACTGATACTGGTAGGAACCTCCTGGTTACACCAGCCCACAGGGGATTATTGTGTCCCTCCGTCCGTCGTGCATAGAGGGGCTGGGTGGGGAGGGAGGGGCTGGGTGGGGAGGGGAGGGGCTGGGTGAGGTGGGTGGGGAGGGGGGGGGTGGTGAGGGGCTGGGTGGGGAGGGTAGGGAGGGGCTGGGTGGGGGGTGGGAGGGGTGGGGCTGGGTGGGGAGGGGCTGGTCACCCCGTGGTGCCCTTATAAAACTCAACGTTTAACCTACTCACACCGGCTTGTGCCCACCCTCACAGTCGGGCATATTTGCGGAATACACCACGCCGCCGTTGACCCTGGCCATTGACCGAGCAACCCAACAACGTTCCTACCAGCAGCTCCCTCCGCAGCAGCAGCAGCTCCCTCCTCCTCCGCAGGAGGACGATGTGCTGTCTGAACTAGTCCTGGCCGCAACTCAGTCCTTCATCTTGGATAAACTCACCCCCGTCATAGAAATGCGGAATTTACACCACTGTGAATGTCCATCAACACCACCAATGCAGTGCCCTAATATTCCATTCGTAGCAGTCAAATGAGTGTGGTGATATTGCACAACAATTTAACTGAGGCCATGCGAAATAGGTGAAGGCTTCTCTATGGCCTGTTGGTTGTTTCTGACTATTAATTCAATTATTTCCAACACCGCACCGCAACGGCCAGTAAGGTCAGTTCTGCAACAGAGAAAAAATAAATATATCACGCCTTGAGATGTATAATTAGCCGTGATCACAACTCCACCACTGCACCGTCATCAACCAGGGAATCACTGATGGCACCTGCAAGAAGCGAAATATAAAAATACTCCGCACCACTCGAGGGCAAAGAGGCGTCATTGTCTGGGAGAGCCTGGGCCACGTCTGCGATGCAGCCGCGAGCGAAGTGATTCGGGAACACTGCACGCCAAGGAGTGTGGCTCTCCGCAACGTGAGGACACTCTCTGAGCACCGCCGGAAAACCTGCGGATTCGTACAGTCCTGGACATACACCGAGTGACGACGCTGAGGACAAGGCGCTGAACGAAGTAAGTGAATTGGCCTCTCTGATTTGTGTCGCGGCTGCGGTGGAGGTGGCGGTGGTGTTTGCTGTTATTTTTTTATGGAAATATTTAAGAACGTATTATGTTACCGATTACAGTTTCATGCTGAACTCACCCAATAATATTAGATCACGAGAGTGCCCATTAAACTACAATGGTACTTTATCATGCAGTCGTATGTGCCCTTGTGCACACTCATTAAACAGCGGTCAATGTCGTCCATGTGAAACAAAGCTATCTTTGGCATAAAAGCACTGTGCATGTCATGCCGCCTCTATCACATGCGGTGGCTTCCAGTTGCCCTGCGATGAAGGGCAATTGCCCATAACGTCGCCAATTATACGCGCCTCGTATGGCTTTGCAAGGCGGCGCTGTCGATGGGTGCGTCGAATTTGTTGTATTTCGTTGACGGTTGTCGAGGCGGTCGTCTGCCTGAAACGCAGGCGACTCCAGTCACAGAAACAGTCAACAATGACGTCACGGAAACAGTCATCGATGAGCCCGCATGCGGCTCTCGAGCCGCAGGTTGCCGACGCGTGTCCATGGTGAACTGGACTTCCATGATGAACTGGACTCCCATGGTAAACTGGACTTCCATGGTGAACTGGACTCCCATGGTAAACTGGACTTCCATGATGAACTGGACTCCCATGGTAAACTGGACTTCCATGGTGAACTGGACTCCCATGGTGAACTGGACTCCCATTGTGAACTGAACTTCCATGGGGAACTGGAATCGCATGGTAAACTGGACACCCATGGTGAACGTGCATGGTCAGGGCAACTACAATAACAAGAAGAGGCATTTTTTTCCGAATATCAAGAGCCACGGTGCAGTCCTTAACGAGCTGCAGGCGCCTTCGGAGCCGCAGGTTGCCGACTGCTGCTCTCGCAGAGAATGTTTACATGGGGGGGGTGGGCGGGGGTGGGGGGGAGAAACTGTATCCCAATTGTCTCATCGCCGACAAAGAGACAGAGCAGCGTGCAGCGTGTGCGCTTCGTGTCGGAGTCACTGACACAAAGCCCCTTCCTGCGGCGTCTACAAACAGCGCCCTCTCTCACCACCGCAGCAGGCAGCGTGGGGGGACTGCCGGACCTGCAGAAGGTGCACAGACGGGCGCCTCGCGTCTCAAGCCCCTCGCTGCCAGGCCAGAGAGGCTCGCCGAGCTGCGTTGGCTTTCGTGTTGCCGAACGAATGCATCGTGAGGTCGCTCTCGTTACACACAAAGTGCTTGCCGCGAATGAACCACGGTACCTTGCGGATCTCGTCAAGGGGCATAAACCATCACGCGAACTCCGGTCATCCTCGCTGCAGCGGCTTTTGGCCGTCGCACAAAGACGGTCACCGCATCGCGCGTTATCCGATGCACTTTTGCGGCCGTCTGGAACGCTCTTCCTTCCGATATGAGGAAGCCACTGGAGCTGTGCAATTTTAAACCTCGATTGAAAACACTTCTTTAGAAGCGCTTCTTGTGTTTAGTCTGTTGCCCCCCCCCCCGCAGCTCCGATTAGCACGGTTGGCTACGTACGGTGCGAAAGAAGTTCAACGGACGTACATCGTACGAGCAGGTGGCCATGCGGGATTCCACTCCCACCTGGAGCGTCACGGGGAGCTGGGCCCCGGGACCCTGGCCGCGATGGGTCCGTGTGGTGACACGTGCAGCCACCCAGCCAGCGTCGTCTGCCGCGATGCACTCGCCTCAAATGTGTACCTGGTGCGTTGTGCAAACATCGCCACTGAGGAGACAAAGGCGGTCTGACGTGGTGCTGGTCACCCACCCCCTCGTGTGCCGTGCCAGCCTTCGTAGGTGCTCGCAAGCAGGGCTTGCCCCAAGAGTTAGCGTCAGAATATGAATCATCCTGAAGGAATCCGATGAGCTGTGAAGCTCTTTTTGACAGATGTCCAGTCGGGGCGAGTCAGAACGTTACAACAACAAGCAGTGCAACAACTCGACAGGAGTGAAAAGTACAGGAAAGGTAGAAAATCATCAAGGCTACGAGGGGGATATTTGCCTTTGTGCCCGTGATGACTTTTGTTTCACTAAAATATCATTATAATTACAACAACCAGGCAGTCGCCAACATTCTGGAAATTTCCCCGATTTTCTGTAAGAAAACCCCCGATCCCCCGACGAAAAAAGGGCCCAGGAACGTGGCACAACCAACGTGAGACCAGCAACGTGGCACCACCATCGTGGCAGCAGCAGCAGCTACAGACTCGGCGTGCCTCCTTCTTGTGGGACCGATCGGCCCGCGTCACCGCGCTCTGAACTCCACTGCAGAGTTGGGAGACGCCAGGAGAGGTAGGGACGCCACCTGTCCTGGTAGGGACGCCAGGGCAGGTAGGGTCGCCACCTGCCCTGGCTTTCCCACGATGGGTCTCTTGTTGGGCGAGGCAGCTGTGAGTCTTCCCCGGGACATGAGCGATAACAACGTTCACCGGTAACGTGAGACATTCTTCTTCTCATTTCTACGACATCTGCCGGATTATTGTGCCTCTAGTGATGTTGACGCACCACGAAATGTACCATCAGTAGGCCGGCCCATGTTCTCCACAGCCAACGACGAGGAGGCGAGATATTCATCAACGGAGGGCAGAAAGCCAAACCAGCCCGCGATGCCGCAGCAGGCGGGGGGGGGGGGGGTGTCAGGAGAGGGCCCACGCTCTTACGCACGCAGGAAGCCGTGACTTGTAACCGAGACCCCGATTACAGGCCGCAGCAGGCCCAGGCCAGGAGCGGAGCCGCGTCAGAAACGATCGATCCCTGTGAGCCGCGGCGCGGAATCTCGGATGAGCGTGGATAGTTGTGTGGGCAGGAGATAGCATTGAGTCACGTGACGTGAAATCTCCATTCAAAAGGCGGGTCCGACATGAGAGGAATGTTTGTGTGTGTGTGTGTTGAACTTCGTTCGCACCGTACATAGCCAAACCGTGCTGATCAGAGGTGCGAGACAAGGACAATAGACTAAACACCAAAAAGCATTTATAAATAAATGAGTTTCCAATCTATATTTGAAAGTGCATAGCTCCAGTGGCTTCCTAACATCGGAAAGAAGAGCGTTCCAGACGACCGCAGGAGCGCATCCGAAAGCTCGCGATGCGGTGACCGTCTTTGTTCGATGTCCAGGCAAAAGCCGGTGAGCTGTCGACAAAATATAGGGTGGGTTTAATTTCATTTGTTTATATTTTTTATGTTTATAGGTAAGATGAAAGAACCTGGAAATGGGTGCACATCCATCTGTTTGTTTGCATTAACCCGGAACCCTGCAGCTCCATGGTGCCCTGTTCTTTCGCTGTGTGTGCGTGTACCAAGCGCCACCACTGATGCTGGTGGTGGGGGGTGGTGGGGGGGGATTCTCGCATTTCATAGACACAGCAGTGAGAAGTGTTCAAATATATCGGCCTTGCTTCGTGTACCAGTCAACGTGGAAACGGGTGCACTCACGCGCACAACCCAGCCGAGGGCTGTGTAACTTATAGGAAAACATGATCACGTGGAGGAGGAGGGAGACACTGCGAGTGGAGGTGCCGTCAGAAGGCACGCGGAGGGTGGGAAGGCGGTGCAGAGAAAACGCGCCGCTGGTTCGCAGGCTGATAATTATGAGGTCATTAGCGGCCCCACTTCACCGTGTAAGTCCCTGTTCTCAGTAACACATACATAGGTAACCCTCCAGAGAGGAAATTCCGAACTATTATGAGACCTCAGAATATGTATGCACACTGGAGGAATCAGATGAGCTATAAAGCTCTTTTTCACCGATGTCCAGTAGGGGCAGGTCAGCACGTAGATCGTTACGAGATTTTTCGTGTGCATCTTTACAAGACTGTAAATCATTTCTTGAGGTTCCGCATGCACATTGACTAACAACCATCACACAAGCTGCAGAAAATAATTTCGCTGCAAGCCTACAGGACATCCATAATGCAGGCTTTTTTGGGTTAGATCGCGTAAATATGTCTACAAAAATATGAAACCCGCCACCACCCGGCACAGCCAACTAGTAAGGGTTGTCACGTCAACAGAACGTGACCAATTAGTCACTAGTACAGCACACCGGTTATGTGTTGGAGAGCCAAGCCACAACATTTACAATCTGAGTACGACGTTTCGCCAGTAAATACAACTAGCTTCATCAGGCGATAGCCAGATTTGTGGAGGCGTAGATGTGATGACATAACTTCTGCGCTCTTCTTGTGCGTAGTGTGGGGGAGGGGGGAGTGCAATGAATCAATGTAGATTATACATGCGCATTATGCGAGCCCATTGATCTTGTACTTCCTATCCATTGTGTGTACTAAAATAGCCGTACCAACGGTAATCCCAAATTGAAGTATGGTGACCTGTATAGGCATGCATTTAAACAGTGTATTATTTGATGATTCGCTTCCAAGCAGCACTAAGTCGGTAGCTATCAGAACGGTTACAATTATTTGTATTTCTTTCAATTTCGATAGATTATCTAATTAGTCTTGGCCAGTAGTAGCTTGTTTTGCACAGAACTTCAACATGATCAAAACCAATTGAGTGTCCTTGTTGGCACGCGTGTTCTGCCACTGCCTAGAGTTGTATTTGGGAGTATTTAATATTGAGTTTGTGTTCTTTTAGTCTCGTGCTGATCATTCGTTCTGTTTGCCCAACATAACATTTGCCACAAATGCAATTCATGCGATACACATCTTCTGTAGAAAGCTTCGGCAATACATCTTTTGTACAATATATTAATTTCTGTATTTTATGTACCATGCCAAATCTGACTCGGATGTTTTGTTTTCTCAAACATCTGGCAAGTTTATCAGTTACTCCCGCAATGTATGATATTTTAATAGTTGTAATTACTTGGGCAGTTTTCAAATTCCCGTGTTATTTGATTTGGTTTTGGCATTCAATGCCCTGTTGATTTGTGCATCATTGTAACCGTATATTACAGCGCTTCTTTAACATGTTTAATTTCACTTCTCAGACTGTCACCACCTGACACTTTCTTAGCCCGATGAATGAGCGTCTTGATGAGAGCGCATTTCTGTGCGGGGTGATGGTGTGACTCTGCATTCCGATAGGCGTCAGTGTGCGTGTTCTTTCGGTAACCCGTATTCATGGCGGCAGGGGTGGCGTTGTGGTTAGCGCACTGCTGTGCCATGAAACCCGGCGACCTGCGTTTGGTTACTGGTCACTGCCAACAACAGTGGCGAGTGATAGCAGAATCGCCCGTGGGAACGAAGCCCCTGTTATACAAAACAGCAAACCGCACTCGCCAGCGTGGTGAATTATGATCGTGCGACACCCACGACCCACGTCGCAAGGCGAATCTTTAATTGGACATCTGTGCAAAACTAGCTTCATTACTCATCGGATTCCTCCAGTCTAAATCAAGACTCTCGTGCTGATTAACACACGGGGCTGTACATTGACTCGTTTCGCTTGTGCTGGATACGTATTAGGGATGCGGTTTTCGGATTATTAACATTTCAGTTCTGCGGATCTTTAACTCCCCTTTCGGATTATTATTGTTGTTGTTTAAGACGTTTCGGATAACCTGCACGACCAAACAACAACAACAACCACAACAACAACAACCACAACAACAACGTGGCAGAAGGGACATCAGCCGATGCCCACTTGGGCGGGGGGGTTGGGGTAGTGCCACCGACTTTGGGATGTTTGGCGGATGAACCCAAAATCGGGAAACTCGCGGCCGACGCGGCACGACATTCCGCATAGCAGGCAACCGAGACGCGAATCGACTCGCCATCATCATCATCATCGTCACCATCACCATTGTTTGCCTGGGTCCACGCATTTTCACGCTTTCCCGGCTAAACTGAGAAAAGGAAAGGGCCCGGTTCATTCATTCGCTTTCTGGTAAGAGTGAGATCAGAAGGCGGCACGGGGGGGGGAGCTGGGCTCCAGTTGGAGTGGAGTGACTTCAGCAGAAAGCAGCAGCACGGCCCAGGAGGAGGAGGGGTGGGAGGGGGTTGTGGCGAGAAGTGTGGGAAGCAGTGAGAGGATGACGGCAGGCGGGTGGGGTGGGAATGGCAGTGGAAGGATGAGTCCGAGGGGCGACGAGAGCTGACACCGTTTACAGGAAACAACATTCACTTCGCCCTCCTCCTCCTACTCCTCCCACTCGCCGCCTGAGCCGGAGAGCGCAACGGTAGCCACCGGGAGCTGTGGCGGTGGGGGCTCTGGTGGGGTGGGGGGGTGGGGGCTCTGGGGTGGGGGCTGCTCCGAGCCCCGGCCTCGGTGCGGCGCCTCCTTCTGGAAGGCGCGAGACGTGACACGGACGCGCGCTTCCCCTTGCTGCTGCTGCTGCCGCCGCCGGCGTTTCCCGTAAAGATCACAGCCAAAGCGCCTGCCTTGCCCTGCCTTGCCCTGCCTGTCTTGCCCTGCCTGCCGCCTTTGTCACCAGCCCCCCCAAACTCCCCCCCCCCACAATAGAAAAAGGCGAGAGGCCCCTTTTACCGCCAATAAAAAAATTGAGATTCGCTTTGGGGTTTTTTTGCCGACAATGCGGAGGAGAGGGGTGGGTGGGGAAACTTTCGTGAATTGTTGTGAAACAGCACCTGGATAAGTCGACGGGGGGGGGGGTGTTTTATCTGAGTGTGTTATCTGAGTGTTGTATGTGAGTGTTTGATCTGAGTGTTCTATCTGAGTTTTTGTGACAATTGGGACGACGGCGTTGCAGCTGATGCACTGCCCACGTGATGCGCGGCCACGTGCTCTTAGCGCGCCTCGGCAGAGACGACAAGCACTCGGCAGGCCCCGGAGAAGGTGGCTCTTCACCTTCACCGCACACTGCCACGCCTTGGCTTCTCCATCGTGTAATCAACGTGTAATACTCTGTGGTTCTTTCGGTAAAGTCACGTAGATTGCAACACAAGCAATTAATGATTGCAATCAATGATTGTTTGTGTTGCAATCGAAACGTCGTGATTTAATTTATTTTATTTTATACCGACGTGACTTTACCGAAAGAACCAAAGAGTATGGATCCCTGCAGTTACGAAAACTTCAAATCTGCAATGTATAATGTTAGTAAGTGCGTCGGTTTGATGAAGCAAGGTAAGGTTTTCACTTACGTGTCCCTGCTTGGTTTGTGCTTATTCTTTGGTTCTTTCGGTAAAGTCACGTAGATAGAAAAATAAAAAAAATAAGTAAATAAAAATGTAAAATAAAAAACAAACACTACTAATGTAGACTGTAGCCTGGTTCTTAATCTGAGTGAGTGTACTTGCAGTCTATAATGTAGACTGTAGCAATGGTTATTAAGCTGGGTGAGTGTACTGGCAGTCTATAATGTAGACTGTAGCCTGGTTCTTAACCTCGGTGAGTGTACTGGCAGTCTATAATGTAGACTGTAGCCTGGTTATTAAGCTGGGTGAGTGTACTGGCAGTCTATAATGTACACTGCAGCCTGGTTATTAAGCTGGGTGAGTGTACTGGCAGTCTATAATGTAGACTGTAGCCTGGTTATTAAGCTGGGTGAGTGTACTGGCAGTCTATAATGTAGACTGTAGCCTGGTTATTAAGTTTGGTGAGTGTACTGGCAGTCTATAATGTAGACAGTAGCAATGGTTATTAAGCTGGGTGAGTGTACTGGCAGTCTATAATGTAGACTGTAGCCTGGTTCTTAACCTCGGTGAGTGTACTGGCAGTCTATAATGTAGACTGTAGCCTGGTTATTAAGCTGGGTGAGTGTACTGGCAGTCTATAATGTACACTGCAGCCTGGTTATTAAGCTGGGTGAGTGTACTGGCAGTCTATAATGTAGACTGTAGCCTGGTTATTAAGCTGGGTGAGTGTACTGGCAGTCTATAATGTAGACTGTAGCCTGGTTATTAAGTTTGGTGAGTGTACTGGCAGTCTATAATGTAGACTGTAGCCTGGTTCTTAACCTCGGTGAGTGTACTGGCAGTCTATAATGTAGACTGTAGACTGGTAAAGGGCGTCTCTCACCCATAGGGAGTACGTTCACCCCAGGCTAAGAACCGCTTCTCGAGACATACCGACGACAAACCCACATACTCCATGCCCATATCATCCTCTATCAGTGAATGATTGTTTTCTGACTCACGATAAACACGTTCCATCTCCACACTTTACTCGCGAGGAATGATTGTCTTCACGAGGGTGAATTAATTTACGGCTTGTTAATCATAAGAGGCAGGTGCTACATGTTCTCCAGTATATACAACAGCATGGTTGTGTAAGATATAATGCTGTGTGTTCAAAACATACTTTGCGCATGAAGTGTCGAGGTCGAGTTATTTTATTGTACTCTGTGGAGTTCATTCTGTGCTGCGGAGTTAACTTGTGTTGGTGTTCGTGAACTACAGCTCACATCGACTAACACCCCGTGATTTATAAAGACGAACACAAGTGAATAAAATAAATGGTTAAGCTTTGTGACGATAAAGAGACAACGAAACACATAAAACGCACAATATGTGGTCTTAAAAGGTGTTATAAAACTGTTTCCCTTATGTATTGATCACATCCCAGAACCGACATTAATCACAATTGGTGAGTGTGTCTGCCTAGTCTGCACATTTATCTTAACGAAACCTCTATGACATGAGAGGTTTTATTTAGTTAGATCGCGTAAATATATAAATGTGTCGTTAAAACCCGCCACCACCCGACACAGCCAACCAGTAAGGGTTGTCACGTAAACAGAACATGCCAATTCGTCACTAGTACAGCACACCGGTGTGTTGGAGAGCCACGACATTTCCCTTAAGTATGTTATAACTTAAGTTCAAGTACGTACAGTCACTCCTCGATAAACGTCGGGTTTTGCGTTCCTGGCAAATGCGACTTTAAGCGAAGCGACGTTAAGCGAGGAGTGGCTGGACAAGTTACGTCGACTAGACTGTATTTATTCTAGGTGTAACGTCACCTCCACTGAAGAGACTACCAAAACAGTGTACACTAAAATAAGATGCAAAGACAATAAAATAATGTTGAAGTACAAGCCACGAGTAAAATGAAACTCTTAAAGGACACCCTTTTACAATACTATACTTCTCGCGCTCACAGAGGACATTGTTTTTGAAATGTTTACGTGAATCCGTCTTATCTTATCGTATATAGATTCAGATGGCGCCTTATTCGCGTTGCAATTATTATAAAATTGTACATGAGATAATAGTGGTTGAAATCAAGTGTGGGGTTGATATTAAACGTGGTGGTGGTGTAGTTATAATGACAGGATAGGCGGTGAGTGAGCAAGGAAGAGTTGCATTTAAAAAAAATTGTATTAAGCTTTCGTGTGCATGCATGTTGAACTTCTTTCGCACCGTCCACCCGTGATCTCCAATGGGCACCGGTGGTGTGCGCTTGCAGAGCCCACGGACTCAACGCTGCACTGCACCGAGGCGGCTGCCATCAAGCCACCCGCAGGGCGCCCAACAACCGCCTCTGGGCGCGTCTCAAGCCCGCGGGGCACAGATCCGTCTCGCTGATAACCCCCCAAATCTAGAACCCCCCACGGATGGTTCCTCGGAACCCACGTGAAGAAAGCAGCGAGTGTGAGCACATCACAGCCCCCCCCCCCCCCCACACGCAACGTAAGAACGCAGCCTCTAGCATAAAGATAAACAATTATTTTGTTTTTGTTTTACAAAACGTAGAAACGTTAACACGGGGCTGGTTTTGATGTTGCCCCGAGGGAGTCGAGTGGGGCACGGGGGGGGGGAGGTGGGAGCAGAACGGGCAAGTTGCCCTCTGGTCGGTAACGAACTCGGCCAAAGAAAATCCCTAAAATGTGTGAATTCCCCCTTCCTCCTCGTAATGAGTAATTTCAACGACTGAACCTGCATTCAGAATTCGTGTTGACCGCATAAATTTGACATGCAAACAAAATTAGCGCTGCTGCTATTACGAATCATCCTGGGGTTGTTTTCTCTTTCACTCTAAATAATTATAAATAATCGTTGGGGATTTTGTGTGTGTGTCTGGTGGTTGGTGGTAGTGGTGGGGGGTGGGTGGGTGGGCCGGGCTCCATCACTCATCGTGCTTCCTGGAAGCAGTCGATCCGCCTTTATAAGCCACGTGGAGGCGCCTCGCCGGCATTGCCACCACACGGTGCCCAGAGCAGCGGCACGCGACCGCGCAGCGAGGCAGCGGGGAGCAGGAATCTAACTCGTGTGCGGACGGTCTCTTGAGTGAAGGTGTCGCCGCGATATTCACGCCGACGGTCGACTGAAGCGAAAACGGCGTTCTCGTTTGTTTTTTGTTTGTGCAAAGAGTTTTCAAAAGGGTGGGGAGAAAGTTTTAACATCGATAAAAGCGCTGTAAACTACTCCAACAAAGTATGAGAAACATTGTAGGTTGTTTTTGGTGAGGTTTATTTTTGTTTTACATGTCAGTGAATTAGCTCAAGTTAGTTTCAAATCTGCCGAGAGAGTTATAGTGAGTCTCCCCCAGAGTTGACTCGGCGTGTCTCAATACAGCACCACCAGCAACAACAGCAGCAGCAACAGAAGCAGCAACAGCAGCAACAGAAGCAGCAACAGCAGCAACAGCAGCGAAAACAGCAGCAACAGAAGCAGCCGCAGCAGCAACAACAGCAGCAGCAACAACAGCAGCAACAGAAGTAGCAGCAGCAACATCACTCACTCCCAGAGAGCGCCCCCCGGATCAACGGAGACATCCACAGAGGAACTTTCGCAGCCGGGCACTCGAAATGAGCGAATCGGAGGCGGGTGGGGTGATCACAAACATAACAACCCGAACGTGAAACTCGCTGCGACGAAGAAGAAGTTGCTCTCACAGAAGTTACTTGTCAGAGAGAAAGAGGTGGGGGCAACGAAGCTCCCCAGAGGGGAACCCCAGGCTCGGAGGGCCGCGGCGTCGGGAGCGTGCCCACAGCGACCAACGTCGACACAAACTCCTCGGCAGAGGAGTCGGTGCCAGCAGCGCAACAAAACTGTGGAAGGGCGCGTCCAGGACAGGATGGGGGCCCTTCCTGAACGCGCGCGAGCCACGGATATGGAGTTGGGGTGGGGGGGGTGAAACAACGTGCGGAGAGAGCGGCACACGGAGGTCCCGTGGCGCTCCCCGCGGGGGGCAGGAGACCCCCGGCGCGTGCCGCCGTTGCCCCACATCAGAGAGGCCGGGGGCAGCTGCCGTGACGACGACCACCCTGCTGAGCTTTCACGATAACCGGGTTCTGTTCAACAACAGCGGCAGTCGCCGTCGATCGTCTTGCTGTCCCCCCCCCCGGTCTGCTGTGTCAACTTGAGGTTGTGAATGTCGGAAAACGGAGGACAAAAAAAACACTTTCCAGTCGACATTTCCGTGCCGGTAAAGGTCGAACGGCTTTGACGAACTGTGCGAGGAGTGCTTCGCTCTGCAACTGAACTCTTCTCGGATTGCGCCGTGAACTCGCGCGGCTTTGGGTGGTTGTTGTTGTTGATGTTGGGGCACCTGAAACTGCAAACCGAGCGGGCGTGAAACTCTGCGCTGAACTTCAACGAACAGCTGTCAGCTTGCCTTCGAGGAACTCGGCCACCGAAGGAGGGAGAGAGAGAGGAGAGAGGGGGGGGGGGCCTTCACAGCGACACCGGCGCAGCTGCACTTCGGGCGCAAGTTGCAGTCCCGAAGCCTCTCCCCCGTCTCCCACTCCGATGGCGCACGCTCGGGCCGTCCCTCCGGACTCGCCTTCACCCCATCGGAGACACAAACGTGAGTACAGCACTGAGCTCCGTGCGTGCTTTAACGCGAGTACTCGAGGACGGGGGGGGGAGTTGGTGGTGCAGTGGCTCAGCGCGATGCAACGTGAACCCCTTGACCTGAGTTCGGTTCCTTGCCACGGCTAACACCAGCGGCGAGTGGCATCTGGCTCCCTCCCCCCGCCACTCACCAATCCGCGGTTACCAGCGTGGTGAAGTATGGTCAACCCCCATGAGTGACACTGCGCGGGAAAACCGACATCCAGCAGTGGATTGACTAACGGTTGTAAATGTTTTGTTTTGAACAGGAGGGAAATGGCATGTTCTCATTGAAGTCGAGAACACGTTGACGACACCTAGTGCCATAAATGTATTGGCTAAGCTTGTAGGATTCGGCACGGGTGCGTTGTTTTGCAGTGTCAGTCAGCTTGTACACTGTACACGGACGACATCGTGAAAATATTCTGTGTGGGGGGGGGGTCTTTGTCGTACGTGCCCAGCCACCGTCAGATGATTAACGCAAGAGTGAGCCAACGCGCCCAATAACCCCTGCAGCGCACACGACGGACATTCGCCAACACGCGCCGCTCGCTACCGGCACGTGACACGTGCAGCTGCACTCTTTAACTCGCGTCTCGGGGCGAACTCGCGTTGTCTTCGAGACCAACTCGTGTCTCGAGACGAACTCGCGTCTCGAGACAAACTCGTGTCTCGAGACAAACACGCGTCTCGAGACAAACTCGCGTCTTCGAGACCAACTCGTGTCTCGAGACAAACTCGCGTCTCGAGACCAACTCGCGTCTCGGGGCGAACTCGCGTTGTCTTCGAGACCAACTCGTGTCTCGAGACGAACTCGCGTCTCGAGACAAACTCGTGTCTCGAGACAAACACGCGTCTCGAGACAAACTCGCGTCTTCGAGACCAACTCGTGTCTCGAGACAAACTCGCGTCTCGAGACCAACTCGCGTCTTCGAGACGAACTCGCGTCTCGAGACGAACTCGCGTCTCGGGGCGAACTCGCGTTGTCTTCGAGACCAACTCGTGTCTCGAGACAAACACGCGTCTCGAGACAAACTCGCGTCTTCGAGACCAACTCGTGTTTCGAGACAAACTCGCGTCTCGAGACCAACTCGCGTCTTCGAGACGAACTCGCGTCTCGAGACGAACTTGCGTCTCGGGGCGAACTCGCGTTGTCTTCGAGACCAACTCGTGTCTCGAGACAAACATGCGTCTTCGAGACAAACTCGCGTCTCGAGACGACCTCGAGACGACCTCGTGTCTCGAGACAAACTCGCGTCTTCGAGACGAATTCGCGTCTCGAGACGAATTCGCGTCAAGAGACTGGGGAGGAAAAAGCATTTGCCATGCTCCTCAATGTGGTTCAGCACTGATTGAATGGGCAAAGCGGAAACATTTTACAAACCGGGCTAATATCAGTCGGCAAATGTAACAGAATAAGAAACAACTTGAGGCCCTTTTCTTATCTATTGTTTTACTTCACATGTTCGTTAACAAAATACACTTTCGATACCACTGTTTGTCGATCGTGAGTCACTAGAGTTGTAAGTGGTGGAGCGCTATTCCACTTTCACAGTGTGCATAAATAAGTCGATTTCAGATGCAGCTTTAAGAATTTTTTTTAGTTTTCCCCGTTTAATCTTCACATTATTTTTAAACAGTACACGATCGCCTGGCACCTCGTGCGCTCGCTACAACTTTGTTGTGGCAGCCTGCCAGAGTTCACCCGATCCCAATCCCAACTTCCAGACGGCAAAGCTGCTCCGAGTGGTCTGATTAACAGCGACGAGCCCGAACCTCAATCGCTCATTTTAGGAGTTACACATCTTTATTTTCTCTCTCCCCCCCCTCCCCTCTTCGACGGCCTGGAACGGGGCTGTAATGAGACGCGTGGCACGTGCCATACAAACGCGTTACGCGCCTTTTTAGTTTAAATTGAAATGGAAGTGCCAAGAAGTCGAAGGGGCGAGGGGCACTGAGTCGTCGGGGTGGTTGAGAGACGTGAGGACTAAACGCGTTGCGGACACACTCAACCAAGACACTAACAAAGATGTTAGCAGCTAAGGCGACGTCGCTTCTTGTTTTCTCCCCACATTGCCGTGCCCACCTGAACAGGTGCTGAATAACCGCAGTCTTTCCCGACAGCCCACCAACGATTTCCCGATAATAATCATCGCAAATATATAAATGCATCAGACGCGACTACCCGGGCCGCGTTTAACTTCTGGTTATTTCGGTTTGCGAATGGGCGGGACAAACGACGCCGGATGAGATGACATACAAAGAAACTGTGATGGACTTGTTCAAATATTGCACCTGGGGGTGATCGCCTGCGATGATTGAGCGTCGTCGTTTGCAAGGGCGTCCGGGGTGTCGGGTGACGCGTGCACAGTACACGCGGCACGACGCGGGCACAAAGCAAGGTTTAGATGTCATTTGACAACAACAAACAAGAGCTCAACTTGTCACCAGCCCATTGGGGGGGGGGGGGGTAGAGAAGAAACGTCGGGCTACTCACCAAGCCTTTGCTATATTGTTTTTTTTTAGTTTTAGTTTTCGGTCGCAAGATGCGCAATGCGATAGCGGGTGAGTTCGTTGTCAGCCGGCATCAATGGCCGTGTCGACGTTTGCTGTGAGTTCGATCGTTAACGGTGAACGAAACACGAGGGGCTTCTTGTTCGCTCGCTCGGCCACGGCAGCCGACGTTGGGCCGTGCGGGCACGCGGCACCCGCGCGTGAGAACCCACGACCTCCTGTACACCAGGCGAGGGAGTCAACATCTACGCCCCCCCCCCCCCTCAGTGGCACGCGTGTCACGGTGAAACGGCGACGTGCCGAGTGCGTTTCCCTTCCCGGCCCTTCAGGAGCCCCATCTGCAGGGCAGCAGAGCGCTCGCTCTTCAGTGAACGAGACACGGACACAAGTCCCCCCCCCCCTCTCCCCCCCCCCCCCCTCTCTCCCTCTGCCTTGCCACGATCAGCACTGCTCCGCTTTGTTTAGCCAGGGAGGGCCTCACACTCACAGCGTCTCGAGACTCTTTGATTCAGGAGGCTCCTGCCGCGTATTGCCAGTCGGGGCCGAGTCATCTTTACGCGCCGAGTCCGTTTGCATCGGCCCACCGCTGGATGAGGGCCTCCTCACGCCTATGTGGGCCGTGATTGGTGGACATTGTGGCCATACTTCACCACGCTGGTCAGTGCGGTTGCGTGAGATGGGGGGGGGGCTGCAGCGACAATGTATTTGTCTGCACTGCCCTCTACTACACACGACGCCGACTGCACGCGTCTTTTGCACCCATCCGAGCGGTATCCAGGCTCAAGCGCTCTGCTTGCTTGCGAGATCGAGCGAGATCGAGCGAGATTGTGCGCATTCTGGGTGATTTGGTTAAATTTTCAGTGTTAAAAAAGTAAAAAAACTTCAGTTTGTAAAGCGGCCGAGGGCGTGGTGCCGCTGGGGTTGGCACGTTGCGAAGATCAATCTGGCGACTCGACTTCCATTTATAGCCACGGCTAACATCAGCGGCAGGTGACATCTCGACCCTGTCCGAGGACCCCCCCCCCCCTCCACTTTATCAACCCCCGCACCGACCACTGCGGTGAAGTATGGCTGCTGACACGGTATGGGGGGCACTCTGTTACTATGTTTTACTTTTTATTTTACCAGATAAGTCCCACTGAGCTGTGTACCTCTTTTTCATAAGCGGACCTGGCCACAAATGATAGCTCAGTGAAATAGCTTAACATGCGCACATTTATAGCAGCCAAATACTGAACTCTAAACGCGTGGTGTTGATTCTAAACGTGGAGGAGAAAACCGGAGGAACCAAATGAAAAAAATCCACGTGACCACGGGGAAAGAGACACGCAAACTCCAAATATACAACAGGCGTCAGAGTCTGGGTCGAACCCACGACCCCCTGCATATCAGGCTAGGTAGTTAACAGCTCGCCACCATGGCGAACTTCTTTCCCACCGTACATAGACACCAGCAGCGGATTGACAAAAGGCTGCCAACCGTTATTGCTGTGACGCAAACCCGGAGCCGGATTGCCATGAGTTGTCACTTGAAAAAAGAGAAAAAAATTTAAGCAGGAATTATAAGTTACACGAAGAAAAAAACCACAGAGCATTTGTGAATTGTTAATGGCTGCCTCCGCCGTAGAGCTCTAGACAACGTCCCATCGACCCTCCGTGCCGCTTCGGTCGCGGCCGTTTGGCCGAACTCGCGGTCGGGGCGCCGTGACTCAGCGTGGGGAGGTTTGGCAGTCGACATCCTCGTCGGTCACGCGTCTTGGCCAATCGCCGTCGTCACGGACTCAGGAATTATGCCAACGCGTAACGCATCGTGGGCAGCGGTGCCGTGTCCGGTGGGTGGAGAGACTGGCCCCCGCCACAGGAATGTGGAATTTCCACCACAAGCCGCTCCGAGTTCAGTGCGTATTCGAGCAGTGAGTTTGATTGTGTTCGCACGATGGGTTTGTAGATGACAGAGAGAGAGTGTCCGCGCTTTGAGATGTTTTGGACGATGGCAGAAACTCGTCGGAGGAAGCTCCCCATGCCGCGTGTCGTTCGGCACGACGTCCGACGTTTCGCTCCGCGCGCTGGACAGATTCTGCAGCAACTCAATGGACGAGTCATGTACACGTTGCTGAAAGAAGCTCCCGGCACGTGCTGCGAAACGTTGGACATTGCGTTAAACAACGCGCGATATAAACGGGCGACGCATCGGAGAGCTACACGGGACAACAGGGGCGCTGCGGTGGCTAGGAGATGTCATCTCCATCGCCTGGTGTGCATGAGGTCGTGGGTTCGATCTCGACCCTTACGCCTGCGGCTGTAGATTTAGAGTTTGCGGTGTCTCTCTCGCTCTGATCGCGTGGAGTTTTCTCCGAGTCCTCCGGGTTTTCCCTCCGCATTTATCAACGTGCGGTCAGAGCGTTTGGTTGCTATACAATGGCCACGTGATACGCCACTTTTGTTGAGCCATCATTTGTGTCCATGCCGCTTCTTATAAAGAAGTACACAGCTCAGTGCACCTTACCTGGTTAAGTAAAATAAAACAACAGCAAAAACTTGCGCAGTACTCACCACAACAATTAACGTTATTTTTTTTATGTTTTCATTTAACATATTTTCACGTGCGACAGATACAAAGGATAGTTATGCAGGGTTCGTGTTACGCATGTAATGTCATCATGCGGGAAGCTTGGTGATAGTTTTCCTGTAGATTACGCAGCCGTAACTTCTACAAAAAAAGTTTTACTAGGTAAGACTCACTAAGCTATATAATATCTTTATCAGAAGCGACCTGGCCACAACTGATGGCTCAACAAAGTGGCGTATCACGTGGAAATGTATAGCCACCAAATACTCTAAACGCCTGGTGCTGATTCTAAATGGTGGTGGCACTACCGGAGCCCCCGCAGTGCCAGTGACCTCAACAATGAGTGACACGAGAGCTATGTGAATGAGAGGAATAGTGGGTAAGGTGTAATTATTTTTATTTTATTACCGTTACGATACTAAACATTTAATTTTACCATGTAAGGCCCACTGAGCTGTCTAGCTCTTTTTCAGAAGCGACTTGGCCACAAATCATAGCTCAACGAAGTGGCTTATCGTGTGGAAATGTATAGCAGCCAAATACTCTAAACGAGTGATGTTGATTCTAAATGTGAAGGGAAAACCCGGAGGACTCGGAGGAAAAAATCCACGCGACCACTGGGAGAGAGAAGACACCGCAAACTCCAAATATGCAGCAGGCGTCAGAGCGCCTGTATACCAGGTGAGGTTGTTAACATCTTGCCACCGCAGCGCCCCAATCCTACTGCAGCAACCCCGATCATCAGATGCCAACTCAACCCCAGCTTCATCGCTGATGTAATGCGAGTGAAACGTCACAGCGAGTGCCGCGCGGTAGTCACGCAATTCGGCCATCTGCGCCCCTTGTGGGATAAAAGCACCGAACGTCAGCCACGGGCAAAGCTGCGCTGGGCGCGTCGCTCCAAGAGTCGCCCGATGATTCCGCTGCTATCAATAATCGAGCTCTGTTGGATCATTAAACTGTATTCATTAACACACCTCCTGCTGCTGCTGCTGCTGCAGATACAAACCAATGAATGAAATCCGAAGCTGAAGCACGTGCCGTGCCAGGCTGCGACTTGCGCTCGTGAGGCACCGTTCGGCGCACGCCAAAACTTCGTGACGCGGCCGAGCGGACGCGCGTTTTCCTGCCCCTGTTCCTTGGCTCGCAGTTGGAACCCAGCGGCGGCCCTGCTTAACGCTGCGCGTGAACGAACCGGTAAATGCGCACGTCCTCTCCTGCCTCGGTGTGCGCGTGACAGAGCCCGAGACGATTTATCCGGCTCCCCATATTGGGCAAAAGTCGCAGAGCAGCAACGCTGCCTACTGGCAGACTCCGACAGTCCGTGGAACGCTGCGGTATTCACTCGCGATGGCGCTGTGCAATGAGACCCAGACGTCCGGATGATGATAACCATCATCATCAGCATCCGTTATTATTCGCGCGCCGTACGGCAGTGAAATGTTGAGCGGGCGAATCCACGGCACGTGGAGGGGTTCACCACGGAGGCAAACCGCGAAGGTGAAATATAAAAATAAATCAACCGTCGGCTGAACGTCCGTGCTCGCTCTTCTCCACGTGCACACTGCGGCTGGTGCCGACGACCCCCCTCGTTCCCTCTTCGTTACACCCCCCCACCCCCTCTCGCCAGCGCACCCCTTGCCGCGTGCTCATCGCGATCCAAGCGGCGCCTCGACCTCATCCACCACCCGCTCGCCCGCTCGTCACGTTGTCCACTCGTGGTGGTTGTGGGGCTCGGCTCGCGCTGCACCGACGAAGTCACCACCACCACCATCCCCACCACCACCACCACCACCCCCACCACCATCCCCACCCCCACCACCACCACCCCCACCACCATCCCCACCCCCACCATCCCCACCACCACCACCACCCCCACCACCATCCCCACCACCACCACCATCCCCACCACCACCACCACCACCACCCCCACCACCATCCCCACTACCACCACCATCCCCACCACCACCACCACTCCCACCACCACTATCACCCCCACCACCACCACCACCCCCACCACCACCACCCCCACCACCATCCCCACCCCCACCACCATCCCCACCACCACCACCACCCCCACCACCATCCCCACCACCACCACCATCCCCACCACCACCACCACCATCCCCACCACCACCGCCCCCACCACCATCCCCACCACCACCACCATCCCCACCACCAACACCCCCACCACCACCGCCCCCACCACCATCCCCACCACCACCACCACCATCCCCACCATCACCACCCCCACCACCAACACCCCCACCACCACCCCCACCACCCCCGTCAGTGTGAAAAGTCGCGTTCTCTGCATTAAAGCTGTCGCAATTCAAAAACATTGTTGGTGGGGCGGTGGGGGAGGAGGGGGCTTGGGGGAAAGCGCTCGGTGCTATTGTCAATTACAATTCATTTACCCGGAAATTAATCATCAAGAGTCGTCAGGATTTTTTGCGGCGGGGGGGGGGCTAAGACGTTGGGTTCGTGGGTTGAGCGCCACCCCAGGGCAACACGCAGCAGCGGGTTTGAGGCGCGATCAGGGGGCGCAGCAATGGGGTTGAACGTGCGCGTTGCCGTCGTTGCCCCTGCGGTGTCTGCAGAGCGTCGTGACGATGTCACCGGCGGCTGTGCGCTTGACGAGAAGCCATCAAAACAAAACGCAAACAAGTGCACTCGTAAAATCGACGTGTTCCGCTCGAATGCTGCGTGACGGGCCTCTCCGGCGTGATGAGGGCCGCGCGTTGCTGGCAGCTTCTTCTGAGCTCCGCGTGATGCAGGTGGTGCGTGAACCGTACCGTCGGACATCGAGCCGAGCAACGCGCAGAGAGCCCACGCAGTTAGAAACACAGATCAGAGGAGATCGTTCGAAATGTCCACTTTGTTTGGTTTACTGCACTAGCAGCGTAGCGATATCGTTCCTTCGTTTTGCTCTTAAATTCCACGACGTTTGACCCCCGTCGGCGCCCTGCGTTGCGTTTGCAATGTCGAGCTTCGTTTTTATCCGCTGGCTTCGGCGGCGGAGTTCACGCGTCTTTGTCTTCCTTGTGATGTCGACTCCGCGATGACCACCACAACCACGTGACTTTTCTATCGTATTGTGCGCGGTGCTTTTAGCGCCACAGCGCGTGGATTTGTAACGTTTATTTTCATTTGTTTGCTGGTGACTTTGTGTATTTCATATCGAAATCACCTCCAGTGCTTTTGCTGCTGGCGGCAATAAAAGTTGTTTAAAAGTCAAAAGTCTCTCCCGCTCTCTCCCAAGGCCCGACTCTCGCCTCCGGACTGCTCGGCCAGAACCAGACGGACTCCGCACCGGAGCACCACGCCCCTAGCCCCACGTACAGAGCGACGGGGCGATTGCCGTGCCTGCACACGCACCCCCAGGTCAGTTCCTCCTCCTACGGCTCCGGCCACACGCAACGCACACGCCGCAGGTGCGAGCGTGAACCGCAGGGATCGACGTTACAGTTCCTCGATCAAACGCAGCGCGCGCGCCAGGCCACTGCGTCAGCAGCGGCGCAAACGAGCCACTAATACCGACACATTCGTCAACAGCACTTCGTTAAAATATATACAAATATTGTATGTTGTAGGTGACGTTTCGGCCAGTGCTATGAAGGGTTGTCATTTCGCTTATGTATTTTTTATATGAAGGAATTGCTGTTGATGAAGTGATCATGCGTGTTTAGACAATTTGTTATACCGCTGCCAATCTTTTTTTTTACAATTAAACAAAATAAGTAATCACATCGGTTCATGATTCTATCTCTAATGTAGTTTTTTTTCTGTGTAAACTTGACATTTAAGTCAAATTTAGTCCCATTGAAATACCGACGCCTAACACAGCTGCACGCAGAATGCGGTACCGTGAGCGTGTCGACAAGGGGAGGGCAACAACAGCGCCCACTTCCCCTATCCCCCCAAACCGGGAGCGCGTTGGGCAAATACGGCGCAGCACCCTTCCCTGACGGACAGCCATCGGCACGGAAATCAAAATACACGAACGCACCGCAGTTGCTCTGAGCGACATGTCGGTGTTCGCAGAGAGGACACAGCCGTAGGCAGAGAGCGAGAGAGGGGGGAGACCGAGCAGACCCCATCGGTGACATCGCGACTCGGAGTGTCCGCACGACCACGCAGCCAATCAGATTGTTGGGTGTTGCTGCTGACGCCGGTGCTGCAGTGTCAGTGGTCCACCCAGCAAACATAACAACATGTCAACGCATGTATCCACAACACCCGTGGCCTTAATAAAGAAGAGTATGCAATGCGACGTTTCGGGCAATGACCCTCCTTCAGAGAGCGCGCGAAATAAATTAAAATAGGCCAGAGACAGAGAGAAACGACCGTACGCGGCTTTTTTTTTAAACACGGCTTCCAACTTTTCCCGCATGCTCTCAACATTCGCCAAAACGTCTCCCACGTCTCGCGACTAAATGACCCGGGCGCCCGGCCGCTGCGGCCTTCGCCCAACGACGATCGAGTGGCCACAGAAGTCGCTGCACGTGGCCGAGCGCGCGGTGCCCCCCGTGGCACCGCGCGGACAGCGACGTTTCTGTTTGGTTCGAGCAACGCGCGCCGCTGCCTGGCCCGAGCTTTGGCGATCTCGGAGCGCGCGCGACGACGACGATGATGACGACGACGACGACGACGACGATGATGACGACGATGATGATGATGATGACGACTTTGATGCCCTCCCTAACTTCTGTTCTCGTAAGGAAAGGGGGACCGGGGGGCTGCGGGGGGAAGGGAAGGCGGCTGCAGTCGGCGGCTTGCCACCTGCAACGATGCGAAACCGCGCGGCCACTTCCACCGTCAGTCGGCAGCCCGAAATTCTCGAGAGCCGAGAGCGAGGCGGGGGGAGGGGCCGGGCGGTCAGTGAGGCAGGCGGGTGGGGGGCCGTGATGCCGACTTGGAAACAATTTCCCGAGAGTCGCGAACGACGCCGCGTGGGTGCTGGGCGCTCGGCGGTGAGCGGTGAGCGTCCACGGCGAGCGACTGCGCCGTCTCGGTTTATCATTGCGATCTCAACCGCGTGCGCGTGTGTGTGCGCGTGTGTGTGCGTGTGTGTGCGCGTGTGTGCGTGTGTGTGTGCGCGTGTGTGTGCGCGTGTGTGCGTGTGTGTGTGCGCGTGTGTGTGCGTGTGTGTGTGCGTGTGTGTGCGCGTGTGTGCGCGTGTGTGTGCGTGTGTGTGCGTGTGTGTGCGCGTGTGTGCGTGTGTGTGTGCGCGTGTGCGCGTGCGCGCGTGCGCGCGTTTAACTTCTTTCGCACCGTGCGTAGCCTAGCCGTGCGAATGGGAGGTGCGGAGAGGAAGGATACCAGTGGCACGCGATTTAAATGCACGCCGCACGATTGACGACAAAATGCAGCAAAGCGCCCACAACGTCCGCCGATAGCACTTCCTTAAAGTCTTTATTCTCTAAGCACGTGGAGTACAGTGACAGGCGACTTTCTAGGCATCGGGCGCTCTTGCACAGCACATCGTTGAACGTAGCCGCGTAATCATGTCGCGTTCTCGTGGCATCTCCATCACGCGCCACAACGCGATTGGTCATTTGTATCAAGCAACACGACGCCAGTATTTCGTCATTTGGAGGTATTTTGCCCATTTCTGCATTCGTCACACCGAAGTCGTATTCACTACACCGTGATAATACGGTCTGCATGTGTTATGTGACATTTACCATGCGTTCTATATACCGTCTTCTAAACTAAACTATTTTTAATTGAACTGGGTAAGGCGCCATTAAGCTGTCTAGCTCTTTTTCAGAAGCGACCTGGCTATCACAAATGATAGCTGAACGAAGTGGCTTAGCATCAACATCGTGTGGAAATGTACAGCAGCCACATACTCTAAACACGTGACATCGATTCACAATGTCGAGGGAAAAACCCGGAGGATCCCCGAGAAAAGTCCCCGCGACCAAGGGGAGAACATGCACAATTTAAATAAACAGCAGGCGTCAGGGTCGGGATCGAACCCACAAACCCACGACCTCCTGTATACCGGACGAGGTAGTTAACATCTCGAAATCCGCTGCGCTCAAGCGGGGTGTGGTCACCGGGGGGGGGGGGGTTGATGGATCACGGCCAGATCTCCGTTGCATGGAAGCGGCCACGCAGAGTGTCACGCCTTACAGAGCTCAGGCAGCCTCGGGAGGGCTGTCAGGGTCGCAGCGTTACGCAGCCCTTGTGGAAGTAGAGCCACTTTCGTCGGGATTACTGAGTCATTCTTGAAACGAGTTCCTGCGTGTACATTACATACCGGATTTTTTTACTGCAATATAAATGAATGCGGTGTTTATATATATACATGAAGGAAAACTAGATAGGGTGTTACATTTTTTAAATCTCACGGTTACTATTTTCATTTCATAATCATCAGCAGCATGTAAGGCCAGTAAGGCATCCAGACGTCGAGGTGGATTTACGCACACCAAGGCCAAGATCTCTCCAGGAATCGTGTGATCCGCCGTGATGTTGAGTACCATATCGGAAGATCATTTAATCAGCGGGGTTAGCCCCGCTTATTTGCTCAACTTTTACGCAGATTTTTCGATCAATTTGCCGCGTGACTCCACTTATTTGCGAAAAAAATCGCAGGTAATTGGAAGCCGTTCCGCACAGACCTCTGGATAAATCTGCAGATGACGGCAGATAATCGCAAAGACAGGTGATTGGCGTTTTCGCGGACAGATTTATTATTTTAATTAACCCTCTCATGCGTGGATTATTAAAAGCAAAACCAATGTTTTGTTTAATGCAATTTTAAAAATCAGCAGAACTCACCCACACGCATCGCATTTTTATGTTGTTAATATAATTTCATGGCAGTCATACAAAAATCATAGCGGTCCACCACAGCGATCGGGTGAGCCTGGCTATCCGTCCGTTTTTTGTGTCAACATGACCTGCAGGAAACCTGACGTGCGTATTCTGCATTGTTAACGGGGCCACCACGTACACTTGGGGGGACATGGCGCGCGCGCGCGAGAGAGAGAGCAGTGAGGAGAAGGCCGCGTGTGTTTGGCTTGGAAGGTGTCGCCACGGAGCCGGAGGCCACCCAGAGCAGCATGGAGGTAGTTCACGAGCACGTTTTGGCGGCACTGTTTATGTCGCAAAAGTCAAGGGGCAAAGTGCCGGACCACAAGCGCCGTGTTGCGAGAGACAGACGACGTCACTTGTGCAGAGTAGCAACAAGCAGCAGCAGCAGCGGCAGCCTTGATGGGATACGTGGGCATGTCGTAGTCACGGTGTGAACTACGGAGGGCAAATACGTGGTCACGTCGCTGCCGGAGAAAAGGTCTCCGCCAAGAGGGAGCTAAGGAGAGCCCCTGCCAGAGGGTGTTTGGCCTACTCTTCCACATTGGCCAGACATCTCGTAAGTCTTGCAAGAAGTGAGATTACCCGCACGGCAAGGTGCAGTTATGGGGATTTGCTGTAATCAACCCGCACATTGTTTCAAGTGCCCTGTGCCGGATTAGGCTAGTGCGGGGCCTGTAGCATATGTTATAAAGGGGCCCTAAATAAAAAAAAACACGTAAATATTAAAACACAATTTTTTAACTTGCATAGTAAAGTTATCGTATTTTTTCATTTGCTATACAACCAGATAACACGACAAATCGCTAACCTTAAACACCCAGTCGTTCATAAAAGTTGAAGGCAGTATAGTACTATAGTAATAGAGCAAGTGCAGAATCACTGAACCGGAATTGATAGCTTGAAAGCATTTAGCGCGGGGCCCTTGAAAGTGCGGGGCCCTTGAAAGTGCGGAGACCCGTAGCTACATATGTAGCTACTATTGCTACGAGGATAATCCGGCAATGCAAGTTCCACCGCCGGTATTTGGAATCGAACCAACGACCTCTGGACTGCCAGTCCAGTGCGCTGACCGTTCCGTATCCCACTGGGCAGTCATTACTGCACGGCAATGTCAGAGCTGTGGGGCAACATTGTTGCAAGCGTTAGTCATGTACACCAATCGAGGGTAATCTATTACTCATTAACCAGCCACAGCTCTGCGCAGTGGAATGTGAAGGTCGGTTACACCTTACAATTATTCACTCACAGCCCATTCACTTTTAAAGTGGTAAGGCCCAAAGCTGATGACACATAGTGCAGCTGGGAATATCTCGCGGCACCGTGCAATGGCGAACCACCCACTCCTACCCCTACTTTCGCCCGCCTAACTCGCTTGCAGTGCATCTACCCACATTTAGTCATTTGGATTATTGGCGCATGTGCTGTAGGCGAACGCCTATTAAGGCCATCGGCGGCTCAGTGGGTAAAAGGATTTGTGAGGGCGGCGAGCGCTCCCCCAGCCCGCGGTCGTCTCCCCACCAGTACCGGATGAAGCGAGTGTGGGGCCTGTAGCATCTGTTATAAAGGGGCCCTGCATTGAAATAAAGCACATTAATATAAATAAACTATTTTTTTACTTGCGCAGTAAAGTAATTGTATTTTTTCATTTGCTATATAGCCAGATAATACTACAAATCGCTAACCTTAAACACCCAGTTGTTCGTAAAAGTTGAAGGCAGTATAGTACTGTAGTAATAGAGCAAGTGCAGAACCACTGAACCGGAATTGATAGCTTGAAAGCATTTAGCGCGGTTCCCTTGAAAATGCCGGTCCCGTAGCTACTACATTTGTAGCTACTTTTGCTCCGAGGATAATCCGTCAGTGCTCCCCACTGCTGCTGTTAGCCACTCCGCACAAAGCCACTTCCATATCGCAGGGCAAGACGGCCTTCGTCTTCCTCTGCTGTGGACGCGGGGCAAGGCCGAGAATGCCACACGCGGGCCGTCGAGCCCAGTCCACCCGCGCCAGGAGCAGAGGACGCCGGCGTCACGGGGGTGTCCTCGTTGTCCGCGAGATGTTCGCGTGTAGGATCCTTGTCCCAGCGCCTATCTGGCCCCTCTATTGCGCGGTTCGTGTTGTTGCTGCTGCTCTGGAGATGGACGGTCGACGTTCGACTGCCGCGTCCACGGCACCCGTCGTGATTTCCCTCTTGACAGAGCGCGCCGCGTGGAGGCTGCTGCTGCTATCTTCCCACTCCAGGAGGCACGATGTTTGGGTGAGATAATGGGGGTTCGCAACAATTCAGAATTCGTAACGCACACGGCTGGCGTGCGCGCTCAGAGTTCAAAACAGCAGCAACAACATCATAATCGGTCACTCGCTCTACTAGACACCAGCGGCGGCGCTGTACAATCGAGAGAGAGAGAATTGCGAGCCGCTCCATTCGGTTCCCACAGGCGCGTGGAGCGAAACGTCGGACAATCGTGCCTAACCAAGCGACGCGCCCCGAAACCACTCCGCAGAGTGACGCAGCGGTGACGGCGGCGGCGGCGGAGGTCGGCATCACCGCGGGAGCATCACCGCGCGGCGACGTCTCGAGTGGGGTGAGCGGCGTCCTGCCGAGTGGGGTGAGCGGCAGGGAATGCGCGAGCATCGGGCCCATCACGGCGGGGAGCGGCGGAGGACGAGGGGCGGTCGGGCACGCGGTAGTCGCAGCAGAGCTGTCCAGGCGGCCCTTGCGACGCGCGGACACGCGCAGAGTCATTCTCGACCCGGGACGGTCGATTGATCGACTCTAAATTGGAATCCACTGATACGCGTCGAGTGTCTAGTTTGTTGTCTGTTCCCCCGCACCTCTGATTAGCGCGGTTGGCTACGTACGGTGTGAAAGAAGATCAACGTGTCGTTGATCTTTTGTCGCGGCCGATTACTCGCGCCCCTTTGTAAAATGACGGCCGCTCCCACAGCCTTCAAGAATCTTCCAGGTTGATTTGTTTAAGCAGGTGGTGAGACCCGGATAGTCTCACTTGCAAGAGTGACCTGGGTCACCAAACGACAGAATCAATCACTTAGAATCACATGACGACAAGAACGTAGAATAACATCACTCCCGAAAGGCCGGAAACCCCCGCATCTCATGCTACCGGTGATGTCACCAAGCCGCGTTCATCACTTCCCGTCCAGCGGCACACGTGGAATCGGAAGTTATCTTTTTTTATTCAATTTTTTTAACCATTATTTTCATGTCCGATTTGGTCGAGAAATCAAACTGCATTGCAAACGATTTACTGAAACGATGTTTGATTTAATTTCAAACTTAGTAAATTTTATTTCAACCTCACATGGAAAGATCTTAGTCAATGCGACTCCCTCCACTGCGCCCCGTGCAGCTCCTGGCACCGTGCACCTTCAGAGGGCCTTTCCTCCTAGAACAAGCGAAGAGGTGAAAACTCCACATCACTTTGACAGGGGCATGTCTATCCACAGTACACTCACTGCTAACTTCCTGTATCGCGATACGCATATCACCGCAGGAATACCGGTGCTTCCCGCATGCAACATCTTCCTTCAAAATGCATTTTGGTCAAACCAGGGCGCCCTTGTTTTACCCACAGGGTCTTAACAGTCTTGAGATCCCGTGGGTACCCTACGATGAGATTTCTACCCCAAAGCTCTGGATTATTGTGTATTTGTTTTTTTGTAAAAAATGATACTGCTCTGAAAAGTGGTCATCGAGCGAATGGAAATTGCCTTTGTGAGTCACAGGGTGTGGTCAATGGGCGTGGTGTTGCCACGCGTGGGAGCGGGGGGGGGACGGCACTGAGAGGGGATGGGGTCAGGGTGGTGATGGGGTCAGGGTGGTGATGGGGTCAGGATGGTGATGGGGTCAGGGTGGTGATGGGGTCAGGGTGGTGATGGAGTCAGGATACGGTTGTGGCAACAGCCTCGCTCAGCAATAGTTGACGCTACATAAAGACCGAGCAGCCCTTGTCGAGGAAACAGCGACCCAACACGCCGTGAGAGCGCCTTGGGCGATTCGCCCTTGGCGTGTCGTCGCAATCGCAAATCGCGCCGCTCGTGACGGCGCTGACGAGTGGCTCATTCACAAATACGCGACGGTGCTGCGGGTTCGTTCGGGCATCTGAAGGAGGAACAGAGAGGGACAAATGCGCAGGACTGGTCTCACACCTCTTGCCAAACTCCACGCTGAAGGCGACAGTGGCGGCATTAGATGAAACATTACAAAATACCACAGTGGGCTTTTCCTGTGTAAACATGGATTTAGATTATTTAGATAATTTTGGTGCTATAAATGTACAAATAACGGGCTACTTTGTTGAGCTATCATTTGTGGCCAGGTCGCGTCTGAAAAACAAGTTGATGCCTCAGTGGGCTTCGCCTGGTAGGATGGGGATGGTTTCGTTGTTATTTGTTTGTGTTTGGGTGATTTGTTTACCTTTCTTGTGCTTGGAACTCCTATCGTGTTGTTGTACTGTTTGTTGTTGTGACGTTCTTACCCCGTGCCCCGACTGGACATCTGTGAAAAAGAGCTTTATAGCTCATCGGATTCCTCCTCCGGTATAAATACAGATTCTGGTTCTCAATAATTCTTCGCTCGACTACCCCGAAGTTAGTTTGGGCGCAACGCAACATCCAAACAACCAAGTCTCAAGTCCAGTAGAGATGTTAATGGCGACTCAATGACCCATCACCCCCCCCCCCCTCCCCCGTTCTGCCACTTGGGGCCTCACGCAGGCTCGCCATCTCTCCTTCTACCCCCCCCCCCACCCCCACCCTCTTGTCCTGGGGAAACCTGCGAGTCTCTTCCAAGTCGCGTTATTATATTTCTGTTGTCCTTCCCCCAAAGATGGTGACCGTATCCTCACACCACACCCGTCAGTCCGTCTCGTGCCAGTCGTGTCTTGAGACGTTGTTCTGTTCGCGGTTCGTCTGACGCAGCCCCCAGGGGGGGGGGGGGTCTGGCGCTGGTGTCTGGGCACGAGCGCTCGGCGTGATCACGACCCAGCAGCACTCGCCTCGTGCCCTCTCCCATCCGCCACCAACTCACGCCACGAAAGTCGGCAGTGGCAAAGCGCAGCAACACTTATACAGGTAGGAACAATGTTCCACACTGCCCACCAGGGATTATTTGTCCGTCTGTCGTGCACGAATGCACTGTCCAACCAAGTTCCTACCTGCCCACTCCGAAGGAACGTGTTTTAGAATGCGTTTTTAATTGGGGTTTTTTTTTATGAAAATGCTTTCATTTACGTTACACTTTTTATTTAAATGTAATTAGAGCAGTAACGTCGTTTGACGATCGCGCGAGACAAATGAAATATTTTCGGGGGCCCCGTCTGACCGATTGCCGCACCACCTGAGCTGAGAATGTCGTCACTCCGCCACTGAACAAAATTATCAATACCCAGGTATCGTGATTGCCACCTTGCATCTGAGCACACGGATCGACAGGTAGACGATTAAATTTCGATTTAAAGCTTTCGTGACTGCAGGGATTCATCTTCTTGGTTCTTTCGGTAAAGTCACGTATAAGGGAAATAATAAAATAATTATTATTATTTTTAATAATTATTACTTTATTATTTCCCTTCTACGTGACTTTACCAAGAAGAGGTGGACGATTGTCTTGAGTTGTTGATTCTCTCAGCGCTGTCTCACACAGGGGGGGGGGCGTCTGATGACGATGACAACCACAAGGGTGACGATCTCCTGTTGCTGCTGCTGCCGCTGCTGGATGTGTAAGTAAGTTCTCAAATTTGATTATCTTTGCTGAGGATGAATCGCTCGGCCATCTGTCCGTCTGCCTGCCCGACGCGCCAAGCGAGGACGAGCCGCCTGTGTCGAGGTTAATGCTATCGTTGATGGGGTTTCATGCATTGCTCAGTGGCCCTGCCAACGTAGCATTGTCCACGCCACACAGCCCAAGCAACGAGTCTCTACGCAGACGCGTACGCTCATCGTCAAGGTCGACTCGAACCCACGACTTCTTGCTCCGGTTACATTTGGTCTTGTGGGGCCGTCGGTGCGTGCCCGTTACCTTCGTATGTGCGTCGAACTTCTTTCGCACTGTACGTAGCCAACAGAGCCAACGTCCTTGCAGGTGTCTCTCCACTTCTCTCCGCCACCGCACCCTTCACGTGACCGTGGCTTCCACCCTGTCATGTGTTTGGTGTTTGACCTCTCGTCAGTTTGGAGCGCTCCCCCCTTCCCCCGGCACCTCAATAATACAAATTGTAACGCGCACAAATGTTGTGGACCGAAGACGCAATTCTGAGACGCGGAGCTGAGCTGAGTGTGAGGTCGCGTCGCGCAGTTCCGCTGAGACTCGGTGGTTAAATGTCGAGCTGAAGAGATGCGATTTATTCTAGACTTTAAGTTTTCGTGACTGCAAGGATCCATACTCTTGGTTCTTTCGGTAAAGTCACGTAGGCAGAGAAAGTAACAAAAATAAAAATAAAATAAAACAAAACACCACGTTTCGGGCGCAACACAAGCGTCCGTCATCAGGCGGGGACAACCACAGCAAGAAAACAATCGCTAAAGTTTTTTGAATGAAGAAAATTATTGATCGTTAACGGATGTGAATAGGGGTGGGATGGCATTCCAGGTGATGATTTGGGGGCAGGGGGCTGTGACGAAGAAACGACGAGAAGCAATGGCGGCCCTTGTCCTGGGAGTGCCGAGGAGGTTCTGCATCGCACTGCGACATCGTCGACGATCCATTGAAAGTGGCTAAGACCTCAGCAGAGAACTTCGGTACGGAGGGGTAGCCGGATTTTTGGGTGCGGTAAGCAGAGGCAAGCGACCTCGAAGGTCATTCTGGTGGGAATGGGCAGCCAATGAAGGGCACGCGGGATGGACAGGGAGTCGCGGCGAGGTTTGAGGGGGCCGTAGACAACCTCCCACCGTCCATCACCGTCCTCAGCGGCCACCGGTCTGAGACACCGCAGCTTCCTGCCCCTGCCGTGACCTTGCCACCGTGGTTCCCCGTCTACGTTCTCTTTCCTTCTCGAGCTGCCTTCTTCGCTGCCGCTCGTTTACAGCCCTTAGCTAATGGTGGACATTCCACATTGCTACGGTGGGGACGAGTCTTTCCATCGGGAAGCCACTGTTGACTTCCATGAAAAGTGGGTACCGTACTAATTTTATCAATCTTAGAGGATGATGGGCTGTGTCACCCCCCCCACCCACAACCGGCATTGACACAACCACACGCCACTGAGTGACTGTCACAACACGAGGTGACCGCAGTACACGCGCATTCGGCATCGCAATACGACCCGCAGCGGCAGCGGCGACCCCGCCACACAATCACACAAACTCATCGCCCGGACAAAATCACAGGAGACCCTCGATTATCGCGGGCCTTCCGTTCTTGGTAAGTGCCGTGGAAAGGCGAAACCGCGATATTCAAAACTTAAGCCTCACCTCAACAATGGGGTTAGGGACACGGCATCTAAAAATATATGCATCACAATTGAAATAAGTTCTGTCCTGTACGCCAAACAAACTCAACACGAACACGTAACAACCCCTAGACAAAAAAACAATCCTAGACAATACTCAGATCAATACTGCGTACTGTACTTACCGATGATAGGGCACTTCTGTGGACAGGATACCCGCGAAAGGCCAAAATCACGGCGACGGCTCAATTGGTAAGCAGAGGTGGCCCCCGACAGGTCGAAGCCGCGAACGACAACCCGCGATATTCAAGGGTCTCCCTTATACAGAACTTGGAACGAGATGTGACAATAATAAAGCATGGTCGAGTACAGAAAGTGCGATAGCATTATATTTCATGGGTAACGGGGTGACGATACAGAACAGTTGACGTGCTATGTGTAAACATCGCCACGAGGGAGACAAAGGCGGCCGGGTGTCGCTGCTGGTCACTCTGTCCATCGCACACCGTGCCGGCCTTCACAGGTACCTGTACTCGCTAACCGCACTCGCCCCAACAGTCCACTAAGGCTACACGGGGGAACTTTGTCTTTGTGAGTGTGCATGGAGGGGTCAAAGTTGAGCGGCGCGATATGCAAAGCAGCATTAGAGGAATCTGGAACTCTTGCGGGGTTTTATTATTGCAATTGGAAGGCTGGCTGAAGGACTGCAGCTGATGAAATAAGGCTGTGTTCATCAAACATACTCAAGTGCCGTTACGTGTCGTACCGCGTAGTACAGCGACATGCTGCATTACCCCGTGTTGAACTGCATTGTGTTGAACCCTAGCTCCCAGGCGGTTGTGTGGCTGATGGGACGTGTCAAGATTCGCATCATGTGTTTTGTTGTTACGTAGAGGGTATTGTCTGATTATGTATTATATCAATGAGCAACCCGCAGTACTTTGGACGTGACTGGCCACCCTCCGTCCCAATCAGCAAAACGTTTTGTTTTGTATCTTACATCGAGGCCTGTGTCTCTTCCACCTGGATTTCGCTGCGTATTTCGAATGTCTCACCCCGTCTCTGTCTCTCTGATTCCCTCACCCGACCACCGCGTTGTCGCTGTGCCTCGCTCCCTCCTTTCTGTGTTGCCCTCTCTCTCTCCTCGCCGTCTCACGCCCTTTCACTCTCTCCCCGCCCCTCTCGGTATCTTCCTTCCCCTATCTCTCTCATCTCGCTCATCCGTCTCCCTCCCTCTATCTCTCTATCTCCCTTCTCTATCTCCTCCCTCCATTCTCTCCCCTCTTGGCTCGGAATGTATCGACACAAGACAGGAGAAGCGATGCAGAAGTGGGGAAGAGGGACGCGTGGACAGCCGCGTGTGGTGGGGATGGTGAGGCTGTGATGAGGGTAACCAGCCACCGAGGGGAAGACGAAAGAGCAGGTGACGTGATACTGTTGGGGCAGATCTATGGGTCTCTGTGTCAATCTGTTGGTGTCTCTGTTAGTCTGTAGATCTCTGTGTGTGTGAGTCTATGGGCCTACGTGGGTCTCTATGTGAGTCTGTAGATCTCTGTGTGTGAGTCTATGGGGCTACGTGGGTCTCTATGTGAGTCTGTAGATCTCTGTGTGAGACTATGGGGCTACGTGGGTCTCTATGTGAGTCTAAGAGCAGATGGTGGGATCCAGCCACGGCAGATCCTGAGAGGTTGCGTGTCTACTGCAGCAGCAGCAGCTGCAGCAGCAGTAGCAGCTGCAGCAGCAGCAGCTGTGGGATCTGGTGGAGGGGAGGACGTGTAAGCGAGGTGTGGTGGCACCAACATCTTTGGCCATGGTGGCACTAAACTATTTTTTTTATTTGACAAGGTAAGGCCCACTGAGCGAGAACAGCTGTTTTTCAGAAGCGACCTGGCCACAAATGATACTTCATCAAAGTGTATTATTACGTGGACATTTTATAGCAACCAAATACTTGAAACACATGTTTCTAAATGTTGATGGGGGAAACCCGGAGGACCCGGAAAAAAATCCACGCGATCACGGCAAGAGAGAGAAAGACATGCGAACTCCAAATCTACAGCAGGCATCAGGGTCGGGATCAACCCCACGACCTCCTGCATACCTGGCGAGGGAGTTAACATCTCGTCACCGTGGCGCCCCGTGTGAGCGTGGTGCTCAGCAGGGGCCCTCAGGCTGAGCTGCACTAATGCTGTCATGATTGGGGTATATAACGCTCAGTCATACTCCATCAGGACAGTGTTGGTATTGCTCAGCTGCCGTCAACGCGTCTGCAGCCTGGGCAGCCCAGGCTATTGAGGGAGCACGAGAGCGTCTCTCGTGTCGACGATGACTTAAACTATCGAACAATAACCTAACACCCAAGGTTTAAGCAGCCAATACTGTGGTTCGTTATAGAGTCTTGGTTCAGACCACGTCATGATCCGGCCACTTTATTTTGTTTTTTTTGCCGTAAGACCCTCCGCCACCTGGCGAAGGCAAACGCATTGTGACGTGCGCAAGCGTTGGACGACGCTCCAGTTTGTCGCCTCGGCTCCGTAGAAGCGCAGCCCTCGCAACCAAATCTACGACACTGCGCGTGGCCTAACACGAACCCAACCCCGAACATCAATCGTGAATGTATCGTATCCCGCGCCTGCGATTAGCACGGTCGGCTGTGCACGGTGCAAAAGAAGTTCCAATATATGAAATTATCGTATTGAGCGTCCTTGTCTGTCCGTGTAAAATAAAAATAAAAAACGGTGCGTGGCTTTCAAGGGTGATAGACTTTTTATTTTAGGCTCGTCGCGGGAGCACTGTGCATGCGCCTGCGTCCTTCCGTTTTGCTTATCTGGCACGACTCGCAGCCGCAAAAATAAAAAAAAACATCCCTCCCTCCATCCAAACAAAAAAAGAGATGCAAAAAAATGCATCGTGCAAATGCACGACGACGGTGAAGGAGTAAAGCTGGTTTATGTTTGGGTGAGAGATGACCAGCACGGCGATATCACGGAAAATCTAAAACACGGTGTTGGATATAAAACGTGCTATTTAAACAACACACTGCACGACAGTAAAGTCGTATTGTCTTCCAAGAGCTGTCAAACATTAGTGTAATTTGTCAACCATCCCATAGAGCCTCGAGCTCGCCACATCGTCCTAACTAAAATGCTGTAACACATGGGGAGTGTCTATGTAACAACCTTTGACACAAATCCACTGCTGGATGAAGGTCTCTGAAAACCTTTCAACCGTGGAGGTTTTACTATACCTCGACATGCCGGTCAATACAGATCGGTGAAGGGGTGCCCATCTTTGGCTCAGCAACAACTTGTAACCGATGCTGGCCTTGACCGGGAATGGAATCATTTTAGGTGGAGTACCTACAATTGTGAATTCAGATTCCAAAGAACACAGGATGAGATGTTACTATCCTTTGTGCAAGCACTTCCAAGAGTTCATGAACAGTGAGCCTGGTGAAATTTGGGGAGCGCATCGTCAGTAGTGAACCTTTGGTTCCTAGGGTGTTTCGGCCTTTCATACTATACACCCTCCCCAAAGGCGACCAGCGACAGGGTGATCAATCCTACGCTTGCGTCCCATCCCCAATTAGTCATAGGAGTTGCCTTGTTGTTGATAGCCAACATCCCATGGGACTATGCATGGCAGGGGCGTCCTCCTCCCTGAGTCAAGCATTGTTGACTGCATACCTCCTGGCCCTCTCACTTTGGGGCCCAGCTGGGGTCTTTCCTCTTCATCCAGAGCCACTGACTGCTGCCTTCTGCCGCCTCCGATACAGCTCTGATTGCCGAACGCTGGCTCTGGCCCTTAATTCCCAGGTCTCTAAGCAGTCTGGTTGTAGATGTTGCCACAAAACCTCTGCAGCCCACCTCCACTGGTCGGACTTCTGTGTTCCAGCCATGATGCCGTGCTTCGGCAGCTAGATCGGCATAGCGCAGATGTTTTCGCTCATAAGCCTCATCTACTGAGTCCTCCCAGGGTACTGTGAGCTCAATGATGAAGACCTGTGAGCTCAATGAGCTGAACATGTAAATGCAGCTTACAATAAAGCACGTGTTGCTCATCCATAGTTGATGCCACTTAAAATGTTAAACACTGCACTTTGACAGCTTGATTTGTGGTTTTCCTGACGAAGGGAGCGGACCTCCAAGTTATGCCCTGACATACACCCACCTGCTGCTCAGAATCGCATAGAAACTTACAGACGTGAACACAGACCTAGAGACTCACGCAGAGAACCATAATCACGCAGAGGCCCATAAACTCACATGGAGACCAATAGACCTACCCTGGCAGTATTTGACCACCTGCTCTTAGATAGACTCACACGGAGACCCATAGACTCACATCGGGACCTACAGAATCATATATAAACCTACAAGCTTCCACACATATCCAGAGACTCACACAGCTACCCATATTCACACAGGCCCATAAACCTGCCCGACCAGTCTCTCACCATCTTGCATTTGATGACATGAGAACACACAGTACTGTAGTGTAAGCGCGTCGTAGTGGCTGAATTGTCTGCGAATAGACGACTCAATAATGTCACGACATCGAAAGACACGAACGCGCCTTCAGGAGTTTCAGCACCACGGACCCGTTCGTCGCTCGGTGAACACGCCGATGCACGTGGACGATCCTTCAATGGGCCGCGTGCGTCCATTGCTCGCTCAGTTGCACTGGCCGAGCGCATGTTTTGTTTGCATGTTCGCCGCAAGCACTGTGTGTGGTCAATGAAGACTTGATACCTTGCAAAAGGTGTCTGTTGGGTGTTTGAACATCTCAATATCTGTTTTAGTGCCAAAAAGGGTAAAACCTATTCTTGTTTTTTTATTTAAAGCTTTCGTGACTGCAGGGATTCATATTGTAATAGTAATAGGTTTTTACCCTTTTATCTGGTACACAAACTGACACCTTTATACAAGGGATCATAACACAAGCAGTCACAATGCAAACAGAAAGAAACAACTTTGATAATTTGTACCAGATCAAAGGGTAAAAACCTATTACTATATTTTGCTACTGGTAAAGGAGGTCTCATAGTGGGATTCATATTCTTGTTTTTTTTCGGTAAAGTCAGGTAGAAGGGAAACAATAAAATAATAGATTGCAACACAAGCAATCATCATCAGGTGTGAAATCCACATCAAGAAAATTTGAAAAAAGTGGCTTTACCGAAAGAACCAAAAATACCTATTCTTATGTTTTTCATACTTTGATGGACAGAGTGAACTCACAATGCACGGCATGAATGCTTCACGCGGTGTGCGCAGTTGTGGGTAAGAGCGCACGCGGTCCTGAGTAACCTGTGAGCAGACACCAATGGTCCCTAGCGAGTGACCTGTGGAGTGATTAGTTAATGAGCGAGGGGGGACGACATGTGCAATGTTAATAAACACGTAGGGGTTTGATGAGACAGTATTCGTACTTACGTGCCCGTGCTCAATTTGTGTTTCGATTATTTACCTTCTAAAAACAATCTGGCCGTGTCTCGCACACCCAGAAAGGGCGTCTCGCACCCCCAGGGAGTGCAGGGTGCACCCCAGGTCAAGAACCGACACACAAAGTGCTTGTCGCAAATGGACCACAATACCTTTGTGATCTCGTCAAGAAGCACAAACCATCATCACGGGCACCCCGCTCATCCTCGCAGCAGCAGCAGCGGCGGCTTCTGGCTGCTCGTCATCAAACAAAGACGGCGGTCACCGCATCGCGCGCTTTCAGATGCGCTTCTGTGGCCGTCTGGAACTCTCTTCCTTCCGATATTAGGAAGCCACTGGACCTGTGCACTTTTAAATCATCTCTATTGAAAACTCATTTCTTTAGAACTGCTTTTTGTGTTTAATTTGCTGCCCTTCCCCCGCACCTCTGATGAGCCGGTCGGCTACGGTGCGAAAGACGTCCTGCATACAATACATCCCCAACAATCCCAGTGAGAAGACTTCTTGAATTTACTCACAATTATCGGTGTCATTATCCACCTACCGAGCGCTCTCGTGAACAGAATGGCAAGATAAGTCAGAGAATGCATGTGGCGTTGAACACGCTAACATTAAAGTCATCGTTAGCGTAAAGCACACTTTACAATTATGTTTAACCTGAAAAATGTCGAACACTCGAATACAAATACCACAATCATAACTATAACAACACTACTGGATTAGGTGCCGTATTAGTAAACTTTTTACTTAACACTGCATAGAAAAATCAAAATGTCCCTAATAAAATATAAAACAATTTCATGCATTTCAGTAAAAATGTTATGCGGTGCTATATTGTGCGATCTGTTGTGTAATACACTACTTTAATATAATAATTACATACTGTCCGTGTATTTATTTTATACGGGTGCTTTGCCACAAAGTGGTTAAAAAACGAAAAAAATGTAAATCCCTTGACAATCGGAGTGCTGTCACGTGGTTTGCATGCAGTGGCCAGGAGATGACAGCACAAAGACAAAGATCCCCGGTATAGCCTTAACAGACTATTGGGGCAAGTGCTGTTAGCGAGCACCTATGAACGCCCGGCCGCCTTTGTCTCGCCAGTGGTGATGTTTACTTCACACCGCACCAGGTAGCCATTCGAGGCCGAGTCGGCCTCCACGATCCTCCACACACAACGATAACCCACTCGTGTCCAGAAAACCGCGCCAGACGAGGCTCGCTGCGGCTTGTCAAGTTGTCTGGGTCGCGGGCCACCATCACATTGCCCCGCGTCGCAGGAGCTGCTACTCGACTCCATCCTTACCCACGTGGAACGGCACCGCCCCCTGTGGGGCTCTACGTGAACTGAAATGACTTCCCCGACAGCACGAACCCGACGCGTCTGGGCAGACACTAGGGCGACTCAGCCACCAATGAGGGGCCGTCCATAAATGACGTCACGCACCTGGGGGGGGGGGGGGTCAGACATTTGTGACGATGTGTGACGAGGGGGGGGGGGTGATAAATGTGACGTCACATCAAAAAGCGCAATTTTAAATAAATATAGACAACACGTTCTACTTAATTAAATATGCGTTTTAATAATTGTTCCCTCCTACAACATCAGAGTGCAGCGCCACATTAAATACGCACTACAATGACAATAGTTTTTATTTTGGGGGGGGGGGGGTAGAACTTTGTAACGTCATATTTGAGGGGGGTCTGACTTTTTGTGACTCCGTGTGACGAGGGGGGGGGGTCAAAAATCGTCCAAAATCGCGTGACGTCATTTATGGACGGCCCCTGAGTACCTGGTGCCGTGTGTTAACATCGCTACTGGGGAGACAAAGGCGGCCGGGCGTGGTGCTGGCCACCCCAGACAGCCAGAAAGGGTAAGCCCTATTGTTATATTGTGATAGTGGCAAGGGAGGCCCCATGATGTGGCTGCTCACCCCGAGCTCTCAATGCCCTCACTGTTCGTGCTGGTCGCCTCGTGGCGTCCTCTGCTCGAACTCTGCTTGAGACGAGGGTCTCAAGTAAGCTGCCTCTGGTGTGGACCAATCAGTTTCAAAGACAATGCATCATATACTACCAGAGCACTTTCTTTGCATGTTCACCACAAGTATATGTGGTTAATGCAGACATGATTCCTTGCTAAAGGTTTGTTTGGTGTTTTAACATCTTAGCACCTGTTTTATTGCCAGAAAGGGTAAAACCTATTCTTACACAGTACACACAGCACACCCAGTACACACACTAAATACACACCGTACACAGTACACACACCGTACACACATAGAGGACACACAGAGTACACAAACTACACACAGTACGCAAACTACACACACACAGTACATACACAGAGTACACAAACTACACACACAGTACACACACATAATTTACACACAAATTTTGTCCAACGTCCGACCGCATAGCCACATCTGAGTGAATTCTACCCGCACAAGGCAAATCTCGGGTGGAAATCGCTTGGCAGCGTCTACGTGACATCGCACAAACCGAATCCACATGAAGCGAGGGACACCTTGAGTGATGAACTTTGCTTCGAAGAAAAAAAGAAGACACACAAACGCTTCCTGCCAAACCCTGAAACTCTGTTCTGGGCGCGGACGGGGTCAAGGTCCCAATGAGCCTCTGGTGCGGGGTTCTCAAACTGGCGACCCACAGGGTCGCACGTGGCCCACCTCTGTGACGGCTGTTGGAGTGGCCCCTTGAGCCATGGCCTGCCCGAGACGTCAAGGGACACAAATCAGTGGCCCGTGATGCTCTCCTTTCCCCGCCACCTCCGATAATCACGGTTGGCTGCGTGCGGTGCGAAAGAAGTTCAACAGACATGCACGCACGCCGGCACACGCTGGTGTGCAGGTCACCAGCGTGTGTTGTACCCAGGCACGCTTCTCTGGATCTCGACTCTCTCACGGGCTGCTGCGAAGTTTCGCAGCAGGGGAGCCGTGTTGCTGTGTTTCCCAATTCAGTTGTTTGCAGACATTTGGTTTTACTTGGCAAATTTGAACCATGACACCGGCACACATTAGAGATGCTATTAGCATGATTTTTGCCTTTCTTAAATTACTATTTAACATTACATTACAAATGGCTTACTCAATTTCGATTAACACCACGGAACCTTTACAGTTAATGGAGCGACAGTATTAACTAGGGAGGTCACTGGATTTGAACTGCAAACCTCTGCATTTAGCAGTAAACTCACAACTACTCAGCCATATTATGCTGGCTGCTGGAAAATCTACCACAACTGAAGAGCCTTGGTCTAAGGCAACCTGGCATTGAGACTCACGAGATCAGAGATTGGATTTCAGACAGAAGTGAGGACTGGCGCCCGCTGTGATTCAAGTCCGTGGCTGCCTCATCTCTGAAAGGGTTTCAATGATTAGGCTGCAGCTTTGCTAGCCTGCATGTGGCTACTCCATTAACCAGGCAGACTTAGTAGGCAGGATGAAGTTGTAAGCATACATGGGCCATGCTGTACCAAACAACGATCATCGATTGCATCTACTTCCTGAACAACCGCTCTATTAATCTCATCTCAATTCCTGCCTGGGAGGGAGTGTTTGCTATGCCTCACGGGGCAGGCAACGGATGATGTCAGAAGGGGCTCTTTAGCTCATGAAGACAACGGAAGTCACGAATTGCACTACACAGTCACTCCCGTCGGACTGGTCCAGTGCCACTTAATATTTCATGTAATCATTGGTGTGGAATAAAAAAAGAAATGGAAAAATAATACAATGTGTGTATTATCATATATCACGTTGGTGTACCCAGAAAAACTTCACCAAGTAAAAAAAAAATCAGGATGGTCCTGCCAAGATTTTGCAGGAGGAGGTCGATATTGCTATTTGTGATGCCAATTGAGATTGAATAATTTTCTGGTAATTTTTGAGCATTGGGATGTTTGGCCAAAACCGGTTAAATTATGGGGGGTTGTTTTTAACTATGGGGGGGGGGAAACTGGAGAACCCGGAGGAAACCCCATGCGAACCATGGGTGGGGGAGAGAGAGAAAACATCCAAACTACACGCAAAAATACACCCGCGTCGTGAACCAGACCCAGGACATTGTTGCTGTGAGCCGCAAGCACCACCACTTGGCCACCCTGCTGCCCGCACACCATGGGCATCCCGACCGCATTATCCCTCATTGTCTGCGCCCATCTCCTGCACAAACACGTGGGCCCCTTCCTCAACTCCCTCGGAGTGCGTCAGTGCCGTCTCCTCTCGCTCATGCGAGGCACTCACTTGGCTCCGTCCACCCTTGAACTAATCACTCCACAGGTCACTCGCTAGGGACCATTGGTGCCTGCTCACAGGTTACTCAGGAGCGTGTGCGCTCGAACCCACACCGGCGCACACCGCGTGAAGCATTCATGCCGTGCATTGTGAGTTCACTCTGTCTCCATTAAAGTATGAAAAACATAAGAATAGGTTTTTAATCTTTTTGGGACTAAAACTGATTTTAAGATGTTCAAACACCGAATAGCAACCTTTTGCAAGGTATCAAGTCGACATTAACCACACGCGGTGCTTGTGGTGAACATGCAAACAGACATGTTCCGATAATATATGCATCTTCTTTTAAACTGATTGGTCTATTGCCAGAAAGGGTGAAACTCTTCTTACTTTTTCATACTTTGATACTGGCAGAAAAGGCTCTTGTCCATCAAGCTAAACGATTTGGCGTAAGACACTTAATGTGTCAGTCGTAGCACTCGCTGGGGTCATTCTAATGACAGTCAAATGAGGGCCCATTCTGTTCAGAAGGAGCCAGAGACTTAAGATATTGATTATGAGCTATACAGGGACGCCTCTACTTACGATTATTCGACTTACGAACTTACAGAAATACGAACAAACCTGTCCGTGTGCCCAGTTGCCTGTTCGGACCGAGAGACGTAAGTTCAACCGCCGCACAACAGATGGCGGCGGTGGCATCTACATCTACAGAACGTGAAGAACCAGTGGCATCTACATCTACAGAACGTGAAGAACCAGTGGCATCTACATCTACAGAACGTGAAGAACCAGTGACATCTACATCTACAGAACGTGAAGAACCAGTGGCATCTACATCTACAGAAGGTGAAGAACCAGTGACATCTACATCTGCAGAACGTGAAGAACCAGTGGCATCTACATCTACAGAACGTAAAGAACCAGTGGCATCTACATCTACAGAAGGTGAAGAACCAGTGGCATCTACATCTACAGAACGTGAAGAACCAGTGGCATCTACATCTACAGAAGGTGAAGAACCAGTGACATCTACATCTGCAGAACGTGAAGAACCAGTGGCATCTACATCTACAGAACGTAAAGAACCAGTGGCATCTACATCTACAGAACGTGAAGAACAAGTGGCATCTACATCTACAGAACGTGAAGAACCAGTGGCATCTACATCTACAGAAGGTGAAGAACCAGTGACATCTACATCTGCAGAACGTGAAGAACCAGTGGCATTTACATCTACAGAACGTAAAGAACCAGTGGCATCTACATCTACAGAAGGTGAAGAACCAGTGGCATCTACATCTACAGAACGTGAAGAACCAGTGGCATCTACATCTACAGAAGGTGAAGAACCAGTGACATCTACATCTGCAGAACGTGAAGAACCAGTGGCATCTACATCTACAGAACGTAAAGAACCAGTGGCATCTACATCTACAGAACGTGAAGAACAAGTGGCATCTACATCTACAGAACGTGAAGAACCAGTGACATCTACATCTGCAGAACGTGAAGAACCAGTGGCATCTACATCTACAGAACGTGAAGAACCAGTGGCATATACATCTACAGAACGTGAAGAACCAGTGGCATCTACATCTACAGAACGTGAAAAACCAGTGGCATCTACATCTACAGAACGTGAAGAACCAGTGGCATCTACATCTGCAGAACGTGAAGAACCAGTGGCATCTACATCTACAGAACGTGAAAAACCAGTGGCATCTACATCTACAGAACGTGAAGAACCAGTGGCATCTACATCTACAGAACGTGAAGAACCAGTGGCATCTACATCTACAGAACGTGAAGAACCAGTGGCATCTACATCTACAGAACGTGAAAAACCAGTGACATCTACATCTGCAGAACGTGAAGAACCAGTGGCATCTACATCTACAGAACGTGAAGAACCAGTGGTATCTACATCTGCAGAACGTGAAGAACCAGTGGCATCTACATCTGCAGAACGTGAAGAACCAGTGGCACCTACGTCTGCAGAACGGGAAGAATCAGTGGCATCTACGTCTACAGGAGATTATACAACTTGTAAAGCCATTCCCCGTGTTTAATGTACACGCCGTACAACACGTTTGGAATCGACAGGAGTAAAGCTGGACTTACGAACGAATCAACTTACGAACAGACCTCTGGCACGCAACTCGTTCGTAAGTAGAGGCGTCCCTGTATACGACCTATGGACGGACCTCGGAATCCACGACCCGATTTAAAACAACGCATGCTGCTATACCACCACTAGAGGGCATCATGAGATGTGTACGCTTGGACAGGGTGCTCCAGATGTCTTGTGACCCCCCCCCCCCCCCAATTTAAACTATCTGAAACAATAATGGGGGTGTGAAAATATTAATGAATAAGCAAAGGGGATAAAATGTTAGGGGTCAATTAATTGGCGGGTCACAAGACATCTGGACCACGCTGTACTATACAGCACATGTAGAATTAAGACGCTACAGAAGGAAATTGCAGCCCAATACATTGTGGTACTGTACTACGCTCCAAGGTGTATGCTACCCAGGGCCGGCCCGAGGCATAAGCGAACTAAGCGGCTGCTTGGGGCCCCCTGGCCACCAGGGGGCCCCCGAATCGTTTTTTTTTTACAATTAAATAACTTAAACAAGTGATATAAATGAATTAATGAATGAATGAATAAATGATTCAAGACAAGAAAATTCTGTCGACAACTGCTGCTTTGTCACGGCTCACGGATGTCACGGCTCATTGACAATTCGCGTGGGCGCGGGCGCGGGCGCGGGCAGGTGCGCGCAATTGTACGTCACGATAATAAATACGCCTAAGCCATGTCACAAAAAAGGACGTATCCCTCTGGTGCCGAAAAAAGAAAAAAGAAAAGGACCGAGGAGGAGAAAAAAGAGCGAGATAAAGGTATGTTTGCATTATTATTTACAGTATGTTTTGTGCAGCAGCAGCACAAATTGTGCTCACGTCACTTGAGGAAGCAGCTAGCTAGTCATGACTCATGATATTTTTATAAGCCATAAAAGTGGTAATATAACGCACCAGAGCTAAATCCCCGCCACAACAGTGAAATGTTATTAATATACATTTATCTAGGTAGTAGGTGTGTATTTCACGTTGATAGATATCGGTTTAAGTTGGAGAAAACAGCGATGACAAGCTTAGCTGTAGCGGTTAACCTTGTAAAAAAGAACAAAGGCGAACTTATCAGTTACCGAAAAACAGGCTTCTGTGATGCACAGACATCTGCTAAAGAAATTTGTGAGCGGATGAACACAGAAGCAGTGCTGAAAGAGAAGCGATTGCGTTCTACAAAAAGGCACTTTGCCTATGAGGCTGCAGATGAGCCGATAGTGGACGCTATGAAGAGGCTGGAAGTGTCATTTTTTAATGCTGTAGTGGACCGTAGTATTCTGTCATTGGAGGATAGATTTAAGTCTCTAAGTGAGGTTAAAGAGAACTTTGGAGTGCTGCTCAATTTTAGGGAGCTAGATCAAAAGGTCCGGAGGGAACAATGTGAGCTTCTTGGGGAAAAACTCTCTTGTGGAGAGGAGGCTGATATTGATGGTAGCGCACTGGCAGTAGAGATAGAGAGTCTTCCTGAACTTCCCCAAACTATGATGACTGCCTTTGAGCTTCTCACATACCTCTCACAAAATGAGATGTGTGAGCTTTACCCAAATCTTTGGGTAGCTCTCAGGATAGCCTGCACTCTGCCTGTGTCAGTTGCCTCAGCAGAGAGGAGCTTTTCCAAGCTCAAATTGATAAAAACATATTTGAGATCATCAATGGCCCAGGAAAGACTAAGTGGACTTGCAGTCATTAGTATTAATAACAAAGTTGGCCAAGCAATACCATACAATGATGTCATTAGTGACTTTGCCTCCAGAAAAGCTAGGAAGGAACGATTTTGAGGTCATTGTTGTACAGTTGACATTGTTGAACCCTTGCTGTTCTTATGTTTGCTTTCATTATTTAAGTATCTTTTTTTTTGTAACATTCTATTTTTGATTAGATTAATGTTTGTCTATTTTGGTTTTATTTAAAAGATTGCACATTTAATGCACATTTGCAAATAATTTATTTAATATGTTTTTTGTGACCGTTTGTATTCAGAAGTTTTAATAAAAGAGTGAAGTATTTTAAGTGTTGTTTTTATTTTTTATTAATACATAACCTCACTGTATTCGTTTATAATATTCGCTATAACATTATAGTGTGACATTTGTGTCAATAATCTTCTAGCACAGATGAGTCTGCGTGGTGGGAGGGGGGCCCCCAAATCAAATTCTGCTTAGGGCCCCCAAGAGGCTCGGGCCGGCACTGATGCTACCTACAGTCACCAACGCACATTGATCAGCTTGGAAGCATGGCTCTACCAACCAATCAAACAGATCCTTGACGTGTGATACTTAAAGATGGCTTGCCATACCATCACGACTTTAATGATTAGCAATAAACGACAATCGCAACCGTGCTCCATTTTAAAATGGCGTCTACTTTTACATTTACAAACAAGCGTTCCGAAACACTTTGAAACCCGAAAACAATGAGGTGCTGATTGATTATTAATTGTTTTTGTTGTAAGTAAATTATCGGGGTGCATATTTTTTTTCTCCCTTTACAACCACCACAGTGAAATTTCCCACGAGAGTGACAATTTCGCGACACCTGGGGTCACTGGAGCGGTCTCGACACGGCGACAGATTCCACTTGACTCAGAGGCCGACAGGGAACGAACGCCCGAGGAGGCATAGTCTGGGGCAGGCGTGAGGCTGGAGGAATAGTCTGGGGCAGGCGTGAGGCTGGAGGAATAGCCTGGGGCAGGCGTGAGACTGGAGGAATAGTCTGGGGCAGGCGTGAGACTGGAGGAATAGCCTGGGGCAGGCGTGAGACTGGAGGAATAGTCTGGGGCAGGCGTGAGGCTGGATGAATAGCCTGGGGCAGGCGTGAGGCTGGAGGAATAGCCTGGGGCAGGCGTGAGGCTGGAGGAATAGCCTGGGGCAGGCGTGAGGCTGGATGAATAGTCTGGGGCAGGCGTGAGGCTGGAGGAATAGCCTGGGGCAGGCGTGAGGCTGGAGGAATAGTCTGGGGCAGGCGTGAGACTGGAGGAATAGTCTGGGGCAGGCGTGAGGCTGGAGGAATAGTCTGGGGCAGGCGTGAGGCTGGAGGAATAGTCTGGGGCAGGCGTGAGGCTGGATGAATAGTCTGGGGCAGGCGTGAGGCTGGAGGAATAGCCTGGGGCAGGCGTGAGGCTGGATGAATAGTCTGGGGCAGGCGTGAGACTGGAGGAATAGTCTGGGGCAGGCGTGAGGCTGGAGGAATAGCCTGGGGCAGGCGTGAGGCTGGAGGAATAGTCTGGGGCAGGCGTGAGACTGGAGGAATAGTCTGGGGCAGGCGTGAGGCTGGAGGAATAGTCTGGGGCAGGCGTGAGGCTGGAGGAATAGTCTGGGGCAGGCGTGAGGCTGGATGAATAGTCTGGGGCAGGCGTGAGGCTGGAGGAATAGCGTGGGGCAGGCGTGAGGCTGGATGAATAGCCTGGGGCAGGCGTGAGGCTGGAGGAATAGCCTGGGGCAGGCGTGAGGCTGGATGAATAGTCTGGGGCAGGCGTGAGGCTGGAGGAATAGTCTGGGGCAGGCGTGAGGCTGGAGGAATAGTCTGGGGCAGGCGTGAGGCTGGAGGAATAGTCTGGGGCAGGCGTGAGGCTGGAGGAATAGCCTGGGGCAGGCGTGAGGCTGGATGAATAGCCTGGGGCAGGCGTGAGGCTGGAGGAATAGCCTGGGGCAGGCGTGAGGCTGGAGGAATAGCCTGGGGCAGGCGTGAGGCTGGAGGAATAGTCTGGGGCAGGCGTGAGGCTGGAGGAATAGCCTGGGGCAGGCGATGGGGAGTTACCGACTAGGACAACTCTCTCGCGCTGCCGGAATCAGGTGCCAGCATCTTCCTGCCATTCCAAAAAGTTAAAAATAAAACCTTGCTCTGAAAAATGAACGAAACCTTTTTTTTAGCATCGACGGCCACGGTCTACAGTGTAATTTGATGTTGTAAGGACCTTCATGTTTGTCGTTAGCTGAAGGACTATGTTGGTTGGAACCACACTCATGTACGGACAAATTTAGTTTTTCAACGCAATGAAAGATACGCTAACTGCTGCGCCACCGCTCCCCCTCCACCAACCCAACCCTGCACGGATTCCTTGGTGACTGCACGTTCCAAAATCTCAACTTCATTCGACGACAAGGTTGAGAGATTTTAGGAAATATAACAAATAATTGTTGATATCCCAAATGTTCACCGGGAACATCCCTTTGGACGGGAAGTCTCGCTGGCAATTGCAGTTGACAGGTTAGTACAACAAACGTGGTCCTGGGTCAACCGAGTGAAAATCCTTCTCGCCTCGTGAAGATACTGACCCACGGACACAGGTCAATGCCAGCTTTCAACAATGATATCACCGGTGGTTGTCCGTGGGCCCACGGAACGAGCCGCAACGCCGTGGTGGGAGTGAAAATGTGATGCCTGTGACTGCGTTCCTGAAGGAATCAAGGATTCATATTTGTTTTTATTTGACTGACAGATACATCCCTAGACTAACAGAGAGACCCACAGACACACACAGAGACCCACAGACACATACAGAGACCCACAAACACGCTCAGAGACCCACAGACACTCATAGAGACCCACAAACACACAGAGACCCACAGACACTCATAGAGACCCACAAACACACAGAGACCCACAGATACACACAAAGACCCACAGACACACAGAGACCCACAGACACACGCAGAGACACACAGACACGCACAGAGATGCACAGATACGCACAGAGACCCACATACACACAGAGAGACCCACAGATACACACAGAGACCCACAGACACACACAGAGACACACAGATACACACAGAGACTCAGAGACACACAGAGACCCAGAGACACACAGAGCCCCACAGACACACAGAGACCCAGAGACAACACAGAGACCCACAGACACGCACAGAGACCCACAGACACACACAGAGACCCACAGACACGCGCAGAGACCCACAGACACACACAGAGACCCACAGACACACACAGAGACCCACAGACACACACAGAGACCCACAGACACATAGAGACACACAGACACGCGCAGAGACCCACAGACACACACAGAGACCCACAGACACGCACAGAGACACACAGACACACACAGAGACCCACAGACACACACAGAGACCCACAGACACGCACAGAGACCCACAGACACACACAGAGACCCACAGACACGCACAGAGACACACAGACACAGAGACCCACAGACACACACAGAGACCCACAGACACGCACAGAGACCCACAGACACAGAGACCCACAGACACACACAGAGACCCACAGACACGCACAGAGACACACAGACACAGAGACCCACAGACACACACAGAGACCCACAGACACGCACAGAGACCCACAGACACACACAGAGACCCACAGACACGCACAGAGACACACAGACACACACAGAGATCCACAAACACATAGAGACCCACAGACACGCACAGAGACCCACAGACACACACAGAGACCCACAGACACGCACAGAGACCCACAGACACACACAGAGACCCACAGACACACACAGAGATCCACAAACACATAAAGACACACAGACACGCGCAGAGACCCACAGACACACACAGAGACCCACAGACACGGACAGAGACACACAGACACACACAGAGACCCACAGACACACACAGAGACCCACAGACACACACAGAGATCCACAAACACATAGAGACACACAGACACGCGCAGAGACCCACAGACACACACAGAGACCCACAGACACGCACAGAGACACACAGACACACACAGAGACCCACAGACACACACAGAGACCCACAGACATGCACAGAGACCCACAGACACACACAGAGACCCACAGACACGCACAGAGACACACAGACACAGAGACCCACAGACACACACAGAGACCCACAGACACGCACAGAGACCCACAGACACAGAGACCCACAGACACACACAGAGACCCACAGACACGCACAGAGACACACAGACACAGAGACCCACAGACACACACAGAGACCCACAGACACGCACAGAGACCCACAGACACACACAGAGACCCACAGACACGCACAGAGACACACAGACACACAAAGAGATCCACAAACACATAGAGACCCACAGACACGCACAGAGACCCACAGACACACACAGAGACCCACAGACACGCACAGAGACCCACAGACACGCACAGAGACCCACAGACACGCGCAGAGACCCACAGACACGCACAGAGACGCACAGACACGCGCAGAGACCCACAGACACGCACAGAGACCCACAGACACGCACAGAGACCCACAGACACGCACAGAGACCCACAGACACGCACAGAGACCCACAGACACGCGCAGAGACCCACAGACACGCACAGAGACCCACAGACACGCGCAGAGACCCACAGACACGCGCAGAGACCCACAGACACACACAGAGACCCACAGACACGCACAGAGACCCACAGACACACACAGAGACCCACAGACACACACAGAGACCCACAGACTCACACAGAGACCCACAGACACACAGAGACCCACAGACACGCGCAGAGACCCACAGACACGCACAGAGACCCACAGACACACACAGAGACCCACAGACACGCACAGAGACCCACAGACACGCACAGAGACCCACAGACACGCACAGAGACCCACAGACACGCACACAGAGACCCACAGACACGCACAGAGACCCACAGACACGCACAGAGACCCACAGATACGCACAGAGACCCACAGACACGCACAGAGACCCACAGACACACACAGAGACCCACAGACACACAGAGAGACCCACAGACACGCACAGAGACCCACAGACACGCGCAGAGACCCACAGACACACACAGAGACCCACAGACACGCACAGAGACCCACAGACACGCACAGAGACCCACAGACACGCACAGAGACACACAGACACACACCGAGACCCACAGACACGCACAGAGACCCACAGACACGCGCAGAGACCCACAGACACGCACAGAGACCCACAGACACGCACAGAGACACACAGACACACACCGAGACCCACAGACACACACAGAGACACACAGACACGCACAGCGAATCTCCCCCTCCTCCTCCTCAGATCTAGTGGGGCTGGTGGGGAATGATTTATGAGTTCCCGCAGTAATTTCCACCCATTTCCAGCCCTGGTCTTCGCCAAATGCTTCCGCACGACACAAGACGCAGGGAGGCACAACGCAGCAGAGACACTTGACCGGCTGGCCAGGTTTGGCGACAGGCCCTGTGTGTGCGTCCCACGAGTGGCATGATGGCTCGTTACTGAGGGCGTCGCAGTGTTGGGTTTTGATCAAAAAAGAATATTCCAACCTCAACGCTCAGGGAAAGTCGACATTTAAAGCAACGTAGTTCAAAATGGGACCTTGTTTTGCCAGTATCAAAGTATGAACAAATAAAAATAGGTTTCACCCTTTCTGGCAATAGGCCAATCCGTTTAAAAAATGAATATATTATCGACCAATATCATCCATAATAGAGGGTTTTTTGGGGTTAGATCGCGTAAATATATAAATGTGTCGTTAAAACCCGCAACCACGCAAACAGAACGTGCCAATTCGTCACGAGTGCAGCACTAGCAGGGTGTGCTGGAGAGGCAGGCCACAACAACATTTACAATCCGAGTTCGACGTTTCAGTCTGGGGACGACGCTACCAGGGCATGTTTTGTTTGCATGTTAACCACAAGGACGTGCAAAAGGTTTCTTGTTTGGTGTTTGCACATCTTAGCACCTGTTTTATTGCCAGAAAGGGTCAAACCTATTCCTACTTTTGGGTAGTTCACTTCTCTCGAGCAATACACGTCAACGTTTCTCATGCGCACGCTCAAAACTCGTTCCTGTTGACGTGTTTTTGTTTTCTCACAGCAACAATGAGGTCCGTTGCGAAGATTTCCCTGCATATTTGTACTGCGGCTTATAAAACCACATTTGTACTCGGCACTCGACAGCGATGATCCGCGATAGCGCGAAAAATAAGCGGAAAAAAATGTACAACCTGCGGTGTTCGAGACGCACTTGTTTTCAAAAAGGGGAAAATCAACACAAACATCTCTCTGATCGTGAGAGCCATGAGAATTATTGAGGAATAACACCATTATTATCATTCTCATCATTCTCACCATTCTCACCATTCTCGTCAGTCTCACGCTGGTGTGGCAGTTTTCCACACTCCCTTTAGAACTATGATGGAGAAAAGTGTTCGTTTTCCACACACACATTTGCATTGTTTATAACTTCTAATTGGCACAACTTAATCTCGTCTTTTTTTTTGCTTACGATACAGGGGGCGAAACGTTACTCGGTGGGCAACATCGGGCACGCGTTGGTCACGATCAGAAAAATGTTCGCAAACAGCTCAAAAGTCAAACACACAACTTCTAAACCGACGACGAAGAGGCTGTCGGGGGATTCGCCACCTCGTGAGCCGCACGGAGACCACGGCGCGCAGCTGGCAAAGCTCAGCACGACGAGTTCGCGACGACCATTCGAGCGAATCCATTCACACGCGGCGGGCGACAAAGACATCGCCGTCAAATGCTCTGAACAACAACAACTTACTCTTTCCACAGTAACACAACATCTGTGCGCGGTGTCAGCAGCAGCTACTGCTGTTGATGTTGTTGTTAAGACGCGAGTCCGACATACCTCTCCATTATTCCGAAGCTGACGAGGTGACGGGACGGGCTCACGGGGACAGGACTCGCGTGGCCGCGTGCGTCAATTGAAAGTGACGAGAGCGGAGTGCCTGGGCATCGACAAACGCCGTACGGTGGTGGGGGGGGGGGCCCGTTTCTCAGAAAACTCGGCAGGCGCCGGCTCCAGGAATAACCGCAGCCTCGAGTGACGGTGGCGGTGGGGAGGTCGATAAGTCCAGAGAATGATCCAAGGAAGTTGGTTCTCAACCTTGTGTGGGCCACTGTGTAACCCCAACACCCACCCTGGCCAAGGCAGTTGGTCCTCACTCAACCTTGTGTGGGCCACGGTGTAACCCCAACACCCACCCTGACCAAGGCAGTTGGTCCTCACTGAACCTTGTGTGTGCCACGGTGTAACCCCAACACCCACCCTGGCCAAGGCAGTTGGTCCTCACTCATCCTTGTGTGGGCCACTGTGTAACCCCAACACCCACCCTGACCAAGGCAGTTGGTCCTCACTCATCCTTGTGTGGGCCACTGTGTAACCCCAACACCCACCCTGACCAAGGCAGTTGGTCCTCACTCATCCTTGTGTGGGCCACTGTGTAACCCCAACACCCACCCACCCACCCTGGTTGAATATTAACTTGGGACCTTTTTTGGCCAGTATCAAAATATGAAAAAAATATGAGGTTTTATTTCCAGAAAGGGTAAAACCCTATTCTTGTTTTTGTCATATTGTTGAATTTTGTTTCAAGCGAGTAAACCATCTTTGCCCGACCCAACATGGTTCTGAGAAAATAAATGCGGGATAATGAGCATCAATATTTACACCAAACGAACTTCGTGGCGGGACCCTGGGGTCCCATAAGCCCCCGGCTCTCGCGTGAACTGCGTTGCGACATCGTTTTATGTCTGTTGAAGGCGAACGAAACGGATATCTATTCCTCTCGACGAGCTCTGCATGATGCGCTAATCAAAGTTTAAAAGTTTCGTTTGTGACTATGGCAATTTTGGCAACGACGGGTGCTTGGTGAAGAACGAGAAGATTGATTTCTGGGTGGGTCGCAGCGTTTATGTGCGCGGTGGGACGGAATCGCCAAAAATAAAAAATAAAAAAATTACGATTTTGACTTCTGTTTATTCGGGACCCCGTGGTCCCGCCATAAGGTTCATGTCCATTTGGTGAGGTACAAAATAAGAATAGACCGCAGTCCTTCCAAGAGGTTAACTATTTAGTGTTCGAACATCTTAACACCTATTGTATTGCCAGGAAGGGGTAACCCCTATTCGTGTTTTGTACTCTTAGCCAATCCAACAGTCCTTCTGCATGCATGACGTCATTTGTTCGCTGGTTGCTTTTGGGAACCAAATTCTTTACGATCAATTGAGTTTACAAAGGTTTTTATGCCACGTGGATTTACATTTGCATCGTAGTTATTTTACATTCGCAGATTCCTACGTGATTATTCACCATTGAGTCTGATGTTATGGTGTGATTGCACGCATTCATAAATCAGCTCACGTAGCCCCTGGGACATTACCACGTGGTTACCCCTCGGGGTCCGCGTAACTCCCGGTCGAGAACCACCGCTCTCAGGCACCCACGCAGCCCTCGCCACCTGACGAACTACGAAAAACAACAAGAGGTAGTAGTAGGTTTTTACCCTTTAAACTGGTACAAAAACTGACACCTTTATACAAGGCATCATGTTTGCAATAACCACAACACAAGCAATCAAAATGCAAACAAAAAACAACTCTGATGATGATAATTATATGCACTGTCCTTGAAGTTGACATAAAGAGGTTTTACCCTTTCTGGCACTATAACAAATGTTACGATGTTCAAACACCAAATAGAAACCTTTTTGCAAGAAATCAAGTACTGAGTGCATCAACTACACGTCGTGGTGAACATGCAAACAAAACATGCTCTGACAATGTTTGCATGTTCACGCGTGGTTAATGCAGTCGTTGATTCCTCGCAAAAGGTTTCTATTTGGTGTTTGAACATCTTAACGCCTGGTTTTATTGCCAGAAGGGGTAAAACCTATTCTTAGTTTTCATACTTTTATAACCTGCCACGCTTCATTAAAGAGCCCTCCCCCATTTCGACAGCGGCGCTCCTCCTCAGCAGTGTGCCGAAGAATCGTCGGCATGAGGAAACAATCTCGAGTCTTCGGAAAGAACCGAACGGGAAAGTCCCGCGACCTCTCTGCGACACCCACACCATGGGGCCCCAACCGTGGCCTCACGATGGCTTTGTTCTAGATTTGAAGCTTTCGTGACTGCAATGATTCATACTCTTAGGTTTTTTTGGTAAAGTCACGTAGGTAAAAAATAAAATTTAAATTAAAAAAATAATAGAAATCAAATAATAAATCACGACGTTTCGTAGGCAACACAAGTCTCCGTCATCAGGTGAGACCGTCACAGCTAGATTTACTGTATCAAGTGAGACAGATTTACTGTATCGCCTCACTTGATACAGTAAATCTAGCTGTGACGGTCCCACCTGATGACGGAGACTTGAGTTGCCTCCAAAACGTCGTGATTTATTATTTTATTTCTATTATTACTTATATTAATTTTTATTTTATTTTTTACCTACGTGAAAAAACCTAAGAGGATGTCTTTTTTTTTGGTTCGGTGTGCCGCATAGATCGAGTAACGCTCAAAAAGAGTGCCGTGGGATGAAAAAAAGAGGTTGCGAAGCACTGCTCTATTTCGCATAACCATTTGGATGTTGAACTTCTTTCGCACCGTACGTAGCCAACCGTGATAATCAGAGGTGCGAGGCCAACTAAAAACAAAATGCAGTTCTGAAGAAATGGCGAGATGTTAACTACCTCGGCTGGTATACAGGAGGTCGTGGGTTCGATCCCGATCCCGACCCTGACGCCTGCTGCTGTATATTTGGAGTTTACGTGTCTCTCTCTCCTCGTGGTCGCGTGGATTTTTTTTCCGGGTCCTCCACATTTATAAGCATGCGTCTCAAATATTTGGCTGCCAAACATTACCACATAAGCCAACTTCGTTGAGCTATCATGTGGCCAGAGCTGATTAAAATAGCTATATCAGCTCAGTGGGCCTGACCTGATACAATAGTGAGATTTTTTGTTAATTTAACAAACTTTTTCTTTCATAAGGTTACCATTGCCATATAAACGACAGCTCCAGCAATTAATTTTCAGGCAGATGCAACACCCAATATCGAGCGTGCATGATGTACGTCGGGTACTAGTTGAACGTTATTACCTCCAAGGCTTATGTTCCCAATGGTGTATCGGGTTATTGTGCTTACAATGTACTTCAGAATTTGCATTTTTTTTGCAGGCTTCTAAAGATATTGGGTCGTGGAGTTCTCGTCCCAACAAAATGGCAATCCATCTTGTAAATGCAAATATCGCATTTTGCAGACCTCATTACTATGCCGTGATAAAACGTATACACTCACTTGGGAGTAAGAGTTCCTGATCAGTATAGTGACTTCATGAACTAGCCTTCTGCAAGAATCATTTTCAATTCCCAAGATTAATTTCCTTAAAGATCTACCTTCCATCGACATGATCGACTGCAGATGACATTCACTTAATCCCTCATTAAAAATCACAAGCCAGGATACAAGGTCAGCTTCAAAAACCCGTACTTTACTCCCGGGGGAACAGGAAAAATGACAAGTGGAGTTCAGGAAGTGGATTCGCTGCATTGGCGAGACGTTAACCGGCTCGCACACAGGTTGCTAGTTCAATCCCGTACGGAGTTTTAGTATTCTATGCGCGCCAGCATGGATTCTTCTCCAGGTCTTTCCCTCCACATTTTAACATTTGGCCGTCTACATACTTCGTTGGGACAGGTCGCGCTTGATAGCGCAATGTGGGCGCCTTACTTGGTAAAATGGAGTGTTATAGGTGGTCTCGTTTTTAAGTTTAAGATTCAAACTACCAGATGCCAGTTTTTGTAGTTAAAACATAGGAAGTTAATGTTTAGAAATGAAAAACCATCAACAAGGGGACTACACCAGGCATTATCTGTGCCATGTTTGCCGTGCAAGGGGAGAACGTACTAGTTTTAAAGGGGGCAAAACCAATTTTAAACGACCCTCGCAGTTGAGGACATCCATGTTGAACTCTTTCGCACCGTACGTAGCCAACCATGCTCATCGGAAGAAACTGCAGTGGCACCATATAGCAAAACGATCAGGTTTTGGAAAATTAAAACCATGCGAAAAGGTCCCAATTAAGAACTTATTTTCCAAATTACACAAATTAACGGTGTAAGGGATGCGTTGAGCGAGATAGGTACCAATTTATCCAGGCTTCAGCGTGGCCTCAAATTAAACCTTTACATTCGCCAGATCCAAAGCTTAACGACTAAAACTCCTTCAAACGTCTTTATTTACGAAGCCACCATAAGCCAACAATGCTCATGATGGCTTGGCGAACCACGGTGCTCCATATTAACCGCTGGCGAGAACCATTCAACAGCAGACAACGCCCTACCAGCTCGCAAAAAAAAGTGCATGGTATTTAAACCCGTAAAACTTAAAGTATTTGTCCAGTGCCAACATTTTTTATTCAATGTATTTTGTTTATAAACAATGTTTTTTTTTATTCGAGTGTTCTCCGTACTGGCCATTTCAAAGTGCATTACAGTACATGTGAAAAAAAACTCCACATTAAAGGACACCACAACCACGCATTGTTGGTTGCTTTATTTAAGGACTAGACATTCAAAACAAGTGTTCACATACATCAACAGTGCTCATATGCATGTGCTGGTCCTCATAAGCGCTTCACAGCACCAGATGCTAAGAGTTTATTGGCCATGTTACTGCAAATATTCGTTAACAATTTATTTGTTGGTTACAACTCAAATCGTACATAAAGTTTAAACAAGAGCCAAATTTCCCAAAACTTTTAGACTTGGAACACCTTGCTGAAGAACGACTGGGAACCAGATGGACATGCAAGGATCCCACAGTACATTTAATCTGTAAACTTGCAATTTAAATATTAACAGGGTCAAACCGTGACAATTCTTTTTTAAGATAAATGTTGGGCAACGGCAAAGTACAAAAGGTATTGGGGGAAGAACAATTGTACAAGGTCCTATTTGATTTGCTTGTCTAGCCATGGTGTTAACTTGGGATTTGCAGCATCTGGTTTACTGGCCCATATTTAATCCACCTCCTCAATGGTGGGGCCGGATGAGGAACCGCCACCACCACTTGGGGCAGCACCAGCCCCAGGGAAGCCACCGGGCATTCCCCCAGGCATTCCACCCGCACCCTGGTAGAGCTTCGTGATGATTGGGTTGCAGATTTTCTCCAGCTCTTTCTGTTGGTGTTCAAACTCCTCCTTCTCGGCAGTCTGCAATGCAAAAGTCCCCAACAAACCAATAAGATCACAACCACATTTAACAATGTCAACAAACACTATTTAGTAATAACGTGGTATTTGATAGACATTGCTCAGACATCCAAGGAAGGATTGGCCATCATCAACAGAGGTTTCTGGTGGAAACTACGAATGGTATGGAATCCATCATCATAGCAATGTTCATCTAAGAAGCCAAGAAAGTCTTGTCGAGGTGAAGGCAAAAAATTGCCTTCTGTTAGCTTCCAGGCAAAGGGCTATATACTTTGCACTTCAGACAACCATAAACCTTGACAATGTATCCAGGTTATGCCACGGCGTCTGCCCCGTGCGTCACTTCACCTGGTTCTTGTCCAGCCAGTCCAGCACGTCCTTGCACTTGTCCTGGATCTTCTTCTTGTCTTCGTCGCTGATTTTGCCCTGCAGCTTCTCGTCCTCAACGGTGGACTTGAGGTTGAAGGCGTAGGACTCGAGGCCGTTCTTCACGGAGATCTTGTCGCGCTGGCTCTCATCCTCCTGCTTGTAGCGCTCCGCCTCCTGCACCATGCGCTCAATGTCCTCCTTGCTCAGACGACCTGTGACAAAACAAGAATCGTAACTTTCATTTATTATTTTTTATCAACGTGACTTTACCAAAAGAACCAAAGAATATGAATTCCTGCAGTCACAAAAGTTGCAAGTCAAAATTCATACAACTTGGGCTCTGTGCAGTGAAATCCAAAGCCACTGGTGTTATGTAAAAAAAAAGGACAATCGGACGTTCCACATACCCTTGTCATTGGTGATGGTGATCTTGTTTTCCTTGCCAGTGCTCTTGTCCACAGCAGACACATTGAGGATGCCATTGGCATCGATGTCAAAGGTTACTTCAATCTGAGGGACTCCACGGGGCGCAGGAGGGATGCCCGTCAGCTCGAACTTGCCCAGCAAGTTGTTATCCTTGGTCATGGCACGCTCACCCTCGTACACCTGTAAAATCGCAGACAGGTGGAGTTTGATTGCCAAATCTAAGAAGCAATACTGCAAGTATATTAAAATGGTATTTGATTGCTCAGACATCCAAGGAAGGTTAGGCCAACATTGACCCGTGTAGGTCTCTGGTGGAAACTACGAATGGTATGGAATCCATCATCACAGCAATCAGTACCATTGAGCACACCTAAAAATAAATATGGAAAAGTCCACTTTGGTACATATGTAAACTACACAAAAAAATTAAATTTACGCTCCTAAAAAGCTAATCATTATGCTCCAAGGCACAAGGTCTTTTTGCAAGCAGCTGGTGTATCATACCTGAATGAGCACACCAGGCTGGTTATCAGAGTAGGTGGTGAACGTCTGCGTCTGCTTGGTGGGGATGGTGGTGTTGCGCTTGATGAGAGCAGTCATCACTCCACCGGCGGTCTCAATGCCCAGGGACAGCGGGGTGACGTCAAGCAACAGCAGGTCCTGGACGTTCTCGGACTTGTCTCCGCAGAGGATGGCAGCCTGCACAGCTGAATTTTAAAACCACGCGCAGCATTAGCTCCTGTTCATTGTACGTTTACTGGAAATAAAGATGAAATACAATTTTTAAATCGCTCAGACATCCAAGGAAGGTTAGGCCATCATTGACCTGTGACGGTCTCTGGTGGAAACTACGAATGGTATGGAATCCATCATCACAGCGATTTTATTTGCTATTTTAAAGCAATGTGTTTTTTTCTCAGCTGCCAAGGCTTACCAGCTCCATAGGCAACAGCCTCGTCAGGGTTAATGCTCTTGTTCAGCTCTTTGCCGTTGAAGAAGTCCTGCAGCAGCTTCTGGATCTTGGGGATACGCGTGGAGCCACCGACCAGGACGATGTCGTGGATCTGGGCCTTGTCGAGCTTGGCGTCACGCAGAGACTTCTCCACGGGCTCCAGGGTGCCACGGAACAGGTCGGCGTTCAGCTCCTCAAAGCGAGCACGCGTGATGGACGTGTAGAAGTCGATGCCCTCGTACAGGGAGTCGATCTCAATGCTCGCCTGTAAGGACAGTCAGAAGTTCAGTTACTCTCACATAAAGCCACTCAACTCGAGGCAAAATTTAATTCCGAACTTATGCACACGAATTCTCTCGTATTAGTTTCTTAAGGACAAATAGAGAATAAAGCATTGCACATTAAGATTTTTCTGGGGAAAACATGTAATCTACAGTTGGATGTGCAAATTGCTAACCCCACAGAAAAGGGTTTGTGCATCACAACTGTGCAATTGTAAAAATTTCAAGAAACGTTCCCGGAAACAAATCAATGGTAGTACATCCTCAATGTATTACCTAAAACGGTTTAGAGAGGCTCAAACGTGTGCCGAGGTGGCGATCGGTCCATCAACCATACCTGAGTGGACGAGGAGAGGGTGCGCTTTGCCCGCTCACAGGCAGTGCGCAGGCGACGCACGGCACGCTTGTTGTCGCTGATGTCCTTCTTGTGCTTGCGCTTGAACTCCTGGATGAAGTGGTTCACCATGCGGTTGTCAAAGTCCTCGCCACCAAGATGAGTGTCGCCCGCCGTCGACTTCACCTCGAAAATGCCGTCCTCGATGGTCAGGATGGACACGTCGAATGTGCCGCCGCCCAGGTCGAAAATGAGGACATTGCGCTCCCCGCCAACCTGAAACGTAATTGTTTACGGTTTTAATAGCCGTACGGCTGCAAACCGGCGTATTTACAAAATAATTGCAATTAAAAATGTCGTGCAATATATTACTTGGATTCACCCCGAATAAAAATCACTTCTTACTGAAAGCCTCATTCAATGCATTTCCATCCAAAATATTGGTTACATCAGCTTAGTGATGCTCACAATCCAAATTAACCTCAAATAAAGGTTGGGCCAATGTTGCAATTTAACAAATTTAATCCCCTTTAAAAGTTGTAAGGGTCATTCAATTCAAATAACAATGGGTAAAATGATGTCTCGATACCTTTCCATAAATGCATTGCATGAGAATGTCTGCGAAATAAGGGTGGATTCAAGTGTGCCCGTCATATATCACCTTTTGTACCTCATGTCCAGAGCGAAAGTAAACCGGCAACAAAAAAAAAGCAGAAATTAAAACCATGCAACAATATACAACCATTTACACATTCAAAAATGGAACAGACTACAACATCAGCACTTGTGTCCAGGCGTGCATAATTACCTTCTTGTCCAGGCCATAGGCAATGGCTGCTGCTGTTGGCTCATTAATAATACGCAGTACATTCAGCCCTGCAATGGTGCCGGCGTCTTTGGTGGCTTGCCGCTGTGAGTCGTTGAAATAGGCCGGTACAGTCACCACAGCATTTGTTACAGTCTGGGAATGAGGCAGAGCGCAGGTGCATGTCAGCCTCTGAAAAACGGAGCCTATTTAAAGCGTTCACGTATTCAAAAGCAGCACAAAATTGTTAGTGTACTTTTAAGTAACAATGATGAAAATAAATGAGATAACAGCACTTGTCTTTGAAATGGTGCAGTTCTCTTTCACAACATGTCCTTACGACATCCAAGTATTACACAATACTTGGCTCACTTACAAGCGACGATGGTAAGCTGAAGAGCACGTGAGAATCTCTTCCATCACTCATACCCCCCCCCCCCCAACAATTATTTAAAGACAGATTATCCATTAAATGTCAGGACATTACCTTTCCCAGGTAGGCCTCTGCAATCTCCTTCATCTTGGTGAGCACCATTGAGGAGACTTCCTCAGGGTAGAAGGTCTTGTTTTCGCCCTTGTACTCGACCTGCACCTTGGGTCGCCCACCGTCGCTCACCACCGTGAATGGCCAGTGCTTCATGTCGGCGTGAACCACCGGGTCATCAAAGCGGCGCCCAATCAGACGCTTGGCATCTGCAATTAAATAAAGTGACCATCACTTAAGAGCAGCGCTTTTTTGTAGACCATGGATCTGTGCCGTGCCAAGGTTAAGCGTAGCTTTAGGTCAGCAACACGGTCGTGGCCACTGTGGCCATTAACAAGACATGCGGGATTGTCAGTAATGCACTCTAGGTTTTTTTATTAAGTGGTGCATCATTAATTGCAGATATTTCTGCAGAAAGTGTGATTGGGGGAACATCCTTGTAACTAGCAATTTCACCAGCAGAATTCAGGGCGTATTCGTAAACAGCCAGGAGGTAGCTCAAATGTAAAAAATTCAAGGTTTGTCGACTTAAATGCTTGCAAGCCAACACGTGCACACACCCATACACTCAAGCCACCATAGTGAATATAAAGATACCCCCCCCCTCCCTTGCACTCACAAAAACCAACAATTAAGAGCTTGTGGGGAAAACATATATTCACACGTACCAAAGACTGTGTTGGTGGGGTTCATGGCAACCTGGTTCTTGGCTGCATCACCGATGAGGCGCTCGGAGTCATTGAAGGCCACGTAGGAGGGCGTGGTGCGGTTCCCCTGGTCGTTGGCGATGATCTCCACCTTCCCGTGCTGGAACACTCCCACGCACGAGTAGGTGGTGCCAAGGTCGATCCCTACTGCCGGTCCCTTCGACATGTTTGCTTTATTTTTATGTCTGCACCAGAGAGGGGGGGGGATCAGTCAGAATTGCCACACACATGTATATTTTGGAACAAAAAAAGATCTCGAAAACCAAAATGGAAATCTTGAAATTTCTGAATTTTAAGCGTTAAACGTTGCATTTTTTTTATTAAATAGTTGAAAAAGTCTATCCGAGAATCAACATGTTGAGGTCTTATTTCCGCTTGGCGAGTACATCGCGTACTCGGGTGCATTTGTGGCTGCGGGCCAACACGTCAGACGCATGTCGGTCATGCCAAGCCAACCACAAAAAGGTACACAGCAGTTACGCCTCCAAACCCCTCTCGAGGTTTACAAGCCAGCAATTGCAGCAACGAGTTACGCAACAACAACCACACCCCCCCTCTCTCCCAAAGCGGCTCGGCCCTTTGGCACGCAAGCGAAATCCACAACAGCAGCAACCCGGGCTCGGGAAGAGCCGCGCATTTACCATCAAACCCGCAACCTTCACCACCACCCTTCCCCCACTCCCGGTGTCCGCTTAAGTATTCCATCGCATAGTTTACTTTCATCGAACCGCCTTCCACACTCGCGAGATTCGACCACACAACCTTCTGTCTGGACATTTGCGAGAACAAGAGCTTCTATAAGCTCACGCGATTCCTCCAATCATTAATTTTTTATTCGAAGCCGCTCCATTATGGCACCAAAACAACCCCCCCCTACCACTCCCCCCCCCGCATTTGCCACCAAAAAGCCCCGCCCCCCGTAACATCAACGCCTTCTCGCGGAAACCCCTCCCCCCTCAATAACCACGCCCCTATACCCACGTGCACGTAACAGCCCCGCCCACAAAAAAAGCGGAACCGGGGACGAGCACGAGGCGCTCGTGCCCACATGACCGGATGCCGGCCTGCAGGGGGCGGGGCTCACGATGCCCCCCCCGCCTCCCACGTGACCCGCCCCTCCCCCCCCGCCTCGGTCTTTGTTCGCCGGCAGAATCTGAAGCCGGTCGGTCTCCCCCCAACCACCACCGCCATCAACCATCGCCCCACAATTACAATCAGCCCCACAATTACAATCATAACCTTTACAATCCTGGAGATTACCTCCACGAGCAATTACGCTATTACCCCCCCTGCAATAATCCTGTAGACGCATGCGGACGGGTTTTTTATTATTTTAAATCGCGTAACAATACGCGAAGACGTATCGTTACACGAGGGCTCTTCGACAAGACGCGGCCGCAGTCTAAGCTGGTGGCTGCCGCGTGCATTAGCCGACTCACGAGGGCACATCGAGACCCATTGCGGCGGCTTCTTTAAAGAAGCTCCCTCCACCACGTGGCGCTCAACGACCCGACACGCGGCACCCCCCACACACACAAAGCGCCCACGGCGGTAGCGCCGTGTCGCAAGGCAGGCCGAGTAACTGAATAAACTTAAATAGTTTACAATTATTAAAAGCGACGAGGCGTTGGTAGTGGCGCAAAATCGAGCCGGCGACCTCTGGACCGCAAGAGATCATCAAGCAGCAGCCGCCCCCCTCCCGAGAAGGAGGATTAAGTTATCTTTCCTTCCACGCGGTTAAGACGACGACGTCGTGAACACAACACCCGATCGGCGTTCGCTTTAAAAGCAGCTCTGGCTGACTGCTAATAAACAAAGCCGCGGCGGTCACCACGCTACAAATATATATTTTTTAATTAAAGCAGGGGTCGACTAAACACACACCATGTTGTACCGCAAACACCTATTTACCTTAAAAAAAACACTAACATTATCTTACATCGCCTCACAGCGAGAGTCTAAATAAACACCGCCGCCAACGCCGCGCGGCCGCCATCAGCCACAGCCGGGAAGACGCCGGCGGCGAACGGAGGGCCCCGGCACAGAAAACCGCGAAATAAAACACCACAATTGACTCAACACCACCAATTTTAAGCATTATCGCGAGGTAAACAGAATTATGTTCCTCCAAACCCTACGAAATAAAAGGTTACACGTACTTATTTTTTTCCTTTCTTTTAGTCGAGGGTTCTTGGGGGCAGGCAGAGGACGGCGCGACCTGTCGGTTGATGGCGGACGCGAGTGTGAGGCCGTACGCCGCACTGCGCGCCCCTTTTATACCCCGCCCGCTTTCCAGAACATTCTCTGCCCACGTGACGCCCCACGGCCAATCAGAAGCCGCACCGCCCGGACACGGCCCGCGCACATTTTTTTTCCTCTTACGCACCCCCCCCACCGCCCCCACCGCGCTGCTCCCACCCCCCCTCCAAGCCACGCCCCTCGAGCCCCCACCACCACTAAACCCCGCCCTTCTTCCCCCTGCGTTCCCGCGCGTGCGCCCAAATCTCGCGCGAGCTCTCTGTTCCCCTCCCCCTCACCCTCCCCACCCAGCCCCCCCGCCCTTCCCCCCAGCGAGCGCACCGGGACTCTCGCGCTGATGCCCCCCCCAAGCCCTGCCCCTCAACCCCCATAAAACCCCGCCCCTCAACCCCCCCCACAAAAAAACCCCGCCCCTCTTCCCCGGTGTACACGCGCGCGCGCCCAAATCTCGCGCGACTTTTGTTTCCCCCCCCACCCTAGCCCCGCCCCTCTCCCGCGAGCGCGCCGGGTCTCGCTCGCTGACGTCCCCCCCACCCTCCCCCGCTCCCCCCCACCCTCCCCCGATCCCCCCCACCCTCCCCCGATCCCCCTCACCCTCCACCCTCCCCCGATCCCCCTCACCCTCCCCCGATCCCCCTCACCCTCCCCCGATCCCCCCCACCCTCCCCCGATCCCCCCCACCCTCCCCCGATCCCCCTCACCCTCCACCCTCCCCCGATCCCCCCCACCCCTCAACCGCACCGCTCCCCGCCCCCTCAGCGTTGTACCCCGCCCCTCCCCCACACCATGTTCCTCCGTGACGTCACTCCGCATTACGTCACCGCTCTGTGATCCACGTGTTCCCGTGGCGGCTATTAATAATGCTGACGATGAGGTGGAGTCCACCGTGGAAGCGACGTAAATACATTTGCCGTGGCCCGCAGTTAGCCGTCGTCCAAACAGAAGGTCAACATTCACGTTGCCACAATAGAGGGAATATTGTTGTTACATCTTCCATAACGCCGGTCTGGAAATCCAATAGGCCGATGGACATACCGTTCACTGGACATCTGTGAACAAGAGCTTTATAGCTCATCGGATTCCTCCAGTGGAAATAAATATGATGATTATGGGCTCATACCGGGCAGTGGTGGCTCCGCGCGTGTCTGTCTGTCTGTGATCCGGCAGTGGAGGGGAGGGTTGGGGGATCACCGGGCATGTTGTGAAAACCTTGCTTGGCTCGCCAAGAGGAGGCAGTACAGCAAGTGAGCTAATCGCCGCCATCTGTTTCTATCGGGGATCGAATGTTGCCCTCTTGCTCTCGCGGGTTGTCTACGGCGTGCTCCGGTTTCCCTCCCACTTGTGTAAATACTGTCCTCGGTCAATAGCTGAAGACATCTAAATATAATAAACAGTGCAGGGCCCTCCTAAAAAAGAGGCATGCATACATTATGCCTATTCCTGGATAAATAAGTAAACTTAAAGAATGATAATTACATTATATAGTACAGTATCGATATGTGGAAACAGAACATCGTTTGCTTATATTTGCTTCAATTCGTCGACAAAGAATCCTGAGCCTGCTGATGAGACAATTATGAAACACATTTTTCTTGCTATTACTGTATTGGTAATGGAAAGCAAATAGGCTTATGGACTAAATATGTGTTAACGTGTGCAGAAAGAGAATGGGGGTTCCGCTTATATTTGTTCGAATATATATTCGATTGCTCGGTCATCAGGCACAAGGGAAGATGGATACGGCCCTTTCTAGAAGCTATGCTGTTCGTGAAAAATAAGGACAGGTTTTACCCTTTTTGGCAATAAAACAGGCGGTATTAAGATGTTCAGACACCAAATAGATAACTTTTGCAAGGCATAAAGTCTGCATTAACCACAGATACTTGTGGAAAAACACGCAGACAAACATGCTCTGATAATATTTGCATTGTCTTTGAAACTGATTGGCCTACACCAGAGACAGCCTTCTTCATGGCCGAGTCTCACAAGTGTGAGACCAGAGAACGCCAAAAGGTGAACAGCACAAATACAATGCAAGTATCAGAGCACTTACAGCTTGGGTCGAGCGGTTATTTCTATGGGACCTTTTTAGCAGTATCCAAAATTAAGAAAAAACAATACGTGTTAACCACACATATTGTGGTTAATGCAGCCTTAATGTCTTGAAAATTAAAATCTATTTGGTCTTTGAACAGCTTAACACCTCCTGTTTTATTGCCAGAAAGGGATAAACCTATTTTTATTTTTCATCATTTTAGATATTAGCAAAAAAGGTCTCATAGATATGCTGTTGTTGTCGTATGAGTGCAATTGCTTTAAGTTATAACCGCTGCGCAACATTCCAACAGATGTTTGACATTACATTACTGCCCACTGGCCCCTTTTAACAAAACAAAAACTCAAAACATTCGCCAGTTGTTTTTTTATTGGGCGTGTGTGCGCTTGTGCACCCCTGCCGATTAGGAAGCCACTGGAGCGATGCACTTTTAAATCTCGATTGAAAACTAATTCTTTAGAATTGCTTTTGTGTTTCGTTTGTTGTCCTTCGCCCCACACCTCCCATTAGCACGGGTTAGCTACGTACGGTGCAAAAGAAGTTAAACATACATCACCCAATACATTTTTTTTAAATGCCATCTTTTAGGTATCTTGTCTTAAGTACATAGGGGTAAAAATTGGCAAATGCCATGTGCAGTCCTTATATCTGACAACGTGTGGGATATTTTTGCACCCACATTCCTTTTTTAAATGTGTAGTGACATAGCGATGACTGTTGGACAGCAGCTGTAACTGCGGGTGGGCACTTAGCGCACACGCCACTGAGCATATACGTGGGTGTGCCGGCAGGGCAGAGGAACTGGGGCAAGGGTCACGATAGACCTCGTGAGGAAGCCCCTGGAACCAGAGGTGTGGACTCGAGTCATGTGACTTGGACTCGAGTCAGACTCGAGTCATGAATTTGATGACTTGCGACTCGACTTGGACTTGCATAACAATGACTTTGTCCCACCTATGAGATGTGGACTCGAGTCATGTGACTTGGACTCGAGTCAGACTCGAGTCATGAATTTGATGACTTGCGACTCGACTTGGACTTGCATAACAATGACTTTGTCCCACCTCTGCCTGGAACCCTCTGGAGGGTTCGAGAAGAGAGGCACGGCTAGGGCGGAGCCAAGCCGCGCCGAGCGGAATCTAAGCAGCGCATAGCGAGAGCCCCAGGCTGCCGGTTCTGGAATTGAACTCATCTCGTCGTCGCTGCCGCCTTCGCCCGATCATTGCACGGCCGGACAGTAGTCCGCTGTCCCGGTCGAGGCCGTCGGTGCAACGTGGACAGGGTCGTGTCTGGGACGGGTCGTGCGGCAGCGTGGTCATGAGAGAGAGGGGGCTCGAGTGGTGGCGTGAACTCAACAACAATAAAAGGGGAGGACGGTGCCTCCTGCGACTACCTCGTCTCTGACTGAGTGTGTGTGCGACGCACACCACCCGCACACACAGGCGACACTACAAATGTACCGTATGTTGATCTTCTTTTGCACTGTACGTAGCCAACCGCGTTAATCAGAGGTGCCGGGGAAAAACAACAAACTAAACACGAAAACCGGTTTGAAAGAAATTAGTTTTAAGTCTGGGTACTTTTGAGTGTGTGTGCTGAGATTTTTGGTCAACTGGATATTATGTAAGAGGTAAAGGGCAGCCCTGCAATTGCTCGCTCATGCCACTCCTGGCGGAAGGGCCTCCACTTGAGTGAGTTCTAATGCCCCTCTGGGGGTATTTTGTTTTATTTTGGAAGAGGTTTGGTTACCCACATTATATCCCACCACCGATCTGCCAATCGATTAACTGTAGTTTACCTATTTATACTGCTGGGTGGACAGGGGCAGAGGGATTTAATAAACCTGCCCCACTGATGCAACTGACTGCCATGCCAGGAGATTGAACCCACGACCTCTGAATTGCAAGATAAGTCTACAGTACTTGCCATTTCGACCCTGGCAGCTTCCAAGGTGAAGACTAAAATAAAATATACAATCACGACTTCGATAGAAAAACAACTTCAATGAATAGTCACCAATCATGAACGAAAACACATGTTCCCAAAAAATGTTGTGTGAGAATTACAAATACCATATATGGGAAACATTTTTGTTAGAGCTCAGCTCTGGACAGCTCAGGCTGATATTAAGCCCAGAGCGATATCATATTATACGAGAGACTTTGAACTTATTATCAATTTGATAAACATTATTCTGCTGTCCAGTATTTATAATGAAGTGTCCTATTCTCAAAATGCTTGGCTGACCCTCTTGTGCTGGCATTGAACAGTATAACTTCGGTTACACACTGTTTATGATGTGAAAGTTAAGGTCTGAACAAAGGCAGTGCCTGTAAAACGAATCAAACCCAACACAGTCGTTCGATAAGTTCTGCAAAAAGCATATTTTAAGTTCAATGCAAAACTAGACACATTCAAACGGATGCCATACGGTTTACAAGCATGATAGTTGGTTTCGAGCGTGGTGTATTGGAAAAGATAAATACGATTAATTATAAAATGCATTACGCTGGCAAAGGAAAGCAACTTCAAATGCTGGTATCACCAACATGTTTTGTAATTGTTGTGCATGCTTGTGAATGACTTATGTTGACCCAACAGGACGGAGGATTTGACATGATGCTTCCGTATTAGAATTAGTGTAGGTTTAGCCTGATAGCATTAATCGCGTGGTCAGGGTTATACACTTTGGGGCAGTGCCATCATTAGCACAAGTATAATTAGCCCAACAAAGCCCATACATTTGTATCGCTGCATTATTGCTCGAATGACTGACAAAACCACTATGGCTGTCCACCACCCTGCATTGTGCTGCAAGCGTGCATTTGACCAGCGAGTATGCAAGAGAGGTGCCTCAAGCCTTCACACACAACGGGCGTCTTCCACATGGCAGACAGCTTCACAGTCGTCGCTTCACATTATAAACACCCATTTGTGGAGTTATGAAAAATAAGAAAATAAGAATACCCTTTCTGGCAACACAACCAATTAGATTGCAAGGAATTGAGTGAACATTAACCACATCCACATGTACTTGTGGTGAACATGCAAACAAACATGGTCTGATAATATTTGCATTGTCTTTGAAACTGATTGGCCTACACCAGAGACAGCCTTCTTTATGGCCTAGTCTCACCAGTGTCAGACCAGAGGATGCCAAAAGGCGAACAGTTGAAAGCTAATGCACGCATAAGAGCATTTCTATCTCGGGGTGAGCAGCTATATCGTACAATATCAAAAGGTCCCATGACATTTATGAATATTATTTGGGTCTTTCGGTAAAGTCACGTACAACGTTTCGATCGCAACACACGCAGTCATCATCAGGACGACCGCTTGTGTTGCGATCGAACCATCGTAGTTTTTTGTTATTTTCACCGAAAGACCCAAACAATTCCTGCAGTCACGAAAGCTTTTAAGTCAAGACATTTATGAAGTTCGCCAAAATATCCCATTACAGGATCACAGAGCTTGGGCAACTGTTGGCGCCGGGTCTCGATGCATTCTCTGCTGGTCTGTGATACCCTGCGCCTCCCAGAAAAAATCATCTGTATGAGTTCCAAATTCAACATGCGGCATTACTAGATGCAATTTGCATAATTTTGGACGGGTGCATTCATACTTACCTAGATCTGCAACTCGAACGATAGCAGCAAGACAAATGTTTGAGTAAACAAGACATCGTTTAATTTACACAGTACTGCACTGGATTGTTGATTATTTTCTGACAACTAAATACACGACCATGTTGATTTGAAGCTTTCGTGAATGCAAGAATCCATACTCTTTGTTTTTTTCGGTAAAGTCACGTAGGTATAAAATATAATAAAATAGATCACAACGTTTCGGGCGCAACACAAGCGTCCGTCATCAGGTGGGAAAGCATGGTCTGCTGCTGATGCAGACTGTTAAAACTGTTATAAAACAGTCTGCATAAGCAGCAAACCATGCTTTCCCACCTGATGATGGACGCTTGTGTTGCGCCCGAAACGTCGTGATGTATTTATTTTATGCCTACGTGACTTTACCGAAAGAACCAAAGAGTACACGACCATGTGTCTAGTTGCTCTATTTTCCCAACCGATGAGAAGACGGATTTATACAAGCGCCCGAGTGTCCCGTGGAACAGAACATTTCAGTGAAAATCCACACTGCGACCCATTTCCAGCAGTGCGTATGTGCGAACAAAGCACAAATCCAGCCTCGGAGGAGAACGCGTACAACAGGCCCTCTTGTGTGCCTGACACGAGTCAAGCACCACAACGCGAGACCAAGTAGAGAAACACATTCACATGACTTGGCGGAGGGACCGGGTTCTCCAGATGTGATGTGTTCGCGTTGTTACAGCGTGTTCATTCAGCACGATGCCTCTGATGTTTCGCCCCATGTGCTGGTCGGAGCTTCTCAGGAACAGGGTATTCAGTTGCTTAAGATGAACATTCGGTTCATGAAATGCAACCTGAAAACACGATCGGAGAGCTATACTTTACAGCACAACCACTAAAACCTTGACAGGAATGAGGTAGGGTTGTTGAAAGGAAACCCTGGGCGCCCTAGCCAAGACCCGCTGATATTCCTGCTATGATATGCTATCACCAAGCCCACTCTATAGTTTATACCGGCAAGCAGTACCATCTGTGTTCACCATGAGCCTTTCGCCCAGTCCGTACATGATCTGTATCACCATGCCACTTAACTATACTGAATTACAGGATGGGATGAGAGTCGTTTAGTTGCCACCAGCTACACACTATGTTGTATCCGAGGCTTATTCCAACTGGAACAGTCCGACACACTGTCCCGACAATGTATTTGTGCCTTGCGCGGACAAACTACTCAACTAGAATCTACGTAGCAATCATCAGCCGCGACTGTCGAAACAGTCATGAGACTCGGGCAAGCTTTCCCTGGTTAAAAAAGTAGAAAATATCGGCGAACCAGACCCATCTTGCCTAATTTTTTCCCCAGCATGCCCAAATTACGATACACTTGTTCAAAGGATGAATATAGCGTTATGTACACGTTGTACCACAGTAGTAGTGCCTTAGTCTAAGAATTTTGACTCCAAGCCAACCTACCAGCGTTTCCAAAAAATATAAGACGTGGATTTATGCCACGAGCAAAATGCATGCGAGCGGCAAACCTTGATCAGTGGCATCATTCGTAAGCTGCAGGTGACCCAGGCCCTGTGCAAACCATGAGCACGGTTGGCAACGTACGGTGTGAAAGAAGTTCAACATACATACAGAAGATGTTCCTTTCGCCTATTACATTTCACTCTCTTTAGCAGTAGTATTTCACTGTTATGGTGCAGAACAGTAAATGCATTCAGACTTCCTATAATTTTGACACGTAGGCTTTCGTGACTAATATTATTCAGATTAAAGGTTTGTTGGGTTAGAGCGTGTAAGTATAAATGTGTCGTACCTGATGAGCTCACAGTAATAAGGTCATCTTGCTCTATTTAAGACTGGAAGCAGGTAAGATCTCTTCACAATTATGGCGAAATTGCCCGATGACGCTGCGTGTAATTACCAGGTAAACATCACGGGACTCAAATTGTCAAAGTTGTGGATTTACTTTTCTGCACACCGGTGGGCTGAACGAGTAACTAATTGTCACGTTTTGTTTCCGTGACAAACCTAATTGTCTGTGTCGGGTGGTGGCGGGTTCACGACACATTTACACTTCCGCGATTTAACCCCAAAAAACCTTCCTCTCGTTTAAAACGTTCATAACACAACAGTTGTACGGGAACTCCGTCCGGGAGGGCTAAGGGGGCGTCCATAAATGACGTCACTCGATTTGTGACCCCCCCCCTCGTCACACGGCGTCACAAAAAGTCAGACCCCCCCCCCCTCAAATATGACGTCACAAAGCTCTGCCCCCCCCCAAAATAAAATATGCTTCAAATCGCTTTAAACTATTGTCATTGTAGTGCGTATTTAATGTGGCGTTGCACTCTGATGTTGTAGGAGGAAACATTTATAAAAAAGTATATTTAATTAAGTGGAACGTGTTTATGTTTATTTAAAGTTGCGCATTTTGATGTGACGTCACATTTCTCAAACCCCCCGCTTCGTCACACATCGTCACAAATGTCTGATCCCCCCCCCACCCCAGGTGCGTGACGTCATTTATGGACGGCCCCTAAGTGATGCGGGGTGTGAACTGGGACGCGGCGGTTTGAAGAAGGTACGCGTTCTCACAGAGGCCCCGCGAGTATGGCGACGTTGTATTTATATTCGTCATTGGCAGCAGCGATTCCATACAAGCAGCGCACAAGGGAGCTACTGCATCTGCCACTCTAGAAGCTGCTGTGTTTCTGGTGTTTTTTCGTGAGTAACAATTAGTGGAGAGCTGTGTGCCGCCGTCGCCGTCACCATCCCCGGCATTAATGCGATTCCTGCTCTACGTCGCTTGAGCTCCAACACGCACACGCTAGGGAGGGCAGTCTCAGTGTTGGATGGGTCATGAATCACCGACTCCTCTTCACTTCCTGTGGAGCATGAGGCCGCCGCAACAAGCCCACGCCGTGTCTTTAGCAGCTTTCTCTGCTTCGTGGTCTTTGGTTGGTCTTGAATGGTGTGTCGCCAGGTGGTCTTCGGCCTGCCCCGTGGTCTCTTCCCTTGTGGTGTCCACCGTAGGGCAGTTTTGGGGTTCCATTCTCGGTTCGTGTCCCAGCCACCTTAGTCATCTCTCCGTTACGTCCCTCATTATGAATCTTGAACTGGTCTTGATATACAGGTCCCGGTTTGAATCTTGTTTGGCCAGAAGATGCGACAGATTTTCCTCAGGCAGTTGTTGTGGAAGGATGGGTCTTGAAGGATGATAAATATGGACTATTCCCTCGTTATTCGCGAGGGATACATTCTCGAGATGCTGGTGAACACCACATTTCACAGATAATGATACTGGCATATGAAAACCTATCTTTTCATGATTTACCTTCAATAAATATAAAAGTTATTAGATACATGAAAATTATATATCCCTCACATCTCTTTATCTCATCACTGTGTCATCACTTTCTCATCACTTTCTCGTATCACATTCTCTCTCATCACTCATCACTCTTCTCTCTCTCCATGCGGTCGTGAGAGTTCCAGATTCGAGTTGCGAATAGCCAAAATCGCGGATGGAAAGTTCTTGAATGAGGGAATACTGTGGTTACATAGCTGTAGAGGCTCCAGTCAATAGTAAAATACTGTACACCGCAAAGACTAAAGGTATCAATGTTTTTATGCTCCTGTAGCTTTTATCAATTGTATCACATCCTTGAGTCAACGGCGGTGTATCATGCACATTATTTACAATCTTTACCCAGACTGGACCTTGGTAATTTACAAAGATTACCCGTATAATTTCAATTATCTACCAAGGTCAGTTTTTTTTTCTCAGTACATACTATGACCTGGATCATAAACACGGAGACTGACGGCAAATATAAAGGCGCAAAATCTGATAAGTGCACAGAGCGTGGAGAGATGCGTGCTCACAACGAGGCTTGGAGACTGGAACGCAGTGTTCAACTTTCAAGTAATACTGGTAGGAACCTCCTGGTTACACCAGCCCACAGGGGATTATTGTGTCCGTCCGTCCGTCCGTCGTGAATCAAAAATGGGAGGGGTGGGGCTAGGTGGGGAGGATGGGGAGGGGCTGGGTGGGGAGGGTGGGGCTGGGTGGGGGGTGGGAGGGGTGGGGCTGGGTGGGGAGGGGCTGGTCACCCCGTGGTGCCCTTATAAAACTCAACGTTTAACCTACTCACGCCGGCTTGTGCCCGCCCTCACAGTCGGCCATATTTGCCGAAAACACCACGCCGCCGTTGACCCTGGCCATTGACCGAGCAACCCAACGTTCCCTCCGCAGGAATGTGTTGTGCGAGAACAAGGCTTACGGGCGATGATGATGATGATGATGAAAAAATGCAACATAAACCGAGAATGATAGGAACGCAAGAACATTCTACAGTGGGAAGACCACCGAGTACCTGAAGGAATCACAGTCGCTTGTCTTGTACAAAAGTTGGGAGGGCCTAATTTCACCATATACGCCTCTTCTTCAATCTCGGGAAAGTGAAGTCGTGTTCCCATGGACAGACTCACCCACGACATAGGAACATGGAAATTCCACCACTCGCTCGGGGCTGTCACGACGGCTAAGGACCGCCTGAATGCTCGTTTGAGCAGGAAATCCGCGTTGACGAACACCTGTAATTCACCATGTCTCTTCACGCAGTATTACTCTCAGAATTGCGGGGTATTTCTTGAAAATACGCGTGAGCAGTCACCTCTTCGAAACGCGATCATAGGTTGATATGTAAATGTAATTTATCGTAAAGGTTTTGGGTTCTATCGCGTGAATATAAATGTGTCTTCTTGGTTCTTTCGGTAAAGTCACGTAGAAGGGAAGTAATAAAATAATACAAATAAAACAATAAAATAATTCTCACGACGTTTCGGCCACAACGCAAGCAGCCTTCCTCAGGTGAAGACCAGGTCTGTCGGGGAGACAGCGTCTGAATGCATCTGAATGCTGTCTCCCCGACAGACCTGGTCTTCACCTGAGGACGGCTGCTTGCGTTGTGGCCGAAACGTCGTGAGAATTATTTTATTGTTTTATTTGTATTATTTTATTACTTCCCTTCTACGTGACTTTACCGAAAGAACCAAGAAGATGAATCCCTGCAGTCACGAAAGCTTTAAATCGAAATATAAATGTGGTTAACCCACCAACATCGGACACAGATAATTAGTAACGTGTTACATAAAACGTGCCAATTTTTTTTTCCTGTAAATGTGGTTTTACTTTCCAACACACAACCGTTGTGCTCAAGTAGTAACTCATCGCCACGTTTTGTTTACGTGACAAACCTTGCTAATTGGCTGTGGGGCGTTGGTGGGTTAACGACACTTTTATATTTACACGCTCTAACCCAACAACCCTTTATTGTGAATAATATTGGTCGTGAAAACCTACGTGGTGTAAATGTAAGTTCGTTTTCCAGAAAGAATCCTCAAGCTCGGTGCTTCTGGAGGTGAACAACCGGTCGCGTGGTGAGTTTGGGCTGCAAAAGTTCAAGCATTGCACAGCCCCAGCATGACTTATGTAACGTGTGATTGTGTTGCCGTGGGGCAAGGGGAGGATGTCCCTCGCCTGGTTGATTGCCAATCCCAAAGTTGGCAGCAGACGAAGGTGCTGCTGCTGCTGTTCGTGCAGGGGGCACGCGTCAACAATGATCAGCTGTGGAAGGGACGAGAGAAACCCATCGTGACAGAATGCTGGTGCTGGCCAAAAAAAAACATACTGCTTGAAACGGAGCGGATTAAGCTGATGTTAAAGTGTTTTATTTCTTACACCCTTCATTCCATTTAGTCAGTTTCGCGGCTGTTTTCGCATTGAAGTCGAAGAGACTCCACGTACGATTTTGAGGGGGATGCGCTGACGATGTGAGCATCGCTGACAATAAAGACGGAGCCGGTCCACCGTTTACCACTGCTGCTGTCATTCGGTCACATCTGTTCACACATTTATTTGGAGGACCGCGACGCGCTTCCTCATGAGATGCCGAATGTGTTTGAATATTCACAAAGGCTATGTGTCTTTAATGTGGTTTAAAAATATGTTTATGCGCATTGATGCAATCGACAAGATGGGCAGTTACTTTTTGATTACAATTTGTTTAGCAAAAAATGTTTGATCTTGATAAGAACGTTAAGCTTTGTTTAAGTCTTTTGATTCACTTTTTTAATTTTCATTTACACAGCACCATCTACAGCTCCAAGCAGCGTATCATATTAAACCCACAGTTCTGTTTTGGAATCAGAAATACATTGTCACCGACTGAAGGAAGTTAAGGCTAATGCGATATTATAAAGTTTGAAAACTGCTCTTTGTGCGACATCCTGTGATATACACATGAACATCTCCATATATATAAAAGGCAAAGTTGTTATTATGTGTCTGTTCAAAATATTTAGCGTACTTCCCGACATGCAACAAACTTGAAATTTGCCATGTGGGTAATTTCCAGACTGTACACCATGCAAACATTTTAAAAATAGACTTTCTTTTTTTGGGGGGGGGGGGTGAGCTCAATAATGCATTTATTTTTTTGCACGGCAAGTGAGCTGTGACGTCAAATCTGTCACGTGACCCGCGCATGTGGAAGCGTAACACATTGTAGTGTAGTGGTTAGCGCGCTGCGCTACGAACCCGGCGACCCGGGTTCGATTCCCGCTCACGGCCACCACCGGTGACGATTATTTTAACCGGTCCTGGGCCTCCCCTAGGTCAACTCAGCCTCAAACGAGTAACTAGTGTGGTGTGTGAACATCGCCACTGGGGAGACAAAGGCGACCGGGCGTGATGAATCCAAGTCCCGGGCGAGGCCGGGTAGGAAAGCGAGTTTAATAGAAAACGTATTTTTTTTGTCAATGACTGCCCACGAGCTCCACATATCTGTTGCGTTCCCACTTGGTAAGAAATAGGGAAAACAAAGGTTGCGCAATAAAATAAGTATTCCTATATTTTACATGAGGATTACATCATCTTTGGTTCTTTCGGTAAAGTCACGTAGGTAGAAAAATAAGAGATCACGACGTTTCGATCGCAACAACAAGCGACCGTCGTCTTCGCTTGGTAAAGTCACCTATGTGACCTACGTGACTTACCGAAAGAACCAGAGTATGAATTCCTGTTACCACGCCAAGACAAGTGTTAATAATTCCTTGCACAATGCCATGTAATTGTGTTTTTTCTTCGTTTACAGCTGCATGCATTACTGCATGTGCACAAATACAAAGTCATATTTTCATCGATGATGTGCACTCATTTTGAGAAGGCCGACTTCTGGAATATTACTCAGGATCACTCAGGAGAAGTAAAGAAAACCCACAGGGCTAATAAACACAAAAAACGAGCCTTGTACTCGCACACAATCTTTATTTTCTGTTTTGAAGGCACTACATTTGAAGATGGGAGAGCGAGGATGTTCTCATTTACAGCCTTAAACACTTGCAAGAGCAGCATAGGAAGGACCCTGCTTTAGAACAAATGGCACAAACAGTAAACCTCTAAATCAGAAGGCATGAAGAACCCACGATTGCAGGCAATGTTAACTAAACCATTTGTTGTTGTTATTTTAGCAGGTAAGGCTCACTGAGCTATATAGCTCTTTTTCAGAAGCGACCTGCCCACAAGTGATAGCTCAACCAAGTGGCTTATCACGTGGAAATGTATAGCAGCCAAATACTCTACAACGCATGTTTCTAAATGTAGAGGGAAAAACCGGAGGACCTTGAGAACAATCCACCCAACCACAGGCAGAGAGACATCCAAACTTCAAATATATGGCCGGCAGGGTCGGGATCGAACCAACGACCTCCTTCATACTAGGCGAGGGAATTAACATCTATTCGTTCAGAAGGAACCATGAGAATGGATGGCAACTGGAGAATGAGACGAGCAATGGAGTGCCACAGGAGGGAGGGAACACACCCACGGGGAGACAACTACAGGGGGGATGGCACAGTGAAGTCATCCCCGGTGGCACATTTGGGTGAATATCAGGTGCTGGGGCGGTGACAGGGCCGAGTGGTCGCGCGATTTGTGCCGCCCGTTGCAAAAGGTTCGCAATTTGTGGGCATCCATTATCGCTATTGGCCATTTAATTACATTAAATAGAACTATGAGCTGTACAGCAGAAGATGATGGCGTAGATGAAAATGCTAAGACCCATCAAACAATTGGGCCAATTGTAAATTACGACCTTGAAATGCAATATTTTGATGCACATTCAAAGGACAAACACACCTTTTTCAAATTTAATAGTGCACATAGTGTAAATATGTGACATTGATTAATCTGCAGCATGAATGCAACCATCACTAAATTATGGTGTAGGTAACGAGAACATTCCTAATGGAACATCTAAACCCTTGTAGCATGTCAGCTCACGACACATGTTGTCCATGGCGTGTCGACAAATTATTCTGGACTCTGACAAAAATGTGCAGCTAATAGCTAGAATTAAACACCGTGGTAATCTTGAGACTTGTCCCATCGTCTGATGCATACTGCCTGGCCGACTTGAACGCCGTTCGCTTTGTGAGGTACCTGCTCTCGCTCCGTCTCGGCACGTTCAGTCCTTCTCGACAGCTTGCTTCAAGGCTGCGTTCAACCACGTCGGTGTGGTATGCTTCCCAGCGCTCAGCGTCAATCTTACGGCTATTGTCGTATTCATCTTCTTGGTCAAACACAACACGAGAGCTCCTTTTGCGGTCGTAGAGTGTCATGTCATCGCCATCAGCATAAACAGGACCTCTTTCGTCATTCCTTCTCTTGCTTATGGCAGTCAGATGAGATTGGGAATTGACTCTTCCATTGCCTCGACTCAAATTATTCTGAGAAACAAGATTTATTCTATCGGAATCCTCCAAGTGGTCACTGTAGCTCCGTGAAGGCATTTCCTTAGTCCGTGATGGGATCGTGCGACTCATTTGCACAGCTGCTCTACACGTGCCTTCCACGTTTTGAGAATAGACTTGCTGTGAAATTTCCCGACGGAGATTCGCACCGGGATGCGTGGAGTGCAAACGAACTGCCAGACTCTGCGCCCGAAATGGATCTTCCGGACTCCCTAAATATGCTTCATCCATTTTTCTCACCCGATACCTGGCATCAGGATGTGGGGAATAAACACTTTCTGGTCTTCCTTGCAGATACTTTTCATCTGAACTTGGAGAATAATCTCTCTCTGATCGTTCCAATCGACATTCAGAACCAAGACTAGGAGAATAACCTCGCTCTGATCTTCCCTGTCGACATTCAGAATCAATACCAGGAGAGTAACTTCGCTGTGATCTTCCCTGCCGATATTTAGCATACGGACTTGGAGAGTAATCTCTCTCTGATCTTCCCTGCCGACATGGAGAATCAAGACCAGGAGAGTAATCTCTCTCTGATCTTCCCTGCCGACATTCAGAATCAATACCAGGAGAGTAACTTCGCTGTGATCTTCCTTGCCGATATTTAGCATACCGACTTGGAGAGTAATCTCTCTCTGATCTTCCCTCCCGACATGCAGAATCAAGACCAGGAGAGTAATCTCGCTCTGATCTTCCCTGCCGATATTTGGAATCATGGCCTCGAGGATGATTTCCTTCCTGCCTCCTCTCCCAATCATTAGATTTCGGACTCTTGTGTTGCCAAACACACGACGACGACCAACTCCTCTTGTCTTCACCGTGGCTCATGTCAACAAAAACGGTGTCATCTCGGCCATCAGGGCTTCCACTGTACCTTCTGAACTCCATGCTGGGGTCCTCACCTTTATATCTGCTGTCCGCCTGCCTGTGGTTTCTGTTTGGCCCTAGCCTGGCTCTGAGGTCCCTTTTTCTCCCACCCTCAAGCCCAGTGAAGCCGTCTCGCTCAATACGGTCTCCAACGCTCCCAACTTCGTCTCTGCTGCTGCGACTGCCGCTGTGGTTGTGCCGCAGAGATCCATTACTGCTTCCGAGCTCCGCAGCTGAGCGCCTGTGGTGTGGATCCTGCCTCTCGGTGTGACCCTGCTCCCTCGACTGCATTGCCTGCTGCTGCTCAACACGCAGGGAAGTCAGGGCGTTCATAAACAGCTGTCGTGTATCGGCCAATGGTGATGGTTCAACCTAACAAAGGGCGACAGGTTTGGTAAATATTGTTGTCATCATCATTGATCAAATCTACTTCTCACTGCAACTTCACTGGCAATAAGGCTGCACTGTTAGAAATGATGCTGCAATACCTGGCGTGATCACAACCCTGGATATAAAACAATTTATTCTGGGGATAAACTCTCTCTGGGTCTTTGTTGCCGATGCTTCCATCAACATTTCTAATCATTACAGACTATGATGCGTACAACGCACACGGTGCCAGTTACACTCAAGGAATTACACACTTACGTTGACTGCAAAAATGATGACGTTATACAATTGCCATGCTGTACATTACCCAAAAAGTTGTAAAGGGCAAATGTAATGAATAGCTATTCATTTACTACCTTGATTTCCGAGTTAATTTCTTCAAAAGTATTTTGTGTAGACATACATTAAAACTAAATGAAATGAACAAGTAGAGCCAGTATATGAGGATATGGTGCCAAATTGATGTTGCTATTATCTTGGACATTATATTGTACGATATATCGTGGTACAGTACCGCGATATTGCGACAACCTTACTGGCCATTTTTAAATTCCAAGATTTTTAAATGAAGCCTACGTGAATAAATAAAATAAATGTTCAATATATTTTCTTTGGTAGGTAGATATAAGGTACAGTATGCCCTCGTTATTCACCAGGGATACATTCCGGAAATGCTAGTGAATAGCAAATTTCGTGGATAACGATATTGGCCTACGAATACCAAAATTTTAAATTAATTTCCTTAAATATAAACGTAAAAAAGCTATTAAATACATGAAAATTATTACATAAAATATAAAAATTGGTTAAACATAAAGTCATTAATACAAACATTTCAAATAATAGTTTATAAATGAACTGACCTTATCTCACTTTATCTCATTACTATCTCATCACTTTCGCATCACATTCTCTCTCATCCCTCTATCCGCACCTGCAATTAGCACGGTTGGCTATGTACGGTGTGAAAGAGGTTCAACATACATACATTTCATCACATTCGCTCTCTCTCTCTCAATGTATACATTTTTGGCATTTTAAACTAAACTATTTTTTTTTATTTTACCAGGTGAGGCCCACAGAGCTATGTAGCTCTTTTTCAGAAGCGATCTGGCCACAAATTATAGCCCAACGAAGTGGCTTATCACGTGGAAATTCATTAAAGCCAAATACTCTCATGGTACCTTTCTAAATGAGGACCCCAAGAAATATCCACACGGCCACACAAACTCCAAATATACAGCAGGTGTCAGGGTCGAACCCACAGCCCCCCGTATACCAGGCGAGGGAGATAACATCTTGCCAAGCAAGGGGGGGCCGGGGGAGGATGGGGGGATGCCCTCCCCCCATCTTTACCCTGTGTCTGCCACTGCCAACCACCCACCTTGGACCGCACGGCTGGGGGAGACGACGCCGCCGCCGCAGCGGCTGAGGGCAGCGTGCCGGGGTGCCGTGCTGTGCGAGCGGGCGTCGTGACGGGGAGCTGTGCGGCGGGGTGACTGCAGCACCACGGCAAAAACGACATCACATTGGTGCCGAGGTCGGCGCAAAGGGGAGCGCAGAGAAATTGCCAAAGGGGAGTGCCAATCATTCATGGCATTTCTCACAAATGGTCTGTATGCATACTCATTGGTTTTTTCGGTAAAGTCACGTAGGTATAAAATAAAATAAATGAAAACAACTAAATTAAACCACGACGTTTCGGGCACAACACAAGCGTCCTTCTTCAGATGGGGACAACGTAGCGAAAGCACAACTGCCCAAGTGGTTTTTTTTTACCTACGTGACTTTACCGAAAAAACCAAAGAGTATGAATCCTTGCAGTCACGAAAGCTTCAAATCCTGAGTGGTGTGTATGCGTGAATAATATTGAACTTCTTTCGCACCGTACGTTGCCAACCCTGCTAATCGGAGGTGCGGGGGAAGGAGACAAGTTCAACATACATCAACATCGGCATCATGTCAAGAAACCTCCCTTGGGAACTGCCAAAGTCAGCAGTGCATGAGCGTATGGCTAGTAGTAGCATAAATTACCCTTCTAAGAGCAGATTTCATAGCAATAAATGCGACACCTCGAAGTGAATATCACCTTTACAGCTTGTGGAATGTTTATAATCGAAACTAAACGTTTAGTGTTTACCCACTACTGGTGACGCAAATGCCTAAAAACCTTTCTCGGGTCTGTCAGATGGTTGTGAGAGTCATACGGAGAAAGAAACAAGGCGGGTTTAGAAACAGTACAAGGTTCAGAGGACGTCAGTTCGGCTAAGGGGACCATGATTAATGCAATGGAAAGAATGAGAGGCCTCCAAGTTTCACCAGGCAGTGCTGAATCATTAACCGGTAGCAGTAACTCAAGGAGCCATGATACTCATCTCGATGACTCGGCACAACATGATCATGCATTCTTAAATAAGAACACACAGTACGAATATTTTTCCCCACAATAATCATGCTCATACTGCATTAGAAAATAAGGGTTCAGGCTGGATAACCCGGGTGGTCTAGGTGCCATGCTCCCAAGTTGACGTGTGCGGTGGTGACATCGCCATGCACAGAGGAACCGAAAAACAGATAAACACCGAGTCAAATTGCGAGAAAGGTGGAAGAGACACATGGTTATTTATAAGATTAAAAGTATGTGCGGGTTGCTCGTGTCTGTAAAACAACATTTTTGTGTAACATTTAAACAATTTCCTCCAGATGTATTCTGGGAATTTTACAGATTTTTTTTATTTCGATTTAAAGCTTTCGTGACTGCAGGGATTCATCTTCTTGGTTCTTTTTCGGTAAAGTCACGTAGAAGGGAAATAATAAAGTAATAATAATAAAACATAATAAACTAATTCTCACGACGTTTCGGCCTCAATGCAAACAGCCGTCCTCAGGCGAAGAACAGGTCTGTCAGAAAGACATTATTTCCCTTTTCTACGTGACTTTACCGAAAGAACCAAGAAGAAGATTTTTTTATTTTTACAGATTTCAGTCAAGTGGTCTTGGCTCTTCACTTTAAGATGTAATTCAGTAATAAACGTAGGTAATTACAGTTAATTACCATGATGCTGTAATTACAATGTCAACTGCAACGGTAATCTTTTTAAATCACATAATTACTGCATCGGAGAGTGGTGGTGGTGTGGTAAAGTATGGTTGAAATAAGAACCACGACTTATAGAGCTCTCACTCTCCGGTGTAGGCCCTTCCCCCAGCAGTGGGTTGGGCAAGTAATGACGGAGCTGCACCTCTACCAAGCTTACCCATGAACACATCACTCAAGTGACTGAATGGAATAAGGTTTTGTTATCGAGTCTGTGATGTGGACAAGCAGCGCTACACCTCACCTGTATGATAGGGCCTCGTCTCCGTGCAGAATAGCGGACCTGTTCTGCAAGATTTTTCTTCTTTGAGTTTCGAATTTACTCCCTGAACACATCAAGCAGAACATCAACTCGTTTAGTAACAGGTATTTTCCTTTGTACCATAAGACCTAGGAGCAGATGGGAAGGCAGTAACATCGGTAGAGTGGGCGGTGAAAGATCGGAATAGTGGGAAGGAAATCGTGGAGACAGCACATGCGGAAACTTATAATGCATTTATCCAATGCGTTTTTGGGTTATACCGCGTGTTGTTTGGTACAATGTCCGACGTTTTGCTCCACATGCCAGGAAGGAGCAGCCTTTCTGGGAGCGAGTAATTTCAGCACAGATTACACGGATGCGATGTGTAAAAAAAGACTGTGATATTTTAAGAGGGGTAGACACATGTACGTGAAGGAGGTGTATTATGTGCTTATTGATTTAGTTATAATAATTTACACTTATAAAGCGCGTTTCCCCCAGAGGTCACAAGGCGCTGCACAGCGCTAAAAGCAAGCAAGTAAATAACTCGCGCAATTCTAAAACCTAATATAAGCAAGCAGACTCATGATTTAACCACAGATACAAATACCCCTCCCCACACACTCCCAAAAACACATCACAAAATTAATCAGGAGAAAATGCCTTGAAGTAAAATAATGTCTTAAGGCGGGATTTAAATCAAGCAAGGGAGTTATGTATGTATGATGAACGTCTTCCGCACCTCAAATTAGCACAGCTGGCTACGTGCAATGCGAAATAGGTTCAACATACATAGATACATAGATACGTAGCCAACCGCGTTAATCGGAGGTGTGGGCTGCTTATATTCTTCACAACGAGGAAGACGATGATAATTTAGTGCTCAAAATCTGTTGGGTTATCTCCTTATTTTCTGCACCGACTTCGTGTTTTACTGTACACTTCTTGGCTGTTCTCCAGATCTATCTTGGAAGACTTTGGGTCTCAATCAGCGAGAAGCAGCTTGAACATTTTAAGGGGGATTTTTTTGTCAATGCTGCCCCCTAGTGGGTTGACCGGATGGCTGGATTACGTAACAACGCAATGCGAATAAAAAACACCCAGACTGAGCACTGCTCATTATCTCTAATGTACTTAAAATTGGCACACAGCTGTGAGGGTAATCATGTTGCCACATATTGTAAATATTAATAGCTACGATCCTGACTGTGAAAATATTTAAAGTATTGTACTGGGTTAGTTAACTCCTGGCCCCTGCGATGCACATCCGAGGCCGTGGACTTGTCATGGGCCTACGACACAGTCTGGATGAAGGGCTCATTGTTGAAGCTCGAAAGGACCATTCCCTGCCTCAAAACAATACGCCTGATGTGGACGATGCTTAGAAATCGCTGACTGCGTGTCTGTGTGGCCGACAAAACCAGCTCACCCCGGTTAAACAATGGATTGGCACAAGTTTCAGTAATCGCGCCAACGCTCATAAATGTCTATATGAGGGACATGCTGCCAACCGGCTCGCGCAAATGTGAAAACGTGGATGACCTTGCCCTGGCAACATAATCAGCCACTTGCAACGACATCGAATCCACTCTGAACCAAGACCTCAACACCATGGGAGAATATTTCCGGAAATGGAGGCTCAAGCCAAATCCCCACAACGATCACTGCATTTCATCTTGATAATAGGAGCACCAAGCACACTCTGAAAGTGACCTTCTGTGGCAACACGGTGCGACATGACCCCACTCCAATCTATCTTGGAGTGAAGCTGGACCATACGCCAACCTTCCATGACCACCTGAAAAAGGTAGCTGCCAAGACCAAAACAAGGGTCAGCCTGGTCCGGAAACTGGCAAGCACAAGCTGGGGAGAATCAGCACCCTCCGTGCTACGGACATCAACGAAGGAACCTATGTACTCTGTAGCCGAGTACTGTGCAACAGTATGAACCAGAAGCAGTCACACTCCACTAGTTTATGTCCACCTGACAACTTCAATGTGGTGTATCACTGGAATCCTCAAATGGACCCAAAGACCTTGGCTGCCTGTGGTGTCACGAATATCACCCCTCACCCATCCGCCGCAATGCTGCAACCCTTCAGGAAGTCGTGCGTATCGAGTAAAAACGGTCGCCTTCCCACTCGTCAGGACCTCAATAACTTCCCACGTCATCGCTTGAAGTCACGCAAGCCCTTTTGGACCCATGCGCTTAACCTTCAACAATGCAAGTTTAACCCCGATCAAGATTGGTGAGCTGAATGGAGTTCAAAAGAACTCACAAACAAACACCCAGTGAAAGACCCAACGCAGAAGATCCCTGGAGGGTTTGATCTTCCATGAAGCTCATGGTCCACCCTAAACCACATCCACACAAACCATGGCGGTAGTTGCGAATACCGGATGATGCACAAATGGAAAATGAAAAACTCTTCAGCAGCGTGCGACTGTGGTCATCCAGAACAGAGACCGTGCAACGTATAACGACGCAACGACCGATCCACAAAGATAAAAGAGACATCACAGCGATTATACACTCCTGTACTCCTGGCACTGTTGTCTGGCTTGACCACCTGAATGTGAGATATGTAGTTGTTGCTCTACATCAGCAGCTGTACGGAAGAAGAAGTCAACTCTTTAGGTTGATGTCAATCAAGTGCAGATTGGGCATAGGCTGTCAAAATATAAAATAAACATTCAACATATTGTATAACACTGAACTGTATTACAAGGATGATGATAATTCATGATTTCATGTTTACCGCTGTCACCATCTCCAATTACTGCATATTCCACCACAGATGTGTGGTAATATTCAAGTTTATTTGTTTAACCAGGTGTAAAATAAAGAGACCAGGATAGTCTGATTTGCATCAGTGACCTGCAAGCATTAGTCTGATAAAAGTCACTACCTACAATGTGCCACGACACGACATCGCTTATGCATCTTCCTATTTTCCATGAGTTTTCACCGATAAAACCCACAAAGCAAATTAATGATCTTGTCTACCCAATCGTGACTAAACAGACGACACATAAGAGGAATCAAGCAACCTCACATAATGAAAGTAATTTTTTTCTCTCTCACAAAGTTGATTATCTGAAAAGAAAGTACCCCAATAACCAAAGATATGACAATATGCATTGTAATATCTTACCTTATCTAGATTTATATAGCGTTTTATTTCAAGGCGCTTTACAGCAATTATGAAATTGTACATGGAGATGGCAGTAGTCGAGGTAAATAGCGGGGTTATTAAACATGGTGGTATTAGTTATGGTGACAGGAGAACAGGCAAGAGTGGTTAAGCTGTGTCGGGGTAGGCCTGGCCGTAGCTGGGAGGCTGGGGCAGGGAGTAGCAGCTGGGGCAGTGTTCGTGGTAGGCCTGATCGTAGCTGGAAGGCTGGGGCAGGGAGTAGCAGCTGGGGCAGTGTTCGGGGAAGGCCTGGTCGTAGCTGGGAGGCTGGGGCAGGGAGTAGCAGCTGGGGCAGTGTTCGTGGTAGGCCTGGTCGTAGCTGGGAGGCTGGGGCAGGGAATAGCAGCTGGGACAGTGTTTGTGGTAGGCCTGGTCGTAGCTGGGAGGCTGGGGCAGGGAGTAGCAGCTGGGGCAGTGTTCGTGGTAGGTCTGGTCGTAGCTGGGAGGCTGGGGCAGGGAGTAGCAGCTGGGGCAGTGTTCGTGGTAGGCCTGGTCGTAGCTGGGAGGCTGGGGCAGGGAGTAGCAGCAGGAACAGCAACGGTTAGGGCAGGGCTCGGAAACCTGCGCCTCCGGAGTTACATGTGGCACTTTAAGAGCTGTTTCGTGACGATATTGGCTAAGGACCACCGGTTCGTATTCACATGCTTTGCGGCTCTAGAAATTGAGTTTTTTTTTACAGAATAAATAAAATGGCTCGTTATTTTGGTTGCCGACCCCTGGGCTAGGAAGAACAAATTGATTTTAAGGGTTAAATTAAGACAATTGTTTTATGTGCTACAGTGGAAGTAAGTTCCAATGAAGGGAAGCAAGAAAGTAAAAGGAACGAGAGAGCAAGACTAGGCACAACAGGGCGAGGGAGGCAGAGAGAGAGAGACGGTAGAGATCAGAAGCGTAGAGGATGTGATGGGCCACAGTATTAAGAGATGAGAGAGGCAAGATGAGGTGGGGAAAGACAATGAACGGGATTCATAGACCAGAGTGAGACATTTAAACGGGCAGCGAAATTAGACAGGGAGCCAATGGAGTTGGGAAAGGAGAGCAAAAGTGTGGGAATTGTGTGTGGGGGAGGAAACGTTTATTTGGCTACTATACATTTACACGTGATAAGCCACTTTGTTGAATTATTATTTGTGGCCAGGGCGCTTTTAAAAAAGAGCGTTCTAGCTCAGTGAGCCTTACCTGGTAAAATAAAACTAGTTTAGTTTTAGTTTAACTTCCTGACCCTGCGCCCCTGCTGGGCATTTGTGAAAAAGAGCTTCATAGCTCATCGGATTTCACCTCCAGGATCAATAAAGATTCTGATTCTGAACGTTGATCCGGGCTTAGGCATGTTGTATCTGCTGCAGAGCAGCGAATGCCGAGGCAGGAAGTACATATGTACTGTACACTGAAACCTGTTAAACCTCATCGCCACCTCCTCCCCTTTTGTATACATTGACACCGATAGGTTCTGACGCAAAGGCTTTGATACCTTCCCGTGAGTGTAAGTCGATTTTAAATGATGAATCATGTTCTTTTTTCTATTCGAGAGAGTCATTTCAATACTGCACCTTTACCTTTTCCATTCTACTATTGAGAAGCGACGTCATACAACCTTTTAAGGCCGCACAGATTATAAGATGATATTCTTGTTTGGCGTCTTCACCAATGCATCACCACGGAGCTAGGATATAACATTCTTAGCAGTGAACACTAATAGTTTGAACAAGGTTGTTAACTTCTTTGCTACTCAGCCACCCTTTGCAGGGTACACTACAGTAGAGTATTTATAATTTCAAGGAGTGTTGTCGTGGATGTACCATAATAAAGGTTTTTGGGTTAGATCGCGTTATTTATAAATGTGTCGTAAACCTCCACCACCCGACATGGCCAAACAGTAAAAAATGTGTCACGTTTACAAAAGACAAAATAATTCTTTAGCCCACCGGTGTGTTGAAGAAAGAATCAACATCATTTAAAATTTGAGTGACGTTTCACTGGTAAAACATCCAGCTTCATCGGGCGATTTGCCAGAATGGTAAAGCTCTCCACTTGCTCCCGGTCTTAAATAGAGCAGCAGCAGGGTGACGTCATCATTTAATTCAATAAGGTGTAGTGATTTGAGGCGGGGAGGGTATTGTAATTATATAGATTGGTAATCATTCAATTGTTATTCATTGGTATTTGTTTCCCTTATAAGGAATTGAAATTGTATTTTATATTATATTTATTTAATAATACGCTTCCAGGCCACACTAAGCCTGATTAAATACTCATTTGTCTCAAACATATTATGTCATCTCATACTAATAAAAATGATGAAGAAAATTATAAATGATTAGTTATTGGTTGTTTGAGTATATCTGTTCTATTGTTAAGGAACTTGGCACCAAAATCAGGAGTCTCGCTCGACACGAGAGCCATGCAACATTGAGAACCCCGTAGGAAGGCCTTGAGGTTGACTCAATGTGCCAGAGACATCCCCTTTCCCCAGGCGCTCATTACAGTGATACCACATAAAAACTACAGATGTAAATTCTCTGTCACCTGACAACAGAGAACGAGCACTTCTGTTTTTCACGTGAAAAATCGCGTCAGAAAATGTGTTTTTGTATACATTGGTCAATTCGTGATGTTAGTATATTCAAGCACTAGCAGAAGTACCCGGCGTTGCCCGGGTGAAAAATATATTTCTTAATAACCTTACATATATACGCAGAAGAAAAAAAAAAATAAAGTTGAATAACACTAAATCGATCATAAAAACACTTTAAAGGTGACGGATAAAAAAACTGACATGCCTATTCCCATCGCGGGGCACGGGACGTGCCTCCCGGCAAATCCCTCGCAAGCGAGCGTACACAGACGGACAGACAATTTTTGAGTACGACGTTTCGCTGGTAATTGCATCCAGCATCAGCGAAACGTCGTACTCTGAAATGGTAAATGTTGTGGTTTCACGCTTCAACACACCGGTGGGCTAAAGCAGTGAACTATTAGTCTTTTATCAACGTGACACTTTTTTACTGATTGGCCGTGTCGGGTGGTGGAGGGTTACAACACATTAATAAATAAGGCGATCAAAACCCAATAACGTTGTTTATAATGGTCGCGAAAGCCTACGTGTTACAAATTGACTCACTTTACTTAATAACCAGGCTACAGTCTACATTAAAGACTGCCAGTACACCCACCCAGCTTAATAACCAGGCTACAGTCTACATTATAGACTGCCAGTACGCTCAGCCAGCTTAATGACTATTTGTACAGTCAACATTTAAAGAATCGATTCTTGGCACGTCGGGTTTAAAAGTAATTACACAGTTGTTTTTTCATTGGTATGTAATGTTTGAAAGTTTTCAGAAGATTTTAAATGTATTTTCCCCCCAGGCAACGCTGGGTATATCGAGTTTATACCACAAAGTCGTCGCTTGACACAGGTGGGGTGTCGAGGCCTAGTACCGTGCAGAGCCTCCGGCCTCGCCTAGATTGCCCACCCGGCTGAGGCTGGGTACTGGGGCCGTTACCCCCCCCCGCGCTACAATAATACTGTCTAATCGCTATAATTTTATTATCTACCGACCCTATAATAGTAATTGCACACATTGGGGTTGGGGGGGAGTGAAGATGACGTGAAACTTTGATGAATTTACCTCAGAGTCGCGTATTAATGCGTGCGCATATTTTTAACGGGAATTAAAAATGGCGTCCACCCAGCAGCGAATGCGTCGCTACCCGTTGCCAGGGGAAACCATTTCGTCCAATGAAACTGCGTATGGTCCGGCGACACACAGACACACACACAGACAGACAGATTTGCGATTTTATATATTTAGATGCCACCACTGAATTCCGGGCAGACCAGCAGGGCATTCGGCACTGTGTGGTTCACGTCGGCCGAGCGCGCAAGCCGCCCCATCACAAAACACGGCGATACGCCTGTTAAGACGAAGAGCCACCACTAATTCTGCTTGATACTACAGCTAACCCTCAATTTACGAAAGGGATAAGTTCTCCTAAAAAAAACGTACGAATTTTTTTTTCAGAAATTGGAATGGCTTTTCCCTTTAATACAAAAAATTCAGTGTGTTTTGGACAGTCATTCCAACTCTACTACTAGCCTAAAAACATACACCGATATCACTTTTCACAAGAGAAACAAAATAAAAATAAAGAACATAAACATTGAAATGACAGATTATTTTACGTAAAAAAAAAAATGTCAGGGAACTCACCAAAAGACTGGAGAGGCGTTAATGTTGCACTGTAGGGATACCGTGATGCTGTCGCGGATAGATGATGCTGACTTCCTGTTTGATCTCATGGCGTGTGCCGTGTGAAACTTCGTTAATGTGGAAATTCGATTCCGTTAATCGAAAAGTGTCCATAATTTGTCAATTGCGTTTACGCAAAATTTCGTAAACCGAACGTTCGTAAATCTCGGAATACCTCGACTGGTCTGGAATGCCAATGGTCTGATAGACTACCATATTGTTTTTTTAATGAGTAGACAGAACTGGGTTTTGCTTAGATTTTCTTCTACCCATAATGCTTCACAGCAACGAATGAGTTTTCCTTTAATACGGTGTGCATGAGGCCTTGGTGTTGTGCTTGAGAAAGCAGGGAGCAGCCCTGACACTTGCCTCGGTAGAATTTCAGCTGCAGGGGTTTTCCAAACAGCAAGATGCCGTGAAGCATAGCCAGCGCATACGGGGTCGACTCCATGTGCTTGAACGTGATGAACGCTTTCAGACTACGCACGCCAGGCTTACTCTTTGGGATCACCACCTTGCACAGGGGCCCAGCCTGCAGAGAAAGAGACCACAGCCCACATCTATTGCAGTCTAATACGTAGAACATTTGCTGCTAAACATTTTCAAGTGATAAGCCACTTCGTCGACCTATCATTTGCGGCCAGGTCGTTCCTTAGAAAGGGTTATACAGCTCAGTGGGCCTAACCTGGCCAAATCGATTTATTAAAAAATATTATACTTAAAATAGGTGCAATGGGGCATCTTTGCAATTACTTGCTCACGCCGATGCTGCCGGAAGAGCCCCGACTACAGGAAACTTGACAGCTGATATTTGGCCTACTATTCTATGATGGTCAGACATCCTGGAGGAGTTTGGTATGACCACACTTTATCCCATTACATGTGATCTGTCGACGGAGTACCTGTGGTGTTCCCAATTATATATACTGCACGACTGTACTAGGTAGACAGATGTGAAATGAAGTGAGCTAATATAATGTGGCGTGCGTATCATGGAGATTGTTTGCAGGACTCCCAAAAATGAGTGAAAAAAGTTGAAAATCACACTGCCGAAGCTCAAAAGTAAACACAGCATGCCAATGCCGACTTGTTTGTTGTTTATGTCTCCACGCTGCTCATTAATGTCATGCGCCAGGCAGACAATACGATGTTTCACGAGTGAAGGGTGGATTTGGGGTTAGGTGTAAATTTTGGTGACCAGTGCAGCTAAGGCAATATAATGCTGTGAAGTGCACATTAAACTAACTTGGAGCAATGATATTTCATAAACGAGTATTAATTAGGGATTATTTAAGACAAAGTCCGAACATTACACCTACAGCAATTTGGCACTTTGGTTAATATTACACATAACTTAGGGGTTTATGTTGCTGTATAACAGGCGCCAAATATTGCAAATAATCATCAAAGAATAATTTACATGAACTGTACAAGGAAGTGCCTTGTAGTGTCAGAGCATGTCACTAATTCTGACCAAAAAGGACAGAATTCACTTCTGGTTTGCTTTGTGCCAGGTGGCGGTGGGAGGCAATGAACGTGGCCTTAGGGAAAGGTTTGGTGAAACGCACAAATCCCGTGAATCTCCACCTCCTGTGGGCATCGAGGTGCCCTCTACACTGGCTCGTCAGGATGGCAGTATGGAATCATTTCCATCTGTTCCACCTGCATTGGATAACTTGTGTCCTCCTCGCTCGCGTTAATTTTCTCCGGTTTCCTCCCACGCTAATCAGCCCACAATGCCTTCATACGAAGAGGATGCGCAGAGCTTGATGGGGGAATTTGGAGCCGGCGTACTAATAAGAGGGGCGGTCACATTATGGTACCCTCCAGTGTTTACACCAAAACCAAAACTAAACATTTTATTTTATTTTACCAGGTAAGGCCCACGGTGCTAAATAGCTCTTTTTCAGAAGCAACCTGGCCACACATGATAGGTCAACGAAGTGGCTTATCACGTGGAAATGTACAGCAGCCAAATAGTGTAACAGGCATCTTTGTAAATGTAGAGGAAAAAACCAGAGGACCCGGAGAAAAATCCACGCGACCACAGGGAAAGAAAGAACACTTAAAATATACAGCAGGCATCGTCAGGGTCGGGATGGAACCCACGATCTCCTGCATATCAGGCGAGGAAAATAACATCTTGCCAAATTTCGATTTAAAGCTTTCGTGACTGCAGGGATTCATCTTCTTGGTTCTTTCGGTAAAGTCACGTAGAAGGGAAGTAATAAAATAATAAAAATTAAACATAATAAAATAAAATAATTCTCACGACGTTTCGGCTACTTGCGTTGTAGCCGAAACGTCGTGAGAATTATTTTATTTTATTATGTTTTATTTGTATTATTTTATTACTTCCCTTCTACGTGCCTTCCCTGAAAGAACCAAGAAGAACATCTTGCCACTGGAGGCACCCAAGTCGTTTAAGTTCGTCATGGAAGCAAATTTGTCCACACGGTCTAGTAAATCAGTGAGACAGAGGGTTCAGTCGAAACAGTACTTGTGCCCTCACGTGTCAAGGTTATTGTAGTTTGTAGCGTCATTGCTGTGAATGTTTAGACATACCTGCGTATGTGCCAGTGTGTGTGGGGGGCGGTGGTGTAGTGGTTAGCGCGCTGCGCTATGAACCCGGCGACCCGGGTTCGATCCTCGCTCACGACCAACACCAGTGACGATTATCCGAACCGGTCCTGGGCCTCCCCTAGGTCGACTCAGCCTCAAATGAGTACGATGCTCGCTAACAGCACTTGCCCCTACAGTCTGTTAAGGCTAAACGCGGGGGCTCTTTGTACGTGGGTGGAATTGTTGATAAATAGTGATGGGGCGTAAAGAGCGTAAATCGACCATGCGTTGTTTGAGAAACAGCGAGTGAGTGTACAATAATAAACGGTGCTGACCTTCAGCCCTGTCCACACGCGCACCTGTGGATGAGCGAGGACCGCAACTTGCGGCACTTTAATGACTGCTTCGTGGCTTCATTAAGAGCCCAGCGTCTCGAATTTACCACAAGAATTGGCGGCTCTTGGAATATTTTTTTACGGAATTCGTAAATAATGTATCTTGTTATATTGCATACCTCTGAATTCCTGATCAGTGCCCCCACCTTATTACAGACAAATTCAGCCCTCATTGGTCTCCCCGTGCCCCTTCTACATCTCAACGTTGTTCCTACAAAGTCCCATCACAAGCGAGAAATACAAACACATAGACACAACGTGTTGTTGTCCACATTGAAAGGGCTGTACGCCGTATGGACCTGAGAACTCAATTCCCCTGTACAATAATACGGAGTAAACCGTATGGGTTGACAGGTATGCGAAATCTATGTATCTCTGTGGGCGTCGATGCATCTCTGTGGGTCTCTATGTATCTCTGTGGGTCTCTATGTATCTCTGTGGGTCTCTGTGTATCTCTGTGGGTCTCTGTGTATCTCTGTGGGTCTCTGTGTATCTCTGTGGGTCTCTGTGTATCTCTGTGGGTCTCTGTGTATCTCTGTGGGTCTCTGTGTATCTCTGTGGGTCTCTGTGTATCTCTGTGGGTCTCTGTGTATCTCTGTGGGTCTCGATGTATCTCTGTGGGTCTCGATGTATCTCTGTGGGTCTCGATGTATCTCTGTAGGTCTCTGTGTATCTCTGTGGGTCTCTGTGTATCTCTGTGGGTCTCCATGTATCTCTGTGGGTCTCTGTGTATCTCTGTGGGTCTCCATGTATCTCTGTGGGTCTCCATGTATCTCTGTGGGTCTCCATGTATCTCTGTGGGTCTCCATGCATCTCTGTGGGTCTCCATGTATCTCTGTGGGTCTCTGTGTATATCTATGGGTCTCTATGTATATCTGTGCGTCTCTGTGTATATCTGTGGGTCTCTATGTATCTCTATGGGTCTCTATGTATCTACATGGGTATCTATGGGTATCTGTCTATAATCAACCCTGTCAACCCCTTCTCAGTGCCCCTACCTTACTACAGACGAATTCAGACCTCATTGGTCACCCCGTGCCCCTTATACATCTAACCGTCCATCCTACAAAGTCCCATCACAAACTCAATTTACTTCGACAAGACCACGGGGTAAGCCGCACGGAGCCCTGCTGGAGACCCACTCCGTGTGTGTAGATAGCCGGTGCGTTGGTGGTGGACTGCACGATGGATTCTCAAGCGAACTCGGCTGTATCCAGGTGGTAGATGTTGACTCATTATTATAGATAAAGTGAACTGGAGTGTGCCTAGTACTGTGGTGATGAATTATAGACTGTACGTGACGGCCATGTATATGACGATCTCAAGACTACGTTGAACTGCAGACAGCAGGTCTAGACAACACGTGTAGACAACACAACACGTGGTAACTCTGCCGAACTGTGCAAGTGCCTATGGTGTGGACGAGACCCGAGGCGGCTCGTGTAAGAGACGCGCCAAGAATCCGCAGAACACAGCAGTTCGTACCTGCAGGAAGAGCTCGTACAGCAGACCCTCCGTCACTTGCGGGTCCACATTGCTTACAAACAAGGTGCGCTCCTTGTAGTCAGTCGAGTTCATCTTTCACTTTGCTGCTTGATGTTGTTGTTGTTGTTCTCGTAAACTTGAGAGACTAAAGCCAGCGAGACTTAAACTCGACACGCTTCAGTCCGGCGTCTCGCTCGCGCGCAGTTTTTGTTCGCCTCTAGCACCGCCCACCAGCACCCAGACCACGCCCACTCGCTCGCAGACCACGCCCACTCGCTCTCAGACCACGCCCACTAGCTCGCAAACCACGCCTACCAGCACACAGACCACGCCCACCCGCTCGCAGACCACGCCCACCAGCACCCAGACCAGGCCCACTCGCTCGCAGACCACGCCCACTCGATTGCAGACCACGCCCACTCTACCTGTGGCCCCTCCGGCCAAAGTTTCAAACTACGCCCCCACTCAACCTCCGGGCCCCACCCATTGTCTGAAAACACGCCCCACTCAATCTCTGGGTCCCGTCTAGTATATTTTGTTAATGTCGTTTATTGTGAAATTTGGTGATTTCGAAAAGTTTTTTTGGTATGGCCATGTTTGAATCTAAGTTGTCTTGTGGTTGTTGTTGTTGTTGTTTGACTTGCATCCCGCTGGGATTTTTGCACACAGCGTTGGTGGACGGTGCTTTATTTGGAAGATTTTTGCTGCTTTTTCCTGGATTTTTCTGTTTGCGCATAGTCACTTTAGATGTTTTCTTGTTCATGTTTTTGTTTGTTGCGGTTGCACCCGATTCAAGAGCCGAATGTCTCACAGGGCTCTTCCAAATAAATGAAAAAAAAGAAGAAAAAAAACGCCCCACCCCATTTCCACGCCCAACGCCTTTGACCACGCCCACTCTGCCACTCGGCCCCGCCCAGTCTCAGACCACGCCCCACCCACCTGTCGGCCACTCCCACAGTCTCACGCTTCACGGTGAGCCCCAGACCAAGGTCTTTGGAGATCTCAGAAGCAGATTATTTATTTATACTGCGAGGAGGAATCAGGGATGAGCTATACAAAGCTATTTTTGTTTCACAGATATCCGGTCGGGTCACGGAGTTTGAACGTTACAGCAATGCACAATAGGAGAGCAAAGTATAGGAAAAGTAAACAAATAACTTAAAATATAAAATAAAACTAAACTATTTTTTTTATCTTGCCAGGTAAAACCGATTTCAGTTATTAACTTATTTTTTCCAGAAGCGACGTGGCCACAAATGACAGCTCCACAAAGTGGCGTATTGTGAGGAAATATATAGCAGCAAAATATTCAAATTTTACACATTATTTATTTAAAATGTACGCAATATTTACTACCGTGCATATTATTTACTACAGTAAACAATGCGTAAATCCTACCAGGCAGTGATTCGCGTTCACTGTGAGTGCGTGCGCAGTGCACGAGCCCACGAGTATCTGTGGCGGTGCCGCAGCCACCTCGCAAAGATGGAGGCAGCTTCAGTGGTTGCTAGGGATTACGTCATCACTCCCGCTACACCAACCAATCAGCCGCGAGGAAACCAACCCTGACGCAACATGGCTGCCGTTGTGTGCACCGAGTCCCCGGTGCAACATGGCCGCCGTGACGTCTCGCTCCATGCACTTCACAGCTGGGCTTGCCTGTCACTTCCCCTCGCTCTCCTTTCAATTTGCTCTCTCGCTTTCCTGTCGGTTTCACGGCCTTTAACTCCCTCCCCGCCCTCTCCTCTTCGTTCTTCTCCGTCTCCATACCTGACAACCCCTTCTCAAAGTTCAAGTTCATTTATTAGGTATAGCCCTGTGAGCCATTCAGCTCTTGAATCGGGTGCAACCGCAACAAACAAAAAACAAAAACATGAACAAAAAACATCTTAAAGTGAATATGTGACTAAGTGCAAACAGAAAATCCAAGAAAAGACAGCAAAATATTGCAGAAAAAACACCGTACACCAACGCTGTGTGCAAAAATCCCAGTGGGATGCAAGTCAAACAACAACAACAACAACCACAAGACAGCTTAGATTAAGGCCATCAGTCTAACTCTGTACTACAACAAACAAACATGGCTAAACCAATACACTTTTCGAAATCACCAAAATAAAGCCATGAAAGCAATGAAAAAGCAATCATAGGAACTGTGACAAGCCTGATTACACACCAATTCAGACCTTATTGGTCACCCCGTGTCCTCATAAATATCAACGTGAGGGTCGCCACACATTTAGAATCGTTGGGGGGTTGACAGCAGCACGCTGATGGTGGGGGGTGTTGGCACATTGTGTATTGTTTTGGGGGCTCACGTCAGGGACCGCTCGAGAGGTTACCCGGGGCCACCAGTACATTAGGCCATGCCTACACATCTACATTCCACATTCATGAAATTATAGGTTACAGGCACTCACTTGATGAGGCCCATAAAAGTCAAAACCGATTAAGAATGTGCCTGCTTAAACAAATGCTGTTGGAAAACGCAATGCGAGTCTAGAAGGTTCTGAAGTTGATCTCAATGTTGTTTTTAAAAAGCACGTGGAAATGAAACTGGAAATGAAACGGATCAATTCATGAAATGTATTTTAAAAATGCTGTTTAAAATAAACATGTCCTCTTGTACACATCTACATACCCACCCTGACATGTCACGTATAACAACAAAATAACCACACCTATGACTTACGAACCTTGTCCCCTGCAATCTGACGACACCTAGACCACACCAGCATGACATTCACATTTAGCTTGGCGTGACGTGACTGTGAAATGTCAGAAACCCCTGGGTCAGAGAAAGAGACAAATAACATTCCTGTTGCCATGTATGACGAAGCAAAGCTGGTCCGTTGCGTACTTTGCAGGCAACTTGAGCATGCATATGTCACGTTGCAATGGCATGCCTGTCAATCCCTTATCAGTGCCCACCTTATTAAAGACCAATTCAGACCTTATTGGTCACCCCGTACCCTTATAAATCTCAACGCTCATGGACTTTGTCCATGAATAGTCCCATGGACTTTGTAGGTACGCCGAATGGACCTGAAAACTCAATTTGTATAAGAATACGGGTAAACCGTATGGGTTGACAGGTATGCAATGCACGCATGAGTTATACAGTATCTTTAAGTAGCCACATGCAGTGACATGTCCTATTACATTCCAAAATATGTATTCATCCTGGAGAAATCCGATGAGAAACAAAGCTCTTTATCACAGGTGTCCAGTAGGGGCGGGTCAGAAAGTTCCAAACAGTGGACAAACACGACTATTGGCTGTTTTAAGTTGGGGCATTGGTCTGGATGACGCTGCTACGGGGAACACATTCCTGCGGAGGGAGCTGGTAGGAACGTTGGGTTGCCCGGTCAATGGCCAGGGTCAACGGCGGCGTGGTGTATTCCGCAAATATGCCCGACTGTGAGGGCAGGCACAAGCCGGCGTGAGTAGGTTAAACGTTGAGTTTTACAAGGGCACCAAGGGGTGACAAGCCCCTCCCCACCTAGCCCCACCCAGCCCCTCCCCAACCTCCCAGCCCCACCCTCCCCACCCAGCCCCTCCCTGCACGACGGACACAATAATCCCCTGTGGGCTGGTGTAACCAGGAGGTTCCTACCAGTATAATGCACTTGAGACATTGTTGGTACAAACGGATGGGTTTTCAAAACATACATTTTCATGCAAATTATCTGGTGGTCGAGACAATGGGGCTGGCAGCCAAGTGAGAGAACGCGTGAGAGACCATGGACTGGACAAGGTTTAAATGAACACTCAATCAGGTGGCACGCAGGTGTGAATATGGATACATTTTAATGCAAGCTACAGCTCTCAGATGACACTGACCATTGTAGTACAACCAAGTTTGAATTCATAACTGTATACATTTGCATAAAAATATGGAAATCTGTATTTAAATCACATAACAGTAACAAAAATAACAGGATAGACTCAAGCTAAAAATTTACATTTACTATAAGGTAAAGTTTAACAAAACTGTTTTTCCATGACCAAATTCTCTAGTTTATACACAAAAAATATCTTCTTAAAAACAACTAGTTTTATTAAAACTGCTGACAATTTTTCTTTTTCATCTATGGTATTGATATTAATAAGTAAAAAACTGTAGAGAACACTTCCACATTCCGACATTTTAGCGAACCGCTGCGAATTAAGACTATTTAATGAACCACTGCCAATTAATACACCAATCGCTTGCAAATGAGCAATCACGGAGCATTGTTAACTCACAACACGCCAGAACACGCTTACATCACGTTACTTATTCTTTGGGTCTTTCGGTAAAGTCATAGATAGGTTCAAATAAAATAACAAAAAACTACGTTTCGACCGCTTGTGCTGCGATTGAAACGTAGTTATTTATTTTCTTTAAACCTATCTACGTGACTTTACCGAAATAATATGAATTCCTGCAGTCACGAAAGCTTTAAGTCAGGATTTTAATCACGTTATTTCCCAACGTGTGTGATTTACAATTGTCATTGAAATTAACTCCCAAGCGTGCCGAGGCTCTGCATTGCAGCTAAACCTCACCGATGTTCTTTGTGAATACATGGGGCTCCAGTCGCTGTTATTTATGACTCGTGGCAAAGATGAGAGTACACATATGGCAGACAAAATAGACCAGCTTAATTATCAGGAAAATGGAAACGAATGCATCAAATAAAATCACAATCTCCATTTTTTTGCTCAAATATCGTTTTATGGTCATACTTGTTTTCCAAAAAATGTGGTAAAACACATCGAATACCGATTTTAAAAAACAATGTATGTTCTTGTTTAGAGTAAAATATGGGGAGTAAATGTTTTAAAATGAATGTGACAATTTGAGGAATTCCCCTGCCAAACTAAAACGTTGTCCTCTTAAATTGACTCGAATGTGTTCCTTGCATGATAAAAACTACAAATTACCAACACTTAAAGAATACTGCTGTCACGTTCCTCTTTTCAATTTAAACCATCTTTAAACACTGTACACAATCAACTATGACTTCAAATAAAATGAAAAACAGCATCTCCATGCTGGCTTTTATTTAATTTAAGATGCCCAAGTATGACTCAACATCAGTGGCGTATTTGAAAATAATCCTCTGGAAAACACCTCCGCTCAAAAGGTTCCTGAGTCGTTTTGAGTCTGATGTAACGTTGGTTCTCCCCTCTCATTGCTGTTTGTATTCAAACTCAACTTTTAAAAAAACAACCCGACATTTTTGTACATTTGTACACATTTTTTTTTACTTTTGTACATAAACTGTATAAAATTAACAAAGTTGTGTTCTACAAGATACCAACAGTTCACAGCCACATACTTATTCTGGCATGGAAGTGTGAAACAGCAAGTCCGCTGCATAAAACTTTTTAAACTGGCAGGCTGGCTGGGTTTTTTGTCAAGCGAGTGTGAATGAAATGCACCGTCCCAGGCCAACTTCCAGTAAAACGCATCTTAGGGTTGTGTGTGGCCTGATTAAGGTGCTCAATGGTGTTCATTTCCCAAAATAACAAATGTTGCCAGAAGCTTGGGCACCAAGAGCTGGTGTCAGTTCTTTGTGTACTCGTCACACATGCTGCCAACGTTATCGGCGTCAACTGCATGTGCACTTGCACACACTGGGGGAATTGCACCGTGGTCAACGGGGGAAGACCAATTTTAGACAGCCAATCACAGCAATTCTCAAATTCACTTGTGTACCACCCCTCCATAGGAGACGTACACAACCAAACGAGGGTTACTGCACAGCAGACACAGCTGCTGAATACAATATCCTGTATGACACTGAATAACACAAGATTTATCAAACCATAGCCTCTGCCCAGAGATGCTGCCATCTACAGTTATACTGCTGTACTGTTGGGTCGTATTCTTGAGCAGAGGACATTGCTATTGTATGTGGAGCGGCGAGCTTGGCATCACTTAACTCTGCTGAATATTAAAGGTTAAAGACTAAGAGGAGGATATCACACCAAATATTCAGCAAAAAAAACCTTACTGGATGCTTAAATTCTATTGAAAATTCATCACATTTTGGACGAAATTTTTTTTGGGTAAAAATAAAAAATAAAAATCCTCCCAAAATCTGTAATGTTCCAAGTAGCTGCCGAAGGTATTTAACAGAGAGCTCGGTATTTATGACATGGAAAAAGCTCCCGAAACTGTGAAACTAAGATGCTCTCACCTGAGTTGTTTACATTTTTTAAAGAGCGGTCTTTCGCCTGTCTGTGGCTGAAGACAGGCCTGGAAACAGCAGTTCTCAGTAGCCACGCGGCAACGGTTAACAAATTAACTCCACACGCTCGCTACAACCTAAGCACATGCATCCACCTAGTACATAGGTCCACGCCACTGCTGAAATGGTGGCCTCTGCTGATAAGGATGCTGCTGCTGTTGCTGGTATGATTGATGATGTTGCTGCTGGTAGTGGAAGGGTGCAGGCTGGGCCCACTGGTTTCTCTGCCATCCCCAAGCGTCGGAGGGATTCCGTCTCTGCTGCTCACCGACTCCCACGGCCCTGCCACCACCGCTGGTCGACAAACGAGCCTCATTCTCGCCCAGCACGGCCTGCGACGGCAGCTGCTGCTGCTGAAGGTGTTGTAGGGGGTAGCTAATAGCATGTTGCTGCCTGTTGGACTGAGGCATGTTAAAGTTGCTCACCTGGAGAAAAGAAGGACAACGGTCCCCAAATTAGTCTTGTTGTCAAGGAAAAGTGTTGTTAGCAATGCAAATTAAGACCACACAGTATATCAAGGGATGGTCGAGCTAGAACCATAAATGATATACTCTTGTTAATATCCCCCCCCCCTTGCACTTTCCCTCCCCTCCCTCCCAAATATATTTCAAATGTGGCACTGGTGTCATGTAATGAGGCAGAGAATATCTCTGTATATCTCACAGAAGTGTGCAAACCCAGGTACTTGGGGGTATCACAACACCCTCCACTAGTGACTACAGTGGCAACACCACTGGACCTGGTATTCATTCGAGGCCGTGTCTATGCCATGTTCAAATGCCAATTGGCTTTCGTGTTGTGCGTGGCTAGGACTCTTGATGATGTAAGGATTATGTCCGTGTGCCAATTTGACCAGTGCGCAACTGCTACCCACAACACGGACAATCCCACACATAGCAGACATACTAAGTCGTTCGAGCCACATAGCCGAGTCTTAAAAACTCAAGTTTTGCAGCGGCATATGAAGGGTACCCAAGTATCAGCAGTTATGTTACTCACCGAAGCCTGCAAGTGTTGTGCAGGGTTTGACAAAGGCATCTGATAAAAGTACGATGGATGCAGCGCATTTCCATTGGCTGGGTTCCCATTGTACCTGGAAATGATAACTGTGTTAAAACACATGAGGCCATTTGTATGAATGTTGAACTTCTTTCGCACCGTACGTAGCCAACCGTGCTAATCGGAGGTGCGGTAGCGGGACAACAAACTAAACACATAAAGCAGTTTTAAAGAAATCAGCTTTCAATCTAGATTTAAACGTGCACAGCTCCAATGGCTTCCAAATATCGGAAGAGCGTTCAAGACGGCCGCAGAAGCGCATTGTCCACGTTGAACATTTCCTGTTGCAAATGTGTAAATGACAACATGATCCAGCAGATATAAGTTCACAATTGTTGGTGTAATGGTCGCTCTTGCAAAAGAACAAACAATATTTGGTTCATATTGTTTGTAATACATCATGTGTTTATTTATCCATTGTTAGATGGTGAGCCTCACCTGTTGAGAGATGGATTGGCTGCTCCGTTGGTATTTTCCTGCTTGTGACCGGTTCCCCACAGCTCTGCCTTCTCTTCACTGAAATGAGTGCTCCCTGCAATCCACAGCCCAAAGGCGGCATGAACCAATCGATGGTGCAAATATTTTCAGGGTCTCCCAAAAGTCCCACCGCAATCAATCACTCCTATAGGCCAAATCCACAAATGGAGATTTTTTTGCCGACACAAAACTCGTTTCCCATGTGTTATCGCCACCCAATTGAATATTTAAACTGCTTGTCTCGGACACACTAGCAGCCTTAAAATTGGGGAAAATTATAATAAATAACGAGACTACATTGGCTGTCATGCAAAAGCACAAATAAGAAAACTCACAATTCATCAATACCATTTCCTTTCTTATGAAACATTACATAAAACGATACATTTTTTGCAATCCCTTCATAGCAGAGATATTGATGTTGATGAATGTGTTGAGTTTTTTTCACTTTAGAGTAAGATAGAAATAGTTTAGCTTTATTTGGATACTTCTAAGTGCTTTGCTTACCTTTCCTATACTTTGCTGCACTATTGTGCTGTTGTATTGTTTGTTGTTGTATCGTTCTGACTTGCCCCTTAATGGACATTTGTGAAAAAGAGCTTTATAGCTCATCGGATTCCTCCAGCATAAATAAAGATTCTGATAATTATATAAACTTGCAAAAATTCGCTATTATGGCAGGTTTGAAATTGAGGAGTACGAAGTCCTGCATTTCATTTCCCTCAAAACTATTAAACTATTATAATCTCTGGTTCTTTCGGTAAAGTCACGGAGATAGAAAAAATAATAAAATAAAACACGACGTTTCGGTCGCAACACAAGCGTTCGTCTTCAGGTGAAAAAACTATCTGCTGTTGTGGCTTTACATAGGCACGGGAAGGGGGGGGGAGTTCTGTCGAGTCGTGGCTGTAGGAGTTCACGAGGGGGAGGATTGTGGCGTGCAGGGAAGGGTGGGGGCTGGCACAGGGGGGAGAGGGGGGGGGTTGTGGCGTGCAGGGAAGGGTGGGGGCTGGCACAGGGGGGAGAGGGGGGGGGGGGTTGTGGCGTGCAGGGAAGGGTGGGGGCTGGCACAGGGGGGAGAGGGGGGGGCGTGCAGGGAAGGGTGGGGGCTGGCACAGGGGGGAGAGGGGGGGCGTGCAGGGAAGGGTGGGGGCTGGCACAGGGGGGAGAGAGGGGGGTTGTGGCGTGCAGGGAAGGGTGGGGGCTGGCACAGGGGGGAGGGGGGGGGGGTGTGGCGTGCAGGGAAGGGTGGGGGCTGGCACAGGGGGGAGAGGGGGGGCGTGCAGGGAAGGGTGGGGGCTGGCACAGGGGGGAGAGGGGGGGAGGGTTGTGGCGTGCAGGGAAGGGTGGGGGCTGGCACAGGGGGGAGAAGGGGGGGCGTGCAGGGAAGGGTGGGGGCTGGCACAGGGGGGAGAGGGGGGGTTGTGGCATGAAGGGAAGGATGGGGCTGGAAAAATTATCAAGTAAAGGAGCTCGAATTAGTAATCGGACGACGACAACCTCCCGTGCCTATATAAAGCTACTACAGCAGATCATTTTCTCACCTGAAGACGGACGCTTGTGTTGCGACCGGAACGTCGTGTTTTCTTTTATTATTTTTTCTTCTACCTACGTGACTTTACCGAAAGAACCAGAGACTATGGATTCCTGCAGTCACGAAAGCTTCAAATCTAGACTATTAAACTATTTTTTATTTCACTAGCTAAGGCCCTCTGAGCTATATAGCTCTTTTGCAGAAGTGACCTGGCCACAAATGATAGCTCATTGAAGTGGTTCATTATGTGGAAATTTATAGCAGCCAAAACACTCTGAACGCGTGATGTTGATTCTAAATGTGGAGGGAAAAACCCGAGGACCTGGAAAAAAATCCACGTGACCACAGGCAGAGAGACACGCAAACTCCAAATATACAGGCGTCAGTGTCGGGATTGAACCCACGACCTCCTGCATACCAGGCAAGGCGGCTAACATCTTGCCACCGTGGTGCCCCAGTCCATAGGAGTGAGGCGAGACATCCGTCTGCCTGGGAGACCGTACCTGTGCGATACTGCAGCTTGAGCGCGCGTCCAAAGAGGCGGATGCCGTTCATGAGGCTCATGGCGTATGGCACCGACTCCTCGTGCTTGAACGTCACGAAGGCAAACTGCTTCAGCTTGCCATCCTTGTCCTTAGCAATCCACACCTTGACCAAGGGACCCGCCTACACTCGTCAGAATGCACGGAGGAAACGCACACGTGATAACATCACTGAACAGTATCGCAACTCGAGTATACGAAAGTAACGTGTTGATTAATGTCATCAACCCTTTGTCCTCACCAACCCCGAGTCTCTGTATGTCATCATACTGGGCATTTGTGAAAATACTGGACATCTGTGAAAGAGCTTTATAGCTCATCGGATTCCTCCAGAGTAAATAAATATTCTGATCCCGATACAGTTGTCCTATACCCAACACACAAGCATCTCAACTCCCCTCCACTTCACCCCAATCTCTCGTGCCATCACCCCGGTGCGTTACAGATAAAAACGCACACTAACAAGCGTATTATTACTTAGATGATCATGTTCGTGATGATTCTGATCCAAGTGTGGTTTTCTGAGTTAAGTTGTGTGTTGATTAATTATCATCTCAAGTGTTCACCACACACTACTTGTCTTTGACTCCTGTACTTCTCGGCTTTATTTCCTGATGATGCCCGAGGCCTTTTTACAAACGAAAAAAATGCAGGAAAAAAAACACGTTTGTCGATGTTTCATTTTCTCTATGCAAGCCACCCACTTTAATTCAGCACATCAAATGTGATTAATTCCGGGGTCAAAATAATTTATTCTGTACTTTAGAGTGCAAATAAAATTACGTGCATTGAAAAGCTTGTTTTTGAACAATTTATGTATGATCCTGTAGAGATGACAATGGCTTTGCTGCCCATGTCAACCCTTGACCCTACAATAAGTGAAAGCCTGCGCATTGCTACACAACAGTTTACGTAATGAGAGTTTGATAGCTCGCATCACGGCTATTACAATTAGAATAACGATCATGCCGACTGCAAAGTCGTCAAATGCCATTTAAAACAAGGCGATATTTATGTACGTGTTTAATTGTCGAATTTGCGATCATTAAGTACTATACAGTATGAAAGACGGGAAGACAGACTGAAATTCTATAACAATGCGCGCATATGGACAAGTGTATTTCGCGAGACCGTATTCAACGCGCACAGATTTTGTACTTTAATTCAAAACATTTACATCACCAATCATCATTAGAAAATTGTGTCAATCAAAATAGGGATAGCGTGAGGGCATTCAATTTTAAATCATGATCACGGTTCTCGACTGCTCACTCAACTTGAGCGTGGAAAAACGAGCAAAAATACTATTTATTACGAGTATAACTATGTACGGTAAATATTTTAGCAATAGTAATTATTCACCATAATACAGATTTTTTTGCGTTAGTTCGTGTAAGTATAAATGTGTCGTTAAACCCGCCATCACCCGACACCGCCAATTAGTAAAGTTTGTCACGTAAACAGAACATGGCAAAGTCGTTACTCGTACAGCACACCGGTGTGCTGGAGAGTAAATCCACAACGTTTCCAATCTGAGTATGACGATTCGCCAGTAATTATTACAACCGGCATCATTGTTAATGTTGCGGGTTTTACTCTGCAACACACTCACCGGGGTGCTGTACTCGTAACGAATTGGCACGTTTTGTTCACGTGACAAACCTTCCAGCAACAAAACAGGTGTTAAGATGTTAAAACACTAAACCGAAACCTTTTAAAAGGAATTATGTGTTAGACCAGAGGACGAGGCTCATAAGAAAGCCGTCTCTGGTGAACCAATCAGTTTCAAGGACAATGCATATATTATCAGTGTGTTTTTGTTTGCATTCTGTCCACAAGTATTGTGGTTAATGCAGACATGATTCCTTGTAAAAGGTTTCAGTTTGGTGTTTTAACATCTTAACACCTGTTTTGTTGCCAGAAAAAAGGGGAAAACCATATTATCATTATTTCTTGACTGAAAGCTTTCGTAACTGCAGGAATTCATATTCTTTGGGTCTTTCGGTAAAGTGACGTAGATAAGTAGAAATAAAATAACTAAAAATAACCTAAAACTACAACGTTTCGATCGCTTGTGTTGCAAGCGAAACGTCGTAGTTTTTAGTAATTAAATCCTTTATATTAAGTTCACTTGCTTGCTTGCGTGCTTACGACCGTGCAAATCTTTCGGTCGTTTTTTAACCCACTTCCCGTGATCCAATCGAGCTGACATTTTGCACACAGACTCGTTGTGCGTGACAATTTCTTTTCGTGAAAATTTTTTCCCAAAATGTTACACTTTTTAGGAATTTTTTTTTTTATATTTAATTACCAATTGCTTAATGGTGGCAGGCAATCATCCGACCCATAGGTGGCAGCCATCTCAAGCCAGAGGACGAGAGGACTCTAGCCGCCACGCATATAAAGGATTTTTTTTTTCTTTCAACCCATCTACGTGACTTCACCGAAAGACCAAAAGAATATCAATAATATTGATGTCATTCGTATATTTTCTATTAGTTACCATTTAGAAGTTTGTGGTTGATGATGCCGATGATCATTTAATTGGCCATCACCATTAAAGGCGATTATATTCCTAGTTGATTGACGAATCAACTTTCAATAATAATAACTGCCGTTGATATTGTATTTTATCACGTCAGTTGATTATACAAAGTGCTTTGTATGTTCATTACACACACAGTGCTTTCCACAAATTAACCACTTTTAAATCCAGATTGCAAACTTATTTCTTTACAGCTTTTTGTGTTTAGTTTGTTGTCCTTCCCCGGCACCTTCAATTAGCGCGGTTGACTACGTACAATGCGAAAAAAGTTCAACATATAAATAATCATTAGTGTCGTACCCAAGGCGCGTTACCTGCACGCAGAACAGTTGCTCCTATAATTATTGTTCGTGTTGTTATGCATTACTATGACTAGAGTAGAATAATGCGACCTCCGATGATACGCGAACCCGAATGATCGTGGCCTTCGCGGCCGTGTTTTCTCCTGCGCCGAATTTAGTGGCGCGACAACTTAAAAACAAATAAAGCATCAACACCGTCAACACCATCAACAGCGTGTGTATGATGAGTAGATAACACATCAACACCATCAACAGCGTGTGTATGATGGGTAGATAACACCATCAACAGCGTGTATATGATGAGTAGATAACACATCAACACCATCAACACCGTGTGTATGAGTAGATAACACCGTCAACACCGTGTGTATGATGAGTAGATAACACATCAACACCATCAACAGCGTGTGTATGATGAGTAGATAACACATCAACACCATCAACAGCGTGTGTATGATGAGTAGATAACACATCAACACCGTGTGTATGATGAGTAGATAACACATCAACACCATCAACAGCGTGTGTATGATGAGTAGATAACACATCAACAGCGTGTGTATGATGAGTAGATAACACATCAACAGCGTGTGTATGATGAGTAGATAACACATCAACAGCGTGTGTATGATGAGTAGATAACACATCAACAGCGTGTGTATGATGAGTAGATAACACATCAACAGCGTGTGTATGATGAGTAGATAACACATCCTCAATGCCGCGGCACACCGCGCAGGAGCGCGCATCTCCCCCCACCTCTCACGATGATCCGCGCCCGCGGAGCTACAGGCTCGGGCGAGTTGGTTCCCCCCGGGCCACCTCCCCCCCCCCAACACCACCACCACTACAGCAGCAACAACACCACCACCACAGCAGCAACAACAACAACACCGCGTCTTTGTGTAATCGACCTCTCCAGGGTCGTCACCTGCAGGAAGAGCTCGAAGAGGACCTCTTCAGTGGCGCGCGGGTCCAGGTTGCCCACAAAGAGGCAGCGGTCCACATCATCGCTCGAGCCCATGTTTCGCCTCGGGTCGACCTCGCGTTCTCTCCGGCTTCTCACCACCACCACCACCACCAAATCGTCGTCGTCGCCGTCCTCCTCCTCGTCGTCGTCCTCGTCCCGCGCGCGGGGAATCTGCGACGCAGGCCTCACAGAACGCGCGCCGCCATGAGGGTCCTCAGCCTGCCGTAAAGCCTGGGTCGTAAAGCAGCTGCATTGGTCGTAAAGCAATGCCATTGGTCGTAAAGCGTTAGGGCGGGGGGGGGGCTGTCGTAAAACTAAACCCGTGACGTGACCGAAACTTGAGTTGAAGCATTCTATTCTAGATTTGAAGCTTTCGTGACTGCAATGATTCATATTCTCAGGTTTTTTCGGTAAAGTCACGTAGGTAAAACATTAAAAGTAATGAAAGTAAAATAAAACAAAACAAAAATAAAAATAAAATTCACGACGTTTCGGAGGCAACACAAGTCTCCGTCATCAGGTGGGACCGTCACAGCCAGATTAGCTGCATCAAGTGAGCCAGATTAGCTGATGCAGCTAATCTGGCTGTGACGGTCCCACCTGATGACGGAGACTTGTGTTGCCTCCGAAACGTCGTGAATTTTATTTTTATTTTTGTTTTGTTTTATTTTACTTTCATTACTTTTAATGTTTTACCTACGTGACTTTACCGAAAAAACCTGAGAATATGAAGCATTCTATTTTTCGATTTAAAGCTTTCGTGACTGCAGGGATTCATCTTCTTGGTTCTTTCGGTAAAGTCACGTAGAAGGGAAGTAATAAAATAATAAAAATATATATTATATTATTATATTATTTTATTATGTTTTATTTTTATTATTTTATTACTTCCCTTCTACGTGACTTTACCGAAAGAACCAAGAAGTTGAAGCATTCTCTTAGCTTCTTTCAATAAAGTCACGTAGGGGAAACATAATAATAAATGTAAATTTATTTCAAAATATAAATAAATGAAAATTGATATATTTTAATGTAGTATTAAAATGTTTTTTTTATTATTTAATAAAAAAATAAATGAAAATGTATTTCTTTTCATTAATTCTTATGTTTTTAATCAATTTTCATTTTTATTATTTTATTTCGATTAATATTTTTTTTTACCTACATGACTTTACCGAAAAAACCTAAGAGTATGACTCCTTGCAGTCACGAAAGCTTCAAATCTAGGATTGAGTTGGCGCTTTCGTGACTGCAGGAATGACCACTCTTTGGTTCTTTCGGTAAAGTGACGTTGAAAGAGAAAATAATGAATTAAATAATACCACACGACGTTTCGATTACAACACAAGCAATCATCATCAGGTACAAATGAAAGAGAAAACAAAACCTAGCAAACTTAGAAATATAATGTAATACAACACATATAGTCGGCTAACACAGCCGTCACCACCCTACCTGGTTGATTACGTTCTTCCAAAGATTGCTAAATTTAAGAGAGAGACTAAACACAGAACAGGAGACACCAGAGCCGGCCCAGCCACTCAGCGACCCTTGCAATTGCAAAGGGCCCCGTGGCCAGCAGAGGGCCCCCTAGAGTCACTGCTAGCTAGTGGGTGAAAAAAATCATACATCAAAGGGGCCTCCAACCAAATTTTGCTTAGGGCCCCCAAAGGTCGGCTCTGGGAGACACACAGACAGACACACAAGTAGAGAGAGACACACAACATAGGCACACAGAGAGAGACAACACAGAGACACACAGAGAGAGACAACACAGAGACACACAGAAACGACGCCTCTGTGTCGAGGCCTTAGATATTATTTTCTCTCTCTGCGTGACTTTACCGAAAGAACCAAAGAGTGGTAATTCCTGCAGTCACGAAAGCGCCAAATTAAGTTTGAACCACCTCTACGGGGAGGTTTTAAGTTTATGTTCTCTCTCTGTGTGTGTCTCTGTGTGTTGTCTCTGTGTGTCTTTCTCTCTGTGTGCCTGTGTGTGTCTCTCTCTCTGTGTGTCTCTGTGTGTGTCTCTGTGTCTCTGTGTGTCTCCCTCTCTGTGTGTCTCTGTGTGTGTGTCTCCCTCTCTGTGTGTCTCTCTCTGTGTGTCTCTCTCTGTGTGTCTCTCTCTCTCTGCCCGTGTGTCTGTCTTTGTGTCTCCGTGTCTGTGTTTGGTCTCTCTCTCAAATTTCACACTTAACTTCTAATTTAGCAATCTTTGGGAGAACGTAATCAACCAGGCCACGCGTCAATTGTGTGTTGACCGATTCTCTGTGTTGCATTGCATTACATTTCCAAATGTCACTAAGTTTGTTTGATTTAGTGTGGTTTCTCTCTCTCTGTCTCCCCTCGTGTTGTTGTTTTGTTTCCTGCTGTTGCGCCAGGTCTCTCATTGACATGCTGATTTCTCTACCCCCCCCCCTCTCTGCTTACGTGTCTATGTCCTTTTTTACAGAAAAATATTGGAAATAAATTGAGCGTAAAGTCTATTGATGTTTTCAACGACCTAAATGTTTCATTCATTTTTTTCTCCGAGAAAAAAATCTAATTGACAGTTTCGCCAATTTCAGAGCTGCAAGCGATGGGCGGAGCTCTCCGCAGCCGACAGTCACCACGTGGCGCGCGACGCGAGGCCGTCGATTCCGAATCGCTTATTTTTTTATTCAGTGAGGAATCGCCGCGCGCAGGATCGACTCCCGCGGCAGCGCTCCCCCCTCCTCCCCCACGAGCCGCTCGGGCCGCACTCGCTAACGCGGGGAGGAGTGGGGCGGGGCCGCGTGGCGTGATATCGATTCTAGCGCAGTCGACTCCCGGTAATCGATTCCTCGCCGATGCGTCCTGCGGTGCTGATGATGACGGCGCGGGCCGCGGCGGCGGCGGCGAGTCGGAGTGCTCCCCATGGCGCCCTCTCCTCCACCTCCACCTCGTCCACCTCCGTCTCCGCTTCGCGTGGGCATGGGGAGACCCAAGCGCCTCCATTCGCGCGCCACGCCCGCAGGAGCGCGGCCCACTCAGCTGCGACGGCGGCGGCGGCTTCCGAGCTTGGGAGTCGCGTGGTGTGGGTGGACCTCGAGGTGAGGGGCCGAGATGGAGAGTCGTGGTGTGTGTGGACCTGGAGGTGAGGGGCCGAGATGGAGAGTCGTGGTGTGGGTGGACCTCGAGGTCAGGGGCCGAGATGGAGAGTCGTGGTGTGGGTGGACCTGGAGGTGAGGGGCCGAGATGGAGAGTCGTGGTGTGTGTGGACCTGGAGGTGAGGGGCCGAGATGGAGAGTCGTGGTGTGTGTGGACCTGGAGGTGAGGGGCCGAGATGGAGAGTCGTGGTGTGGGTGGTCCTCGAGGTCAGGGGCCGAGATGGAGAGTCGTGGTGTGGGTGGACCTGGAGGTGAGAGGCCGAGATGGGGAGTCGTGGTGTGTGTGAACCTGGAGGTGAGGGGCCGAGATGAAGAGTCGTGGTGTGGGTGGACCTGGAGGTGAGAGGCCGAGATGGAGAGTCGTGGTGTGTGTGGACCTGGAGGTGAGGGGCCGAGATGGAGAGTCGTGGTGTGTGTGGACCTCGAGGTGAGGGGCCGAGATGGAGAGTCGTGGTGTGTGTGGACCTCGAGGTGAGAGGCCGAGATGGAGAGTCGTGGTGTGTGTGGACCTCGAGGTGAGGGGCCGAGATGGGGAGTCGTGGTGTGGGTGGACCTCGTGGTGAGAGGCCGAGATGGGGAGTCGTGGTGTGGATGGGCCTCGAGGTGAGGGGCCGAGATGGGGAGTCGTGGTGTGGGTGGACCTGGAGGTGAGAGGCCGAGCCTGGGGGGGAGTCGTGGTGTGTGTGGACCTCGAGGTGAGAGGCCGAGATGGGGAGTCGTGGTGTATGTGGACTTGGATGGGAGAGGCCGAGCCAGGGGGGAGTCGTGGTGTGTGTGGACCTTGAGGTGAGGGGTCGAGATGGGGGGGAGTCGTGGTGTGTGTGGACCTGGAGGTGAGGGGCCGAGATGGGGAGTCGTGGTGTGTGTGGACCTGGAGGTGAGAGGCCGAGATGGAGAGTCGTGGTGTGTGTGGACCTCGAGGTGAGAGGCCGAGATGGAGAGTCGTGGTGTGTGTGGACCTCGAGGTGAGGGGCCGAGATGGGGAGTCGTGGTGTGTGTGGACCTCAGGCCGAGATGGGGGGGGGGGGGGTCGTGGTGTGTGTGGACTTCGAGGTGAGAGGCCGAGATGGGGAGTCGTGATGTGTGTGGACCTCGAGGTGAGGGGCCGAGATGGAGAGTCGTGGTGTGTGTGGACCTCGAGGTGAGGGGTCGAGATGGGGGGTCGTGGTGTGTGTGGACCTGGAGGTGATGGGCCGAGATGGAGAGTCGTGGTGTGTGTGGACCTGGAGGTGAGAGGCCGAGATGGGGAGTCGTGGTGTGTGTGGACCTGGAGGTGAGGGGCCGAGATGGAGAGTCGTGGGGTGGGTGGACCTGGAGGTGAGAGGCCGAGATGGAGAGTCGTGGTGTGTGTGGACCTGGAGGTGAGGGGCCGAGATGGAGAGTCGTGGTGTGTGTGGACCTGGAGGTGAGGGGCCGAGATGGAGAGTCGTGGTGTGGGTGGACCTCGAGGTGAGGGGCCGAGATGGAGAGTCGTGGTGTGTGTGGACCTCGAGGTGAGGGGCCTAGATGGGGAGTCGTGGTGTGGATGGACCTCGAGGTGAGGGGCCGAAATGGGGAGTCGTGGTGTGTGTGGACCTCGAGGTGAGGGGCCTAGATGGGGAGTCGTGGTGTGGATGGACCTCGTGGTGAGAGGCCGAGATGGGGAGTTGTGGTGTGTGTGGACCTCGAGGTGAGGGGCCGAGATGGAGAGTCGTGGTGTGTGTGGACCTCGAGGTGAGGGGCCTAGATGGGGAGTCGTGGTGTGGATGGACCTCGAGGTGAGGGGCCGAGATGGGGAGTCGTGGTGTGTGTGGACCTCGAGGTGAGGGGCCGAGATGGAGAGTCGTGGTGTGGGTGGACCTCGTGGTGAGAGGCCGAGATGGGGAGTCGTGGTGTGTGTGGACCTCGAGGTGAGAGGCCGAGATGGAGAGTCGTGGTGTGGATGGACCTGGAGGTGAGAGGCTGAGCCTGGGGGGGAGTCGTGGTGTGTGTGGACCTCAAGGTGAGAGGTCGAGATGGGGGGGAGTCGTGGTGTGTGTGGACCTGGAGGTGAGAGGCTGAGATGGAGAGTCGTGGTGTGTGTGGACCTCGAGGTGAGAGGCCGAGATGGAGAGTCGTGGTGTGTGTGGACCTCAGGCCAAGATGGGGGGGGGGTCGTGGTGTGTGTGGACTTCGAGGTGAGAGGCCGAGATGGGGAGTCGTGGTGTGTGTGGACCACGAGGTGAGAGGCCGAGATGGGGAGTCGTGGTGTGTATGGACCTCGAGGTGAGAGGGCGCCCGGGGGCCTCATTCACGCCTCCCCCATCGCAGGGACGAACGCGCATGGAAGAGTAGGCCGAATACAGAGCATGAGGAGAGGGGGTGGGTCCTCCCTCTTGTGGAGGAGCTTCACACGGCAGTGGTGTGAGCAGGCAATGTCCAGCCCTGCTGCAAATTTACCTAGGCGAATACAGGATCACAAAATCACTGCAGTTTATAATTACAACGATAAACCCCGACGTTATCTGTATGTGACTGTCCCTCCCGATTTAGCCAGACCTTTCTTTATAAACACAATTCTGCGTCGTACGGTATGAGTATGATATAACATGTTCCACAGATTACAAATACCACCACGACCACCAGTGCTTTATTGCAGCCGGGGCCGAATTCCGGAAAATATATCCCCCTCCTTCAGGCTGGCTGAAATCAATCTTGATGCTATAATAACAACTAAGCCATAATGCTGCTGGGGGAGAGAGGCAGCCCTGCACATGCTTGCGAAAGATTCTCCACTAGGGGGAACTCCAGCTGAATAGACAGAGCCTCTGGCTGAGTAGATGGATAGAGCCTCTGGCTGAGTAGATAGATAGAGTCTCTGGCTGAGTAGATAGATAGAGTCTCTGGCTGAGTAGATAGACAGAGTCTCTGGCTGAGTAGATAGATAGAGCCTCTGGCTGAGTAGATAGATAGAGTCTCTGGCTGAGTAGATAGATAGAGCCTCTGGCTGAGTAGATAGATAGAGCCTCTGGCTGAGTAGATAGATAGAGTCTCTGGCTGAGTAGATGGATAGAGTCTCTGGCTGAGTAGATAGATAGAGCCTCTGGCTGAGTAGATAGATAGAGTCTCTGGCTGAGTAGATAGATAGAGTCTCTGGCTGAGTAGATAGATAGAGCCTCTGGCTGAGTAGATAGATAGAGTCTCTGGCTGAGTAGATGGATAGAGTCTCTGGCTGAGTAGATAGATAGAGCCTCTGGCTGAGTAGATAGATAGAGCCTCTGGCTGAGTAGATGGATAGAGTCTCTGGCTGAGTAGATAGATAGAGTCTCTGGCTGAGTAGATAGATAGAGCCTCTGGCTGAGTAGATAGATAGAGCCTCTGGCTGAGTAGATAGATAGATAGAGCCTCTGGCTGAGTAGATAGATAGAGCCTCTGGCTGAGTAGATAGATGGAGCCTCTGGCTGAGTAGATAGATAAAGCCTCTGGCTAAGTAGATAGATAGAGCCTCTGGCTGAATAGATAGATAGAGTCTCTGGCTGAATAGATAGATAGAGCCTCTGGCTGAGTAGATAGATAGAGTCTCTGGCTGAGTAGATAGATAGAGCCTCTGGCTGAATAGATAGATAGAGCCTCTGGCTGAGTAGATAGATAGAGTCTCTGGCTGAGTAGATAGATAGAGCCTCTGGCTGAGTAGATAGATAGAGTCTCTGGCTGAGTAGATAGATAGAGCCTCTGGCTGAGTAGATAGACAGAGCCTCTGGCTAAGTAGATGGATAGAGCCTCTGGCTGAATAGATAGATAGAGCCTCTGGCTGAGTAGATGGATAGAGTCTCTGGCTGAGTAGATAGATAGAGCCTCTGGCTGAGTAGATAGACAGAGCCTCTGGCTGAATAGATAGATAGAGCCTCTGGCTGAATAGATAGATAGAGCCTCTGGCTGAGTAGATGGATAGAGCCTCTGGCTGAGTAGATGGATAGAGCCTCTGGCTGAGTAGATAGATAGAGCCTCTGGCTGAATAGACAGAGCCTCTGTACTCGCTACGTATTTGGCCCACGCTGCTGGCCAGACGTCTTGCAAGAGGTGGGGGGGGTACCCACATTTTACCCCACCACTTGTGAGCTGTACTATGCCCATTCATACGGTGTCTCAGGGCTTTACAGGCGCTTGTGTGCACGTGGCGGTGTGGTGAACTTCTTTCGCGCCCTGCGTAGCCAACCGTGCTCATCGGAGGTGCGACCAAGTAGTTGATGAAACATGTTTAAGAATGGGTCGAAAGAGATGACGATTAACGAGGTGAAAACGAGAGCCAAACGGAAGGGCAGCAACTAGCGACAGCTGTAGGTGGCGGTGCGATTAAACCAACCGCGGGGTAACAGTGCAAGTCATTTTATATTCAATACCCGGGTGAGTTGGATGTGTTGAAGAGATGGAGCGAGGAAATCCGTTCGGGATGCGAGGTGGATTATTTACGTCGCAGGAGCATGTGAGAAGGCGGCTTGGGGTTGTCTTCATCCAGCAGTGGATTGACCATGGCTAATGATGGTGATGGCCGCTGTATAGATTGTGTGCGTGGCATCGTACAATCCACATCACCGAATTGCCAACGTGTAACGGGTTGTACAGAGAAGTCGTCACGAATTAAGACACTCTTTAAACTTCAGAGTCATTCTGTCTTGATGTGAAACATTTCAAATATTTGTGGCTCATGGAAATTCCGAGGAAACACACAGCGAGACAGTGTTCATTGTTTTATCAATGTTCTCCATTTCCCAAGTGAAATTGCAATCATGCTGTCGGCATCACGTCATGAGAGGATAGGTATGAAATAATGTTTTCAAATATTATTTTGTTTTTATTACCTGTTGCATTTTGTGTTCCAGACACAGATGGAGCTAAGACGAGTAACATCAGAATGTGACATTTTATTCAGCCAGCTGGCTAGTATCATGCAGTCTGGTGAAATTTCTGCAATAGGCAGGGACATTCCTGTCAAATGAAGTCAGCTAACCAGGAATCAATAGGATACATTGTAGGGGAAAATTACTACTTACTGCATTCAGTTAAGTCTTTGAAACTCATTGCACCGTCAGTTTGAAGCTGCTTCAATACATCTAATTCGTCTGAAATTTAATCCATTTTTAGTGAATTAGGACTGGAGGTGTTGATGGATTACGGTTTATATTGCATCACAGACATTCTAGTGTATTGGCTTTAACTCAACTTTTGATGGAAACGTCAAATTTTACCCGTGCAGTGTGCATCGCTTTAAATAGGATTCAGGGTAATTATATTGCATGTCACTATTGTCGGCTAGGATATTTTCAGTTTTTTAAGTAATCGGAAGCAAAAAAAATGTTCCAACATCAATAATTATTCCACTTAGAAATCAGCATTAGCTTTATCCAGCACACTTTTATGAACAATGAAAATAATATCTTTATTTAAATGGTCGAGACTAATGACGGAGTGGCAGTCAAGGGTGGGAACGTGCCCGAGATGATCCGTACTGCGGAGATGGAGCAATGAAATCAGCTCGAGTTCACAAGCTATATTGATTGTTACATCATGGGACTGTGAGAGATGATAACAGCTGGAGGAGGCCTTCATCCAGCAGTGAATTGACGATAGCTGATGAAGATGTTGTTCACCACACGCATGAGTAGCAGCAACATAGTACTCGATATCATCAACTGACGAGAAGAATTGAGCAGGAGTAGAATTGAGTACGTTCTGTAGTTCTTCAGTCGTGACCTGGCAATTCCACAATCTGTCAGTGGGGGTCAGTGTTGCCCACCAAATGCTGTTACTAAGCAGCCTCATTTCATAGCGCACTGCAACTGAAGATCCGCTGTGTTTAGATGTATCATTAATTTTCCCATGAAGGTAACCATCGACATTATCTGTGTGTATGATGTGAGCATATATGAATTAGAATAGTGCATCCATGATTATACCAACTTGAACATTAGTTGCATTGGGAAACAAGAGATTAGTGCTTCTTCTTGATTTTAACCTTTTGTCAATCCACTGCTGGATAAGAACCCTTTATACCGTGTTTGTCATGGTTTTTCATATCATACTTCACCATGCAGGTCACTACGTGTTGATGAAAGGGGCCACAGAACAGTTAAAATATCGCTCGCCAGTCACTGGGTTTATAGTACGGTGCACTAACCACTCTGCCACGATGCCCCCTGTAATTATTTACTGTGCGTAAAATCAATGCTGCATTAACGTAACTCGTTAATGCGACATTGATTGTTGTGGCCGGCTTTCAAAGGGTCCTGACTGCTTGCCTTGGTAAAATCTCACTCTTCATGCTCGAGTAGCGTTCATGCCAGAACCCAGCAGTAATGGATTGCTTCGTGCACGCTCAGGAGCACGATGTGAGCGGCAGGCTGGGCTTGACGGTTATGAGACTCGTCAGCAGTGCTGCAGTGGCAGCACTAAAAAAAAACCTTTGCCAAAATTTCAAATAGAAATTCCCACCATCGTAAGCGGCACTACATTAAACAAATACTACAAGAACATAGCATGCTTACTGGAAATATTTAGACTGAAATATACTCGAGAATAAAAAGCCTTGCTTATTCAGACTGTCACTTGCCTCCATTGTGAGTCATAGCGTTTATAAGGCCACTGTTAACAATATATCACAACATTCCTTCCAATGTCGTTGATGAAGCAGTTCCAATGGCCGATCGCGAGAAGTCTGTGTGGACAGTGTTGCTCGCGCATGCTGGGCCGCAGATAGGGAGGTTGCGATATCGCAGGACTATGATAAATCAAGCGATGTAATATCCGCGACATAATTGTGCCATCCATTTTCTAAATATCTTTGGTAATTGTCGTGGAGAGACGAGGGAGGCATTGACACCAGAGATGGTGCCTAGGTGTCTTGGAATTATCCACAAACAACGGCACCAGCGCGTGGCCACCACCCTTCGAAGCCTGCAGCAACCTTTACGAGGGAATGATCTGCTTGCAGCCTCGTTGTTGATTCCATCGTCTGCTGCAGCCTGAGAATAATCTCTCGGTCCCTTGTTTATGGTGCTTGTCACAAATTACATCTTGTTGTGTTTTTTTTGGATTAAAACTGCAGCAAAGCTCCCTTTCCGGCAAAATATGTGAGGTGTTTTAACTGTTTGCATGAAATAAGGATATCCCCAGTATAAAACACATTCCTGCGGAGGGAGCTGGTAGCAACGTTGGGTTGCTCGGTCAATGGCCAGGGTCAATGGCCAGGGACAATGGCGGCATGGTGTATTCCGCAAATATGGCCGACTGTGAGGCCGGGCACAAGCCGCCGTGAGTAGGTCAAACGTTGAGTTTTATAAGGGCACCACGGGGTGACCAGCCCCTCCCCACCCAGCCCCACGCCCCACCCTCCCCACCCAGCCCCACGCCCCACCCTCCCCACCCTCCCCTTCCCTCCCCACCCAGCCCCTCCCCACCCAGCCCCTCCCCACCCTCCCCTCTCCACCCAGCCCCACCCCTCCCATTTTTGGGTGCACGACGGACGGACACAATAACCCCCTGTGGGCTGGTGGAACCAGGTGGTTCCTACCAGTAAAATAATAATATTCAACCCATTGTTGATACAATGGATGATGAAGGCCTCCCCATGCTATGGCGCTCATGGGGATTTTTGTTAAATCTTCACCATGCCGGTCAGTACGAGGAGGTGAATCTGGGAGAGGGCAGGGACGATCTAATATCGATTGCCAATGATTTTGACCATGGCTGGGAATCCAATACGGATTTCGTGGTTCATAACACAGCACGGTAACCACTGCACAATCACTGGAATTTAATTACCAGAACCAGAGCAGGCATGCATCAGAATTAAGCACAAGACGAAGTTTTACATCTCGGTTTTTGTGCGATGATTGGTTGACTGAGCTGAGACCCTCGGCTCATTGCCCTTGAGAACTCGGTTAAATCACGGGCAGCTGCCAGGATTCGAACCCAGAATCTCAGTGGTGCCGGCTCAGCACTGACCTCTGGGCCACCCGGCCACATCATTATCATTGCAAATTTTGTTAACTTCCAACTCATGACCACTAAGCCATTAATCAATTTGGCGTGAAGTCTGTTATTATTAATGTATCATCTTGCTCTTTTATATGATGCATTACAGTCTGTGGCCCAGGAGTGATTAATTATACATTGGTTGTTGCAGTAATGCTGGTTAAAGTGATTCGTGTTCTGTGTTTAAGTCAGGGTGCAAAGCCTGTTAACTCTTACACATATGAATGAATGCATTTCTCTGAATCACATAGATGGGGCTGCGTGAGACACTTATCTGCTGGGCAGTAAGGTACCTACAGGGGTAATAATAATACACCCGCAAACAAAAACCTTATGAAAGACGCAATGCAGAAGATGCCTGGTTTTGATCTTCCGTAATGCTCATGGTGCACCCTAAACCGCATCCACACAAAACATGGCAGATGCGGATACCTGATGCACAAAATGAAAATTGAAAACTCTCCAGTAGTGTGCGACTGTGGTCATCCAGAACAGATCGTACAACGTGTAACGATGCATGGCCTGGTCCACAAATACGAAAGAGGCATAACAGGGATGATAGACTCCGCTGCTGCTGACGCAAGTTACCTCGCTTGACCGCCTGAATCTGAAATTGTAGTTTCACTGCATCTACATAAACTGTATGAAAGAAGGGATAACACAGCAAATTGGTCAATGTGTGATCCAGTAGAAGTATTTGAAAAGCCTATTTGGGCCTCGGGAAACTTTTTCCTGCCTGTCTTAAGACGATAATGTGTAAAAATAACAGAACCTTTGCTGGGGTTCTGGTCTATAACCTTTGTATTCAAGGCCTGTGCTACCATCTGGGGTAAACAGATTGTTATGGCATCAGCCCAGTAGCCATTGATAAGTCAAAGCCCCATCCTCAATGTTTCTTTGCACCTAATTTATTCTGGCCCAGTTTTGGACTGTGCGCAATAGATGAAAAGAATGCATTAGCCCTTTCAACTCGGCAATGTGTGCTGTGGTTCGAGCGCAAAATTACCTCCTATTAGGCACTCTTGTGATCTTTATAGGACTGCATCAACATATTGCCTGGCTTGAGGAGTATTCTCTCTGATTGGTTCAGTTTGAGTAATTTACCAAAAACAAAAGCATTATACATGCTTTCAAGATAACCGATGTCTCTAATACACTGTGCATAAGGCCAGTATAATTGACAGTAATTTCTGTACTTTTCTAATTTGGTGCTGCTCCCCCCTAATAGGCTGACAATCCGCAGCATCCCAGGGAGGTGGTGTCTCAAGGTTTAGCCTCCTGGTGAGCGGCTTCCATGCTGCACGGTTGCAGTGTCTGTGTTGCCAGGGTCTACAGGACAGGAGTGGACGTGCAGTTTGGCCCGGGTTCAAGTGCCTGTGATGAATGTGCATTGTGTGTGTGTGTTTCAGATGACAGGGCTGGACATCGACAAGGATCAGATTATTGAGATCGCTTGTGTCATCACCGACTCCAATCTCAACATCATTGCGCAAGTGAGTTAAGGTTTCTGCCTACTGCGATGGAAGACCACAAATTGTTTTACTGCTTCTTGTGCCAATGCAACATTTAAGCCATCTATATGTTATGCATTATTGACAGTAATTGCTGCTACATGCATTTAAGAGCAGCTGTCATTTGGCATGTATGTTCTGTTTTGCATTGCTTATCCATTATACTTGCTTAACATACAGGCCAATACTAACTGGCTGGCATATCATACCTTTCATTGCAACCACAGTCTAATGTATCCCTCTAACACCGTCCTTGTTTGAGCAGTTGCTGTTAAAATGTCTGCTCATTACAAACCCACAGTCTCGCCATGACAATGTACAGGTATTATGCAGAATGGATTAGTGTATCATGTGTATGCAATTGCTTTCAAGGGAGACATTGCAAAGGCGGGCGATCGTGTAGGTGTCAGCGGTGTTGTAGCGGTGCTCTAACCTTGTTGAATTTATAGTTGTTCCACTCTGGGGGGCACTGTTGCTCATGCCACAAATGGGTTATGTCAATGGGACTCTGCCATGAATTATAAAGAGGGCTGTGCCACTCATTAAAATTTTATCCGGTATTCTAAATCAGGAAACCCACACTAAATAATGAAATGAATATTAAAATATAGAGATCTGGGCTCGCCACAGCAGAATTGTTAACTCCCTTCCCCATTGGCTCATTTTCAGCATGGTTTATTGACGATGAGTGGGGTTTTCCAGAAGGCGCCCTGTTTGTACCTCGTGATTCTTAGCACCCCCTGCTCCTTCACCTGCATTTCCGATGCCTCTTACAGACCCACGGACTCGCACAGAGACCCACGGACTCGCACAGAGACCCACGGACTCGCACAGAGACCCACGGACTCGCACAGAGACCCACGGACTCGCATAGATGCCCATGGACTTGCATAGAGACTCACAAATACACTCAGAGATACACAGACTCACAGATACCTTCGGACTCCCATCGAGATTCACTCACTCGCAAATAGACTGACAGATTCGCACAGACATTGGCTGGTGGATAGAGAGCCCCTGGGAACTGGGGGCCATAGTTTCGGTACATCAGCCATGGTGGGGGCAGTATGACCATACTTCACCACACTGGTCAGTGTGGGTTGGTAAAAGGAAATTCAATTGGCTGCTCAGCCCTACATATAATGAATTGTATACAAATATGAGTACATTTGAGTTGATTATCACGATATTTGAAATAAAGGCGAATACTTGATACAACCTGATATTTATTGGTTCTGCACTGTAATAAGTAGCCTGATCAGTCTCCATTATTGCCACACTCACTTCTTCGGATGGAGCTCAATGGACCTGACGTCTGTGCAGACATTTATTTAGCACGTCCCATAGATTGGTTGTATCTCAAAAAGGCCAGATAATAGCAGCCTTAAGGTCACATTTGCAAATGAACAAAAATGTATAAAACTGGCAAGACCTTAGCATACTTACATTACATTAATTTGGAAAAATAAACAGTTTTTCCACCAGTGCATGAAGGCTCCCCGAGACGTTTGTCTTTGCCACGAGCGTGATAATATTTAAATTCCGTTAGTGTCGCAGTTGGGTTTAAAATAATAAAATGCAGAAATGCTTAAAGAAGACGGCGCACATCACGTAGGCAGCCATGCTGAACTCCGCCACACAGGAGCCTCTTTAGCCTCCTGTGTTGTGCCGAGCAGAGGGCACGCTTGTACACGCGCACACGTCACATCTCATTACACAACGCGGTTTTTAAAAATTGCTTCATTAGTATTTTGTGATTGAGTTAACGCAGACTCTTACAGAAACTGTCTTGTTAACGGCGCTTTTATTATTTGTAATAAGAGGCTTGATAACACAAATTTCGATAGAAACAACTCAGTAAAAGGAAAAGCATAAGTCGTACAAATACAAAATAGTGTTGTTTTGCTGAGATTATGGAAAACATCATTAATTTTAGTAATGTGGTGCTTGTACCATAATTTCGTAAATTCATAGAGTTTAACAGTCCCGTCTATCGACCCAGAGAACCCACAGGCATTATGAGATGAGGCGTCAACACTTAAATATTCATACGGATAGGTGAGGAACCGATTTCCTGCACTGGCGTCTGCTGATCACCTTGTGGCCTTGCAGGTTGAGCTTCTCATGCACACGGTGGTGTTTGAGTGATCCACCAACTGCATAGTGCTGATTACAGGCATGCACGCCACTCCAGTGTGCTTAACACACTCCGTCATATCAGCCCCAGCCCTTGAAGACATTTATTATACAACACCCTGACCATAGGAACGTGGAATCTCCACCACTGACTCAGGCCTGTAAATGAAAGATTAGCATCACCTCAATGCTCATTTGAGCATGAAATCACTTGACTTGATACGTGGTTATACAACAGACGAAACTTCTCACATTTTTTGGAACACGTCTAATATTCTCCCGTGAATACTGAAGACGAGACAATGCTCGAGATGTAAGCAAACTCGCGCTTACTTACGCAAGTGCTGACCCAAGACGTGCCGTACCCTTCTGTGTGTGACGCATGTGCAGGGGCCCAGCCTGATCATCCACCAGCCGGATGAGCTGCTCGACGGCATGTCCACCTGGTGCAAGGAGCACCACGGCAGGGTACTGGGCACTGCCCACACGTGCATGCCTCCCAGCAGCTGGGCGGCGCAGTGGTAACACTTGTGCCGCCCAGCAAAGAAGGGGCCCTTGGTTCGATTCCTGACACGAGTTTGGGGTGCCATGGACACGAGATGCTCACTACCTCGCCTGGTATACAGCAAGTAGTGGGTTCGATCCCAACCCTGACGCCTGTATATTTGGAGTTATCCCCGTGGTCACATCGATTTATCTCCTGGTCTTCTGGTTATTCCCTCCATATTTAGCAACATGCGCTTAGAGTATTTGGCTGCTATAAATTTCCACATGATAAGCCACTTCGTTGAGCTATCATTTGTGGCCAGGTCGCTTCTGAAAATGGGCTATGTAGCTCAGTGGACCTTACCTGGTAACATTAAAAAAAATTGCTTCGTATAAAAAAATAGAAGTAATGTCCTTCCAGAGTCGCTATTTTAGACAGTGTGCCTGCGACAAGTGTAGATATGTGTCTGTTCTCTTTCGACGTGAGACGTGACTACCGCTGAATGTCACTGTAGAGGTTACCACACGAGGTTCACAGTCAGCTGTTTGGCTGGGAAAGTTTCAGTTCTGATTATTAGTGAGTCACGCTCATGAAGGAACTGTTCAATATCTTGGTGCAGGAATCTCATGAAACAGAGTCTTCAGATTTAGAAAGACTTTCTTGGAGAGATAGCCAGTTATTTTACTGCAACAGCTGGAAATGATAAGAAATCTTCATGCTTCAAGGTTTTTAAGGCATCAAGAGTGTAAAGTGTGATGTGTAAATGAGATAAGTCAATCTCAACGCTCTCTCCACCCTCTGAAGAAGCACCTTTCCCGTAAACATCGCCACGTTTAGTTATTTCACTGTTTTATCCGCCCGATGCTTTTCCAATTGTTGTGAGCACCGCTAAAGCAAGCTCCACGCAACTTACCCATCTGTCACGGTGGCGAGATGTTGACTACCTCGCCTGGTGTGCATGAGGTTGTGGGTTTTATCCCGACCCTGATGCCTGCTGTATATTATGAGTTTGCGTGTCTCTCTCCCCGTGGTCGTGTGGATTTTTCTCCAGGTCCTCCAGTTTTCCCCTCCACATTTATAATCGCGCATTTTAGAGTATTGGGCTGCTTTGATGAGCCGCTTCGTTGAGCTATCATTTGTGTTCGGGTCACTTTTGAACAATAAGTTAATAGCTCGGTGGGCTTTGTCTAGTAGGATGGGGGGTGGTTCAGCGTTGTATACTTGTATGTGTCCGTGTGATTTGTTTACCTTTCTTGTACTTTGCATTGCTATGGATATTAAGCTTCATTTCAGTGAAGGCATGAATTGTGTTTATATTTGTGAAAACAATGAAGAGAGGTTAATGAAATGACCACCAACGAAATCGGGCACAGCTTTGAAAGAAACTTTTGGGACAACCATCGGAATGAAAAGAATGAGGAGCGGTAAATGCACAAAGCCATCACAAACTTGTGGAAAGTGCGACAGAGTGAACCATGTCCAGGGAACATATTACATGATCTTAATACAGTATTCCCACGTTATTCATAAACTTGCTATCTCTGATTTTGGCTATCCGTGAATCACATCTGGAACTCGACACGACTGCATCGAGAGAAAGTGATGAGAGAAAGTGATGGGAGATATCTTGATGAGATAAAGTGATGAGATGGTAACGTCATCACAACGATCATCATCACCATCATCATCGTCATTGTCGTCAGCATCATCGTTACTGATACTGCGCGGCATGATCGTAATTTAAAGTAAGTTAATTTATGAACTGTTATTTAATAATTTTATATTAGTTTTATTACTTTAAGTTTATTATAGACAATTTATATTTTTTGTATTATGATCCTTTTCATTTATGTAAAGACTTATTTACATATTAATTTAAGGTTATTCATTAAGATAGGTTTTTGTCGGTCAATATCATTATCCACGAAATTTGCTATTCACGAGCATATCCGGAACGTAACCCTCGTGCATAACGAAGGAATACTTTACCACCATTCAACGTTGCACTATCTGCACTGATACAAGAATTGTAGCTTGGAGTCATAAATTAAACCATTGGTGTCTATAAGCAGAGGGAGGCTCGTTGATTTAGTAACGTGTTTCTGTAATAGTTTTGCTGGTGACCTGAAATTGTGGCCTTCAGCAGCAGAGAGACACTCTTATGAACACTTGCTGATGATGAACTGCTCCGTAGATTTTGGAAGCAGTTGCCATTATGTGCTTGGACTTAATGTTTTCAAATTCTGTGAGAGGGAGGGGGAAACTCGACGCATGAAAGAAGTTATATTTTATGTTGACAGAACTCTTGAGTTATGGTGGACGGAAATGTTTCCCTGCTTTTCTGGAATAATACATAAATATGAGTGCCACCGAGAACGGTTTTGTGGATATATTACACCGCCTAAGGTATATTTGTGTTTGAATAGCAAGTGGTACGTGGAAATGCAAGAAGTGAAGGCAAGTGTCTCATCGCTGCATCAAAATACCACGCTGAGTAATGGATGAGGTGTAGGTTGCACAACCAGGAGAGTGTGTGGGCAAGTTTTGTTCGGTGGTTTCACAGTATTCACAGAATTCCAGTGGGGGAGACGACGACGAGCAGGAGGAGGAGGAGATGGTGGTGAAGGAGGAGACAGAAGAGGAGGAGGATTGTAATGGGCGATGAACACATGTCCCCATTTTCTGGGAAATTTAAATTGTATTTTGATGCATTCTTATATCAGTTTTTAAAGGGGAATTTGCAAAGGTTTACATATCGATGCTCCCAACTTGTAATTGGCTTGTTTCGTGTGCGTTGTATAAACATTACTTTCCAGGAGCATAGAAAGTGGACATTTATTTGAGCATTGGGTGTAAAATCAATATGATGAATGTGTTTATTATGGAGCTGTGGGATGAAGTCTGAGAGAGATGGTAAAGGTAAATTGAATTTAGAACCTGGCCACGCTCCGATGGCTTGAAGCTAATATAATTGCGAAGCGATCCGCGTGCTTTTTTGAATAACCATTCTACTCCAGAGGGTGCACCTACGTTTATAAAGTTACGCAAAGACTAGTGGTTAACCATTTGCTCGGAGGGAATGTGCATCGACACATGGGCTTCACTTTTCTTCGGCACTTTCCCCGATTCACCATGGAGGGGCACTCGACCACAGGTCGTGAGATTGAAATCGTTGATGGGTATCGCGTCGGTCTCGGTGAAAGCCATAAGTGCTACGCTCTGTGTCGGAGGCCATAGCTTGTCACTTGAAGGAGCGACAATGGCAGGTTTTTATGATAAACAAAATGAAGATGGGACATCTGCACGATATCAACAACAGTGCATTTTATATAAAACGATAGACGTGTTTATATATACACAGGCTTCAATGCGTGCTCTAATTAGCCATCTCGTTTGTCAATGACACAGACATCACAAATATCCTCAACACAATCCAATAGCTACCTTGGGCAAGTAGTATAACAGTGCTAATTATATGGTTTCAGCTGTCAAGGAGAATGCTATTGTTGTAATTTTAATGACGGTGGTTTTCTTGTGATATAATAATCATGGCCTTTATATAATTTAAAGCAGTTCCAACAACTTGTTTTACTCGTGAATAATGTGGCACTGATGTCTTGGACCATTTGAACCATGATTTGTGTCCGTTATTATGCACATGCATAGTCAGGGCTTCGAATTCACTGGTCACATAAACCTTTACTGGATAGCCACGGATCTATTGGCAGTGAGAACGCAAGGGAGCATGTTCAAGCTGGGCCTTACAATTGGAAGCAATGAGATCATCAGAAGCAATTACAAAACCACCCCCACTGCCTCTGTCCACCCAGAAGTCTAAACGGGGTACACCACATATTAGTTGATCTCGTGTGGTGGGGCAAAGTGTGGGTGCACCCACCTCTTCCAAGACATTTAGCGACTGTGGAAGAGTAGGCCAAGATACTCTCTTGAGCACCCTTGGTCAGTGGTGTGATGAAGCATATGCCGGGCTGCACCGACACCCCATGAATTCCTCTTACCCTGCGTTGCAATTTAACACTCATTAATGGCGTTAATTGAGTTGGCTAAACATGTAAATATAGGACTACAGAGGTTGGGAAATTGTTGCTACAGGTTTTGGCCGCCTTGCAGCTCTTTTGTGGTATCACACACTTCTGAATCATTCTGTCTGCGAGAGTGAATGGAAAGCTGCGCGCGTTACAAATTCTATAATAATTGTTGTCATAACGTGTCGCCTGTATCCAGGTGAATGAGCACTGTGAGCCTCAGGCCCAAGGGCACGAGACCTGAATGCTCTCACTGCGGAACCTGATTGACTGATTGCACATCATGCAGTGCGTGCCGACAGCAGCCACATTGCAAGCCGCCCTCTGTTCACGCGCCGCATGTTAAAATGTGGGCATTTGCACAGCGTGCGATGGTTGTTTCCACGTCACCACCCCGTGGGCACTGTTAACACGACATACTGCCGCTGATATCGCTTTAAAATGCAGGCTGGTGTGCCCTGCCACTGCTGTGGTGAGTGACCTTATTGAATACAGCTATTCGAGGCATTACTTGATTATCAAGTCAGTCACACAGCTCTCTCTGCCTGACCTGGTTATCATGGCAGGTGCTTGCCACGGTTTGCAATCACATTCTTACGTGTGCAGCATGCAGAAGTTGCTGACATGGGTGGAGCCTCAGAGGGAGAGTTATCTCTCTCTTGCCTCTCTGTATGTTCGTATGCTGAACTTATTTCGCAACCCAGCCGTGCTAATTGGAGGTGGGGGTGGGGAACAACAAACTAAATACAAAAAGCAGTTTAAAAAAATAGTTATCCATCTAGATTTAAAAGTGCAAATGTAGTTTTTATTGAACCCGTAACTACGATCATGACAAAGGGCATACATACAAGCATGTATGTATGTATGGTTCACTAATCCCGAGTTGCGTCGTCTGGGTTACTTTACCTTTATAATGTCACGGTGTTATTGCCGATTGTATTGAGGTTGTTTTTATCTTATCACCAAACTTGTAACGTTTTATTGGTTAAAATCAAATCTTAGGCAAATTAATCGACTCGTGTGCAGGATAATGGAATGAATGTAGCAGCACAGATGTATGTATGTTGAACTTCTTTCACTGAGAGAATAAATCAGACTGGTAAAAAAATATGTAGATGTTATAAACAAGACAAAATTTAATCATTCGAAAGTTAGATCGTGAAAACAATTTAAGTTTTAGCGAGTCAATGGATTGGATTATTCCTTGTTACATTATCCTCCATTTATCACTGTCATTGACATTATTACGTGATCCTTTACGGACACTTATGCCAAATGACAGCGTTCCATCCGGTGTGTTTGGACTAAATACAAGGAAGACCACCCACAGCATATTGGTCATGTGGTTTGTTTAATCACACTTTACCAGTGCCGGTCAGTGCCGGTTGGCGAAGGAGGAAAACCTGGACCTTTCATTATCACTCACCATGACCTGGAATCACGCTGGGGTTGGCAGGTTCATGGCACAGTTCGGTAAGAATTGCGTCACTGCTCCGTCTTCTAATTTGGTCTGTTTACGACTGTAAATTTCCACACAGCCTCTTTGTTCAGCTGTTTTGCCCAGGTTATTTTTGCCCCGTTGGTGGTGGTGGTGGAGTCTCCCGGCGCCCGCTCGTGGGACCGAGTGCCACCCTGGAGAATATTATCACGTGACTCCGTTTCTTTACTCCATAAAGGATTTTAGGGACAGCTACAGGCCGTATAGGATGCTTACATGGTGTAATGGTTAGTGCTCTTGCCTTATCCACCCAGCTTTTTAAATTGTTACACTGTAGGTAGTCGGCCACCTCTTCCAAGATATCTGGTTGGTGTGGAAGAGTAGGCCAAATGCTCTCTAGATGTTCTCTCTCGAGCTCTCTCTACTGGAGCAGTGGCGTGAGCGTGCAACTGGATGCAGCTACTGTGCGTTGCATCGCTATATCCACAGGGGAAATGACGCGAGCCTTAAGACCTCCCACTGCACAGTGTCGTGGAGTGCAGGAGGCGCCCGGTGACATCTGTATCCCAAAAACACTTGGCGTGGACGTTGTACGTTTATCATCGCTGTGCCCATGTTCCAATGATTCAATCATTATGGGAGCCTGCCCAGCTGATGTCATGGGAGAAATCGAACGAAATTAAATCTTGACTTAAAGCTTTCATGACTGCAGGAATTCATATTCTTTGGGTCTTTCGGTAAAGTCACGTAGATAGGTTCAAATTAAAAATAAAAGAAACTACGACGTTTCGATCACAACACAAGCGATCGTCATCCTCGCGATGCTCTTGATGACGATCGCTTGTGTTGTGATCGAAACGTCGTAGTTTTTATTTATTTTATTTTTTATTAATTTGAACCTATCTACGTGACTTTACCGAAAGACCCAAAGAATAGAAATAAAATATCTTCGGTCCAATATGCGTCATTGCGTAACAGCCCCCCTGCTCGTCAAATTTCTTGTAAGGGAGTGTGGGCACCATGGCGGAGTGAGAGAAAGCCCTGCACTCGGTGATGGTGGCGCTCGCTTCACCTCCCTTGTGGAAATATGGGGGTGAGAGTGCACATGCTGCCGAGTCGAGGCAGCATCGGCAGTGTGTGTCGCGATGACGCCGTCTGTCGCTGCAAGCAGCTGTGCGTACAGTGAGGGAAAAAAAGTATTTGATCCCCTGCTGATTTTGTACGTTTGCCCACTGACAAAGAAATGATCAGTCTATAATTTTAATGGCAGGTTTATTTGACCAGTGAGAGACAGAATAACAACAAAAAAATCCAGAAAAACGCATGTCAAAAATGTTATAAATTGATTGGCATTTTAATGAGGGAAATAAGTATTTGACCCCTCTGCAAAACATGACTTAATACTTGGTGGCAAAACCCTTGTTGGCAATCACAGAGGTCAGACGTTTCTTGTAGTTGGCCACCAGGTTTGCACACATCTCATGAGGGATTTTGTCCCACTCCTCTTTGCAGATCTTCTCCAAGTCATTAAGGTGTTCGAAGCTGACGTTTGGCCACTCGAACCTTCAGCTCCCTCCACAGATTTTCTATGGGATTAAGGTCTGGAGACTGCGTAGGCCACTCCAGGACCTTAATGTGCTTCTTCTTGAGCCACTCCTTTGTTGCCCTGGCCGTGTGTTTTGGGTCATTGTCATGCTGGATTACCCATCCACGACCCATTTTTCAATGCCCTGGCTGAGGGAAGTAGGTTCTCACCCAATATTTGACGGTACATGGCCCCGTCCATCGTCCCTTTGATGTGGTGAAGTTGTCCTTTCCCCTTAGCAGAAAAACACCCCCCAAACATAATGTTTCCACCTCCATGTTTGACGGTGGGGATGGTGTTCTTGGGGTCATAGGCAGCATTCCTCCTCCAAATACGGCGAGTTGAGTTGATGCCAAAGAGCTCCATTTTGGTCTCATCTGACCACAACACTTTCACCCAGTTGTCCTCTGAATCATTCAGATGTTCATTGGCAAACTTCAGACGGGCATGTATATGTGCTTTCTTTAGCAGGGGGACCTTGCGGGCGCTGCAAGATTTCAGTCCTACACGGCGTAGTGTGTTACCAACTGTTTTCTTGGTGACTATGGTCCCAGCTGCCTTGAAATCATTGACAAGATCCTCCCGTGTAGTTCTGGGGTGATTCCTCACCGTTCTCATGATCATTGCAACTCCACGAGGTGAGATCTTGCATGGAGCCCCAGGCCGAGGGAGATTGACAGTTCTTTTGTGTTTCTTCCATTTTCAAATAATCGCACCAACTGTTGTCACCTTCTCACCAAGCTGCTTGGCGATGGTCGTGTAGCCCATTCCAGCCTTGTGAAGGTCTACAATCTTGTCCCTGACATCATTTGAGAGCTCTTTGGTCTTGGCCATTGGTGGAGAGTTTGGAATCTGATTGATTGATTTCTTCTGTAACAAGCTGAGATTAGGAGCACTCCCTTTAATAGTGTGCTCCTAATCTCAGCTCGTTACCTGTATAAAAGATACCTGGGAGCCAGAAATCTTTCTGATTGAGAGGGGGTCAAATACTTATTTCCCTCATTAAAATGCAAATCAATTTATAACATTTTTGACATGCGTTTTTCTGGTTTTTGTTGTTGTTATTCTGTCTCTCACTGTTCAAATAAACCTACCATTAAAATTATTAACTGATCATTTCTTTGTCAGTGGGCAAACGTACAAAATCAGCAGGGGATCAAATACTTTTTTCCCTCACTGTAGGTCTGCCCCTGTCAAGTACAGCCACGGATCGTTTGAAACAATTCCCACCACATATGCAAATTCTAATATCTGCTGCACGGCAGTGCTGATGAGATGTGACCTACCGAGTGAAGAAATGTGTGCAAGCAGGGGACGTGTATATGGCTCCCTTCCTGTTATCATCGGCCATGCTCAATCCACTGATGGGTGAAGGCCTCTCCAAGATGCCGCTGTCTCTCGCGACGCTACGGTGTAATAATCCACCGAGCACCCACACCTGAGATAATTTCGCAATTTATTTCAACGCAAATATTTCCCCACAAATGAGCAAACGTGAACAAATTATGATTTGCAATATGTGGGTAAATATGAAGCAATATGCTGCGAGCGGTTTTGCCAGTAGAAGTTCAGTGTTAACTAATACACTTGGATTTAATGTCTTTCTTAATGAGAAAATATGAAACTAATTATTCATGGTCAGTGGCTTGAAACCTACTCTCAGACAACGGGCAGACTAATTTTAGGTCATTACTATACATCATATTGAGTTAAATTTTAATCACACAGCGAGGAGACTTTCCCAGCTTTAACTAACAGTATTTCAGGGTCTCGCACACGCCTATTAGGTTTGCCAAATGGCATCGGCAAGTGTAAAGCGAGAATTATTTTCATCAATAAATCAAAGGAGTCAACGCAAATTGGCAGCTCGGCATTTTAATGTACTCCCCATCAAAAGCATCTAAATAAGTACACCGTGAATTAATGCGTGAACCCATGCTAACCGTTGACATCGCCGACCCACTGCATGCCACAGGGAAATAAAAATGTAAAATGCTTCTTTTCTGATGCCACGAGGTCTCCCTGCAATCCATACTCGAGTCTTATTTGGGTTAAATGGCGTAAATATAAATGTGTCGTTAAACTCGCCTCCACCTTACATAGCCACTTAATAAGGCTTGTCACGTTAACAGAACATGCCAATTCGTTAATAGTATAGCACACCGGTGTGTTGCAGAGTAAATCCACAACATTTACAATGTGAGTACGACGTTTACCAGTAATTACAACCAGCATCATCAGGCGACAGCCAGATTTGTGAAGAAATCCTTCTGTTTCACTGCTTTGTCTGCCCCCCATGACCTACATACCCGGATTCCTGAAACTGGATATTAGGCCACAGAGTAGACTCTTTGTTGTTGTTGTTGCGCTTATTCTCTAACGGTGATCCGTGTCCCTTTGTCTCTCATTCTTGCCCACCAGTCTGGACTGACCAAGGCGGTCCGAGAGAGCCTGGTCTCGCTCCAGATGGCCGAGTACGAGGTGCTGTCGTTCGTTCGGCAGCACACGCCCCCCGGAGTGTGCCCTCTGGCAGGTGAGCGTCGGGGGGTTGCCGCTGCCGCCTGGGCGTTGTCGTGCCATACGGTTCTCTACCCCGATGCGTTTTCTCTTTACCGTGCCGCGAATACCAAGTGCAGCACGATGCCCGACGATTTGCTCCGTTTGCCAGGAAGCTTCTTCAGCAAATGAGCCGATTCATTTCCCGACGAAGACTCGCGGCACGTGAGACGATTTCGGTTGCCGCAGCGGCTCTCAAGCACGCGGAGCTAAACTTGTGACGTATAGTGCCTTCCGTCATGCGGGACAACCCGAAAACGCAGTCGGAGAGCAGCTGTCTGCATAGCCCTGCCCTGTGGGAAGGCTTCTCACGAGCACAGACTAACGAACCTGGCCCCCGTATGTCGTGAGCTGTTTCACGTCCTCCGGTGTGCATGGTGAAACTCGTCCCAGCTGATGTTGATGGTGCCACAGGTAAGAGATTTTTTTTTCAGGTGAGAAGAAATTGCTGTGATGATGGTTTAGGGGCCTATCACGTTTATCTGCAATGCAGAGCTGTCCATGTTTCCAGGGCATGACACACGTCTCGTGTTCCGTGTGCGATGCATGTGATGCGATGCTCGACATTTGTGTATTTAAAACAATAAGATTTCGTACTGCTATCACTCTGCATTGAAAATTATATATTCCCTAACCTTGTCACAGATTGTGTCAATAAATAATATTTTAGGACATTTTGTATTTGCGCCATTATAGCGCAAGGCTGTCACAAATGGGCTTTGTTTTGCAGACATAGTCCAATAATTTTACAGTAGTGGCCAATGTTCCTATGTATAATCCCAATTGAGTAGTATGAATTTAGAAAATTGGGACCAAGACCCCTGGCACAAAATGGCCTACTCTTGTTGAAATCCGTAACGGGATCTCTAACTTCCACTGTGCAGCAGCAGCGGGCGCGTAGTATTTACGGTTCATGAATCCGCAGTAATAACCAGGGCGGCTTGTCGGAATTTGAACCAAGAACCTCTGCAACGAGTTTCTGCTGGTCCGAGCGCCCCTTGCCGCCGTGTGTTTTGACGAGCTCAGCGTTCGGCTGATGCCGCCTTCCTCTTCGCTTCAAAGACGTTCGGCTCGACAATGAGCGGAGCGTCGCCAGACAGGCGATGTTGTCGCCAAAAATCCCAGAGAGGAAGGATGTGAAATAATAGCCCCACAGTGTTGCAGTGAACCTTAATGATGATAGGTTGTTACTGCATCGCGTGCTTTCACATGCGCTTCTGCGGCCGTCTGGAACGCACTCTTCCTTACGATATTAGGAAGCTACTGGAGCTATGGCTCTTTTAAATCTCGATTGAAAACTCAGTTCTTTAGAACTTTAGAACTGAGTTTTGTGTTTAGAACTGAGTTTTGTGTTTAGTTTGTTGTCCTTCCCCTGCACCTCCGATTAGCATGGTTGGCTACGTACTGTGCGAAAGAAGTTCAACAAAAATTCATACAAACAATGCAAGATCTGCGGTGATATGGCCCAGCGCTAGTAGGTCCGTTCGCCGCTTGTTGCAGAGGTTTGCGGTTTTGAATCCAACAGCCCACCCTGGTGATCACCAAGGGTGCATTAACCTCCAAACACTCCCCGTCTGCATCACAGACGTCAAATAACCCTCGAACGTCATAAACACGAGCAGGCAATTGTGTTCCGGCATCACGGTCAACTTAAAAAAAAATCACCTGCAAATTATTCACCTGGGGATTACACAGCCATCGTTTTCCCCCGACTGGAAGGCTACTGCCGCTTGCAGGCCAGGTGCTAAGTCACCTCGCGTCCAGACAGGGACTGCTGCTGCTGGTGCTGCCGCCCCTGGGGGTGCCCTTTCAAACATTTACGATGAGATGCGATGTTTCGGACGCTCTATCAAAAATAAATCACCATTATTACTATGGAAACTAACTCCAGTAACTATACACAATAACTTCATATCACGTCTAGATTTCATCGCACATGCAATTTGTACTTGTGTACTTTATTTATCTTTATTTATTTGAGTGACTTTCTTTTCTCTATTTTGCACTTGTATCGTTTTTTAAATTGTCTATTTTTGTAACTTGCTGACCCCGCCCCACATGGACATCTGTCAAAAAGAGATTCATAACTCATCAGATTTCTCCGGCAGTCTAAATACTGATTCCGATTCTATATGTTGATCACATGCTTGATTAATAGTGTTGATGTTAAATGCCTTGCAATTTCTCGAGCACGAGATTGAGCTGTTTAATATTAATCCCGTTACTTGAAGTTTGCTGCTGCTGTCAAGCTGCAGTACAAGTGTCGTGTTTTATGCGTGTAAACATCTTCCCTGCTTCTCGATTTAAGTCTTGTTGCCCTTCAGCTGTCGCTCATGTGCACAGTAGTCATACACTTAAGGCAATTTTGCCTTCTAATATGCCTTGAGATACGGCTACAATTAGTCACAGTGGAATACTGTCAGATAAAAAGAGAGATTTTCCATCTCCGCCCAGGCCATCTAATTGTGTGCATGTTGCTAGGGGCGCTCGCACGAGTGGAAACTCGTTGCAGAGGTCCGCGGTATGAATCCGACAGGCCACCCTGGTTATTACTGGCGGGTGTACGAACCATAAAATACCACGCACCTGCTGCTTCACGGTGAACATTAGAGATCCCGTGACGTAATTCAATAAGAATATGCCATTGTATGCCTGGGGACTTTTTGTCCGAATTTGATAAATTCACTTGTTGAATGTAGCCAACCGTGCGAATTCGAGGTCCAAAAGGACATTCGGCAAAAAGCACTGCCTCTAAACACAGATGCTGCGGTGAACGTTTGTGCGTCCTGCCGTAGGTACGTGCTAAGTTCTATTAACATGCCCATGTGTATACTGTGTGCGCAGAGACACATGTGGTCCCATCAAAATGAGTACGGAGCGGCACAATTATTACACAATGTTGACTTCTCGCATTGCTCTTCCTTGATGAATGGCAAAGGAGCATTTGTCAAGATTGAGCCCAATATGCACCCACAACCTGGGAGCATAAGACGGTGAGAGGTCTCTTGCAAAAATGTTGTTTGTGTGCTTCAATCACTGCCGTTCACGAGGTGAAACTGAGGTCAATGCATGCCCCCTCCCCCCCTGCCACGCTAAATGCCCTCCACCCAACTAAAAAATAAACAAAAACATTTACCGGCTCTCCAAAATTGTTGGGCCAGGGCCAGGGTCCTGTTGCTTTCTTGTACTTTCAAGTTGTGAATCCAACTTTTCAGTTTTTACAACAACAGTGGCTTTAAGCAAAAATAATCACGGTTGCTGAGCACAGGGCCCCATGACCAGTAGCCTGCAACGGATAGCGCTATTTAAAGTGTACTATGTAAGAGTTAACACATTTCTATTTTTTTAATCGAGGCAGTGCGCGGGCCCGTTACATCACGTTGTGACGCACGTTCACACTGTCAACATAAACTAAACCGGTTATATAAAGCAGGGGATCGATTGGGAACGAACACGCTGCCCCAAACCAGACGGGTCCCCACCGAAAGGGGTAAGGGGCAGTTTTTTTAAGTAAGGGAGGGAGGGCCATAGCCGAAACACGCCTGAAATAAGGAAAAGAAAAACATGAGAGACGACGTGGATGAGCGTGTTTACCTTCGACCCCTCCGAGCCCGGCTCCTGTCTCATCTGCAGGGGTTTGTACCCCTTATCCTTGGTCCCCGTCTCCCGACCCTCCATCCTGCTAACTTATTTGAGATGTATGAAAGGGGACCATCTGGCCTCGAATTCCCCCTCCAGAGTTAGCACATTTCTTAAATCGAGCACGGCTGTAAACACTTTGTAAGAGAGATGATGTGGAGGGAAATCTAAAGTGGAGTGGTGCGAGGGAAGAAGCCGAAAGTGAAGTGTTGTGGCCTGCAGGGTCTGCCTGGTGAACTGACACTTCGAATTTGGTGGAGGAATCAGAGTGACTTGTCATTTGTCAGGATGGAACACTGCATTTCACGTTTTGTCTTTTTTTTACATCACTCAGCATTTTTTTTTATCTATCGCAAAGACAAAGGTCCCCCACGTTTAGAGTTTCATAGACCATTGGGGCAGTGCTGATTGCGCACACCTGTCAGGTCTTGTTGGAATAGTTACTCAATCCCCAAGTTACCACAATGCACCTCATACTCATTTAATGCTTAACTGACCTCGGGGAGAATTAGCTTAGGTCACATATTTGGTGGCCTACATGATATTTAGAAGTTTGAAGACAAGAGTTGGTGGGTCACAGAGATGTGTGAAACTTGCTAACTCCCCGACGTGCGAGTTTGGCAGGAGATGGGAGTACAGCTAATTAATTCTGGAATCCATCTCTGCACACTTTGAAGTTGGTATCCCCGAGTGCCTGGATTACCCGCCACATGAAACAGGAATTCTGTCAAACATTCAATTGCAGAACCCTCCTGAAAATGCCGTGACACTCATTGAGGCTTTGCTGGATAAATACAAAGGATTATTCACTATTATTCTTATGCACCAATTGCCAATCCCTGGATATGCACAATGTGCATTGTGCATATCCAGGAATTGTGCATGGGTTGCTGGAATAGTAGCTTAGTGCTGTAACCCAGTGCTCGCAGTTATTCACGAGGCTACCACCTGCACGCACACATACAGGCTGCGTCCGTGCTTGTATGCGTGCGTGCATCTCTTGGCAATTAATGCAGTTGTGCCCTTGAAAGATATAAAAGTGTATTTATGGCCAGTCCGTTGGAGGATTTTGATATGCACTCTCTCCAGATGCCCTTTACAGTCTCATTTTATTTCTAAAATAAAAAATGAGCAGCCTTGCATAAATTAGGAGGATGCTCGTGAGAGAATGCAATCACGTTGTGTGCCGGTGCTGGGTGGAGTATTCCATTACAGGATCGTGAGAGGGGGCAGTGGCTTGGGGAAGGCCTTCATCCAGCAGTGGATTGACCATGGCTGATGATGAGGATGAATGAGAATTCAGAGATAATTTTCTCTAACACAATCATATTATAATGCATCATATATATTGATGACAGTGGTATATATGATATAATGCACTATGAACCTATAAACATATCCTAAATTTAAAATAACAACGACATGAGTTTCAAAATGTGCATTTTGATGAACATTGATAATAGTGGCTGAACCAACCTGTTCTCGACATCTTGTATATGCTACAGTTGTCCCCTAGAATCAAGTATATTTGTCATTGAAAAAAATTGTAAATGATAACATCACAGGCCGGATTTTAAATTATACCCTGACCCTGTTGATTTAAGAATTCCAGATTAATAGCCTTGAGCGATGCTGTGCAGTGCAGCGGAAACAATTTTGGGACCCCGCTGTAACGGCGGACAAATTGTCGTTGTTCTGACGAGACAAAGCGTGCACGTGATCAATGGTGCACTTTAAATTACACGACGGCGGAGAGGCGGCGGTCCCCGGCGACACACGGGGGAAGGAGAGGCGGGAGAGGCACAGTGGGCCAGCGAAGCTGCGTGCCATTGCAGCGTGCTCACCGATCTCGCTTGCGTTGCCTGCCGCCCCTGCAGGCGTGCGTCGAGGTGGCTGTGTGGAGCCGTAGCATGGTGGTTACGTATGTATGTTGTACGTATGTTAAACTTCTTTCACACCGTACGTAGCCAATCGTGCTTATCGGTGGTGCAGGGGGAAGGACAACAAACCAAACACAAAAAGCAGTTCTTCAGGAATGAGGTTTCAATCTAGATTTAGCATTAGTGTGATTATCTGAACCAGTCTTGGGCCTTGCCTCGGTCCACTCGGTCATAATGAGTCTTATCTTTATTGTTATCAAGGTTTTTGAGCATAGCCGTGAATGCCCAAAATTCCATGTAAGCCAGATACAAACTGCGCTATTAAAGTTGGATAGATGAGCATTTATATGTTTTGGTATTTGGTGCTGTGTGTAAACATCAGCGCTGGGGAAGCAGAAAGGGCCCGGGTGTGGTGGTGTTGGCCACATCACCCCCTCGAGTGGTGATCTGGCCTCTTTATACGTGCTTGCCAATAGCACGTGCCCCAACAGCCTGTGTAGGCTCTATGGGGGATCTCTATCTTTGCACAGACCGAATGCTGCCCGGCTGAACTGTGTGTTCTGCATTCTGCACGGTGCATGCCTCGACAGAAGAAGCACACCCTGCCTCGGTAATACACGTTGCACACAGATGTCACGATTATCGTCAGCCACGATCAATCCACTGCTGGATAAAGGCCTGCCCAAGCACTTTCTAGGCTTAACCCAGTACTACCTCTGACATCTGATGAGGAACATTTTGACTTGTGTGTACTTCATCCCGTTTGCCGTTTTGAACGGCGTTTGTTGCACTGATTGTTTCCGTTTTAATGGCTCTTAACCGATCCAGTGCCCAGAACGACTGTTTTTTTCCACGGGCACTTCCTCCCACACTATCATTGAAGCTCTCAATATGTCTCTCTATTTTTATCACCCATTTTGCCTTCTCTCTGGTGCCTGTGACAAGTGCAAATACGTACTGGGCAGTTTTTTGAGCAGTCGCAGACACCGCCCATCAAACTCTCCCACACAACAGTCCCGTCTCGCTCCAGGAGACACCATTCTCTTTCCTTATTGAGAAACGATTGAGAGCTCCTCAAGATACTTGGGCTCTTTTTTTCAAGGAAGAGCTGGTTTGGAGTTTTTTTCACATTTATACTTGCTCATTGACCCATAAAAACAAAGGTATCACTTTGTAGTGGAGGAATCAACGTTAAAGTGGGGGTCATATAAGACAAAACGTGCATAACGTTTTACGTAAAATTGCCAAGGGCATGTTTATTTGTTGATACTAGAGGACTTGTTACTGGGCAGGAAATGTGATTGATCTGAATGAAGGAAGCTGGCACGGTGCTGCAGAGGAGAATGCCAAGACCGGCCGACATCAATTCGTGAGCACGTTGTCAAGAAAGGGCTGAATAAGCTAAAGTTAGACTGAACGTCGTCTCACCGCATTACACTCACATTGAACGTTGGCGTGAGTGAATAATACGCTTGTGCAGCAAAAGGAAGGAGTACGTTTCTATTTTATTTTGCCCATGAACAGTCTGGAGGCAAGACGCCAACAAGGGTCCGTGCCAGCGCGCGTTCGACACTTTCACGTGGCCTTAAAATGCATATCGCCTGGCACAAGCGCCCTGGCGACGTCACCGCCATTTAGTGGCGAATGGCGGTTGTTGTTGCAGTGTAAGGAAGAAGTACATATACATTTTATTTTTCCCATGAATAGTCTGGAGGCAGGACACCAACAAGGGTCCGTGGGGGATGGTCGAGAGGAGGCTGAGCAAGTGGTTCTCCAGGGTTGAGAGGTCGAGCGTGGGAGGGCACGGGGTGGCACTGCGTGGGGGAGTGACTGAGGGAGCGAGGCTAAGTCTGGTCTCGTTTTGCGTTGTCGGTCTCCGCTTGAATGCGCAACTGCGTAAAGCAGACGAGGCAGTGGTGAAGGATAAACAAAAAAAACTAACTTAAAACCAAACTTTTTATTTTACCAGGTAAGGGCTCCCAATGAACTGTATAGCTATTTTTAGGAAGAGACCTGGCCACACATTATAGCTTAAAGTGGCTGATCTCGTGGAAATTTTCAACAACCAAATACTCGAACGCATATTGTTTCTAAATGTGGAGGGAAAAACCAGAGGACCCGAAGAAAAATCCACACGGCCACGGGGAGAACATGCAAACTCAAAATATACAGGTCGGGATCGAACCCACGACCTGGAGTCAACATCTAATCACCTCGGTGCCTACCACTAGTCTTGTGGCCTACCACTGTGTTTTTTCACTACCCTGCTGTGTTGTGTGGAGCCCTGAGGAGGCCCGTGCAGCCACACACCACCTTGGAGACGGTGTCACAGATGCCGTGGACTCTTGCGGTGCAGAATTTGCTGAACAGGGACTCAGTCCAGGCTCAACCTGGTCATGGTGGTTGATGTCTTGGAAAAAAAATGTCCTGACCATTGCCTCATGTATACTGTGTGGTAAAATAGTACATTCGGTCACGACACAAGTCTTGTGTGTACCCAGTTGCAGTCTCATTGAAATCAGAATATTTATTTATTGTGGTGGAATCCGATGAGCTATAAAGCAATTTTTTCACAGATGTCCAGTAGGGGTGGGTCAGAACATTACAACAAACAGTACAACAAACACGATACGAGTCCAAAGTGCAAGAAAGGTAAACAAATCACCCCAAGATACAAATACAAACTAAACCATCCCCAACCTACCAGGCAAGGCCCACTGGGTTTACAGTGATACCTCGGTTCACGAACGCTTCTGTTCACGAACAACTCGGTTCACGAACAGAAAAATTCATAAAAATATGCTCCGGTTCACGAACGCTTCTGTTCACGAACAACTCGGTTCACGAACAGAAAAGTTCATAAAAATATGCTCCGGTTCACGAACTCCGCTTCGGTTCATGAACAGGAGCCGCGGCCGCTTTAATGCTATTTCCAGGCTGTCGCATGGTCGTGACTTCCTGTAGGAAGATCGTGGAGAGAAGAAGAGACACAGAAAGAAGTACTGTGAGTACTGTGAAGACACTTTCAGTGACTTTTTGCTTTTTGGTGTGCTTTTTAGCACATACAGTACTGTACTACTGTACTGTACTACTGTACTGTACTTAATGTATTGTACAGTTCACCCGTTTGAGTGCTTACTGAAGTCATCTCAAGCAAGGTTAGCGTTCTCTCTTTATACATTACTATACTGTACAGTACTAATGTATATTGTTATTTGTTTCATATTTTTGTGCTTCAAAAACCCCAAAAAAAGGTCAGAACGGATTAACCGGATTTACATTGAACCCTATGGGAAAATGTGCCTCGGTTCACGACCAATTCGGTTCGCGACCAGAGTCAGTTCACGAATTAAGTTCGTGAACCGAGGTATCACTGTATTTGGCAGATCTCGGTGTGTCCTGGTGATGAGTTCCCATTGGCTCAGCTTTCCATTGTAGTCGTACCTCTTGTAGGAGTCACATTATAATACAATGTTCTGTCTAGAAGTAAAAAGCTTGAGCCCTGCTGCTGTTTTGTGTGCCTACAGGGAATTCGGTGCATGCAGACAAGAAGTTTCTGGACAAGTTCATGCCACAGTTTATGAGGCATCTCCACTACAGGATCATCGATGTCAGCACGATTAAGGAGCTATGCATGTGAGTGAAACCTCATTTTTTTTTATTGCTTTTTGTGTTTGTTGTCCTTCCCCCGCACCTCCTGATTAGCACGGTTGGCTATGTACAGCGCAAAAGAAGTGTAACCTACATACATAAAGGTCACTGAAAGGCTCATCATATAAAAGGTAAAGGTGCAGCCCTGCAATTGCAAGCCCACCCAGCTGCTGGCTAATTTACTTCCACCCGAGGGACCTGGAGAGGGTATTTTGCCCTGCCACGTGGAACCTCACGATCAACTGTGCTGTGCCCATTTGATTGCTGGGTGCGATTTTAGAAACTTGCCATTAGTTTTCAGTGCCTTATCGGGAGATCAGTCGAACCAGCGACCTCTGGATTATATGCTAACCAACATAACTTTGAAAGTGGAAATTGAGTTTCCTTACAAAGTAAATTATTCCATTTTCTGTCACTGCTTCTGCCGGCGTGTGTGAAAGGCAGCACAAAGCCCCCTTGCGTCTCATCCACCTGTACCTGCCCTGTCAACGGAGATTGTAGACACCGCTTATCCCGATGTTTTTGCGATACAGCAGATCAAGTGATTGCAACGGTGTGTCCCACGATAGGAGGCTAGCCACAGCGGCTCCCTTCCCACATGGAAACTCTTATGTGGGCGGACGGACGGACGGGCGGGCGGGCGGGCAAGGAGCGAGCGGGCGACCAAATGTCGAAATGTCACCGTCGGCTGAGTGCTTTCACTGGGTTGTCCAGGGCAGCATTCGCAGTCCATTTTACAGCTTCATGTGGTCGCTGTCACTGCTGAAGTGATCAGCGCTGACAGCTCCAAGCAATTCATCACACGCGCATCATTGTCCTCACAAAAAGGGGGCATGGCGAGTGGGTGCAAGGAGCGCGCTGAGAAAATGGTCGTGAAGAGCTCGGCGACTCCACATTTTCGTTTTGCACAATAATGAGGGCTCGAGAATTCCCGCGCAATTATCCCCATCGCCTCGTTACCCTGTGGGAAATGCCGTTTAGTGCGTTAATGTATCGTACGGGTGGCAACGTGAACCATCACTTGGAGCGAGTACAGTCATCGCGTCCATCGTTTTATACCTCCCCGATATTAAATAGGTAATGACCCACAGAATTAGAATTTATATATATTATAATCATGCGAATTGCAATGCACGGGACACAATCAACGGGTGAAATTGGAAAATTTATGTTTTTTGCAGTGACAGTTTTATGCTTTCTTTGCTAGCTGTACCCAAATGGTTATCTGTTATCGGGTGATTAAAGGCTGGCTGGGTTCATTAAATGCTGCCGATGTGTTGCCCGTTGCAGGCGCTGGTATCCTGAAGAGTATGAAAAGACGCCCAAGAAAAAGGCAACACACCGGTAATGGTCGAAGTCCACAATGTTACTTGTCGAGACATCAACACGTGCACTCGTGCATGGTATATTTAATACAGTGAATCGTCAGCGGTTATCCGGCATAGATTTATTTTCTCACAATTGCAATATGAGATGTTTACATTCATTTTAAATTGAAAGATATATCTTGTTATTTTAAACATAGAATATTAGTTTGTATTATTATTTAACATAGCTAAGTTTTACTAGTTAGTACTGTGTGTCTCGGTTGCCTGCGTAGAAGGTATTCTTAATGCTGAACCTCAAGAAAACCACACGGTGCCTCATAATGGGGCCGTGCGCTTTGCGTCTTGACTTGGAATCATAATGTCCCTGTCTTCTCATCATCTTTACCACCATCATTTATTATTTATACCGCACATCTCATGCAGTACACGTCGAGGCGCCAAGACATTGATTTCATTCGAAACATCCAGAGGCTACCTTCATTTGCTATTTGAGCCCAGGGCATATACACACAACCCCTTAAACCCCAACACGCATTATCCAGAGGGTTCAACATGAAGCTGAATACTACCGTCTCCGAACTATCCACATGCTCACCTCTATAAGCTCAACATTTTAGTGATCAGCAATAACCGGTCTGAGGATTCACACCTTATCTTACTACAAATGACTTGCCCATTGACTGCAGTGCAATCCATTTATCCTGCTTGGTGTAAATGGTGGGAGATCGAAACTTGCGGTGACCAATGGATTTGGCAAGCCCAGCGTGCTAACCCGTCCCAATGCACCACCACGGCAGCATTTGACATTAACTGCCGTTGAATCGTCGGTGTAGAGCAAGAGCTAACACGCAGCCGGGGTGTGTTCCAGCGCTCTCGCCCCGCGCTGTGGCTGCATGTCGCTAAAACTGTCGCCGTCGCGCGTTTTGCGTGAACCTATTGGCAGGACCAGTCAACACTGTGTCAACAGCGTGCTTTGATGTCAGCTCCCTCCCTCTAACTGGCGGTTGACGTCTCTGGGACTTGTCGTGATGATGGTGTCGCAGAGGCAGACGGAGCAAATTTCCATCCGTGCGGAATTGGCTAGAATTGGCACTCTCACACTTGTTTCCTACCGCTCTACTGTCCACCCACGTGGAAAGCCACCTTCTATGATTACCCAATTCACTGAGGTCAGCCTCCGTATATCTCTATTTGTCTGTGTTTGTTAGTGTACGTGTTTTTACGCTTACGAATACATTGGATTACAGTGATTTTGTGTACATGGAGTATATTCTCGAGTCTGTTGTTCTGTTTGTGTTCATTTTCCTTGGGAATTCTACATCCCGCTTCTTTTCTTCACATGCATCTTGACTGGTTATCTCATTGTTTTGGCTTAAATACCATCCATACGATGAAGTAGATCAAGATGTTTCCCAGGAGAGGGGGATGGCAGGGCTTGGCTCCATCACTCCTCATCCCAGATCTACCACCATTGCCAAGTAATGAAGTTGGTGTTTAACACGTAGGCTTTTGTGACCAATATCCATAATGGACGCTTTTTTTGGGTTAGATCGCGTAAATATAAATGCGTCGTGAAACCCACCACCACCCGACACAGCCAATTAGTAAGGGTTTTCACGTAAACAAAACATCCCAATTCGTTACTAGTTCAGCACACCGGTGTGTTGGAGAGTAAACCCACAACATTTACCATTCCGGTACGACGTTTCGCCGGTAATTCCAACCAGCCTCGTCAGTCGACAGCTCTGTCGTGTGGTGGCGGGTTTGACGACACAGTTACACGATCTCTCTGATGGAACTTGGTGTTGAAGACGACGATTATGACGATGACCATGGTGTTGTTGCTTCCAGGGCCGTGGAGGACATCAACGAGAGCATCAAGGAGCTGCAGTTTTACCGAGGGAACGTCTTCAAGCCGAGCCCGGCGAGCGCGGCCACGCAATCGCACGGCACCGACGAGCCACGCTCATCCTGATGACCCCCGCGTGGCGGCCGACCGACCCACCGACCCAAGTCGACGATCCGCACGCTGCACAACGCAGCAGTGGCACCAACACGGATTAGGATGCCCTCACCCATGCCGTAGACAAAACACCGCACGTGCATGTTGCCCACTGCCAATGCCCATTCTTTCAGCCCTTACAACTGTGTATCCTCAAATAGGCAATGCAGACGTTGGCGACACGCATCATTCCTTTACACACAGGTCGTGAAATGGTTTGTTTTACGTGTATTTGTGTGTCCCGTTTGATTTTGTAACGGAGTTTCAAATAAAATGTAGAACGCTGAATTGGCATTCGTGCATATAAAAGACAAACTGGAAACATTGCGCTGGTGCCCACGGACAAAAGCATCTCACCACCGCTGTCACCATTAACACTGCCTCACACACACATAGATGCTGTACGTGAATATTTAAATGTCACGGATTGTGCGAGAGATCCTTTAGAGCGAGCAGAAAGAAAATGTCCTTGCTATAACAATGCTGGTGTATGCTCTATTTCTCGATAAAAGGCCCCGGTAATGACTGGAGTGGAGAGGCGGCGTCAGCGTAGCCTGTGCCACACCGGGCGACTTTTGTTATTTGGATTCATAAAATTGTGGGAGAAATACATTTCGGCGTTCCCTGTTGCATGCAACAGCTCGATGTTTGACGTTTTGGGTTTTGCAAAGGACGATGCGGTGCGAACTTGGACCAGGCCGAACCCCTCGTGCCTTGGCCGAACCATACACACGCGGCTCCTGATCGACGTTCCCCAGGCAGTGCCTTCGTTATCACGTTTGTGCCTAGGTCTCATGATTTAGAGGTGTCGCTTCAGGTAAGGGGAGTTCAGAAACTGCGGAAGCTTCGTCAACTGCAAAAGCTCCCGGCTCGTGGAGCGAAGTGTCGGGCATGGTGCCACTCGACACCGCGGTGCAACCCGGCAGCACGTTGGGAGGAGAGCTTTGCGGCCCAACCATGAAAGAAACCCCCGTGCAGTTGCAACGTACATTTCTCGAGCAAAATTAGGACCGGTGTTTTTCATTTGGAAAGCATTGCCACGATGCTCACTCCTGTGCGCTGAGCGGTGAGGGTACTCGAGCTGAAATCGACGGCATCGGAGCATTGCCGAAGTGTGCATACGATGCGCACAAGTGGGACGCGTGGCAGCGAGCGTTCGTCCTGCTGCAATTGTATTGATCCTGTGTGATGATAGGAGAGTGCAGGTGTGCCAGCAATTGAATGACATTACACTCCCAGGGGCCCCTCGGCAGGAAAGAACGTTCCACCAGTCGGGGACATCATCATGCTTTGTGTTGCTACTTACTCTGCATGGCCTTGTATGAATCTTACTTAAATACATTTCCTTGTGCAGTTGTAGATTATTGGCCAAATGTATTGAGACAGTACGAGTAGAAGTGACTTGCCTAAACCTGTCAATGCAGTCGACGGTAGCCCTCGGTGATTAGCTGATAGGACACTTGGGTGTACCGTGATTAGGATTTGCCTAGCGCCCTGCTCAACGTTGTGGCCAGCCTGTTTCTCGGCAGGTATACGTGGCGACAGCCGCGTTACTGCTGCATGGCATTGAAACGCACGCACGCTTGAGTCAAATGTAGCCAATGCTGATGTCTTTAAGCACCACCTACCAATACCATTGTTTATTTGTATTTTCAGCAATGCAGTACACTGGCTTTCCACGACTTGTGGGGTTGGTGTTTTACGAGCGCACTCAGTGCTGCGTTACTCCGTCTAGGTCAAAGCAGTCAAGCTTGCTTCACGATAGTAGGCATGACGGAGAGATGGAGACGTTCTCATTGTAGCATGCTACTGCTTACAACTCGTGAAGGGCTGGACTAAATGCATAGTAGCCCTGCATCGTGATATATGTGAACTTAAAAAGAGCTTTCGAGAGGGTGATTTGATTTGTTAACATCTTAGCCACATAAGGGGAAATGTTTTGATACCAAGGACAAAATCGCAAATATATATGTTTTAATGTTCCACGTATCAATACATTCTGAACTTCTGTAAGTCCTTTGTTGTGTATTTTTTGCGTATCCATGCAGCATTCCGTGCAGTGTATTTGGGATGTAAAGTAATATACCGGAGCTGGGATCGATTGTAATTACATACAGCAGCGTTGATGAAAAATAATAGATTTGACCCTTTCTGGCAATGCAACAGGTGTTAAGATATTCAAAGACCAAATAGATAGATTTTACAAGGCATCAAGGACAATGCATCTATTGTCAGAGCATGTTTGTTTGCATGCTTTGTCACAAGCACGTGTGGTTAGTGCAGACGTGATGCCTTGCAAAAGGTATCTGTTTGGTGTTTGAACATCTTAACACATGTTTCATCGCCAGAAAGGGTAAAACCTCTTGTTATTTTTCATCCTTTTTTGATGCGGGCAAAAAGGTCCCATAGATACAGCTGCATTGTTAGCTGACATGGTTACATTATGTTTGCAAGTCATTACGAATGACCCGATTGCAAATGTCAGTCCCCAAGTCGACAACAGACATCTTGCCTTCATTCGAGGGCCTCCATGCCTCCTTGCAGCTTGCAACATGCATTCTACTACAGCCCATTGCTGTGATATCTAAACGAGTCGCCCAAACCGCACTGGGTGGGATGACTTCAGATGTGACGTTTGTATAAGACGAAAAGCTTTTTTTAATCGTTACTGTATTTTGTTTTACATAATCCGTATTGAAAAAATATATCATACAAATTGGAATGGTTCATTGCAATAAACTATGTAGGTAAGCTGAATAATAATTTCCCAGCCTTAATGTAGCCATGTGCATTTGTAGTCATATTTTGAACGGCCTTAAGTCTAGTATTTAGACGTACATCGTTTTATAACAGGATTCAGATAAAAAATATAAAAATAAATTACTGTTATATGTGCAGGTGTAAATTTAATAAAAAAAATAGGTTTACCTCTGTTCCTCCCATTTTTAATTGCCTACTTTGAATCAATTTGGAAACTATGTCAACAGGGACAAAATCGCTTGTTAATGTTATATCTGAGTTTTGGACTTGTAAAAGTGTACCCTTGAATAAACTTGTCTTGGGTAAAGGGAGTTTGACCATCACGTGAAATGTGTGCTTGGAATCATCTTCAAGAAGGAAACAAGTATGGAGGGTCCTGTGGGAAAAGTTTGGCCAGTGTCTGTGTTAATGAGTAATATGCATGTGGAGGGTAGTGGGCGCATGTGGAGTGTCCAGGGAAATCTCACAAGAGGATAATATGCATGCTCAGTATCACACTGACAGCAGAGGAGCACGTAGATCATGGAACGAATGCAAATCGGATGTCATCCCGATTGTAAAGAAAAGTTCGCTTGGTCAGGACGCATCACGAGATGTTAACTCCCTCGCCTGGTATACAGGAGGTCGTGGGTTCGACCCCGAGCCTACGCCTGGATATTTCGAGTTTTGCATGCTCTCCCCATGGTCGCGTGGATTTTTCTCCGGGTCCTCCGGTTTTTCCCTCATTTAGAAATTGCGTTTAGAGTATTTGGCTACTATATATTTCCATACGATAAGCCGTTTCGTTGAGCTATCATTTGTGGCCAGGTCGCTTCTGAAAAAGAGCTATATAGCTCAGTGGGCCTTACCTGGTAATATAAGAAGTTTAGTTTAATAGGTTGACAGCCAAAGGAGAGGACACGCCCGAAGGTGTAGTTAGCCCGGTGGTCCACCACCACAGGTTGTTATCTGGTAAAGAGGCAGTTACCCCTTTGTGTTGGTATCAATACATTTGCTGCCTCCAAAGAGTACGACTGCGACTCAGTTGAACTCACTACACATTTGTAAACTTCTCTGTTGATCGTTGCATCTCAAGACTTTGGCTTAAGTGAGCCAGCCAATCTCCGAGTTTTGAGGAAGCCACTAATGGGCATGATATATAAGGAGGCATTGCCCTTATCTTGAACCTAGCTTGCCAGGCGCATGCTATTTCTGCTCCAAGGGACGTGTTTATGTTATTATGTTTACACAATTTAAGCTTTACTTATTTATATATATATAAAAACCTTGAGAACGTGAACACACTTATTTGTACTTATTAAAGTGTCTAGGATATTTAATTAGAAGACAACTGGAATTTTTCGAATGCATTTTTCCTGCAAATTAGCTCCATCTCTGCCAAGGTTGTCCTCCAGGACATATTCACACCTTTGGCTGCCACTCCATCATCCGTCTCGTCTATCATCCCTTCTTGTGAAATATCTTCCTCAAGCCCACTCGCTCTCGTCAAGTCCAAAAGGTCCACTTTTGGAAGGTTCTCTTATCTTCGATTATCTTGGTTGGCTACGTACGGTGAGAAAAAAGTGTAATGTACATATCTGCTCAAACTTGATTTGAAGCTTTCGTGACTGCAGGAATTACTTTTTGGTTCTTTCGGTAAAGTCACGTAGAAATAAAATAAATAAAATAATAGAATACATATTATTATTATTTAATAGGCATTCTATTTTTTTACCTTAAGAACCAGATAGTAATAATATCTGTGCTCCTCTGTCTCTGTAATTCCCTTCCCGGCATGCATCTCTCGATGCTGATTTTCACTTCTCAGCTATTATTCCATGTGCATTGTCAGAGTCCATCTGTTCATATGCCATGGCAGGCAATGTGCAAACCTGTCAACCCATACGGTTTACCCCGTATTCTTGTACAGGGAAATTGAGTTTTCAGGTCCATACGGCGAACAGACGTTTCAATGCAGGATTTGTAGGATGAACGTTGAGATGTATAAGGGGCACGGGGTGACCAATAAGGCAGGGGCGGTTTCTTCATTAGGGCGATTGGGCGACGCACCACCAATGTCATTCAACCACAGAGTCACGCTAGCCGTCACTGTCAGCCTCTGGATATAGTCCAATCAGCGTCATGTCACGTTCTGTGGAGTACCGCCTCTTTTTGGGCGATTTCACTACGGCTGAGAATCGCCCCGAGTGGTCCCATAGACTTACATTAAAAGATGTTTTTTTTCGAACGGGGGCGCTGCAATGCATTCTCTATGGCTTCCGGGAGGGCATGCACTAACGTGCTTACGTCATCATACGTGCTAACGTCATCATACGTAAGCACGTTTCATCCAACAATATAATTTATCGCCACCTAGTGGAATCTTTAATAAAATAAACTTGAGTGGTTTGTTTTAATAGTGAGTATATAAACAAACAAGATGTATTGTAAGAGTCACTTTATTTTTCATTAATATTAAAGAAGTGAAGTTGCCTTTACATGCTTAAGCTGTTAATTTATTCATTGCATGGGTGGACCTTATCAATCATCCAGACATTTGCCCCCCCTGAGAGATTTTGCAGGAGCCGCCACTGCAATAAGGTCTGAGTTGGTCTGTAATAGGGTAGGAGCACTGATAAGGGTTTGACAGGTATGAATATGCACCAGTTGAGAATGTTTTTTCGGCAAACTGCTCCGTCGTTGTGCATCACAGTAGCAAGCAGAGGTGTGGACTCGAGTCATGTGACTTGGACTCGAGTCAGACTCGAGTCATGAATTTGATGACTTGCGACTCGACTTGGACTTGCATAACAATGACTTTGTCCCACCTATGAGATGTGGACTCGAGTCATGTGACTTGGACTCGAGTCAGACTCGAGTCATGAATTTGATGACTTGCGACTCGACTTGGACTTGCATAACAATGACTTTGTCCCACCTCTGGTAGCAAGTCAGTAGCAACTTCAGCGCGTTCCAAACAGCACCCCACTCCGCCCTTGCTCTCTTCATTAGTGAACTCTTTCGATCCTGTTCCGCCTTCAATAATTGCCCTCGATATACACAAACTCTGCTGGGGTGTTCCTGTTGTGTACCTCCAACGGTTTGTTCAGTACGCTAAAAGGATCGAACATCCTCAACTTCCCCCCCCATTCACACTTGCGATTTCGATGTTCCACATTGCTGTACTTTGTTGTATTCGTTTTGCTTTTCGCCACTTAGGTGACCCGGGTCACCTCTTGCAACGAGATGCTAATGCCCGTCCCTTGAGTTCCCACGCGGTTCAATCAAAAAATAAACTTGAAAACTTGACGCACATCATCATCCACCAAAGACAAAGATCCCCCGTGTCGCCTTAACAGACTGTTTGGGCAAATGCTGTTAGCGAGCACCTATCAAGGCCAGCACAGCAAACGAGGGGGTGGGTGGCCAACACCACGGCCGGCCACCTTTGTCTGCCCCAGCGGCGACGTTTACACATCGAACCAGGGACTCATTTGAGGCTGAGTCGACCTCGGGGGATGCCTAGGACCGACTCAGATAACAATCGTCACTGGGTGTTCAAGGTGTTGGCCGCGAGCGGGAATCGAACCCGTGTGGCCGGGTTCGTAGTTCACCAGCGCAGGGCCCTCTTGGCCACACGCTGCTGCTGCTGTCCACCAGCACCACGCCCTTGACTCGCCGACACAACAACAACACCACACGTGTGGTGACACAACAACAACACCACACGTGTGGTGACACAACAACAACACCACACGTGTGGTGACACAACAACAACACCACACGTGTGGTGACACAACAACACCACACGTGATGACACAACAACCACACCACACGTGTGGTGACACAACAACACCACCACACGTGTGGTGACACAACAACAACACCACACGTGTGGTGACACAACAACAACACCACCACACGTGATGACACAACAACCACACCACACGTGTGGTGACACAACAACAACACCACACGCGTGGTGACACAACAACAACACCACACGTGTGGTGACACAACAACAACACCACACGTGTGGTGACACAACACCACACGTGTGGTGACACAACAATAACAACACCACACGTGTGGTGACACAACAACAACACCACACGTGTGGTGACACAACAACAACACCACACGTGTGGTGACACAACAACACCACACGTGTGGTGACACAACAACAACACCACACGTGTGGTGACACAACAACAACACCACACGTGTGGTGACACAACAACAACACCACACGTGTGGTGACACAACAACACCACACGTGTGGGGACACAACAACAACACCACACGTGTGGTGACACAACAACAACACCACACGTGTGGTGACACAACAACAACAACACCACACGTGTGGTGACACAACAATAACAACACCACACGTGTGGTGACACAACAACAACACCACACGTGGTGACACAACAACACCACCACACGTGGTGACACAACAACACCACACGTGATGACACAACAACAACACCACACGTGTGGTGACACAACAATAACAACACCACACGTGTGGTGACACAACAACAACACCACACGTGGTGACACAACAACACCACCACACGTGGTGACACAACAACACCACCACACGTGTGGTGACACAACACCACACGTGTGGTGACACAACAACAACACCACACGTGTGGTGACACAACAACCACACCACACGTGTGGTGACACAACAACACCACACGTGATGACACAACAACAACACCACACGTGTGGTGACACAACAACAACACCACACGTGTGGTGACACAACAACACCACACGTGTGGTGACACAACAACAACACCACACGTGTGGTGACACAACAACACCACACGTGTGGTGACACAACAACAACACCACACGTGATGACACAACAACAACACCACACGTGTGGTGACACAACAACACCACACGTGTGGTGACACAACAACACCACACGTGTGGTGACACAACAACAACAACACCACACGCGTGGTGACACAACAACACCACACGTGTGGTGACACAACAACAACACCACCACACGCGTGGTGACACAACAACAACACCACACGTGTGGTGACACAACAACACCACACGTGTGGTGACACAACAACAACAACACCACACGCGTGGTGACACAACAACAACACCACACGTGTGGTGACACAACAACAACAACACACGTGTGGTGACACAACAACACCACACGCGTGGTGACACAACAACAACAACACCACACGTGATGACACAACACACGTGATGACACAACAACAACACCACACGTGTGGTGACACAACAACAACACCACACGTCTGGTGACACAACACCACACGTGTGGTGACACAACAACCACACCACACGTGTGGTGACACAACAACACCACACGTGATGACACAACAACAACACCACACGTGTGGTGACACAACAACAACACACGTGTGGTGACACAACAACCACACCACACGTGTGGTGACCCACGTGTGATCATCGCACTTGGCTGCTGCTGCTGCGACGGTGCAAGGCGCGTGCTGCGTGTCTCGCGGTGAGTTCAGTGAAGTGTGGGGAAAGCGATAAACACACACGAGCACACACACACGAGCACACACACACAAGCACACACACACAAGCACACACACACAAGCACACACACACACAAGCACACACACACACAAGCACACACACTCAAATTGTGGACAAATGGGGAAACCGACATGGGGAGGGGGGAACAATTACGAACGGGACGCGATCGACGCACGGAATAAAACTGCGCTCAACGCCGTGGGCCAAGAGCGTTGCAGAGAAGAACACATTTAGAGAGAGAGGGAGCACCAACATGGAAATTGTGCTTAAAAGTTTACGGGATGGGGAAATAAATAATACAACATAAAGCAGCGAAAGATCGATGATAAAGAGACCAAACACATGGCAACAACGGATCATTATAATAGGAGGAGATGAGAGATGAGGGATATGATGGTTGGAGTAAGAAGGATGGATGGTGATGATGAGGGGAGGCTGTGATGATGATGTAAGGGAGGCTGTTGTGATGATGTGTTGATGTAAGGGGAGGCTGTTGTGATGATGTGTTGATGTAAGAGAGGCTGTGATGATGTTGTGTTGATGTAAGGGAGGCTGTGATGATGATGTTGTGTTGATGATGTAAGGGAGGCTGTGATGATGTGTTGATGATGTAAGGGAGGCTGTGATGATGATGTTGTGTTGATGGTGTGAGGGAGGCTGTGATGATGATGTGTTGATGATGTAAGGGAGGCTGTGATGATGATGTTGTGTTGATGATGTAAGGGAGGCTGTGATGATGTGTTGATGATGTAAGGGAGGCTGTGATGATGATGTTGTGTTGATGTTGTGAGGGATGCTGTGATGATGATGTGTTGATGTTGTGAGGGAGGCTGTGATGATGTTGTGTTGATGTTGTGAGGGAGGCTGTGATGATGATGTGTTGATGTTGTGAGGGAGGCTGTGATGATGTGTTGATGTTGTAAGGGAGGCTGTGATGATGATGTGTTGATGATGTAAGGGAGGCTGTAATGATGTTGTGTTGATGTTGTGAGGGAGGCTGTGATGATGATGATGTGTTGATGTTGTGAGTCAGCTGCGATGCTGTGGATGGTGTTGCTCGGGAAGTTGCTGTGGTGTGAAACAGCCGTGGCGTGAGGGAGGCTGTGATGGTGATGTCGTGAGGTAGGGCAGCTACGATGGTGATGTTGTGTTGATGTTGTGTTGATGTTGTGATGGAGGCTTCTGCGATGCTGTGGATGGTGTTGCTCGGGAAGTTGCTGCGGTGTAGTTATGTGAGGAAGGTTATGATGATGAGTGATGATGTGATGATGAGTGATGATGTGGAGTGATGCTGATGTGATGATGAGTGATGGTCATGATGTGATGATGATGAGTGATGATGAGTGATGATGATGTGATGATGATGATGTGATGATGATGTGATGATGATGAGTGATGATGTGATGAGTGATGATGATGTGATGATGATGAGTGATGATGTGATGAGTGATGATGTGATGAGTGATGATGTGATGAGTGATGATGATGTGATGATGATGAGTGATGATGTGATGAGTGATGATGTGATGATGAGTGAGTGATGATGATGAGTGATGATGTGATGATTATGTGATGATGATGAGTGGTGATGATGATGTGATGATGATGAGTGATGATGATGTGATGTGAGGTAGGCTGCTGTGGTGTGAGGTTTTTGTGATGATGTTGTTAGGTAGGGCAGCTCCGATGATGATGTGATGACGATGTTGTGATGATGACGATGTTGTTGTGAGTGAGATTGTTGTTGTTGTTGTGATGCTGACGATGTTGTTGTGAGTGAGGCTGCTGTGTTGTTGATGGTGTGAGATTGTTGTTGTTGTGACGCTGACGATGTTGTGAGGGAGGTTTCCCAGCCGCACCCCCCACTACCACCCCCACTACCCCCACTACCACCACCACCACCCCCACCCCCACCACCATCAGCAGCAGCAGGAGGCGGAGGGAGTCGCAGGGAGGAGCCGCTGCCGCCTCTCCCATCATGGCGCCCACGGCCGCGCCGCTGCTGCTGCTCCTGCCGCTGCTGCTGCTGCTCTCTCAAGGTACGGGCCGCGGTCTCCTCGTCGCCCTCGTTCCCCTCTTCACCTTCCACCTCGTCTGGGGGGTCCCCCCGGTCCCCCTGGTCCCCCCCGTGAGGAGTTGGGCTGGGGGGTGGGGGAGAGACTCTCGGTCCGCGCTGGGAGCGAGCGGCGGGGGGGGGGGAGACGCGGCCACGGAGATCGTGCGGGAGACGAGGGGAGTGGTGGTGGTGAGGGGGGTGCTGAGTGGGGTGGTGAGGGGGGTGGTGAGGGGGGTGAGGGGGTGGTGCTGAGTGGGGTGGTGAGGGTGGTGCTGAGTGGGGGGTGGTGGTGAGGGTGGTGGTGGTGAGGGGGGTGAGGGGGTGGTGCTGAGTCGGGGGGGGTGGTGAGGGTGGTGAGGGGGGTGGTGGTGAGGGGGGTGGTGCTGAGTGGGGGGTGCTGGCTACAGGTCTGAGTGATGCGAGCTGAGGGTGCGGGAGGGACGAATAACGGGACCGGTCAGTGGGAGATGGGAGACGTGGGTGGAGGGAGATGGGAGACGTGGTTGGAGGGAGATGGGAGACGCGGGTGGAGGGAGATGGGAGACGTGGGTGGAGGGAGATGAGACTCGGGTGGAGGGAGATGAGAGACGCGGGTGGAGGGAGATGGGAGACGTGGGTGGAGGGAGATGGGAGACGTGGGTGGAGGGAGATGAGAGACGTGGGTGGAGGGAGATGGGAGACGTGGGTGGAGGGAGATGAGAGACTCGGGTGGAGGGAGATGAGAGACGTGGGTGGAGGGAGATGGGAGACGTGGGTGGAGGGAGATGGGAGAAGCGGGTGGAGGGAGATGGGAGACGTGGGTGGAGGGAGATGGGAGACGTGGGTGGAGGGAGATGGGAGACGTGGGTGGAGGGAGATGGGAGAAGCGGGTGGAGGGAGATGGGAGACGTGGGTGGAGGGAGATGAGAGACGTGGGTGGAGGGAGATGGGAGAAGCGGGTGGAGGGAGATGGGAGACGTGGGTGGAGGGAGATGGGAGACGTGGGTGGAGGGAGATGGGAGACGTGGGTGGAGGGAGATGAGAGACTCGGGTGGAGGGAGATGAGAGACGTGGGTGGAGGGAGATGGGAGACTCGGGTGGAGGGAGATGAGAGACGCGGGTGGAGGGAGATGAGAGACGCGGGTGGAGGGAGATGGGAGACGTGGGTGGAGGGAGATGGGAGACGTGGGTGGAGGGAGATGAGAGACGCGGGTGGAGGGAGATGAGAGACGTGGGTGGAGGGAGATGAGAGACGCGGGTGGAGGGAGATGAGAGACGCGGGTGGAGGGAGATGGGAGACGTGGGTGGAGGGAGATGGGAGACGTGGGTGGAGGGAGATGGGAGACGCGGGTGGAGGGAGATGGGAGACGTGGGTGGAGGGAGATGAGAGACTCGGGTGGAGGGAGATGAGAGACTCGGGTGGAGGGAGATGAGAGACTCGGGTGGAGGGAGATGGGAGACGCGGGTGGAGGGAGATGAGAGACTCGGGTGGAGGGAGATGAGAGACTCGGGTGGAGGGAGATGGGAGACGTGGGTGGATGGAGATGAGACTCGGGTGGAGGGAGATGAGAGACGTGGGTGGAGGGAGATGGGATACGCGGGTGGAGGGAGATGGGAGACGCGGGTGGAGGGAGATGAGAGACTCGGGTGGAGGGAGATGAGAGACGTGGGTGGAGGGAGATGGGAGACGTGGGTGGAGGGAGATGGGAGACGTGGGTGGAGGGAGATGAGACTCGGGTGGAGGGAGATGGGAGACGTGGGTGGAGGGAGATGGGATACGCGGGTGGAGGGAGATGGGAGACGCGGGTGGAGGGAGATGAGAGACTCGGGTGGAGGGAGATGAGAGACATGGGTGGAGGGAGATGGGAGACGTGGGTGGAGGGAGATGGGAGACGTGGGTGGAGGGAGATGAGACTCGGGTGGAGGGAGATGAGAGACGCGGGTGGAGGGAGATGAGAGACGTGGGTGGAGGGAGATGAGAGACTCGGGTGGAGGGAGATGAGAGACGTGGGTGGAGGGAGATGAGAGACTCGGGTGGAGGGAGATGAGAGACTCGGGTGGAGGGAGATGAGAGACTCGGGTGGAGGGAGATGAGAGACTCGGGTGGAGGGAGATGGGAGACGTGGGTGGAGGGAGATGAGAGACGTGGGTGGAGGGAGATGGGAGACGTGGGTGGAGGGAGATGAGAGACGTGGGTGGAGGGAGATGGGAGACGTGGGTGGAGGGAGATGAGAGACGTGGGTGGAGGGAGATGGGAGACGTGGGTGGAGGGAGATGAGAGACGTGGGTGGAGGGAGATGAGAGACGTGGGTGGAGGGAGATGAGAGACTCGGGTGGAGGGAGATGAGAGACGTGGGTGGAGGGAGATGGGAGACGTGGGTGGAGGGAGATGAGAGACGTGGGTGGAGGGAGATGGGAGACGTGGGTGGAGGGAGATGGGAGACGTGGGTGGAGGGAGATGGGAGACGTGGGTGGAGGGAGATGAGAGACGTGGGTGGAGGGAGATGAGAGACGTGGGTGGAGGGAGATGGGAGACGTGGGTGGAGGGAGATGAGAGACGTGGGTGGAGGGAGATGGGAGACGTGGGTGGAGGGAGATGAGAGACGTGGGTGGAGGGAGATGGGAGACTCGGGTGGAGGGAGATGAGAGACGTGGGTGGAGGGAGATGAGAGACGTGGGTGGAGGGAGATGGGAGACGTGGGTGGAGGGAGATGAGACTCGGGTGGAGGGAGATGAGAGACGCGGGTGGAGGGAGATGAGAGACGTGGGTGGAGGGAGATGAGAGACGTGGGTGGAGGGAGATGAGAGACTCGGGTGGAGGGAGATGAGAGACGTGGGTGGAGGGAGATGAGAGACGTGGGTGGAGGGAGATGGGAGACGTGGGTGGAGGGAGATGAGAGACGTGGGTGGAGGGAGATGGGAGACGTGGGTGGAGGGAGATGAGAGACGTGGGTGGAGGGAGATGAGAGACGTGGGTGGAGGGAGATGAGAGACGTGGGTGGAGGGAGATGAGAGACGTGGGTGGAGGGAGATGGGAGACGTGGGTGGAGGGAGATGAGAGACGTGGGTGGAGGGAGATGAGAGACGTGGGTGGAGGGAGATGAGAGACTCGGGTGGAGGGAGATGAGAGACGTGGGTGGAGGGAGATGGGAGACGTGGGTGGAGGGAGATGAGAGACGTGGGTGGAGGGAGATGGGAGACGTGGGTGGAGGGAGATGGGAGACGTGGGTGGAGGGAGATGAGAGACGTGGGTGGAGGGAGATGAGAGACGTGGGTGGAGGGAGATGGGAGACGTGGGTGGAGGGAGATGGGAGACGTGGGTGGAGGGAGATGGGAGACGTGGGTGGAGGGAGATGAGAGACGTGGGTGGAGGGAGATGGGAGACGTGGGTGGAGGGAGATGAGAGACGTGGGTGGAGGGAGATGGGAGACGTGGGTGGAGGGAGATGAGAGACTCGGGTGGAGGGAGATGAGAGACGTGGGTGGAGGGAGATGAGAGACGTGGGTGGAGGGAGATGAGAGACGTGGGTGGAGGGAGATGAGAGACTCGGGTGGAGGGAGATGAGAGACGTGGGTGGAGGGTGATGAGAGACGTGGGTGGAGGGAGATGAGAGACGTGGGTGGAGGGAGATGGGAGACGCGGGTGGGTAGATGAGAGACGTGGGTGGAGGGAGATAGGAGACTCGGGTGGAGGGAGATGGGAGACGTGGGTGGAGGGAGATGGGAGACGTGGGTGGAGGGAGATGAGAGACGTGGGTGGAGGGAGATAGGAGACTCGGGTGGAGGGAGATGGGAGACGTGGGTGGAGGGAGATGGGAGACGTGGGTGGAGGGAGATGAGAGACGTGGGTGGAGGGAGATGGGAGACGTGGGTGGAGGGAGGTGGGAGACGCGGGTGGAGGGAGATGAGAGACGTGGGTGGAGGGAGATGAGAGACGTGGGTGGAGGGAGATGAGAGACGTGGGTGGAGGGAGATGAGAGACGCGGGTGGAGGGAGGTGGGAGACGCGGGTGGAGGGAGATAGGAGACGTCGGTGGAGGGAGATGAGAGATGCGGGTGGAGGGAGGTGGGAGACGCGGGTGGAGGGAGATGGGAGACGTGGGTGGAGGGAGGTGGGAGACGTGGGTAGTTATGGGGTTGGTTGATGTATTTCAAGGGTGACCACATCTCTGGGGGTGGTGGGGATTAGGGTGATGGGTGCCCCCACAACTTCTGGGCAGGGTGGCCTCCCACTGCAGTAATAGGATGAGCAAGTCATTGCTCTGGGTCACGTGGTCCTAGCTCCTGGTCCTCGCCATTTCGGCTGTGGTTATTGGGATGCGTCACCCCCCAATATGATAGAACCAATGTCTCAAGCAAGCCAGACTCTGCTGATGAGACTGCGAATGTCGAAACCGCTCCAGAGTCGCGCTTGCGTTGAACCAATGGTCCAAGCCAGGCTGACTGCCGATGCGATTGCGAATCTCGAAACCTGTCCCAAGTTGTGCCTGTCTTGAACCAATTTGTTCAAGCATTGTTGAGGTTGCCCCAGCTGACTGTATCCTAAGCCCGGTAGGAGGTCGGCCCCGACATTCGGGGGGAGTTTCACGCAAACCCTGACGCTGGTTGGCCACAACCCAAGAGGTGGTGGCCCCCACAACAACAGGAGGGAACGTGCTGTGAGGCGTTTTGTTGTTGTTAGAGGGAAGGAATGTCCACAGCTTTCCGACGAAGATTGTTCTCCAACCCCCACGGGGTCCCTTCTGGGATTGGTCGCTGCCATGCTGAGAACCGCGGCGGGGCCCCGAAAGCAGGGGGAGGCGAGCGCCAGGGCTCTGCGGTGGATGTCCCCCTGCCCCTGTCGGTGACCGCAGCAACTGCTTCAAGTCAAGTCGAGACCGAACCTGTTGATTCCTTGCATCGATGGAGCTGCAGTGGAGTGCAAGGAGTCGGCCATGCGTCCTTGCAGCTTTCTCAGTTTGCACAGAACTCGTTCGGCAGCCCAGAGGAGCGAAGCCGAAGATCGACCTTCGAAAGGGGTGCATTGTCGTAGAGGATGGGGGGGGGGGTAGATGTAGCACTGAGTGCGTGTAGATATTACATGTGCAGTATTATATTGCACAGATGTATACAGACCTGTTGCGCATGTGTGTGTGTGTGTGCGCTGTGCTGTGGAAGATTGGGGGAGCGGTAGTGTAGCGCTCACGGCCAACACCAGTGACGATTATCTAAACCAATCCTGGGCCTCTCTGAAGTTGACTCAGCCAAAAATGAGTACCTGGTGCGGTGTGGGGAGACAAAGGCGGTCGGACATGGTGCTGGCCACCTACCCCCGCCTTCATAGGTGCTACTCGCGAACAACGCTTGCCCCCAAATGTCTGCTAAGGCTATACGGGGGATCTTTGTCTTGGTATCGTGTGTATGTTGTATGTATTGTGATTGTGTGCAGTATCCTTGTTGCTCGCCCATCAATCTAAGCGTGTATCGATGAAGCACAGGACTGTACGTGCATGAATCCGCAGCCTTTGCAATGCGTTGCTCTGTGCAGGCTGATGAATGTCTGCTGATGCCACGGTGTTTATGGGTTTCTGTTTATTAAAATTTAAGAATGCACGGTGGTGTGAGAGTGCAAACCAAACAACCTCCAAGCTTCATAATATATATACGGTTAGTGGGATTCCGTTTCATCAGTGGCCTTCGTCCTGTTAAGAATCAGTCCGAATAACAAATGCGGTGGTGTGTTTAAATGTGTTTTGTACTTCTCTGCTAAACGTGGTTATGCATTTTAAAAACTACAGCCCCTTTGTCAACCGACTGCTCGATGAACGCCTGCCCGTGCCGTATTGGTGCTGGTGGTTGTTTTTGCCATACGTCACCACGATGGTCGTCAGTCAGTGCTGATTGGTGAAGGTGGCCATGGGGCCAGGGCCGTGTCAGGCATCGCTCGCCACCGATGTCACCCGTGGCTGGGCATTAAACGAAGCTTCGTGAGGTGTATAGCGCGGTGCGCTAACCACCACGCCACCGCTCCACCCTCAGTGATTTCTGTATGTCTGTGCCTATCCCAGTTGGATAAAATGTATGCGTGTATTTTGCGGAGATAATCCCATGGCGTAATCACTCTAGGCATGCACACAACCGGAGCTTGCGCCCATGAAAAATGTCAGCACAGCAGTTAGTACCTGACGCCAGTCGAATTTCCACGTCAGTACACACAGGATGCGGGTTGCGTGATTCACAGAGTGCTTCGCATTTAGTCTAACCACGTTTCATGGCCATTCTTGTGTGCGTCATCCTCGTGATGGTGATGATGATGATTTAGAGAACTTTGCAAATTCGCTGATAGGACAAAGGCCTCCTCACTCCGTGTCGGTCACGGGGGTTTGTTTGACCATACTTCACCATGTGGGGTTAGCGCGGGTTGCCGAACGCGACGAAGGCCCAGGACCACCGTTTCAAGTTGTCGCTCGCCACCGACGTGAGCCGTGCTTGGGGATCGAACTCCACTCGTCAGGCTCATCGCGCACTGGCCTCCTCACCACCGCTCCACGGATGACTCTGTAATCCAGCATGTCGCAGCAAAGTGGCACAAACGCAAGCGAGAGTTGTCAGAATCGGAATGTTTATTTAGACTGGAGGAGGAATCCGATGAGCTATGAAGCTCTTTTCCACAGCTGTCCGGTTTGTCTCCACGGGCAGTGCCGCGTTAATGAACTCTTCCTGTCTCTGAACAAGCGCCTTAGAACGTTCAAAGAATGTCAACTTGTTGAAATTGTCACTTCCACTTACTGCTCGTGTAGCAATGCAATACAAGTGGATACTCTGATTATCTGTTTTTGTGTAATGCAGAATTGCCTCGCTTTTCCCATTGCACGGGGGGTTATCGGCTCATTTCCCAGCATTAAGTGCGAGGCTTTATAATTGGCCCGGTAACCTTTCGAAAAGCCAGCAAAACGAATTGCCATATCTGTTTCAGCATGAGCACCAGCTGCCGCAGTGGTATTCACGTCCACAAGCCACCACCTTCCTCGCGATCGGCGTGTTCCTGCAGACGATTTGCGTTCCGCCTCTCACGGTGTCGTCCTGGGAGTTGGGTGTCATCCTGGGTGGGTGTCGTCTTGGGAGTTGGATGTTGCCGCCACGGCTGCTTCGTGGCCCAGCGTTGATTGTGCCGGCAAGTTGCTCGCATGCACTCGTGACGGGCTCGGTGATGATGTGTGGGAATATGGACACCGCCCGGTGCCCGCATGCGAGCGCCACGACACGAGAACGCGACGCTCCATTGAAGCTCGCGACGCCGGCGATGCTCATCGGCGATGCTCCATCGGCGATGCTCATCGGCGATGCTCATCGGCGATGCTCCATCGGCGAACGAAGCATCAGTTCTGGCGGCAGTGGGTAACTCTCAGTGCCTCCACGGCCGAGTGACGGGCGAGGCGGTCGTGCAGGTGGCACAACGGCATCGCGGCGCTCCTCCGGTCAGCGTTCCCTCCTGAGCACTTGCGTTTGTATCATTATTAACAATTATACATGCGGTGTATCTCTATTTATATATATTTTTGCACAATTGCTGAGCGCAGACGCGAATGGCCGATGGCGTCAATCGGTCGGCAACGAACGCCACTGTCAGGGTTGTCTTGCACGAGTCGAGAGTGGTCACGTGTTTCAGTCGCTGGGGACTCTGAAGTGGAGCAGTGCGAGGGGGGAAGCAGAGAGATGAGTGCTGTGACCTGCAGTGTGGTGTGTGTGGTGCGTGAGGGTGGTGTGTGTGATGCGTGAGTGTGGTGTGAGTGTGTGTTGTTGTGACCTGCAGTGTAGTGTGTGAGTGTGGTGTGTGAGTGTGGTGTGTGGTGTGTGAGTGTGGTGTGTGAGTGTGGTGTGTGAGTGTGGTGTGTGAGTGTGGTGTGTGAGTGTGTGTTGTTGTGACCTGCAGTGTAGTGTGTGAGTGTGGTGTGTGAGTGTGGTGTGTGAGTGTGGTGTGTGAGTGTGTTGTTGTGACCTGCAGTGTAGTGTGTAAGTGTGATGTGTGAGTGTGGTGTGTGAGTGTGGTGTGTGAGTGTGGTGTGTGAGTGTGGTGTGTGAGTGTGTGTTGTTGTGACCTGCAGTGTAGTGTGTGAGTGTGGTGTGTAAGTGTGGTGTGTGAGTGTGGTGTGTGAGTGTGGTGTGTGAGTGTGGTGTGTGAGTGTGGTGTGTGAGTGTGGTGTGTGAATGTGGTGTGTGAGTGTGTGTTGTTGTGACCTGCAGTGTGGTGTGTGAGTGTGGTGTGTGAGTGTGGTGTGTGAGTGTGGTGTGTGAGTGCGTGTTGTTGTGACCTGCAGTGTAGTGTGTAAGTGTAGTGTGTGAGTGTGGTGTGTGAGTGTGGTGTGTGAGTGTGGTGTGTGAGTGGTGTGTGAGTGTGGTGTGTGAGTGTGGTGTGTGAGTGTGTGTTGTTGTGACCTGCAGTGTAGTGTGTAAGTGTGGTGTGTGAGTGTGGTGTGTGAGTGTGGTGTGTGAGTGTGGTGTGTGAGTGTGGTGTGTGAGTGTGGTGTGTGAGTGTGTGTTGTTGTGACCTGCAGTGTAGTGTGTAAGTGTGGTGTGTGAGTGTGGTGTGTGAGTGTGGTGTGTGAGTGTGGTGTGTGAGTGTGTGTTGTTGTGACCTGCAGTGTAGTGTGTGAGTGTGGTGTGTGAGTGTGGTGTGTGAGTGTGGTGTGTGAGTGTGTTGTTGTGACCTGCAGTGTAGTGTGTAAGTGTGATGTGTGAGTGTGGTGTGTGAGTGTGGTGTGTGCGTGTGGTGTGTGAGTGTGGTGTGTGAGTGTGTGTTGTTGTGACCTGCAGTGTAGTGTGTGAGTGTGGTGTGTGAGTGTGGTGTGTGAGTGTGGTGTGTGAGTGTGGTGTGTGAGTGTGGTGTGTGAGTGTGGTGTGTGAGTGTGGTGTGTGAGTGTGTGTTGTTGTGACCTGCAGTGTAGTGTGTAAGTGTGGTGTGTGAGTGTGGTGTGTGAGTGTGGTGTGTGAGTGTGGTGTGTGAGTGTGGTGTGTGAGTGTGGTGTGTGAGTGTGGTGTGTGAGTGTGTGTTGTTGTGACCTGCAGTGTAGTGTGTAAGTGTTGTGTGTGAGTGTGGTGTGTGAGTGTGGTGTGTGAGTGTGGTGTGTGAGTGGTGTGTGAGTGTGGTGTGTGAGTGTGGTGTGTGAGTGTGTGTTGTTGTGACCTGCAGTGTAGTGTGTAAGTGTGGTGTGTGAGTGTGGTATGTGAGTGTGGTGTGTGAGTGGTGTGTGAGTGTGGTGTGTGAGTGTGGTGTGTGAGTGTGTGTTGTTGTGACCTGCAGTGTGGTGTGTGAGTGTGGTGTGTGAGTGTGGTGTGTGAGTTTGTGTTGTTGTGACCTGCAGTGTAGTGTGTGAGTGTGGTGTGTGAGTGTGGTGTGTGAGTGTGGTGTGTGAGTGTGGTGTGTGAGTGTGTGTTGTTGTGACCTGCAGTGTAGTGTGTGAGTGTGGTGTGTGAGTGTGGTGTGTGAGTGCGGTGTGTGAGTGTGGTGTGTGAGTTTGTGTTGTTGTGACCTGCAGTGCGGCGTGTGATCTCTGAACTTGGCCCGGGCTCCCCGCTTTACCATGCGGACTGACCACCGTACCAAGATGCAGCACCGTAATAAACGACTGGCATGGACGTAAAGAAGACCGGTTGGTCATGGGTAGATGGAGAAAAGCAAGGCCGCCACGGTGGCGAGATGTTACCTACCTCGCCTGGTATACAGGAGGTCGTGGGTTATCAACATTGAGCGTTTTGGGTTATGGAGCCAGTCGAGTGTTATGAGTTCATAGTTCACTTGTTGGGTTCAGGCCACAATGATCTGGTCATACTCCCGTCAACAAACCCACCACCATTCGGCATTGACAAACAAATTCAATCGTCACGTGCACAATCATTTCAAGACGCCGGTCGTTTAAGTTTGAGCTCGCCGGTACATCTACGAACAGTTCTCACAATCAAATGCGACGATTACAGTCGCACTCGATTCTATTTCTTACCAGGTAAGAGCCACTGAGCTGTGTAGCTCTTTTTCAGAAGCGACTTGGCGATCACAAATGATAGCTTGACGAAGTGGCTTATCACGTGGAAATTTATAGCAGCCAAATACTCTAAACGCACGTTTGTACATGAAGGGAAAAGGCACGCGGCCACAGGGAAAAAAATCCTCGCGATCGTGGGGAGAACAATGCAAACTCGTCAGGGTTGGGATCGAAACCACGACCTCCTGTATACCAGGCGAGATAGTTAACATCTAGATTTGAAGTTTTCGTGAATGCAGGGATACATACTCTTGGTTCTTTCGGTAAAGTCACGTAGATATAAAACAAAATACATTGAATCACGACGTTTCGGGCAAAACACATGCATCCGTCATCAGGTGCTCAGCCCTGGCTCAGGGCAGAGCCCCTGGGCACGGTGTGGGGCCGGGCAGTCCTCACTGGGGCCTGTCCAGCACCGTTATTCCACTGTACTGCGGAAACACTGTTCTCTGCTGGCAGGTCCGGCAGTGTAGATTGGAGCACCACGGTGAGCCGACCGGCGTGCGCATGTGTGTGTGTGTCTGTGTGTCTGTGTGTGTGTGTGTGTTGGAGGAAACTGGATACTCACACCTTCTGCCGGCCGTGGCATGAGCAAGCAATTACAGGGCTCCACCTTTACCACCGTTGCCTGTAGCTTGTCACGATGAAACGAGATCCAATAAGCACATTCCTGTCTTTCAAAATCCATCGTTTTTTGTTATCGTTGCTGCTTTTTCAACTGGGGATGTGCGGTGATGTTACGAGAACAAGAATTCATTCAGAGGTCTTGCGGACAGCAGTGGCACCACACTGCCAGGCAGCAGCCCGGGGAGCCCCACGCAAAACTTCATCATTCACCAAACGGGCAACCCCTTGGGATTGCCATTCAGCGAGTGATCCGCCGCATGGCAATCAACCCAAAAATATGTAGCGGCAATATGACAATTGTAATTGAAACCTCATTTTCGGATTATGGATTTTGTGCGCAGTCATTTGTGCAACAACTCGGCCTCTGTGAGCCTGTGGGTCTTTTTAGGAGTGTATCTGTCTCTGCGTGAGCCATTGGGTCTCTATGTAAGTCTGTGGGTCTCTGTGAGAGTCATTGGTGAACCGGGCTCAAGACCATTCACCCAGGAGTCGGAGAACTGAGCTGACACCGCTGAGATCCTGGGCTCAAATCGGGGCAGCTACCGCCTGTGATTAAACGGACTTCTCAAGTGGACGACAATGAACCCGTTACACTCGGGAACCCGGTTTAATGACAGGTGGTGGCTGCCCGGATTTGAACCCAGGATCTCAGCGGTGTCAGCCCAGGGCACTGACCCCTGAGTCACCATTACCCAGACTCCTTCTCTTCCACCATCCTACAGAGACGGCACGATACGCGGCAAATGATTTCATGCATGGCATTCCCTCTCTTCATTTATTCATGCATTTCATTTCTGCAAAGCTAGCGTTGCCCGAAAATATTGCACTGTATTATTTACAAAACACATCAATCCATTATTAACCTTTATTTGTTGAGAATATTATAGCACTTTCAAATATTACTTAGATTTTATTTTCATGCGGCTATGGCATTATCCTGTGTCATTGATCTATGACGAAGATGTGTGTGGACCGGTTGGTTGCAGTGGTTAGCGTGCGGCGCTACGAACCCCGGCGACCAAAGTTTGATTCCTCCTCGCGGCCAACACCAGTGCGGATTATCTCAACAGGTCCTGGGCCTCCCATAGGTCGACTTAGCTTCAAATGAATACCTGTTGGGTTGTGTTAACATCGGAACTGGGGAGACAAAGGCTGCCCTGCGTGGTTCCTGCCACCCACGCCCTCGTGTGCCGTGTGGGACTTCACAGGTACCGCTCGCAAACAGCACTTGCCCCCAACCGTCTGTTAAGGCTACACGGGGGCTCTTTGTCTTTGTAATAGAGTGCAACCGAGGGTAGTCGTGCGCCGTGCATTGTGGAACCGTTCTTGTCGTACGTGGGAAGTGTCGTCGGCTCTTGGGCAGGCCGGCGGGCTTTGCCGTTGGGTGCCAGCTAATGGCACCGTCCGTTTTAAATCCAGAGCCATGCCAGGAGGGGGGTTTATTTCTGGCGAGCGGTCAATTACACGTGAAATTTAGAGCATGCTGACCGACCCGACAGCACAAGGGAAGAAGAGGCACTTTACAATGCTTTTAACCTCCCGTATTTCACAATTAGTCTGTGTCAGCACAGCATGGTGAGGGGTGGATGGGTGAGTGGGCTGGGTGAGTGGGGTGGGTGAGTGTGCTGGGTGATGACGCGCCCCGTACCGGACATCTGTGAGAAAGAGCTTCTGACCTCATTGGATTCCCCCTGCAGTCGATGTGAAGAGACTGATTCTCAAGATTCTGGGTGGGTGAGCAGGGTGAGTGGGCACGTGGGTGGGTGGGTGAGTGGAGTGGGTGGGCCAGCACCCTCCTTGCCTCACATAGATGGTGGCCCGGGATGAATGTCTGAAGGCATGAAGTTCCGCGCCCCCCCTCCCCCCCCGAGGGCTTCACACACACCAGCTTGCACCTCCTCACCTGCTCCGTACGACAGCGTTGTTGCGGTCACCCTGTGCCTTGCCTCGGTTGGGAAAAGGTCTACCCCACTCTTCCTTCCTTCCCCTCCTCGACCGCTGCAGCGTCGGCTACCTGCTGCTCGCTGTCGCTGCCGCCACCTCCCTCCGCTTCTCTTCCCTTGTCCGTCGTGAGTTTCGCCTCTTGTCTCTCGTCAGTCGTTCAGGGAGCTGCGGTGGCTATGAGATGTTAACTCCCTCGCCTGGTACGCAGGAGGTCGTGGGTTCGATCCCGACCCTGACGCCTGCTGCTGTAGATTTGTAGTTTGCGTGTCGCTCTCTCCCTGTGGTCGCGTCGATTTTTCTCCGGTTCCTTCCTGTGTTTCCCTCCGCATTTAGACAACATGCCTTCAGAGTATTTGGCTGCTGTAAATTTCCACACGATAAGCCACTTCGTTGAGCTATCACATGCGACCGGTTCACTTCTGAAAAAGAGCGACATTGACCTGGTAAGAATAAATTCATTTAATTTTATTTCTCACAAGGCGTCCTGCCCGCCGCCACGCGACTCCCCTGTGCTCCGGGAGCAGCGTCGTTCACCCCCTGCTTCCACGACTTATTCCGACATTCCTTAACCCACTGTACATCAAAAACGTGGCCACAGACGGGAAGATTGACCCAGCCCCCCGCGCCCCCGGGGAGTTTGGGGAGAAGACCCCCGGGAGGGAGGGAGCGAGCGTGTTCTCGACGCCCACCCGGAGCTGCCGCAACGTAACGGATTGGACGCAGTCTTAACACGTGTCGTGTGCGCTCATCCTAAAGCGCTTTAATCCCCCCCGAGGAATGTGAACTTGACCGGCCGTGGGTCTCTGGTTCATCCCTCCGCGAAGCGGTCCACGGGGACGTCGGTTCGCAGGCACCCCCCCCCCCGCCGTGGCTTGATCGCCATTCGAGTCATCCTCCTTCCCTACCTCCGCGGCCGCGTAGCCACGGATACGTGGGGTCACGGCTCGCTCCCTCTCGACTTGTCGGGGGTCATCGGGGGTCGACGTTCCGTCCATCTTCAAGCCGCGCCGACGAGCGAATCGCCCGGGAACTCTGCGCAGTACCTCGACTCGCGTCTCGCAAGCCGAGCAGGCCCGAGCCTGTACGGCGCTCGGCTGGGCCGACCCCCCCCCACACCCTCATGCATGACGCCGGGTTGCCGCCGGGTTGCCGTGGGCTGCTGCGGGGCTGCACTGCTGCATTGTGGGCGGGTGGAGGACAGTTCAGCAAAATCCAGCGTTGTACCGCGCTTCTATGCTGCCCCGCATTCACCAACCCGTGCTGAGCAGCGTGGTCAAGTATGGTCAAATAGCCCCCTCCGTACGACGAGCGTGACGTGGGGAGGCACTCATCCAGCAGTGGTTTGACGAAACGGCCGCTCCTGTGCATGGTTTACGGTGCTCTAAAGCCTTAAGGTACCATTTGTACATAATTTGCGTGGATTCTGAATCTCGAACCCTGCATATACAACATGTAGGGTGCGTGCTGAGCATTAGAATCCATTCAATCGATGAATCGAGCCGGACTCTGCTGATGAGACAATCCATGTTGGAACCAGTCCAGAGTTTACTTGTATCGAGCCGATGCTGCTGAAATAATGCCACGTGGCTGATGGGATGTGTCAAAAAGAAATATACTTTTTTTGTTAATCCGGGAGTTGTTACATGCCTCATAAGAGAGCGAACCTCTGTTTGGAGATGGGGACACTCCGTGTAAACTAAACTATTTTAACAGGTTCTGGCCCACTGAGCTATATTGCTATTTTTAAGAAACGACCTGGCCACAAATTATAGCACAACGAAGTGGACATTTTTGACAGCCAAACACTCTAAACGCATATTTCTAGATGTGGAGGGAAAACCGGAGCACCCGGAGAAAAATCCACGCGACCACAGGGAGAGAGGCACGCAGACTCCAAATACACAGCAGGGCGTCAGGGTCGGGATCGAACCCACGACCTCCTGTATACCAGGCGAGGTAGTTAACATCTCCTAGCTACCGCGGCGCCCCTTGGCTGCAGTCCGGTATCGACAGCGAGCGAACGTTCGGGTCTCAGGGACGTGACGTCGGTGGCGAGGCAGGTGGAGACGTCGCTCCGGCTGTTGAGCGTCGTGGCCTTGGGCAGGCGGAGATAAACAACGAAGCGGCAGCCAAAGGAGGGCTCTAGAGGGCGTCCGCCGCGGAGAGATGGAGCGACGATCTTGGATTGTGTGGTTGCGTAGATTTTTCTCCAGCTCCCCCGGTTTTTCTCTCCACATAGAAACATGCATTTCGAGTGTTTGGCTGCCATACATTTCCACACGATGATAAGCCACTTTGTTGAGCGATCAATCGTTGGCCCGGTCGCTTCTGAAAAGTCATATAGCTTCTTGGGCCCTTACCTGATACATTGAAAGTTGTTTATAGCTTCTGTGAGAGATGGTGACGGTTTGGGGGGGAACCCTTCATACTTCAGTGGAAAGGCCATGACCGACGATGATGACGAGGATGCAGGAGTATTTTGTTTCGAGCGTGTCTGTTCACGATGCCTGCATCTAAACGGCAAATGTGCGGGTCATTGTGGTGCACTGCCGAGGGAGACGTCTCCTCGTGGGTGGGACACACGGACGCGGCTGTTGGGGACCTACAAACAAAGCTCGGCTCAATCATCTCTCATCCACCTCCTATCACGGATGTGAGGAGGGCGTGTCGACCACCATAGGAAGAGGCACTAATCATCTTGCACTGCGTCAGCTGGCACGCCCAGGGCACTTAAAACAGAGCAGCCTCCCTCCCTCCCGTGTTAAAGTTTCCCGGTACTGTAAGAGGAATATGTGAGCGCACCGGTCTGTCGTTACCCATCCTGAACTACTACTACCAGTTAACATCTCACCACAGTGGCAAAATGTTAACTACCTTGCTTGGTTACATGACATCGTAGGTTCGATCCCGACCCTGACGCCTGCTGTATATTTGGAGTTTTGAATGTCTTTCTGTCCGTGATCGTCTGGATTCTTCTCTGGGTGCTCCGGTTTTCGCCTCCACATCTAGAAACGTGCGTTTAGAGTATTTGCTATAATGTCCACATGTTAAGCCACTTCATTGAGATGTAATTTGTGGCCAGGTTGCTTCTGAAAAAATCTATATAGCTCAGTCACCGCTCTCAGTCACCGTTCTCAGTCACCGCTCTCAGTCACCGCTCTCAGTCACCGCTCTCAGTCACCGCTCTCAGTCACCGTTCTTAATCACCGCTCTCAGTCACCACTCTCAGTCACCGCTCTCAGTCAATCACCGCTCTCAGTCACCGCTCTCAGTCACCATTCTCAGTCACCGCTCTCAGTCACCGCTCTCAGTCACCGTTCTTAATCACCGCTCTCAGTCACCGCTCTCAGTCACCGCTCTCAGTCAGTCACCGCTCTCAGTCACCGCTCTCAGTCACCACTCTCAGTCACCGCTCTCAGTCAGTCACCACTCTCAGTCACCGCTCTCAGTCACCGCTCTCAGTCACCACTCTCAGTCACCGCTCTCAGTCACCACTCTCAGTCACCACTCTCAGTCAGTCACCACTCTCAGTCACCGCTCTCAGTCACCGCTCTCAGTCACCACTCTCAGTCACCCCTCTCAGTCACCGCTCTCAGTCAGTCACCACTCTCAGTCACCGCTCTCAGTCACCGCTCTCAGTCACCACTCTCAGTCACCACTCTCAGTCACCCCTCTCAGTCACCGCTCTCAGTCAGTCACCGCTCTCAGTCACCGCTCTCAGTCACCGCTCTCAGTCCCCGCTCTCAGTCACCACTTTCAGTCAATCACCGCTCTCAGTCACCGCTCTCAGTCACCGCTCTCAGTCACCGTTCTTAATCACCGCTCTCAGTCACCACTCTCAGTCACCGCTCTCAGTCACCGCTCTCAGTCACCGCTCTCAGTCACCGCTCTCAGTCACCACTCTCAGTCAGTCACCGCTCTCAGTCACCGCTCTCAGTCACCGTTCTCAGTCAGTCACCGCTCTCAGTCACCCCTCTCAGTCACCGCTCTCAGTCACCGCTCTCAGTCACCGCTCTCAGTCACCGCTCTCAGTCACCGCTCTCAGTCACCACTCTCAGTCACCGCTCTCAGTCACCGCTCTCAGTCACCGCTCTCAGTCACCGCTCTGAGTCACCACTCTCAGTCACCGCTCTCAGTCACCACTCTCAGTCACCGCTCTCAGTCACCACTCTCAGTCACCGCTCTCAGTCACCGCTCTCAGTCACCGCTCTCAGTCAGTCACCGCTCTCAGTCACCGCTCTCAGTCACCGCTCTCAGTCACCACTCTCAGTCAGTCACCACTCTCAGTCACCGCTCTCAGTCACCACTCTCAGTCACCGCTCTCAGTCACCGCTGTCAGTCACCGCTCTCAGTCACCGCTCTCAGTCACCGCTCTCAGTCAGTCACCACTCTCAGTCACCGCTCTCAGTCACCACTCTCAGTCACCGCTCTCAGTCACCGCTCTCAGTCACCGTTCTTAATCACCGCTCTCAGTCACCACTCTCAGTCACCGCTCTCAGTCAATCACCGCTCTCAGTCACCGCTCTCAGTCACCACTCTCAGTCACCGCTCTCAGTCACCGCTCTCAGTCACCGTTCTTAATCACCGCTCTCAGTCACCGCTCTCAGTCACCGCTCTCAGTCAGTCACCGCTCTCAGTCACCGCTCTCAGTCACCACTCTCAGTCACCGCTCTCAGTCACCACTCTCAGTCACCGCTCTCAGTCAGTCACCACTCTCAGTCACCGCTCTCAGTCACCGCTCTCAGTCACCACTCTCAGTCACCGCTCTCAGTCACCACTCTCAGTCACCGCTCTCAGTCAGTCACCACTCTCAGTCACCGCTCTCAGTCACCGCTCTCAGTCACCACTCTCAGTCACCCCTCTCAGTCACCGCTCTCAGTCAGTCACCACTCTCAGTCACCGCTCTCAGTCACCGCTCTCAGTCACCACTCTCAGTCACCACTCTCAGTCACCCCTCTCAGTCACCGCTCTCAGTCAGTCACCGCTCTCAGTCACCGCTCTCAGTCACCGCTCTCAGTCCCCGCTCTCAGTCACCACTCTCAGTCAATCACCGCTCTCAGTCACCGCTCTCAGTCACCGCTCTCAGTCACCGCTCTCAGTCACCGTTCTTAATCACCGCTCTCAGTCACCACTCTCAGTCACCGCTCTCAGTCACCGCTCTCAGTCACCGCTCTCAGTCACCGCTCTCAGTCACCGCTCTCAGTCACCGCTCTCAGTCACCACTCTCAGTCACCGCTCTCAGTCACCGCTCTCAGTCACCGCTCTCAGTCACCGCTCTCAGTCACCGCTCTCAGTCACCGCTCTCAGTCACCGCTCTCAGTCAATCACCACTCTCAGTCACCGCTCTCAGTCACCGCTCTCAGTCACCGCTCTCAGTCACCACTCTCAGTCACCGCTCTCAGTCACCGCTCTCAGTCACCGCTCTCAGTCACCGCTCTCAGTCACCGCTCTCAGTCAGTCACCACTCTCAGTCACCGCTCTCAGTCACCACTCTCAGTCACCGCTCTCAGTCAGTCACCGCTCTCAGTCACCGCTCTCAGTCACCGCTCTCAGTCACCACTCTCAGTCACCGCTCTCAGTCAGTCACCGCTCTCAGTCACCGCTCTCAGTCACCGTTCTCAGTCAGTCACCGCTCTCAGTCACCCCTCTCAGTCACCGCTCTCAGTCACCGCTCTCAGTCACCGCTCTCAGTCACCGCTCTCAGTCACCGCTCTCAGTCACCACTCTCAGTCACCGCTCTCAGTCACCGCTCTCAGTCACCGCTCTCAGTCACCACTCTCAGTCACCGCTCTCAGTCACCGCTCTCAGTCACCGCTCTCAGTCACCGCTCTCAGTCACCGCTCTCAGTCACCGCTCTCAGTCACCGCTCTCAGTCACCACTCTCAGTCAGTCACCACTCTCAGTCACCGCTCTCAGTCACCACTCTCAGTCACCGCTCTCAGTCACCGCTGTCAGTCACCGCTCTCAGTCACCGCTCTCAGTCACCGCTCTCAGTCAGTCACCACTCTCAGTCACCGCTCTCAGTCACCACTCTCAGTCACCGCTCTCAGTCACCGCTCTCAGTCACCGATCTCAGTCAGTCACCGCTCTCAGTCACCGCTCTCAGTCACCACTCTCAGTCACCGCTCTCAGTCAGTCACCGCTCTCAGTCACCGCTCTCAGTCACCGTTCTCAGTCACCGCTCTCAGTCACCGCTCTCAGTCAGTCACCACTCTCAGTCACCGCTCTCAGTCACCACTCTCAGTCACCGCTCTCAGTCACCGCTCTCAGTCACCGCTCTCAGTCACCGCTCTCAGTCACCGCTCTCAGTCACCGCTCTCAGTCACCGAGCGATCCCAAGTAGAGAGGTGCAAGCGGCAGCTGAGCACGGGGGCCTCAGCGCTGCCCGAGTCGTGGGGTGCGGGCGGCGAGGCCGCGCCGGGATGAAAGCTCGGCTTGTTCAGAGTCGCGGTTGAGGGCCACGCTTGCGCGGGAGTTCCTGACATCGCCCAGAGGCGAGGTTTGTCCGCTGTGGCCAGCTTTGTTGTCCGATGCCCTCGTTATTGTTGTGTGCGCCACGCGAATGTGTTTGTCTTGCAGAGATTTTACTTGAGTCAACCTCCCACACAGCCCCCCCACACCCCACCCCCCCCCCAAATAGTCCCTCCCCCACCCCCCCACACCGCACCCCCCACACAGCCCCCCCCCACACTCCACCCCCCCCCACATAGTCCCTCCCCCACACCGCCCCCTACACCCCACCCCCCACACCCCACACCGCACCCCCCACACAGCCCCCCCCCCCTCTGATTCACCATCTATCTCCTCCTCCCCACCCCCCTACCTGTCCCACCCCATCCCTGACACAGTCCAGACTTGGGGTCACGACATCTCCTCCACACATCTCTGTCCCTCCACCGTAAATATATAAATATTTATTGTTTTAAATCCCCATTTGGCTCACAATGATTGTTCTGTGTTACCTAATAAATAGTTTTGCACCAATATCGATCTAGGCCCCATATCTAACAGAGAGGTTCCTTGCCTATAACATCTGGCAAGTCGCCCGCATTGATTGAAGCGAGCCTGACTCTTGAGTTTGCCGGTGCTGAACCAACGCTGCTGCAGTGATGCTCTTCCAGCAGGCCGCACAACGTCGACGGTGCTCTGTGCAAGAGCGCCGCTGACTCAGAATGTGGGAGATGTGGTGCCACTGCTCCCCCCTAATCCCCCCTACGCTTCCTCCTTGCTCCCCCCTCGCCCCACTTGCATCCTCCCTCCCCCCTCGCTCCTTCCCCGCTCCCTCCTCGCGCGATCTCCCCGCTCGTTCCCGCGGTGCTCAAGGAGGAGGAGGAAGCCCCCACGCCCCCCACGGCCCCCCACGGCCCCCCACGCCGCTCCCGGTCCTTCAGACGAACCGCCTCGGGTCGCCCGTGCAATAATAAACACGGCGGGAATACCCCGTGCGCTGCGGGAGCTATCGCTACAGTTCACTCGGGGTTGTGTGCACGTACGTACGCATGCACGGTGAACTTCTTTCTCGCCGTACGTAGCCGACCGTGCTCATCGGAGGTGCGGGGGGAGGACAACTAACTAAACAGAAAGCAGCTCTAAAAAAAAAATCAGTTTTCATTCTACATGATTTAAAAGTGCGTAGCTGCCCGTGGTTTTCTCGTATCAGAACGCAGAGCGTTCCAGACGGCCGCGGAAGCATGCGAAGGCGGTGGCCACCGCCTCCGTTTGATGGGCGGCCAAAAGCCGCGGCTGCTGCGCGGGTGGCCGGAGTTTGCGTCATGGTCGATGTACAGTGTGTGCTGTATATACACACACACAGTGTGCGTGTTTACACAGGGACTAGCCGTGTAGACATGCACGCTAGGGAACGGTGGGTCTCAGTGGAGAGTGTCCACCGCCTAAACTGCGCGGGCTTTTTCCGGGTCGTGCCGCGTGTGTTGTCCGGCGCGATGTCCGACGTTTCGCTCCTCGTGCTGGGAACTTCTTCACGAACCGAGTTCCTTGGACCTGAATCGAAACGTCGGACGTCGCGCGGTTCTTGAGCGATGTGTTACGCTAACCCGGTGGTTGACGTACGTTGACATTTAAAACTCCTGAAGCGAAACATCGTCCACCTTTTGCAGTTTGTATCAATTCAGACAGCCGTAACCAAATGCTGTGAAGGATGAATACGAAGTTGGGATGCCTTTTGTGACTCTGCGTCAGCCCTAACTTATTCAGCGACACAATAACACAATGGCTTTTTATTGTCGCCAAGTTGTCCTGGGCAACGGACGCATTGAGACACAGCGCTGCACCCGAAGGACGCTCACAATAACGAGAGTATGGTGCCTGTTTTTTGTCTTAAACCCGCCTATCGCAATCAAGCGTGCTTTTTGAGGACACTCGATAACAGACTGCACAGCGAGACTGCTAGGGGCCACCACCGTCTCTTCGAGATGTTCTGGAAAGTTGGCCTTTGATGTTGAATTAAGCCGTTCAGACGGTGGCCAGCATGTGGCTTTACTTGGCTCCCGCTGAATTTAAAAGTCGACAGTAAGTCACTGCAACTTCTGTCAGTCCTCCCTCCTGGCTGAAGGCCGCGGCCCATGCAGCGCAGCGCAGGCGGGTTGGGGAAGCCGCTTCAGATGCCAATGGCCACCGATGTTAGCCCGTGGCCAGGGTTCGATTTCAGGTCGCCCGGCTCCACAGAGCACTGCGCCAACCACTGTGCCGCCACTCCTCCGAATCGCGTTGCGTCCATCCGCCACGCACTCGCGATTCGCTTGCGTGCACGTGAAGACGCGCGGGCGATTAGCGTCGGCGCGTTCGTGACGGCACGGACCTCGCGGGAGTGCTCGACGGCGACTGTCCACAATTTGAATCACGGTTCCTGTGATTACTGTTGTTACATTGTTTTTATAGCTTTATTTTGGTGATTTCGAAAACATTTGGTTAAGCCATGTTTCTTGCGGAAGTGCGGAGTTGGCCTGATAACTTTAATCTAAATTGTCTTATGGTTGTTATTGTTTGACTTGCATCACACTGGGATTTTTGCACACAGCGTTGTAATACGGTGTTTTTTTTCTGGAAGATTTGCTGGTTTATCCAGGATGTTTCTGTTGTGCGTCGTCACTTTAAGATGTTCTCTGTTCATATTTTGTTTGTTGCGGTTGCACCCGACTCAAGAGCCGCATGGCTCACAGGGCTCTACCTAATACATGAAACGTGAAACTTTGCTCGGGGATCCCCTCCTACCCGGCGCCCCCCCTGAGCCCCACGGAGACCCCCAGCCGCCCTCGCCGCCGTCACTCCGCCGCCGCGGACAACGGCAGCCGGTTCCCGCGTTAGTGCCGCAGCGCTCGGTTGTTACCCCGTCAAGGGACCACGTCCACCTCACGTGCTCCAGACCGATAAACTCCTAGAACTAAACTATTTGGGTTTTTTTTTTATCTCAGGTAAGGCACAACTGAGCTATATGTGCCTCTTTCGCAGAAGCGACCTGGTCATCACAAATGGCAGCTTCACGAAGTGGCTGATCACGCGGACATTTATAGCAGCCAAATGCTCTAAACGCGTGACGTCGATTCTAAATGTCGAGGGAAAAACCGGAGGAGCCGGAGAAAAATCCACGCGACCACGGGAAGAGAGACATGCAAACTCCAAATATACAACACACGTTGGGGTAGGGATGGAACCCACGAATTCCTCCATACCAGGTGAGGGAGCTAACATCTTGTGACCGTGGCAAACCCTATAACCTGAGTTCGACTCCCAGTAACGGCTCAAACATCAGTGATAGCCAGGTCGCTTCTGAAACAGAGCTGCATAGCTCCGTGGGCCTTACCTTGTACAAAAATAAAAAAAAATTGTTAAAAGTAAGTATTGTTCACACAGCTTGAATAGTTAGCTGCATGATGTTATGAATCAAAAGGCCTTGTAGGTTACAGTGGATGTGTGAAGCGAGCTGTATTATTGACAGCGAGGCTCTCCTTGATACCGGGGCATCTCGGAGCGCTTTGCACGCGATGAGCGACTGACCGCCCCATCTTATATCAACATATTTGAAAGAGCACCCCCCAGTGGCAGCTGTCCCTGTGCAGCGCAAGTGGACTGCAAGTAGCTGTTAGTCTGCCAGCAGGCGGCGATGCGGTTCAGTAAACTCGCGGGTACATTTTACAAATTGGGAATTTGGAAAATTTGGAAAATGTTCACAATTACGCCCGGCGCACGAATGGCCTCCCCGTTTCAAACGATGTCACGCGACCCCTAACGCACACCGTGCAGCGCACGGAGCGTATGATATTACGGTTAATACGGCACAGTGCTATCGATCGGAGGCGCGGGGGCCTGCGGGAAGCGAACCACGAACCTCTGCAACGAGCGACACGCACGCGCCGGCGCTGCGCCAGTGTCGCCCCCAGCGGGGAAGCTGCTCGCTCGCTCGCTCCGTCGCCGTCAATCGTGGACGATGACGCCACCCGTTCGAACTCAGAACCCGCTTTTGATTGATCGCAAAATGGCCCCCCGAGATGTCTCGCGAGGCCCGGCAGCGTAAATTAACCGACGGTTCTGCACAGGCTACACTGTGCCCTGCAAACTATACAGGGCCACCGGGTGGGGGGGCTGCTGACAGCTGTCCTGAGGCCGGCTATGTTTACGGTTCCCTCGGGGGCATGGCAGTGCGGATGAGAGCCCGAGAGAGGACATGTCAGCTTGCCAGCCAGACAGAGTTCACTGTGTAGCGACTGAAAGCAAAGCCTCTATTGTACCTATGTGTGTTGACCTTCTTTCGCGCCATACGTAGCCAACCGCGCTAATCAGGGGTGCGGGGGGAAGGACAACAAACTAAACATTAAAAGCAGTTTTAAAGAAATTAGTTTAAATAAGATTTAAAAGTGCGTAACTCCAGTGGCTTCCTAATATTGGAAGGAAGAACGTTCTAGACGGCCGCAGAAGCGCATCTGAAAGCGCCTCGCGATGCGGTGGCCGTCTTTGTTCGATGGTTCGCCTAAAGCCGGTGCCGCGAGGATGAGCGGAGTTTGCGTGATGATGGTTTATGCTCCTTGACGAGTTCAGCAAGGTATTGTGGTTCATTTGTGGCGAGCACTGTGTGTGTGCATGTCGTGCGACCCTATTGGCAACACAGTAGAGGATGTGGAAGGATTGTAATGCTTTGCCATTTGCAGTGCGGTTAAAACGTCGAGCAAAACGCCGGACGTCGTGCCAGACAACGCTCGGCGGTTCAACATGAAAACACAGCGGAGAGCGCTAAACACGTTACTTCCTGCCAAGAAGAAGAAATGCGTTACCGGTGGGAGCCAGTGGTAGCAACATCACTTCCCCACATGTGCTTCAGCCTTCCTGTCTGTCAGCTGGTGGACGGTGACAAAACCGTTTCAGTTGCTGCTTTGGCTCGGGGGGCCCCAGCGCTTTCCAACGTCGCTGGGAAAATTTGAAACATTTGAGCCCCAGGCCCTGCAAGATACCACGCAGTGCTGAAGTCCACCTGGCACGGGAGCGCGTCACCCTTTGACGTTGTCGTGGAAGCGACGACGAAGGGAGAAACGCGGGACCCGGCTGAGACGAGCGTCGCTGCGCTTTTTGCTTTACCGGACGTCCAGGGGCCGCGTCCCCATCGCTCGCCGTGGTGTCCCCGTTCGCAAGGTGGCGCGGTGACCCTGGCCGTTGGCCCTGAGCGTAGACGCAGCGCCTCCCCCCCCCCCTCGTCGCAGCACCCCCCCCCCTCGTTGCAGCTCACCGTCGTCGTGTGCTGCCGTGAGGAGGTCCGCGCTCGGCTTGAGTGCGTCATGGCGTCTGTGCTTTCCAGGGACGTGGCCCGAGTTGTAGCCGTTGGGGCGCCGCGGTGGCCAGGAGATGTTAACTACCTCGCCTGGTATGCAGGAGGTCGTGGGTTCGATCCCGACACTGACGCCTGTATATGTGAAGGTTCTACGTGGAGTTTACGTGTTCTCCTCGTGCTCGCGTAAGAATCAACAGGCGTTTAGAGTATTTGGCTGTTATAAATGTCCTGCTTCAGGGTTGGGATTGAACCCCTGACCTCCTGCACACCAGGCGAGGAAGATAACGTCACACCACCGTGGCATCCCTTAAATAAATCTAAATAATAATAATCAAGTATAGAAGTTCAAATTGCAGTGGCACAGCAAGTCCCAAGCTTGTGAAATGCAGTGAAACAACGGCACGACACACGAAGGGAGTGGTGTGTGTGTCCCGCAACACGCCCGGCCATCATTTGTCTCTCTAGTGGCGATGTTTACACATTGCACCAGGTACTCATTCGACCTTGGGGAGGCCCAGAACAGATTCCGATAATCATCACCGGTGTTGGTGGCCGTGAGCGGGAATCGATACTCGGGCCGCCGGGTTTGTAGCGCAGCGCGCTGACCGGTGGACTACCGCTCCCCGCAACATACAACATTTATATAGGCAGACAATAGGCCCCCTTTACACCTCCGCATGAAAGGTCAGAGTGTTTTTTTCTCACGTTCCTCCAGCCACACACGGCCTGCTGGGAGTGCACCATTCCAGCAGCGTTGCACCGACGCCCTGGACCGGTTTCGACATTCGGCCATTCCATCGGCAGAGTTTCGGCTCGCGGCGAACCAAATGCCGGTGAAAATATAGCGGCGGAGTGCAACAATGGACTTTGCTGCACTGCGCTCATTGCTGACACCGTAGCCTACATACAATGAGTGGTTACTATTTTTAGATTGTCTCTTCCCGAATGCTGCCGAAGCCAGAGGAGCGTACGTTTGTATGTGTCGGTGTGTGTGTGTTGTGGGGAGCGGGGGTGTAGCGGTTAGATGCTCTGCGCTACGAACCCGGTGGCCCGAGTCCGATTCCCATTCAAGGCCGACACCAGTGACGATTATCTGAACCGGTCCTGGACCTCCCCTAGGACGACTCGGCCTCAAATGAGTACCTGGTGTGGTGTGTACACATCGCCACTGGGGAGACAAAGGCGGCCGGGCGTGGTGCTGGCCACCCACCCCCTCGTGTGCCGTGCCGGCCTTCATAGATGCTACTAGCTAGCAGCACTTGCCCCAAGCGTCTGTTAAGGCTATACGGGGAATCTTAGTCTTTGTGTGCGTGTCGTGCCTCCGGGTATCCCCTGGGCCAAACTGCTGCAGAGAAATCCGTGACATATGGGGGAGACGTTGTTGGCAGTGCCATCTGGTGCCACCCCCCCCCCCCCGTGCCTGCCCCCCAGACACGAGAGCCGAGCATCACCGTCATCATCGTCAGCCATGTGCAATCCACTGCTGGATGGAGGCCCGCCCCCAAAACGGCTCTCGCACACAACCCCGCGATGTTCGTAATCCGCCGAGACAAATCGCAACGAGAGACGAGTTGAGTGAAGGAATAACGGCGCTAATTTGAATGCTAGAAATAAAGATGGCTCACTGATAAGCAGCGCACACTGCATGCAGATTAATGGAACCAATCTCACTGTATGAAGATGCTAAGTAAATGTGTTCTATAATGAATCACTCAATTCCATTCACAATTAATTACATATTTTTCTGCGTTGGAGAAGCTTTCTGTAAAAAAGCAACATAATGAGGTCTCTGTAGCGCTAATTAAATACTGTACAAGCTAATGACATTATTATTTAAACTCTTTTGCGCGTAGACTCCAGCCATTAAAATGAAATTGTTTGGACTCCTGAAATACATCTGGGAGTTGCCAGGCCTTTGTGTGTGGAGATCTCATCCGGTGAATTACCAGCAGTTCACATGAAACCCACTGCCCTGATTTCTCTGGTTAGCCCAAGCGGTTCACCACCGTTAGCTTTTACAGCATCCCTTTGTCATTCACGAACTTGCTCTCGGCGAATGGCTTCTGGAACTCCACGCAACTGCTGCATCTTCAATTGGCACGGCGCTCCTCCGATTCGCACGGTTGGCTGTGAAAAGAAGTTCAGCGTGCACGCTTACATACCAGAGAGAGAGAGAGAAGTTGATAAAGTGATGAGAGAGAATGTGAGAGATAAAGTGATGAGCGATAAAGTGATGAGAGATAAAGTGATGAGATAAAATGATGAGATAATTTTAATGTATTTCATAGTTTATTTACGAATTTAATTAAGGTCTTAGGCCAACATTATACGCGAAATTTGCTCTTCACCAGCATCTGCGGGAACGTATATCCCTCGTCGTGAATGACGAGGGAATCCTGTACCCTTCGTGACGGCCAGGCCCCGGCCACGGGAGAGATTGGCGCGCTCCGGCCACCCTCGGGCTCTCCCAGTTGGCCCCAACCCTCATGTGCGCGGCATGAAGAGCCCCCCGGTTCTTGGGTGCCACGGTGGCGAGATGTTCACTACCTTACCTGGTATACAGGAGGTCGTGGGTTCGATCCCGACCCTGACGCCTGTTGCACATGTGGAGTTTGCGTCTTCTCCCCGTGGTCGCGTGGATGTTTCTCCGGATCTTCCAGTTTTTCCCTCCACACCTAGAATCAACATGCATGGAGAGTATTTGGCTACTACTATACATTTTTCACGTGATAAGCTGCTTTGTGGAGCAATCATTTGTGGCCAGGTCGCTTCTGAAAAATGTCTCTATAGGTCCGTGAGTTTTACCTGGTACAATAAAAATTGTTTAATAATTTGAAAACTCGTCACTGGGGAATTGGTCAATGGGGAAAGCTTGGAGAGCTGAATGGAGTTCAAAATAACTCACAAACACCTCGTGAAAGACCCAACGCAGAAGATCACTGCGTTTGATCTTCCATGAAGCTCATGGTCCACCCTAAACCACATCTGTACAAACCATGGCAGATGCGGATTCCTGGTGTACAAATGGAAAATGTAAAACTCGTGGTCATCCAGAACAGACCGTACGACGGATAACGACGAAATGTCCCTATCCACAAATACGAAGGAGACATCACAGCGATGATGCCACACCACTCCGCTACTGCTGACGCGGTTATCTGCTGGCTAGACCACCTGGATGTGAGATTGTAGTCGTGGCTCTGCAAGACGAAAAAGAAGAAGCCTTCGGGAATTGTGGCTCTTGCCTCATTCCCGTGGCCAGTGGGAACGGCGGTTGGCTCGGTGCTTAGACAGCGGGGGCCTCGCTCTAGGGCCCACGTTCACTGGGCGGGCCGGCCCAGCCACACCAGCCCAGCCACACCAGCCCAGCCACGCCGACCCAGCCACACCAGCCCAGCCACGCCGACCCAGCCACACCGGCCCAGCCACACCGGTCCCACCAGGTTACAGACTTCCCCAACAGCACCTCTCCACTCTACAGGGTGCTTAAGATGTCTTGTGACCCCCCCGCCCCCAAATTAATTGACACCCCTCACATTGTTTTTCCTTTGCATATTCATTTCTGTCTTAAATAAAGCTTACATTTAAAAAATTCAATTGTGGGGGAATTCAATGGGGGTCACGAGACATCTGGACCGCACCTGTCACAGTCCTGCTGGGATTAAAACAAGTGCGGAGTTCAGTGTTACGCTCATGCGAGGGTTGTGTAATCATGCTGATGCTTGACCTGACCCGTGCCCGGTGGTGGGTGTAGTAAGTGCTAACACCCCCTATTAGGCACACACTAATCTGCACTAATGGCGGCGGTCCCCTCCTGCGACGATCGATGGAAACCAGGATCACGGTGAAGACCGTGATGGACCTGCGGCGTGTTCCGTTACCGGGAGTGTTGAGGGACCTGCGGCGTGTTCCGTTACCGGGAGTGTTGAGGGACCTGCGGCGTGTTCCGTTACCGGAGTGTTGAGGGATCTGCGGTGTGTGTCGTTACCGGGAGTGTTGAGGGATCTGCGGTGTGTGTCGTTACCGGGAGTGTTGAGGGATCTGCGGCGTGTTCCGTTACCGGAGTGTTGAGGAATCTGCGGCGTGTTCCGTTACCGGGAGTGTTGAGAGACCTGCGCGTGTTCCGTTACCGGGAGTGTTGAGAGATCTGCGCCGTGTGTCGTTACCGGGAGTGTTGAGAGACCTGCGCGTGTTCCGTTACCGGGAGTGTTGAGAGATCTGCGCCGTGTGTCGTTACCGGGAGTGTTGAGAGACCTGCGCGTGTTCCGTTACCGGGAGTGTTGAGAGACCTGCGCGTGTTCCGTTACCGGGAGTGTTGAGAGACCTGCGCGTGTTCCGTTACCGGGAGTGTTGAGAGACCTGCGGCGTGTTCCGTTACCGGGAGTGTTGAGAGACCTGCGCGTGTTCCGTTACCGGGAGTGTTGAGAGACCTGCGCGTGTTCCGTTACCGGGAGTGTTGAGAGACCTGCGGCGTGTTCCGTTACCGGGAGTGTTGAGAGACCTGCGCGTGTTCCGTTACCGGGAGTGTTGAGGGACCTGCGGCGTGTTCCGTTACCGGGAGTGTTGAGAGACCTGCGCGTGTTCCGTTACCGGGAGTGTTGAGAGACCTGCGCGTGTTCCGTTACCGGGAGTGTTGAGAGACCTGCGCGTGTTCCGTTACCGGGAGTGTTGAGAGACCTGCGCGTGTTCCGTTACCGGGAGTGTTGAGAGACCTGCGCGTGTTCCGTTACCGGGAGTGTTGAGAGACCTGCGCGTGTTCCGTTACCGGGAGTGTTGAGAGACCTGCGCGTGTTCCGTTACCGGGAGTGTTGAGAGACCTGCGCGTGTTCCGTTACCGGGAGTGTTGAGAGACCTGCGCGTGTTCCGTTACCGGGAGTGTTGAGAGACCTGCGCCGTGTGTCGTTACCAGGAGTGTTGAGGGACCTGCGGCGTGTTCCGTTACCGGGAGTGTTGAGAGACCTGCGGCGTGTTCCGTTACCGGAGTGTTGAGGGACCTGCGGCGTGTTCCGTTACCGGAGTGTTGAGGGATCTGCGGCGTGTTCCGTTACCGGAGTGTTGAGGGATCTGCGGCGTGTTCCGTTACCGGAGTGTTGAGGGATCTGCGGTGTGTTCCGTTACCGGGAGTGTTGAGGGATCTGCGGCGTGTTCCGTTACCGGGAGTGTTGAGAGACCTGCGGCGTGTTCCGTTACCGGAGTGTTGAGGGACCTGCGGCGTGTTCCGTTACCGGGAGTGTTGAGAGACCTGCGGTGTGTTCCGTTACCGGGAGTGTTGAGGGATCTGCGGCGTGTTCCGTTACCGGGAGTGTTGAGGGGCCTGCGGCGTGTTCCGTTACCGGGAGTGTTGAGGGATCTGCGGCGTGTTCCGTTACCGGGAGTGTTGAGGGATCTGCGGCGTGTTCCGTTACCGGGAGTGTTGAGAGACCTGCGGTGTGTTCCGTTACCGGGAGTGTTGAGGGGCCTGCGGCGTGTTCCGTTACCGGGAGTGTTGAGAGACCTGCGGTGTGTTCCGTTACCGGGAGTGTTGAGAGACCTGCGGTGTGTTCCGTTACCGGGAGTGTTGAGAGACCTGCGGCGTGTTCCGTTACCGGGAGTGTTGAGAGACCTGCGGTGTGTTCCGTTACCGGGAGTGTTGAGGGATCTGCGGCGTGTTCCGTTACCGGGAGTGTTGAGAGACCTGCGGCGTGTTCCGTTACCGAGAGTGTTGAGGGATCTGCGGCGTGTTCCGTTACCGGGAGTGTTGAGAGACCTGCGGCGTGTTCCGTTACCGAGAGTGTTGAGGGATCTGCGGCGTGTTCCGTTACCGGGAGTGTTGAGAGACCTGCGGCGTGTTCCGTTACCGGGAGTGTTGAGAGACCTGCGGTGTGTTCCGTTACCGGGAGTGTTGAGGGATCTGCGGCGTGTTCCGTTACCGAGAGTGTTGAGAGGATCGCGCGGTTGGGGCGGCGGATGGCACCGCGTGGCGCTCGCGCCGTCTCTGCCTCTTGGCGGCAGGTCGTGGGGTCGAATTCGGCAGGCCGCCCTGGGAGGGGCGCCATGGTGGCGAGATGTTAACTCTCTTGCCTGGTATACAGACGGTCGTGGGTTTGAACCCGACCTTGACGCCTGCTGTATATTTGGAGTCTGCGTCTCTCTCCCTCTCATCATCATCACGGTTGCTAGGTGATGTTCACTACCTCGCCTTGTCTACAGGAGTTCGTGGGTTCGATCCCGACCCTGACGTCTTTTGCATATTTGGAGTTTGCATGTTCTCCCCGTGGTCGCGTGGATGTTTCTCCGGGTCCTCCGGTTTTTCCCTCCACATTTAGAATTAACATCACGTGTTTCATAGTATTTGGCTGCCATACATTTCCACATGATGATAAGCTACTTCCTTGAGCTCTCATTTGTTGCCAAGTCGCTTCTGAGCTACGTAGCTCAGTGGGGCCTTAACCCGGAAAATAAAATAGTTTATAGTTTTATTACTGCGGATGTATTTACCATCATATCAGTACGCGCCATCCGCTCCGCAGCAGACCTTGAACGTCCCGTGGCGTCGTTCGAAACGTGTCGGCCACTGCGCCCCGGCGTCACGGTCCCGTATTCTGTCAAATTTGAAGAAGTGGCACCGTAGATGACTCCGTTCCAGAAACGGTACTCTGCAATGTCGCTCTCCGCTCGCAAACTTCTCTCCAGCCTTTCGTGAAACGCAGGCACCTATGAGAATGGCGTGTGCTCCAAAATACGCCGAATTATCATTGTTATTACTATTTAATGCGATGCAGGCAAAAAACGCTTCAGGAGGTATTTGTTTGTGTCCGTTCCAGTTGAGCTCCGAGTTCCTAATATGGGTCCCTTCCAAAGCGGCAGATCACGTGTGCACCCGTACGCTGTGTGAACACGTCCATTACTTCCCCCTGTTCAGCCTGGAGGCTGTGCGTGATATATCCAGCGCCGACAGCGAGTGGATGGACGGTGACTTATACCGCCGCGCCTTTTGCTCGGCAATCACAGAGAGTGTTTTTTGCAATCTCGGTTCCATCCGCCGGGGCGAGGGGGGTCAGGCCCTCGCTGACGGCTTTATGAGTTAGAAGAAGCAGGGCGCGCAATCGCCGGGGCTATCGACTGTTTATGGTCCCCGACTCGGCGAGTTTTGACCGTGCGAGACCCCCCCCGGGCTGCTGCTGCTGCAGTGCCTCGTTCTAGGAATGCTCTCGCGCAGTCAAGGTCCAGAATGTGCCGCGTTAGGACACCGGCTCACCCGGGCGCGCTTTCGCGAACGTCACACGCACGTTACGAGACGAGCACACGGGAGCAGTTGGAAATTGAATTGTGTTGTGTGCCGGACTTTGTTTCGCACCGCACGTAGCCAACCGTGCTAATCGGAGGTGTGGGGGAAGGACAACAAATTAAACACAAAAAGCAGTTGTAAAGAAATTCGTTTTCAATATAGATTTAAAAGTGCATAGCTCCAGTGGCTTCCTAATATCAGAAGGAAGGGGCGTTCTAGATGGCCGCAGAAGCCGCTGTAATAAGGATAACCGGAGTTCACGTGACGATGCTTCATGCTCCATGACATCGGCGAAGTATTGTGGTTAATTTGTGGCAAGCACTTTGTGTGTAATGAGTCCGACCTTATAATGTATTCGTTCAGCTACCGGAAGCCAATGCAACTCAGTTATGTGGGATATCAAAGCTGAGAAAACACAGCTCGGTGGATCGTTACAACGCAGTGCCGTGACAGCTGGTGACGGCTTGGGGAGGCCTTCATCCAGCAGTGGATTGTTCAGGGTGATGATCATGATGATGATGAAGCACGTGATTGCGAGCTGTCCGTCAATCGACAGCTGTTTATGACAAGCCGAGTCCACAACTTGCGTACAGAAATCAGATTACTTGTGTGCCTATATTAGAATCTTGCTGTATGGCAATGAGCTCTTTACAAAGCTTTCAATCAAGGTTGATAGCCTGAATGCATTAGCTCTGTCCATTTGCCTGTCTGTCTGTCTGTAACGTGGGTCACGGTAACTCTCGTAAAGATCATCTCATATGAACGAAACTTTAGTATAAAGTCGTGTTGCTATTTGGAACTTACCGGCCACATCGTTGCCCAAAACCTGGTCATAAAAAAACATCGGCGCTTAAAGTCTTCACCCCTCTCATCGTGCGTCGCGTGACGACACCTCTCCGTACGGCTTGGAAGAGCATTGTTATTGTCGCCGGTTGAATACTTTCGAGGGCGGACGCTCGTTTGCGAAAGCGAGATGGAAGCCATGGCCGTGCATGATTTGTCTTCCTCGTTAGAGGCGAGCGTATCCAGTGGAGCCAATCAGTGAGTCACCGCTTGCACTGCGCCCCCCGGCGGGGCACGTTCTGGAGATCGTTCTCGGCATCTGCGAGGGCCCTGGGGGAAAGGGCAGACACGGCCCCGAGGGATGTTCACTATCGAAGCCCGGCCCCAGCAAATGGATAAGATTCACTCCCGTCAGCTGCCACGCAGTAGCAAGGGGGCAGAAGCAGCAACGATTAATAGACGCACGGAACACGCCATCAAACAAAACTGCGCACAATCATTCCCCCGGATGTCCAATCGATATGCGTCAATGTAACCATCTCCAACAGTTGATGTTTTTTTCTCAATAGCGCGTACCTTGAACGTAACCCAATCTTGACTTGAACACAAATAACCTTAATCTCAGCTAATTTCACTCGTGCATAATTCAACCCTGCCGTTCTCCCTTAATTGATTCGTGACCTATATCCACAACTGAGCCCCAAACCATGACCTTCACTGCCATCTCTTTGCATTACGTTTTGCTTTAATAGATTCCCGACTGCGGTATTTACTTTTTAATTATTCCGGATTAAGATGAGAATTAAAATAATTTCAAATAACTAAAGGTCCTGAATGGCATTTTAAATTTGGCTCTATCGAACTTAAAACCATAAATAGATAAATAACGATACAATAGACGACGTTTTGGGCATTGACTCTTCTCCATAGCAGTGAAATATCTCTGCAAAAAGCGCCATAGCCGTGCGGTCGTCAAGTGAGGCGGGCTGCGTTCTTGCTGCCACTGCCGACCCCCAATTCTGCATCTCCGCGTTTCCTGTTGCTCGCTTGCAATATGGGGCTTTCGCCGGAAGAACATCCCGTTGTTTTTTTTTTCACGGATCAATATGCTTTGTTTACGTGAGCGTAACAAACATCCCACAGCGTTCTAAAGAGCTCGTCGTCTTCGTCGTCTCTCTAATTGCGTGCTTATTTTTTTTCTGCCCATCCCGTCTGCTTCGGTCCCTGTAAACAAGGTGACCCCCACCTGGCACGAGGAGCCACCGTGTTGGGTTGACCCACATGATGGTGCTTGCACGGCAATCCCAAAGCTCCACTTTGCTTTAATCCTTCCAAGCTGTGTGATCACGTCATGCTTTTGAGCTCACGAGTGCCTCCGTTCTTCCCCAACCTGCTTAAACATCTCCGGGCCACCTGTACACGTGATTTTTATTATATTTTTAACGGGTAAGGCTCCACTGAGCTGTATAGCTCTTTTCCAGAAGCGACCGGACCACAAATGATAGCTCAACGAAGTGGCGTATCACCTGGAAATTTATAGCAGCCAAATACTCCAAACGTTGATTGTAAATGTGGAGGGAAAAACCGGAGGACCCGGAGAAAATCCATGAGACCACGGGGAAGAAGAGATCTGCAAACTCCAAATATACAGCAGCAGGCGTAAGGGTCGGGATGCAAACCACGACCTCCTGTATAGCAGGCGAGGTCGTTAACATCTCGCTCTTTGCTTGGCGGCTGATGTATGTATGTTGAACTTCTTTTGCACCATACGTTGCCACCCGTGCTAATCGGAGGCCTCGGAGGGAGGGTGAGTGGGGTTTTTTAGGTTTTCTCCCACCCTCCCCGGACCGTACCCCCTGCCTCGGACCCCTGCCACATCGACATGCTCCCCCGAGCGAGCGGCGTGCCAGCCCAGAGGGCGCCATCTCTGTGTTTCCCGGCTTGTTCTGGTGCACGCGCGTACGCTCTCCGTCGTGATTGTTGCAATGAGTTCCATAAAACAAAGAGCAACATGTCCCGTTGTTTGGGCGCTGCGGTGGCGAGGTGTTAACCACCTCGCCTGCTATGCAGGAGGTCGTGAATTCGATCTCGACCCTGACGCCTGCTGTATATTTGGAGTTTGCGCGTTCTCCCTGTGGTCACGTGGATTTTTCTCCAGGTCCTCCGGTTTTTTCCCTCCACATTTGGCTGCTATCAATTTCCACGCGGTAAGCCACCTTGTTGAGCTATGATTTGTGGCCAGATCGCTTCTGAAAAAAAGAGCCGTAGTCTTCTAGCTCAGTGGGCCTTTCCTGGTAAATTAATAAATAAAATAAAAAATGCCGTGCCGGGAGATTGAACTGGCAACCTCTGCGCTGCCAGTCCAGCGAGTTTGACCGTTACACCACAGCAGCGGCCCCACGTGAGCTGCTGGCGTGCCGTGTATGCGCTAACTGTGTATAGCCGCAGTGTGATTGCCTCTGAGGTGCACATGCTAATGGAGAAACACCAGCCAATGTGAACCCGCGACCCGCCGGCAATGCTTGAGGTGTAGGCTGTAAAACCACGAGTGCAGGATAACGAAGAATTCGTAAACAAGCGTCGGTATGGGGGCTACTACCTCGCCTGATATACAGAAGGACATGGGTTCGATCCCGGCCTTGATGCCTGCTGTATATTTGGAGTATGCGTGTCCCTCTTCCTGTAGTTACATGGATTTTTCTCCAGTTTTTCCTTCCACATTTATAATCAACATGCCGCGCGATGTCTGATGGGTCGTACCACGTGCTGTGATGGTCGGCATACTGGACTTGCAATCGATCTCCCGGCAGTATAAATGTTTACGCCACTATTAGCCCATTGGCAGATCGCATGTGGTGCCAAGATGTTAACAACCTCGCCTGGTAAACAGGAGCTCGTGGGTTTGATCCCGACCCTGATGCCTTCATATTTGGAGTCAGTGCGTTCTGCCTGTGGTTTTACCCTCCCACATTTAGAATCAACATCACGTGCTTAGAGTATTTGGCTGCTGCAAATTTCCACTCGATTAAGCCACTTCGTTGAGCTATCATTTGTGATGGACAGGTGGCTTCTGAAATAGAGCTGTATATAGCTCAGTGGGCCTTAACTGGAAAAATCTAAATAGTTTTTTTTTAGTTTTTAGTTTATCAGTCGCCGGCGCCGCCTCGCAACGCGAACTCGGCTCGTTTCAGTGGAGCGCAAAAACCGTTGACGGGCAACGAGCGGGACATTGTTTTGTCCGCGGTGCCGAGGGGAAATGAAGTACGTATATTGTACGTGAGTCACCCTCGCTGCTACGCCATTGTTGCCTCACACGTGTGGGCCCCCACAGGCGTAGCCCATTGTGACATCACAATTTACCGAACGGCAGCGCAGGCGCACGGCCGGTGGGAGCCGTGGTGCTGCCGTTGTTGTTTATACCGCGTGTGCTACGGTCGCTTTACAAGGGCGTTTGATTTGTGACTCTGATTATATATTGGCCTCGGCATCACATGGGTGTTCTCTAGATCCCACGCATTTATTTGAGGGTGGGGCGGGGGTTAATTGTAATTGTGATGTGTGAGATTTCCTGCGTGATATTGTGTGCCGCGATGCCTGAGGGTGGCTTTGTGCCGGGTCGAGGGTGCTGCGGCATGCCTCTAATCTCTACACTCGCCCATGGGGTTAGTGAGCCACTCGGAGAGAGGGAGCCAGCTCATGTCATATAAAACATGTTAATTTTTTATTTTACCAGGTAGGGCCCATTGAGCTTCATCGCTCTTTTTCAGAAGCGACCTGGCCACAAATAATAGCTTAACGAAGTGGTTTATCACGTAGACATTTATAGCAGCCAAATACTCGAAACGCACGTTGATTTTATTATACCCGAACCCGAACTACATCCAGGGCAATGAGCTGCTTTTGAAGAGGGTACGGCAAGGGACGCTGCCAGGGCGATGTCACGGTCGGCGCGCTGGACCGGGCGCGGCGGTTGAAACAATGGGGCAACGTTCGTCAATCCAGCAGTATATATGGATACAGGTCGCGTATGGTTGGGTAAAATCTGGGCGCTCAGAATCAGAATAAGATTTATTCATACTGGAGGAATCTGATAAGCCATAAATATCCAGTGGGGCCATCTGACCAGTGTGGAAGAGTAGGCCAAATACCCTCCCCTGGAGGGCCTCTCCAGAGCTCGCTCGAGTGGAGGCCCTCCCACTAGTAGTGGCGTGAGCAGGACATTGCAGGGCTGCACCTTTACCTGATGACAAGCAGTAGGTGCAGGGCCTGCTGTGTGTGAAGTTCAGCGGACCGAACTGTAGGCATGGGTTTTTACCCTAGGTTGCTGGTCTCATCCCACATGGTAGGCATGCTTGATTTTTTAAAGGTAATGAAAACAGCAACAGTTTCTGGAAGTCATGGGACTCTGCATGCATTTCCTGTATAAACATGAAAAATGCTGATTATGATTCTAGTTATCTGTAGCTGGCATAACACGCTGTAAACAATAAAATTGCACATATCGCAACCACTTATTTAAAATGATTTCCCCCAAATTTCGGCCAAAAAACTAAGTAATGTTCTTTTTTTTATAGTTTCAATCGCATCAAAAGACATAATCTTAAGTGGAGATAACTATGTACCATTTCAGATTTCCTGCTAACACTGCCCATTTGTTTGCTGATATGATTTGCAATCTAGAGGTCGACGGTTAAATTTCCCGGCGCGGCAGTTGAAACATTGGAGTCAGTTTATGAAATCTTCCCGCACCGCCTCCATCCACGCAGCGGTGTGAATGGTTACAGCACAGTCGGCAAGTCGCATGCGGCGGGGTAGAGTGTGGGTTCTCCCACCTCTTCCACGAAGTCTGTCCAGCGTGGATGAGTAGGCCAAGCATCGTCTAGTCGGGGCTCTCTAGAGGTCCGAGAGCGAAGGCTCTTCTGCCAGCACTGGCGCGAGCAGGTAATTGCGGGGCTGTACCTTTACCTATTTACCAACGTAGTGAAATACATAATACAGGGACTCCTCTACTTACGAACCAGTTAGGTTCCAGAGGTCTGTTCGTAAATCGATTTGTTCGGAAGTCCAAATTTACTCCTGTCGATTCCAAACGTGTTGTACAGCGTATACACTAAACACGGGGAATGGCTTTAAAAGTTGTATAATCTCCTGCAGACGTAGATGCCACTGGTTCTTCACGTTCTGCAGATGTAGATGCCACTGGTTCTTCACGTTCTGCAGACGTAGATGCCACTGGTTCTTCACGTTCTGCAGATGTAGATGCCACTGGTTCTTCACGTTCTGTAGAGGTAGATGCCACTGGTTCTTCACGTTCTGCAGACGTAGATGCCACTGATTCTTCACGTTCTGCAGATGTAGATGCCACTGGTTCTTCACGTTCTGCAGATGTAGATGCCACTGGTTCTTCACGTTCTGTAGAGGTAGATGCCACTGGTTCTTCACGTTCTGCAGACGTAGATGCCACTGGTTCTTCACGTTCTGCAGATGTAGATGCCACTGGTTCTTCACGTTCTGTAGAGGTAGATGCCACTGGTTCTTCACGTTCTGTAGAGGTAGATGCCACTGGTTCTTCACGTTCTGCAGATGTAGATGCCACTGGTTCTTCACGTTCTGCAGATGTAGATGCCACTGGTTCTTCACGTTCTGCAGATGTAGATGCCACTGGTTCTTAACGTTCTGTAGAGGTAGATGCCACTGGTTCTTCACGTTCTGTAGAGGTAGATGCCACTGGTTCTTCACGTTCTGCAGATGTAGATGCCACTGGTTCTTCACGTTCTGCAGATGTAGATGCCACTGGTTCTTCACGTTCTGTAGAGGTAGATGCCACTGGTTCTTCACGTTCTGCAGATGTAGATGCCACTGGTTCTTCACGTTCTGTAGAGGTAGATGCCACTGGTTCTTCACGTTCTGCAGACGTAGATGCCACTGATTCTTCACGTTCTGCAGATGTAGATGCCACTGGTTCTTCACGTTCTGCAGATGTAGATGCCACTGGTTCTTCACGTTCTGTAGAGGTAGATGCCACTGGTTCTTCACGTTCTGCAGACGTAGATGCCACTGGTTCTTCACGTTCTGCAGATGTAGATGCCACTGGTTCTTCACGTTCTGTAGAGGTAGATGCCACTGGTTCTTCACGTTCTGTAGAGGTAGATGCCACTGGTTCTTCACGTTCTGCAGATGTAGATGCCACTGGTTCTTCACGTTCTGCAGATGTAGATGCCACTGGTTCTTCACGTTCTGCAGATGTAGATGCCACTGGTTCTTAACGTTCTGTAGAGGTAGATGCCACTGGTTCTTCACGTTCTGTAGAGGTAGATGCCACTGGTTCTTCACGTTCTGCAGATGTAGATGCCACTGGTTCTTCACGTTCTGCAGATGTAGATGCCACTGGTTCTTCACGTTCTGTAGAGGTAGATGCCACTGGTTCTTCACGTTCTGCAGATGTAGATGCCACTGGTTCTTCACGTTCTGCAGATGTAGATGCCACTGGTTCTTCACGTTCTGTAGAGGTAGATGCCACTGGTTCTTCACGTTCTGTAGAGGTAGATGCCACTGGTTCTTCACGTTCTGCAGATGTAGATGCCACTGGTTCTTCACGTTCTGCAGATGTAGATGCCACTGGTTCTTCACGTTCTGCAGATGTAGATGCCACTGGTTCTTCACGTTCTGTAGAGGTAGATGCCACTGGTTCTTCACGTTCTGTAGAGGTAGATGCCACTGGTTCTTCACGTTCTGTAGAGTTAGATGCCACTGGTTCTTCATGTTCTGTAGATGCCACTGGTTCTTCACGTTCTGCAGATGTAGATGCCACTGGCTCTTCATGTTTTGCATATGTAGATACCACTGGTTCTTCACGTTCTGCAGATGTAGATGTCACTGGTTCTTCACATTCTGCAGATGTAGATGCCACCACCGCCATCTATTGCGCGGTGGTTTAACTTACGACTCTCTGTCCGAATAGGCAACTGGACATACGGATAGGTTTGTTCTCATCTCTGAAAGTTTGTAAGTAAAATGCTCGTAAGTAGAGGAATCCCTGTTTATTCGACGAGGTTCGGAAGTCCAAAAATATAAAAGGATGAAAGGGGCGTGTGCCAGCCTGAGATGAGGGTGGGGAACCAGAGGGCGTGCTTCACACGCGCAGTACGTGCGGAGCAACGCGCAGTATGTGCGGCTCTGCCGACGGGCCCAGGAGGCAGCCCAGCACGGAGGCCCAGAGCCTCTGCCAAGCTGTCTGGCCACTGTGGATGAGTAGGCCAATTCTCTCTGGAGAGGTTATAACCTTATTATCTAGCGCTCTCCAGAGTGGAGGCCCTTCTGCCAGCAGTGGTGTGAGCAAGTAATTGAAGGGCTGCACTGTTGCCCTTGACTGGTCATGGGTGAAGGAGGGTGGGGATGGGACCCTGCTGCTGTGAAGGTAGCCCAGCCGGTGATGTCCCAGTGCAGCGTGTACTGCAAGCTCCCACCATGTCCGTCCAGTGCTTGCTGAGCCGCATTGGCTTCTGGTTGCTGTACGAATACATTATGAAGTCACACTCATTACACTCCGAGTGCTTGCTACAAATGTATGTGTGTTAAATCTTGACTTAAAGCTTTCGTGACTGCAGAAATTAATATTCTTGGGCCTTTCGGTAAAGTTACGTAGATAGGTTCAAAGAAAATAACAAAAAACTACGACGTTTCGATCGCAACACAAGCGGAGGAAAAGGGGGGTTAGCTTCCAAGGCAAACTGTTTATATCTACGTGACTTTACCGAAAGACCCAAGAATATGTATGTATGTTGAACTTGTTTCGCACCGTACGTAGCCAACCCTGCTAATCGGAGATGCTGGATGGTATTAATTCACAATACCTTGCTAACCTCGTTAAGGAGCATAAATCATCACGAAAACTCCGGTCATCCTTGCAGCAGCGGCTTTTGGCTAACCATCGAACAAAGACGGTCACCGCATCGCGTGCGCTTTCACGTGCGCTTATGCAACCGTCTGGAACGCTCTTCCGATATTCGGAAGCCACTGGAGCTGTGCACTTTTCAATACAGATTGAGAATTCATTTCTTCCGAACCGCTATTTGTGTTTAGTTTGTTGTCCTTCCCCCGCACATCCGATTATCACGGTTGACTACATACTGAGCGAAATCAACATACGTACATCCATTGCTGAGTCAGCCTCCTCCGACCCGGCACTTCGTGCTTCAAGCAGGCATGGGATTTTGCTATGGCCGCATTGTGAACCGTCTCAGCTGCAGGCGTTTTCTCCACACACACCGCAATCAAACAAGCAAAGGGCTTCCAATGATGCAATGCTTTGCAAATGGAATTGAATGCCGCCGCTGCTGCCCCGCGCGGCTTCTGACGTCAGTTGCTCGGAGCCTTGCCGTGGATTTTCTGAATTCTCGACCTGAAACAAATGTCAGCGGCGAGGAGCGAGCTTGGGGAGCGGCGCGCAGAGAGGCGCCGCTTTAAAGATAAGCGGTGCACGGCTGTGGTGGTGCCACCGACGCACCACAAGTCCATGCCGCAGTCATGTTGGGGGGGGGGGGCTGTGGAATGTTTTGGTAGGCCGGGACTACGGCTCTGTCTGGCTTGAGGGAAGTTCTTTTTTTGGGTTCGACGGCTCACGTCGTCGCACCCCCGATTAAGCGCGGTTGTCTATGCATGCATGTATGTGGAACTTCTTTCACACCGTACGTAGCCAACCTGTGCTCATCAGAGGTGCGAAAAAAGAAATTCGATGTACATACGGCGCAGCAGTTTTTTTCTCTTCTCTTCTCTTGGTTACTTAGACGACAAATTCTGTCCACGAAGAACAACACGAATGTGCAACGCGGAGAGAGAAGGATGCTAAAGGAGCTCAGTTGGAGCTAGCACCAGCACCGTCGTTAGTAAGTTGCGTTCGATCCGTTTTGGTTTTGCAGCTCTCTCCAGGGCAAGCGCGGCTTCTGGCCTCCGTCTAACACACCGAGGAATCTGCTGGAGCTCTCACAGAGTTTACTGGTGTGAAGCTTTCCCATGTCAGTCACTTGCCTACGGTGCAACGTCCGTCTCATTAACATGTAAACGGGTAGCTGTGTAAATGTTGCTCGTATTGCTCGCAAGGAGAGCCGAGGATTTGCATTTCTGGTTGAGATTGATGAAGTCGCTCACAACAACTGAGAGCTCGTTAGAAATAAAGATCGAGTGTGCTCCTGCATCGACTACATACCTACGAGACCTTCATCCGACCAATATAAGTTCAGTCTGGTAACGTGAACAAAACCTATTCCACTGTTACATTCCCACTCGGGTACCATTACAGCAAAGCCATCTCTTGAAGCCCGATGAATCCTGTTACAAATCTGCTCATGTGGACTGACCTAGCACCTTCAGAGAGTTGGCCGCTTACTGCCCATTGTGTTGCACAGAACCTATCTCGACGAATATAGCACTGATTGGGAGATATGAACCGGAAGGCAGTGAGAGTGTGCACTCCATAGGGAGACAGAGGCTGGCCTGCTAAGAATGGGTCATGCAAACATGGATTAAACAGAGCTCTGGATGGCCCCTGTTTATCAGCGATATTCCCTCCCGTGCTGCGCAGTTGATTTTTGTTTCTCCCCATTTCACACCGGGCTTGTAACGCGCTTACAGGAGCAGCGCGTGCGCCTGGCTGCTTCGCCCCCAAAGCGGCGCTTCACACGGCAGAAGCCTTGTTAGGCGAGCGGCCACGTGGGAAGGTGAATCGATCAATGGGAGAAACAGAAAATGAGGTCTCTCGTGTTGCCATCGAGTGCAGAGATGTGCCACAGCGGTGCGTTGTGTCCGGCAGCCCGGGGCGCCAATAGGCCACCGGCCCTGGGGCCGGGGGAAGTGGCCTGGCGGCGGTGGTGGCGGCACAACGTTCGACGTTTCGCCCCACGTGCAGGGAGCTTCTTCAGGAGCCGAACTAAGCAGCTCACGTTCCAACATCGAGGGGAAACGTCGGACCCGACGGAGCGCGTCGATGTGGGGGCCGCGTGGCACGGCCGTGAAAACCAACAGCTGTTGGCTCCGCGTGATTACGAGAGACGGCGGGCATTGGCGTTGGCGGCGGTGGAGCCGTGCAAAGTTGAGCGCTGGGCACCACAACGTGCCTCCGGCAACGCTCGCTCTCTCCGTGGAAATTTCTGCTGACGTAGGAGAGGGAAGCTGCGTTATTGTCCACACTGCCACTACGTACCGCTTGTGTTCCTCCGTGCCGCACGTGCGGATACGTGCATTTGTGGATGTGTTCCTAAACCGAGCAGTTGTTTGAGGCACTCTCATTTGCAAGTGTTTAATTTATATTAATACATTATGCTTGAGGTTCATACTGTTCCAAAAGTTGGGCAGTGGCAGTAAAGCATAATGTAAAATTGTTTACGCGTTTCATTAACAAAAACACAAGTACCTTACGGACATTAAATATTAATGCAACTAATGTTTTTTTCCATGAGCAATACTTCATCACAAAGTGAACACGCTCCGATTATGAAAACGTAACTCTTCCTTTCGTAGCGATACGCTTCGTCGATTGCGATGTCGCAGACCTCACCGTCGCGTATCCCGTGTATCTGCCCTGACCACATATGGCCGAGCGGGGGAGCGCTCTCCACTCGTTGTAAAGGTTCGCGGTTTGAGCCCAGCGGCCTCCCCGGTTAATACTGCGGGTGTATTGATCGTAAAGTACGATCGTGTAAAATAAGATCGCGTGACTTTATTGGAAAAAGGATAGGCCGTGTGTACCAGCGTCACGGTCTAAATTAGATTTTATTTTTAAGCTGCTTGCAAATTACTTGATTGGGTAAAGTCACATTGCAAAATCGTGCCCTACTGGCAGACAATACTGGTCTGTGACACAGTGCTTTTTCGTGAAGCCTTGCGCTATGAGAATGGTGTGAGTGCCAACTGACCTCATGATTTGACATGGCAGCATTTCACTCTGATGCACCTTTCATTTTGGTAGTTTTCGGTTGGTCGACATTGAGTCACACGTTGTACCGAGCTCCTGCAATGTTGCGCCAAACTCCAGCAACGCCATGCTGAGTGAAAGGCCGGGCCCCCGGGGCCACGTGAGCCCCGCCAGTTATGCAGAAACCGCGTTGCTGGCGACTGCCGCTGCTTGAAGCGCAGCGCGGTTTCCTGGCGTTGACAAGCGGCCGAGAGAGCGCACGGCCGGCGCCGGCGTGCGGAGTCTCGCTCGCGGCGCCGCCCGTGTCGAGGAGCCCGTGTCTGCGCGTGCCAGGGCTGTGACCAAGGAAGTGGTGGCGTGACGGTTCGCGCGCCACTCGCCTGGTATGCAGGAGGCCCTAAGTTCGATCCCTACCCTGACGGCTGCTGTATATTCGGAGTTTGCGTGTGTGTCTCCCTGTGGTCACGTGGTTTTTCTATGGTTCCTCCGGTTTTTCCCTCCACATTTAGAAACACGCTTTTAGAGTATTCGGCTGCTTTAAATTCGCACGTGATAAGCCACTTCATTGAGCTATCATTTGTGGCAAGGTCACTTCTGAAAAAGAGCTATATTGCTCAGTGGGCCTTACCTGGTAAAATACAAGTTTCGTTTAGGATTCCCCCCCTCATGTCCAACGTTGGTGTTGAATTTATCTAAGCCGGTTCTGGGCCTACCCAAGGTCAACTCAGCCTAAAATGAGCACCTGGTACGGTGTGTAAACATGGCTTCTGGGGAGACAAAGATGTGCGTGCATGGCGCTAGCCACACCACCCCCACCCATGTGCAGCGCTGGCCTTCATATGTGTTCGCTAACAGCACCTGTCCCAGCAGCCCGTTACAGCTCGAGGGGGAATCTTTGTCTCTGTCTTCGCATTGATGACTGTAAACAATAATGGTCTCTGCAGCACTTGTTGTGTCACCAATTTGTCTTCATCTGTGTTGCTGTGGAGCATTATGGATTAAGACAATTATTTCAACCCACTGTCCTTTAACAAGCCGTGACTCTTGACGAGACCCTGAAGGTTGAAACCAGGCCAGAGTTTGCTCGCTTATACAAAGGCATCTGGATGACATTGATATTTCGATTGCCAATAGGATGTCATCAATTGGCACCTCCCATCCAGCGTCACGTGCGAGTAGAGGCGAGACTTTTTGTGGAATAATTTTCCACAACTCCGGCTGTCGCCTGATCATGCCGGTTGTAATTACTGGCGAAACGTCGTACTCGAATTGTAAATGTCGTGTGTTAACTCTCCAACACAGCGGCGTGCTCACTAGTCACTCATTGGCATGTTTTGTTCACGTGACAAACCTTACTAATTGGCTGTGTCGAGCGGTGGCGGGTTTAACGACACATTTATATGTATGCAATCTATCCACAAAAAACCTCTATTATGGTGAGACTTTTATTTTCCAACTGGTTTCACGTTACCGATGAGGTCGAGTAAGCGAGACCGGTACTCGGCGGAGTGATCCATTGGCCAAAACGGTTGAATAGCGCCGCTCCACTGCCGTCCGTGTTCTTGACGTTTGTCGCAGGCCCGATGCCCCGCGGAGTGCTCTGCTATGTGTGTGTTGTTCTCATGTTGGAAACAGATGGCCTCCCTGCGGGAAGCGCTCAGGAGTGCGTGGCGCTAGAGCCGCGCAAATTTCCCCGAGACGCTCCGCCTGAAATGCGCAGCAGACAGCGTTTGTCCCCCTAATGCATATTTTAATGGGACATAATAAGTCTGATATTCACAAGTCTGTATTTTGCTTGAGCAAGCTTTCTCTCTTTGGTCCGCAGGCCAAGTTACAGCGAATGAAATGTAAAGCACTGGCAGTTGCATCGGGTTACATGTTGCACTCTTAATTCCGCTTACGTAGTCAACAACTTTGCTCAAATTTGTAAACAACGTGGGGCTACATTTAAATTGCTTCCTTTCGCGAATTCTCATCAGCACCATTATCACCCACGGCCATTCCACTGCTGGATGAAGGCCATCGTTATCTCGCGGCAACGTGCGATGCGACGATCCGCCTCGCACCGACACACGAGTTGTATTTCGTCGTTCCTTCTCTTCATCGGATGCCTTTTGGACGCGTGCCCTTTCCCTCGTCTGCTGCCACCCTTGACAGTCGCCCATCGTCCCTTCGAGCGGTGGGTGCTGCACCGAGACGGTATCTCCGACTAGTCTCCGCATGCCCTCACATCCACGTGCTTGTCTCTCTGTCGCCGATTTTGATCCCAGGCGTGCAACTCCCCACGCTGCTTTGCACAGTTTTCAGTTTTTTGTCCTCGTCACTTCGTTCACGTCCGTGTTTCTAATTCACATGCACTGATGCAAAAAAACATCTTCTTTGACGCATTGCAAAACCCAAACCACTGCAAGAATCTGCGCACACTTGCACTCCATGAAACTCTGAGGCGGGGTTGGTTGATGACGCGGAGAGAGAAGCTATTGTCTGGACACACAGTCACGTGCGTCCAACGGGGACCTCTCGTGAAGAGCCCAGGAGGGAGACTTACATGTCAATGTAGAGCCCACGACCCAGAAGATGTGTCAGCGCTGTTTTTTTTACTAAAGTGAGACGGGGAAATAAACACAAGAATATTCTCTTTTGAAAAATAAAAAACACAACCTTGGCGATCTCTACAAACGTGCGCAAAGCAGGGTGGGCGTGAATTCCCACGGCTACTCACACTGGGCAGCCGTTGGCAGAGCAACGTGTGGGATTCGAATGCGGAGGGGCAGGAGTGGGGTTGCGGGGTGGGTGGGTGCGGCAGGAGGTACGGCAGAACCAGCGTGGCGTCTCCAGCCCCGTCACGCCAGCTCGGGGGGCTGGCGGCCACGTGCCGTTCGGCAGGTGATCGCGGTCACTTGTTTTGCCATCGTTGGCACGGTGGCGCCTTCAACTCTCTTGTCTTGAGACGAACGCTGCTCCACGCTTGTGCAGGCAGGGACACACGTTTACATTTTATGACTCGGCACGCAAACAGAAACGTGAGGATGAAGATATTGATGAAGGCAGCGGGGTGCGGTGGGACACGCCAGTGCGTGGCGGGGGACGATGGGAGACGGTGGTACAGTATGAGATTCCGAATATCGCGACAAATGGAAAACGTAATATGGACGTTAAACCCTCAGTTTTGAGTACGGCACGAGGTAGATTGACAGTAACAAGGTGGCTTAGGCGACCAGACTGAGGCAGCCTTTGTGCTTGTAGTCTCGGAACGCTTGCCTGTGCTCACACACCCTGTCCTCGTCGCCACGCGACGAACGAGCGCTGAGATGTGGCCCCGAAACTTCCTCAAGCGCTGAGAGCAGCGTTGTGGAAGTAAAGAACGTGGGCAGGGCGAGGGGCGAAAGTGGCGACGGTGACAGATTGAAAGGGAGCGAGTGGGGACGCGCTCGGAGAGGTAAAGTGGTGAGCCGTGCACGAAGAGCAAATACCGTGCCATGCGCAAAACGAGCCCTGCCCCCCTCCCTCTTAGCGTGCCGCGAAGGCGCTGACGCTGCCCGAGCTTGGCAAGGATTACCCCCAGCAGGCCGCTGCGTGCGGGCGACAGTTTAATGAGTCGCCGTCGTTGGCTCACGGTGGAGGCCGGTCGCTCGGAGTCGCGCTCGGATGCGGTGGCATGGCCACCTGAGGCCTGTGCCGTGTCCTAGGTTTTCAGCTTTGGTAATCGTGTGGCCCCCTCACGCTTGACCCCACGGCACCTTGCAGAAAATGGACGAAGGAGCAGCCCTGCGATTGCTCGCTCGTGCCACTGCTGGTGGGAGGGCCTCCACTAGGGGGAGATCGAGAGAGCCCCTCTATAGAGTGGTATTTGGCCTACTCTTCCACGCTGGCCAGACGTCTTGGAAGAGGTGGGAGTACCAACACTTTATTCCCACCACACGGTTTATCTCGGCTTCTCCGATTCTCATGGCCGATGATGGTGCCCTCTTCTACCGATTCACCAATTCAGCACCCTCCCCCCCCTCCCAGTACGAACCCCGCCCACCACTTTCATTCATTACCCATTCTTGCAAGACGTAAGTCTACCAAGTGAACGTAGTGTTGACTCTCCTGAACCTCTTCAAACTTCTTCTTGATTCTCCTATTTTTTCCCTCTTAATCATCACCATCATGAGTCGCGGTCAAACCACTGCTGAATGAGTGCCTCTCTCACGATCCCACGATTTAACGATCCAACCGGCACCTGCACAAAAATGGATGGATCCATCCGCTGATCACACAGAATAATAATAAACTAAACTTTTTATTTTACCAGGCAAGGCCCATTGAGCTATACAGCTCTTTTTCAAAAGTAACCTGGCCACAAATTATAGCTCAACGAAGTGGCTTATCACTTGGAAACTGATAGCAGCCAAATACTCTAAACGCGTGTTGATTCTAAATGTGGAGGAAAAAAACAGGGGGACCAGGAGGATAATTAATGTGACCACGGGGAGAGAGAACATTTGCTTCTTCCAAATCTACAACAGTCGGGATTGAACCCACGACCTCCTCATACCAGGCAAGGATGATCACATCTCGCCACTGTGTCAGCCCCAATAGCCCCCCCTGCCTCGCCGCTTGCACCTGCAGCGTGGTGTATTGTCATTAAAGAAACCAGAATGCAAGTGGATTTCAAAAAGAGGGGGGAAAAAACAGCATGTAACGTGTAACAAGCTCGACGTAACCCTAAAAATGAGGGATCGAACGAGGGCATCTGGACTCGGTGCGTTAATGTGGCAGGGGGTAACGATAGGCAAGGGGCACTCTGCGCTATTACGCAAACGTGCCCTACCCACCAACCCGAAAAATCTTCCACTCCAGCTCCCCGCATATCAACTTGCATAAGAGGATTCCCAGCGTCGTGATAGAATCTGCTTACTCATTATCCGACCCTCCTGTTGTATAACCCTGCGGAAAGATGCAACGGCAAAGCCACAAACTGTGATTCACGGCACAGTGCCGCTGGTTGGCGACGGAGTGAAGTGGCACGTGCCGTTCTGTACAGTACGGACGACACTGCTACTCCTTCTAGAAGTTTATTTTTTGTAAAAAAAAAAATTCTACCCAATGTCCCGATCGCGCTATCATCATCGCGTCGTCGTCGTCGCGAGACCAAGAATTCTTCCGAAACTCTCGCAGGGCGGTGCAACCCGCAGAAGCAGATCTGACAGAACAACCTCCGAGTTCCTTCAAGTTAATTGTGTGGCAGCCAAATTAATATTTTGATTACGCGAATTTCGCCAAATTAGGTGCAGAAATCAAATGTTATTTTACGTTTATTTGTTTGTGCAGTCATGGGTAACCAGGCTGAGACCATCAACCCACTGCACTTGAGAACTCGGTTGAATCACAGGCGGCCGATACCGGGATTGGAACCCAGGATCTTGGCTGTGCCAACTCAGCGCTCACTCCGACCTCTGTGCCACCAATGTGTTTCTCGAACTCATCTACCGATTGTGCGACTGATCTGTGTTCTCCTCTGTTTTTTATTTCCCTGCCCCTCCTCGTGACCTTATTCCAACATCTTTTGGGTCTGAAGAATTGCCCTGAGGCAGATTCGTGCAGACGTACAAGAACACGTCGATTCATTAATTCGTCACGCAGAGTCGGCGAAGGACCGTTGCGCCAAACGTGTGACAGCGTTCGCGTCAACTGCTCTTGGCTGCCATACACCGGCGCCTCGAGTGATTTTGTTGAATCCACAGATCACGGGGATGGGGGTGCAGCGGGGGGGGGGGGGTGTGACCATGGGGGGGGGCGGCGCCATTCCTTTGAGGGTCGCAGTCGACCGCGCATCAAGACGGGTGACGTGTCCAAAAAGTGACAGCCATCTCCCCCTTCGAACTGAGCTCTCGATCGCTAGGAGACCGGTCGCGGATGGGACGGTGACCTTTTTGATGAAGTCCAACCGTCGGATGCCAAAAAAACAGGAAAAACGTTCTCCCCATATTGACGTGAAGTGAAAAAAATTCCGCAGACGGCCGCCAACATCTGCACGTTGTCCTCATCGCGACTCCTCCGGGCCATGTAAAGTACGGGGAGGAGTGGTGGTGGAAAGTTTCGCGTTTCAACAAACACGATGTTGTTTACACGTCGCGTCGCCACTCGCCGCAGAGCGCGCATCCCCGAGCATCAACCAAGGGCACTGGCTTGTCGCTCGCAAGCGCTTGAACCGGCGGCGCTTGAAATCCGCAAGCCCTGCTGGGCCACCATCACGCCCCCCCCCTCCCCCCCGTGGACTCCGTGGTAACGGCCCCCGAAAATCTCAGTGAGGAAATTTTTTCTCGACACGCAGTAGGCTTGGCGACCGATATTATCCATAATTATCAAGGATTTTTTTGGGTTGGGTCGCGTAAATATAAACGTTTCGTTAAACCAAACCCGCCACCACCCGACAGCCAATTAGTAAGGTTTGTAAACAGCCTCATTAGGCGATTAGCTTGGCTAAGGATTAGGTTGGCAAATCGCCTGATGAGGCTGGTTGTTGTCATCACCAGCGAAACGCCACGAATTGTAAATGTCGCGTGTTAACTCTCCATCACACCGGTGTGCTGAACTAGTCACTAATTGCCACGTTTTGTTTACGTGACAAACCTTCCCAACTGGCGGTGGCAGATTTAACGACACATTTATATTTACGCGATCTAACCCAAAAAAAACAAGATCCCATGCTTTACAAAGCATTCAAATAAATAAATAACTCGCTAAATTAAGAACATTACAAAGTAAATAGATGGCTTTTTTGAATTACGAGAGTCGGCGTAGTGGGCTACACGATTAAACACGTGTCTTGTAAATGCCAGTTCATTACATTTGACCAGGTGTGGCCTTTAAGGCGCATTACCAGTTTTTTTTAAGGGAGACTTGGGCCGTCCTTAATTACCACGGAACCATTATTCATTTTCCGTTCCCTTGTCGCGAGGAACATTCTTGTTCGGGGTTTGGGCCGTGACACTGGCACACAGCGACCTATTTGTAATGCCGCACGATCTTTTCACATCCAATTTGAGCGTAGAGCAGATTTGGCAACGCCCAGGAGAAATTAGCGCTGGCTGCGAGGGTTCTGCCGTCATTTACATGTAAAGGGAACGCGGAGCGGTGGTGCAGCGGTTAGCGCTACGCTGCGCCTACGAACCCGGCGGCCCGAGTTCGATTCCTGCTCACGGCCACCAACACCGGTGACGATTATCTGAACCGATGCTAGGCCTCCCCAAGGTCAACTAGGCCTCTAATGAGTTCCTGGTGTGGTGTGTAAACATTGCCGCTGGGGAGACAAAGGTGGCCGGGCGTGATGTTGGCCACCCACCCCCTCATGTGCCGTGCTCGGCTTTATCGGTACTCGCTAACAGCACTTGCCCCAACAGTTTGTTCAGGCTATATGGGGGATCTTTGTCTTTGCCGTGTGTGCTCATTGTAAAAACAGCAGCCTCTGAACACGGGACACTTAATTTTAATGCAGAAAGACAGCATATACAAACTCATCATACATTGTTGTGGGTAGAGCATTACGGGTAAACGTATATATAAGCAGAACTCTTGTGCCGCCATGTGTCTATCCAGACCAGTTCTGCATTATCCAGCAGCAGGATTTGTTTGAGGAAGAAAACTCTGGACTGGTTTCGACCCGCTGAGCCTCATCAGCAGTGCGAGCCTAAATCTGCATAATTGCTCATATTTGATGCCTATTTTTATAAATGTATGTACCGTATGTATGTTGAACTTCTTTCAAACCGTACGTAACCAACCATGCTAATCTACACCTGCATTGAGACTAAATGAAAGTTTCAATGTACACCCTGTACATAAGTACAGGGTGTACGTAAGTACGTAAGTACAGGATGTGTCAGTGTGGTGGCTCAGCTGAGCTTAGCGTAACCGGAATGTCTGTCTGAATGAGTCTGTTTTCGCGTCCAGTTGATGGACGTGACAATGATTCATAACTGAGTTTCGAGTTTGGATCAAGTCGCGTGAGTAAGATGTGTGTCGTACACCCTCCGCCACCCAACACGGCCATTAATAAAGTTATCACGTGAACAAACGTGCCAATTTATGACTGCTGTTCACATGACGATCACTTTTTTAAATCCTTTATATTAAGTTCACTTGCTTGCTTGCTTAGGACCATGCAAATCTTTCGGTCGTTTTTTAACCCACTTCCCTTGATCCAATCGAGCTGACATTTTCCACACAGACTCGTTGTGCGTGACAATTAATGTTCGTGAAATTTTTTTTCCAAAATTTTACACTTTTTAAGACAAAAATATTATATTTAATTACCAATTGCTTAATGCTGCCATGCAATCATCTGACCCATAGATGGCAGCCATCTCAAGCCAGAGGACGAGAGCACTCTAGCCGCCACGCATATAAAGGATTTATAGTGAAAAACTTTGTTTTTACGGGTTATACTTGTTAATTGACCGTGTCAGGTGGTGGAGTGTGTGGGACAAAACATTTTGCTTATACAGCGATCCACCCACAAACCTATTATGGATGATAACATTGGTTGTGAGAGCCTGCTCCGTGTTTAATGGACGTGAATATAGAGTAGTACCCCAAATTAACGTCTCCTCATTTTATGTAGTTTTGCAAATACGTCGTCACCTTATTAACACCGCTACCTGATTTGCGTCGCCTCATCCCCACACTCACCTCGCTGACATCACCGTCCATCCTTTCTAGTATCCGTCGCCTCTCAGCCTTCGCCTCCCACCTACCCTGTACACGAGCTACTTTGCGTCGTGCGTAAAGGAGTGTTCTGTGCTGTAGGGCACAATATATTATTCACGTACGGTATTTCGGTGATTTGGAAAAATCGGTTCGAATATTCGTCATCGCGCCTTCCAGGAACGCGTCCCCCGACGAAAACCGGGGGTAGTGCTACATCGCAGTACACATTGCGGTTCAGTGCTGCGTCGCTTTCTTGAAAGGACAGTAGTGCTGCCCAGCAATTGGAGAGGGCATGTGGAACTGATGGTGGTCAATAGCCACTCGTTATGTAAATCCCCGACTGCGCATCGATCCCAAGCGAGGCCACTGAGCTACGGAGAGCGTACGGTTCGCGGGCGGCAAGCCGTCATTGCTGCGTCGTTTACGACTTGGAAAAAAATATCGTAAAGTTTTATTTCAAATACGTTTTATATCAGGAAATAAAATATGTACGTAAAAAATAAATACATGACCGTCAGTATCATTATGATACGACGATATTTTTGCAAATGGTACAATTTTTATTATCTTATATATTGTGCGATACACGGTAGTGTCGCCATTCCGCGGCACCCCTGGTAAACGCTCCAACGTGTCGGCATCACCTCAACGAATATATTTCCCTCAACTGTTGCTCGTTAGTGGCCGTGCAGGGACACACGAGTACTGAAGCTACCCTGCTGTGAGATCGACCCGTCGGGTAAAGGCGCAGCCCCGCAACTGCCTGCTCGCGCCACTGCCAGCGGCAGGGCCCCCACGATAGGGAGCCGTGCGGGTTCGCACTGCGCCACCACCACCACCACCTCGCTGTACAAGCGCTCACGACGCGCGACGTGAGCCCGCAGCGCCGGCGCTGTGCTCCCGCTGAGCCCTCGCAGCTGCTGCCTGTGCTTACCACGAGCCGAGATGGTGCACTGAGCCCGGATTACACTTCCCGCACCGCGCCGGGTGCTCCAAACAAGCGGGCGTGACGTTCGCGCTCTTCAGGACCTCGCGAGCGCTCGCCGCTCCATTTTTGTTGTGCCTTCGAATGAAAGTGACTTTGCGTCCACTCGCTTGGGCAGGCCCCTTGTCGGTTGCGTTCCACTCAAGGGTGCCCCCGCCAGATTTGAAAGTGTCCGAACGGATGTACCTCAGCCTGGCCTAAAATAGACTCTTCCAATCACACTTTATTGCATTGCTAACTCAATCATCCGGTTCTGTTGACTTACCACTTTGCATTCAATTCAATATAGCTACGCTGCACTCAATCTTGACCTTTAACTACTGGACGAATTACCTAAAAAAAATGCGCGAGTTTTTTGTTCCAAGCGTATCCAACTGCCCAGGTCTTCGTAACATTTTGTCATTCCCCCGCACCTCCGATTAGCACGGTTGGCGACGTTGCGGTGCACAAGAAGTTCGACGTACACACGCGCGCAACCTCTGCGGCCGCGCGCGGTGCGGCGTGTGTGTGCCGCCAATTCTGCCGAGTCTTCCTCTCTTGGCGTAGCGAGCGATGCGCTCGTGCCGATTCCTCTCCCCTTGGTCGTCCTCAAGCTACCGTGCAAATCCCCGTGCCACCCGTCGCGACAGTCCGTGGACTGTGTGTGTGTTTTTTAAAATTATCGCTGTGCTTTTATCCGAGTGCTGCTACTCTTCTACCGCAAGTGCCACGGCCACTATTCCCCTCAGCGTTCTCTCGCTCAATGCGCCACCCACGTTGAGCACTCGATCTGCCAGACCGACTGTTTCACCTCGCCCACACCGTGTTCATCCACCACACTGCAGTCACAACAACACACTTACTCACCCATCCACTCACTCGCTCACTTGCTCACCCGCTCACCAAATCCCTCGCTCACCTGCTCACCCACTCACTCACTACACTGCAGGTCACAACAACACACTCACCCATCCCATACCTGCCAACCCCTTATCCGTGCCCTGCCTTGTTACAGACCAATTCAGACCTTATGGGTCACCCCGTACCCTTACAAATCTCATCCTATGAAGTCCCATCACAAGGGAGAAACAAAAACAAATAGACAAAACAAATCTTTTTGCCCATGTTCAAATGGCTGTACGCTTTACAAACCTGGGGTAAACCGTATGGGCTGACGGGTATGCCATCCACTCACCCATCCACTCACCCATCCACTCGCCCATCCACTCACCCATCCACTCACCCATCCACTCACCCATCCACTCACCCATCCACTCACCCATCCACTCACCCATCCACTCACCCATCCACTCACCCATCCACTCACCCATCCACTCACCCATCCACTCACCCATCCACTCACTCATCCACTCACCCATCCACTCACCACACTGGCAGTCACAACACTTCTCTTTCAGCTTCTTCCCTCGCACGGCTCCACTTTGGAATTCCCTCCCATCGTCCCCTCCCCCCCAAGCCCCCACAACCGCGATGGCGCTGTTCGCTGTGTGCCGCTTGACGTTTTGGGTCTCGGCAACTCTTGTTTAGACAAAAACGCCACCCGCTGGACTACCGAACGCGTGACTCGCAGGTGCCAAACGATAGAGCCGCTCGCATCCTCCAGTCCCTCCGCTGACATCCGTCACGAGCTCGTCCACCGCAGCGCGGAGTGATTCTCTGGGACGCCGTGAGCCTGCACGCTGTTGCAGCGGCTCCTCACAGCCTCCAACCTCCTGTCCATCGGCACCCCCTACACACAGCCCGCAGAAGTCTTCTTGTTGTTGTTCAGATCTCAACCAGTTAGTGCGCCCCCATGTCTCCGATCGCTGTCGCTGTGTGTGTGTGTAAGTCTCTATGTCTTTGATCACTGTCGCTGTGTGTGTGTGTAAGTCCCCTTGTCTCTGTCTCTGATAGCTGTTGCTGTGTGTGGGCGTGTGTGTGTAAGTCTCCATGTGTCTGATCACTGTCGCTGTGTGTGTGTAAGTCTCCTTGTCTCTGATCACTGTCGCTGTGTGTGGGTGTGTGTGTAAGTCTCCATGTCTGTGATCACTGTCGCTGTGTGTGTGTAAGTCCCCTGGTCTCTGATAGCTGTCGCTGTGTGTGGGTGTGTGTGTAAGTCTCCATGTGTCTGATCACTGTCGCTGTGTGTGTGTGTGTGTCCTTGTCTCTGATGGCTGTGTGTGTGTGTAAGTCTCCATGTCTTTGATGGCTGTCGCTGTGTGTGTGTGTAAGTCTCCATGTCTCTGATGGCTGTCGCTGTGTGTGTGTGTAAGTCTCCATGTCTCTGATGGCTGTCGCTGTGTGTGTGTGTGTGTAAGTCTCCATGTCTCTGATGGCTGTCGCTGTGTGTGTGTGTGTGTAAGTCTCCATGTCTCTGATGGCTGTCGCTGTGTGTGTGTGTAAGTCTCCATGTCTCTGATGGCTGTCGCTGTGTGTGTGTGTAAGTCTCCATGTCTCTGATGGCTGTCGCTGTGTGTGTGTAAGTCTCCATGTCTCTGATGGCTGTCGCTGTGTGTGTGTGTAAGTCTCCATGTCTCTGATGGCTGTCGCTGTGTGTGTGTGTGTAAGTCTCCATGTCTCTGATGGCTGTCGCTGTGTGTGTGTGTAAGTCTCCATGTCTCTGATGGCTGTCGCTGTGTGTGTGTGTGTCCTTGTCTCTGATGGCTGTCGCTGTGTGTGTGTAAGTCTCCATGTCTCTGATGGCTGTCGCTTGTGTGTGTGTGTGTAAGTCTCCATGTCTCTGATGGCTGTCGCTGTGTGTGTGTGTGTAAGTCTCCATGTCTCTGATGGCTGTCACTGTGTGTGTGTGTAAGTCTCCATGTCTCTGATGGCTGTCGCTGTGTGTGTAAGTCTCCATGTCTCTGATAGCTGTCGCTGTGTGTGGGTGTGTGTGTAAGTCTCCATGTCTCTGATAGCTGTCGCTGTGTGTGGGTGTGTGTGTAAGTCCCCTTGTCTCTGATCGCTGTGGGTGTCGTCAGTGTGACGTGCCTCTGACGCGTGTGGAGGTGACCCCGCTCGGCGTGCTGCCAGCGCGAATCACCGCCACGTCACGGACTACAGAGAGCGTCAAAATCAGCTTTGGGAGGATGGGGACATCTATACTGCAAACCTCTTTGATTGGGTCTTCCTCTGCCTGCAAATGTGCGGAGTTCTATAATTTTGAGTTGAATGAAAATTGGTTCTTGACTGTTGATGAGCTTGGAGTTTTCTTGTGTTGAACCAACTTGGCTGAAATTATTGACGTTCACAAGGACGTTTGGCTGATGGGAAGTGTTAAAAAATACTTAATTTTCTTTTTCACTTGGAGCAACAGATATGTGAAAGAGGCAAAATTGTCTATTTATTTGGTTACAGATAACAGGATCGTTTGTGGAAAACACGCCGTACGGATAACAGGAAACACAGAGAGTCGATTTATTTGGTGTAGTTAACGTTGATACCCTGACTGGGGTGTGGGTCCAGTGAGCTGCCTCTGGGTAACAGGTCATGCTGGATACGCAATACCGACCGCATCCCAGTTTTCGGGAGTGGAATAATTTAATTGGTCACACTAGAAGGCACGCATGACATGGTCTGCCCCACTCATTAATTCCAGCCCTCCTCGCCGAGCCAGCCTGAAGCTGTCACCTCTGCCCCTCTTGGTATAGCTCTCACGATTCGTAGCTCTGCCTCATTTGCTCAGGTTTTTTTTCCAAAGTAAAAAGTAAAGGCGCGGCCCTGCAACTGCTCGCTCGCGCTGCTGCCGGCAGATGGGCCTCCACTGGAGGGAGCCCTGGAGAGAGCCCCTCACTCGACAGGGAGCTTTTGGCCTCATCTTCCACGCTGGCCACACGTGTTTAGAAGAGGCAGGAGTACCCACGCTTTGCCACGGCACGCACGCCCTGCCGATCGACCAACTGCGGCCTAAACATTTCTCTGGCTGGGTAGATAGAGGCGGGGGGGGGGGGTTTAGGAATCTGTTCTTACAACCGTCGCGCCCGGGAGATCGAACCCGGTGACGTCTTGATGGCAAGTCCAGCGCGCTGACCATGACACCACTGTGACAGCATCCCCTTGTGTGTTCCGCCAACACTCACACCTCCGATTAGCACGGTTGGCTACGTACGGTGCGAAAGAAGTTCAATATGTGTGCATACCGACGCGATAGTGGTCTACCAGCGGCCACACGAGCTGCGTATCCCATAAGCTACGTTGAGAAGCACGTCACATTCGATCATCGATCCACTGCTGGATGAAGGCCTCCCCAAGCCGTCGCCTTCTCTTCTAATTCTTCCATGTAATCATATAATTAATAAAATATTTTGCCAGGTAAGGCCCACTGAGCTATATAGCACCTTTTTCAGAAGCGACCTGGCCACAGTTGATAGCTCAACCAAGTGACTTATCACGTGGACATGTATCGTATTTCATATGCTTGCATCGTATTAAGCAATGGCCGCAGTGCTTATCAGTGATGAATGTTCCCGTGCTATTCACAGCTCCGAGTGTAAACGTGCCTGCTTGATCCTCAGATTGCACCCTACTTTAACGAGCCATGTCAACATTTCCCAGTCCTCATGCTCTGCACGCTTATCTCAGTCAGTGCCGTCTGTATTTAGCCCCCCCTGTTTGCTTGGACAATTTTCCAGGAACAGTTTAATCTGCGTAATGCATGTACGTATGTTTCTTGAACTTCTTTCGCGCCGTACGTAGCCAACCGTGCTAATCGGAAGTGTAACCAGCAAGGAGGAGTCTCGTTTGCAAGGGTGACCTGGGTCACGAAAATGACAAAGAAAAACAAATAGAAATAAAAGCAAAAAGCAGAACAAAATTATAAAAAACAAAGTGCACGAACGTAAGGATTATTAAATAAAATACGTTTCCGACATTTTTGCCGCACTAGGAGATTGTGCACGGATTAAGGTGTCTCTTCTTGGCGCTTTGCCGCATTGCTTTTTATGATCAAGCCCAGCTCTCAACCCGCCACACCTCTGTGTGGCACAAGTTACTGAGACGCATCGTGGGGAGTAGAGGAAGAACATATTACAATACCAGTAAAGGGGGTGCCACTGTGGCTAGGAGATGTTAACTACCTTGCCTGGTATGTCTGCTGTATATTTGGAGTTTGCGTGTCTCTCTCTCGTCGCGGTTGTGTGGATTTTTCTCCGGGTCCTCCGGTTTATCCCTCCATATAGCTCGGTGGGCCTTACCTGATCAAATAAACATAGTTTAGCTTTTTAGTTTAGGTTTTAGTTTTCAGCGGTGCAAAATTATGCAACGGTGCGGGTGAAGGACAACAAACGCAACACAAAAACAAATTCTAAAAGACAATGAGTTTTCAATCTAGATAATTTCAAAGTGGCTTCCTAATATCGTGAGGAAGAGCACGTTCCAGACGGTCGCGGTGACCACCGTCTTCACAGAGCTTTTTGCTGCACGGCACCGAGCAGGGGGCGCTCAATCGGTTGATGCGGAATGCGTGACGGCGGGATGTGCGATCACGTTCTCGTCACTGATGTTGGGAGCTCTCGCGTGATGAGCTGTGGATGGCATCGGCGTAACTGGGGGGGGGGGGCGCAGTGGTAAGATGTTAACTCCCTCGCCTGGTATACAGAAGGTTATGGGTTCGATTCCGATCCTGACGGAGTTTGCGTGTCTCTCTTTCTCCCCGTGGTCGCGTGGATTTTTCCCCGGGTCCTCCGGTTTTTCCCTCCACATTTAGAATCAATATCACGCGTTTAGAGCGTTTGGCTGCTGCTATAATTGTCCGCGTGATAAGCCACTTCATTGGGCTATGATTTGTGTCGCCAGGTCACTTCTGTAAGAAGAGCTAGATATAGTTGAGTGGGCCTTACCTGGTTAAAATAAGAAAAACTGTTTATAGTTCTAACTGGGCTCTCTGCACGTGTGTGTGTGTGTGTGCGTTGCAGGTCACAGGACAGCGGCCGTCACCGTGAACTCCCGCGACACCAACCCCATCGTGCGGGAGTACGAGCGTAAGTGGCCCTCTGTCTCTCCCAACTCGCAACGCGTACAGAGATCCCCCCCCCCCGTGTAGCCTTAACAGCCTGCAGGGGCAAGTGCTGTTAGCGAGTAGCACCTGTGAATGCTGGCGCGGCGCACGAGGGGGCGGGTGGCCAGCACCACGCCCGGCCGCCTTTGTCTCCCCAGTGGCGATGTTTGCACACCGCACTGGGTATTCATTTCAGGCTAAGTCGACCTATGGGAGGCCCAGAACCGGTTCAGATAATCGTTACTCGTGTCGGCTGTGAGTGGGAAACGATCCCGAATCTGCCGGGTTCGTAGCGCAGCGCGCTAAGCACTACACCTCCGCTCTCCCACACACGCACGCACGCACACACACGCACGCACGCACACACAGATCTGAACACTCCAGCATCACCCCGCTCCATCGGAGGAGGCGTGGTGGCTGTTTAGAAAATGGAACAGCTTTTTGCGTAACTGGGCACCCTGGTAACGACTGGCTTCGGGCTGTCAGCAGAGGTCTCTCGCTTCACATCGCGTGAGCGATGGCCTCGTTCCGTCGGCTGCGAAATGCCGTGTGGAAGCTGTCGCCCGGCTGTCGATCCTCGTGAAGTCGTCCATATTTCTAACCGCGGTCGTTTCGTCATGCGCGCACACGGTGTGGGGTGTGCACCTTTCTCCAAGAGCGTTTGACGCGGGATAAAAATAAACGTCGGCTGTGCCGCCCACGCTCCCTTCCTGGCTTTATCTGGGACGAATCGTTTGAGGCATTCAGGGAAACTGAAGTGACCTTGACAGAGTGTGAATTGTTTTCCTGGGGCAGGTCGGGCTGCGCCGACTGGGTGTGTGGCCCGCGGTTTGGACCGTGGCACTGCCAGGCGCTTTCATGTATTTTGTATGTACGTTGAACTTCTTTCGCGCCGTACGTAGCCGACCGCGCTAATCGGAGGTGCGGGAGAAGGACAACAAACATAACACAAAAAGCGGTTCTCAAGAATTGAGTTTTCAATCTAGATGATTTAAAAGTGCATAGCTCCAGTAGTTTCCTAATTTCGAAAGGAAGAGCTTTCCGGATGGCCGAATAAGCGCACCTGACTGTGTTCGATTGTTCGTGGTTCTGCTCCGGCAGGCTGCCCTGGTCATTTCTGCAGGTGTATTCACCATACAAGCAAGCGCTATTTGCTTCGAATCGAAACCTGTGGTTGTGTTGCCACGGTGGCTGCGCAGTGGACGTTGGTGCTTGCTGTTGTTGTTGTGTGTGAGCGTGTGTGATGATGACACGTGCCAATGTCTTGCAGAGGTGACCCTGCACTGCCAGTACCAAACGGTGAGCGTCAGTCCGCGCGTCGAGTGGAAGAAAATCAAGGGAGACGAAAAGAACTTTGTGTTCTTCAACGGGCAGATTACAGGTGCGCTCGATAAAAATAATTATCTAGATAATTATAATAATCTTTATTATTATTATTGCTTATTTACCCAGAAAAACCACTTCGAGCCCATAGACTCGTTTTCTTGAGGGTCCCGCTACATCGGGATGTTTTTGGCCAACACCAATGACGTTGCGTGTGCTTAGCTATGGGAGGAACACCAAAGAACCCAGAGGGAACCCATGCAGAAGAGCGGGAGAACATACAGACTCCACATGCAGAAAGTCACCCAGGTTGGGAATCTATGAGTCCACAATTATTTATGTATGTTGAACTTTTTTCGCACTGTACGCAGTCAACCGTGCTAATAGGAGGTGTGGAGGAAGGACAATAAACTAAACACAAAAATCAGTTCTAAATAAATTAAGTTTCAATCTTGATTATTTAGAAGTCCGTTGCTCCGGTGGCTTAATATCGGAAGGAAGAGCGTTCCAGACTGCCGCAGAAGCACACATGAAAGCGCACGATGCGATGACCTCAATGTGTTGTTCGGCAACCAGAAGCTGATTCTACGTGACTCTAGTTATTCACTCACCCGTGTTCAGCCACCTCATTATCACTCTTCTATCACTACTAGTACTGAAACTGCTATAGTTCCTGTTCCTGTTAAATTTTTATTTAAAGCTTTCGTGACTACAGGGATTCATATTCTTGGTTCTTTCGGTAAATTCACGTAGAAGGGAAATAATAAAATAATAAAAATATAAAACAATAAAAATTCTCACGACGTTTCGACTGCAACACAAGCAATCATCATCAGGTGTGAAATCCACAGCAAGATGATGATTGCTTGTGTTGCAGTCGAAACGTCGTGAGAATTTTTATTGTTTTATATTTTTATTATTTTATTATTTCCCTTCTACGTGACTTTACCGAAAGAACCAAGAATATGTTCCTGTGAACTTTCATTCATTGATTCCTCCAACAATGTTTAGGACTCTGTCTGCCAGACTGGCTGTTTTGGCTCCTCCACACTGTGTTCAAAGACAAAGATCCCCCTTATAGCCTGAACAGACTGTTGGGGCAAGTGCTGTTAGCTAGCACCTATGAAGGTCGGCATGACAGACGAGGGGTTGAGTGGCCAGCACCACACCCGGCCGCCTTTGTCTCCTGAATGGCACCATATATTCATTTTGAGGTTGATTCGACCTAGGGGAAGTCCCGGACCGGTTCAGATAATTGTCACTGGTGTTGGCCGTGAGTGGGAATCGATCGCGGGTCGCCGGGTTCGTAGTGCAGTGCACTAACTGTGACACCACCGCTCCCCAACACACTGACACACTTACTCATAAAACTGCTCGCCCACTCACCCACCTGCCCACTCACCACTCTGCAGGTCACCCCACTTCTCTCTCCGCTTCTTCCCTTGCACTGCTCCATTTTGGAACTCCCTCCTTCCCATCGTCTCTTCCCAAGCTCCCGTAATAACCTCGGCTCAATCCCAGAAAGCGTGTGTCAACTGATATCTCCCGCAGTGTCTTTAAGTCGCGTTGCTTGTTTGCTCGCCACTTAACGTTTTGGGCCAAAGGGCCTTGTGGTCAGCAACTGAGTTTTGCAAGGAAACATTTTACAACAGCGACTTCTATATTGAATTTCTGTTTCTCCGTTGGCAATGGAGCTGCCTGTAAGTCGCCTCTCAGTGAATGACTGCGTTCGAACCGAAACCGTAACAGTTTACAAAAAAACCTTCCCCTTTGACCCGCTCGTTTATTTTTGGAATTTACAGTACCGAGGCGACGGCACACACGGCGCTCCGCTGCCCGTGCGTGATCGTGCGCCGTAGGCGGTGACTGCGGTGTCGCTGCTGCTGCTGCTGCTGCTGCTTGCGTTCCTCAGTGCCATGTGGCGCAAACAATTTGCACCTCCGTGCGCTTTCAGCTCCCCGAGATGCCATTTGAAGGTGCGAGCCACTGGGTGAGTTGTAGACCCAGTTTGTAAACGTAAAAATTAACACGGCTTAATTGTGAGGATTTTTTTTTTTACTTCTCACATTTTTGCACTTGGTTAGCAAGCTCCGATTGTGAAAGTGATAATGAATACCAGAGTTATCTCCTCACTTAATTAAAGGAAGTACATTGAGTTCATTGAAAGTGTACTCGCATTTAATGATTACGATGAATGCTGATTTAGTCTGTTTGGTGTTTGTGCTGCTGTTACAGTGCAGGGCGATCATTGCGAAGGAAGTTGCTGTGTCTCGTAGATGCAGTCTGCGGTAGGTTTAGAGTCGGGGGGGGGGGGGGCAATGCTGCTGCTGTGTGTGATCCCAATTGAGTTATTTGCAGGCAATATTTTAAATTTGTCAGATTTGGACCGAGTCGCTCCCGGCACACAGTGGCCAACGCTGTCTGCAGATTGATTTTTTTTTGTTGCACTGAGAATGTATTTTCCAGCACCTAGTGCATGCAAGACGTTAGAACACGTGACAAGCAAACGGAGCGAGTGGAGCGAGACGAATGGACAAATTTCTTTAAACCTCCTGCGTCAAAGCTTAAAGTGCTGACACTGGGAGGTTGAGGAAGTGGGTGGGGGGGGCTCACTGGGAAATGTCCGCTGAGTTTTAACATCCACTGTGAAAGACGCGTTCAAAGGAATGTGCATTAACGCGTGACTGTTTTTTTTAATGAACTTTTATTTTACCAGGTAAGGCCCACTGAGCTATGTAGCTCTTATTCTGAAGCGATCTGGCCTCAAATGATAGCTCAACGAAGTGGCTTATCATGTGGAAATCTATAGCAGCCAAAAGCTCAAAACGATTAGCATGGTTGGTTACGTACGGTGTGAACGAAGTTTAACATACATACGTACACATGTTGATTGTAAATGTGGAGGGAAAACGTCTAGCACCCAGAGAAAAATCCACACGACCACAGGGAGAACATGCGAACTCCAAATATACAGGCGTCAGGGTCGGGATCGAACCCGCGACCGCCTGTATACCAGGCGAGGTAGTTAACATCTGCCCCTGCTGAGCAAAGGCCTCCCCCAATCTCTTCCATCCCCTCCTCTCCTCGGCCGCTCCTCTCCAGCCGCGACGTCTGAACTCTGCGACGTCGCCTCCCCGCTCCTACTGCTGCTGCCGTCTCTTCCGGCGTCTCCCTCTCCGCCTTGTGCCGTCGCTCGGCCTCCTCCACTGCGTAGTTCACCACAGCTCGGCTGCGTGCGCGACGCCGATTTGCGCGCGTGCAGGTGACCTGAAGGACCGCGCGTACATCGCCGACGTGGCCCGGGCCTTCAACGCCTCGGTCACGATCCTCAACGCCTCGCGCAGCGACACGGCCACCTACCGCTGCGAGGTCCTGGCCACGCAGGACGCCAAGTCCTTCGACGAGATCGAGATCAACCTGGTCGTGCAAGGTGCGCCGCGCCCGCGCCGCCGCTCCGTGTTTTATATTTTTTTTTTGCGGCCGCGTAGGTTTCCCTGCAAATTTGCAACGCGCGCAGTTTTAGTTCGCTGTCGGACAGAGGGAGATCGATGCAGTGGCGCGGGGAACTACAAACCTTGCGGGGAATGCAGCCTGAACCGTACGGTTGCCCAATAGTTGCCCGAGCTCTGTGGCCCTATCCTGGGATGTTTGGCCAACTCCGTGGCGAGTGTTCACGCACGTGGGAGGAACCCGGAGTGCCTGGAGAGAACCTACGCGTGCGAGGGGCCTAATGCTCACTCCCCATGCCGATGAAAACGAATGGAAATTAATCCACCTTGCTGTACTGCCATCAAACCGTGGTAAGCCGGGAGATGCTGCACGGCGCTCCGGTGCGTGTTGTGGTTGTGCCGCGCGATGTCTGATGGGTCGTACCACGTGCTGTGATGGTCAGCATACTGTACTTGCAATCGATCTCCCGGCAGTATAAATGTTTACGCCACTAGATCGCCGCATGTGGTGCCAAGATGGTAACATCCTCGCCTGTTAAACAGGAGCTCGTGGGTTTTATCCTGACCCTGATTCCTTCATATTTGGACTTAGCGTGTTCTGCCTGTGGTTTTACCGTCCACATTTAGAATCAACATCACGTGTTTAGAGTATGTGGCTGCTAGAAATGTCGCCCTGATAAGCCACTTCGTTGAGCCATTATTTGTGGCCAGGTCGTTTCTGAAAAAGAGCTGCATAGCTCAGTGGGCCTTACTTGGTAAAACAACAAGTGAGTAGGTGGGCCACGCTCCAGTGGGGCTCTCTGGATAGAGCTCCCTTTAGCGGAGGCCCCTTGTGCCATCATTGGCGCAAGCGAGCAATTGCAGGGCTACGCCTTTTCCACCTCTTGTTGTTTCTTCGTCAATGCCGCCATGCATGGCACTCTTCTTTATAACCTCTAACATTTAGAAATTCCCAGGCATGGTCCCGCGGCGCTTTGCTTTGTTGGCGTTCCGTCGCATTGCCGGGTCTACGTCGCGTTGCCGGCTCTGCGTCGCGTTGCCGGCGTTATGTCGCGTTGCCGGTGTTATGTCGCGTTGCCGGCTCTGCGTTGCGTTGCTGGCATTACGACGCTTTGTCGGCGTTCCGTCACGTTGACGGCATTGATTCTGCTCTTTGCTGTCGCCGGCGCTCGGCAGTGAAGCCCGTGACGCCACGATGCGTGGTGCCAACTGCGGTCACCACCGGGCGCTCTACCGAGCTGCTGTGCCAGGAGTCGGAGGGCTTCCCCATCTCCACGTACCAGTGGTTCCGCAACGGCGATCAGGTGCCCCTCGACCCCAAGAGCAGCCTCAAGTTCTCCAACTCCTCGTACCGCCTCAACGTCAACACCGGCAGCCTGGTACGGGGAGGCCCGTCGCGACCCCTTCGCTCGAGGGGCGCAGTGGGCGGCGCGCTATCGGAAAGGGTCACGAGTTCAAATCAGGGTTGGGGTTTCACTCGACCCAATGTCCCACGAGTGCCGCTCTGTGACAAATTCAACATCGGTTGTGTTTTGGATGGACGCACTCCCGCCATAAGAATGCAGAATTTCCACCAATGGCTCGGCTATAAATGGGAGGTGAGCCCTGTCCGCCTGCTCATTTTGCACAGGAAATTGCTCGGCCGTAAGGATGAGCCACGTTTCTGCGCTCGCTGACGCGCTGGTGTGGTCCGTGCACGTGACGCCCCTGTGGGGCGAGGCGGGCACCGGCTCGATGTGCGCGAGTCCTCGATGTCTGCGCGCCCCCTGCGGCCGTGACCGTACTTGCGGTGCCACGGGAGGGGCTCTGCTCTCGGTGGCGAGATGTGAACTGCTTCTCCTGGTATGCAGGAGGTCGTGGGTTCGATCCCGACCCTGATGCCTGTATATTTGCATGTCTCTCTCTCTCTGTCTCTCTCTCTCCCCATGGTCGTGTGGATTTTTCTCCGTGTCCTCCGGTCTTTCCTTACACATTTTGAATCAACACGCATTCAGAGTATTCGCCTGTAAATTTCCACGTGATCAGCCACTTAGTTGGCTTAGTTTGTGGCCAGGTAGTTTCTAAAAAAGAGCTGTATAGCAGCTCAGTCGGCCTTACCTGGTAAGATAAAAATAGGTTCAAATAGTTCAGTGGTTTGGCGGTGGCGCGGACCAGCAGTGGCATTCCCGCCTCTTGTTGTAGGGATTGGCGGTTCGAATCCCACAGGCTGCCCTGGTCATTACTGTGGGAGTACTGCACATAACAAAAATTCACGCTGTCCGCTTCGACGCCATTTATAAACAGGAGGCCGCTGCGTGCCGGTGTCACGGTCGAAATTTTGGCAAATTAGAAAAAAATGTTGGGTGAAACTACTGCAGACAGACCGTGTCTGTGAAACGCAGCAGTGAGGGCCTTGCGACGACCGCCCCCGGAAGAGCGCGTGCTAAGTCAGTCCCAGCGGCAGGGAAGGGCACGTGTGTGAACCGTCACGTCTAACCCCCCCTCCTCTCCTTCCACGTATGTACGCAGACGTTCAGCGGCGTGCGCCCCATGGACACGGGGAACTACTACTGCGTGGCCTCCAACCCCGCGGGGAGCGCCCAGTGCTCGGCACAGCACATGGAAGTCAGTAAGTGTCCGCAACCTCCAGTTAGCAGAGTTGGCCATGTAACGGTGCGAAAGAGAAGTTCAACGTACATACACACACATACGTACGTCAGCAGCATCTCTGTGTATCCCGCCTGACTGTGCCAGGCCGCGCGACTCTCATGCTGCGTTCCCACAGTCACTGGATAGCGAGCCAGTTCGGTTCGTGAGACACACCACTGAGTGGGTTCGACACAGATTCCCACGGTCGCCTTCAAGTCTATACCGACCCAGAGTTTGATTACCAAAACATTTTAACTGATGTCCCTCCCCGCACGCACGCGCTCACACGGAGGCCTCGCCACGCCGGCCTTTCGCAGGGATCGCGTTTTGGCCGTATCATGACGGTCCTCTGGAGTCTCGTTCCCTCGGCTCGCAGCTCTTCTCTGGCCGAGGGAGGCGTTTTGACCTGCAGGGTGGTTGATGGACGCGGGGCACGGCTGGGACAAAATAGCCGCTGGGACAAGACAGTCTCTCTGCCAGACTGCCGAGGTGGATCTAGAATTTTCCCGAAACTTCAGATAAAAAATAATATGTCCCGACATATATAAACAAAACCATCGATGTACCTCTCTGGTGAATATTAATGAAATACCAATTTTTGGGATTCTCAAGGTGGGGGAAGGGGACAACCTCCCCTATCTACACAGCCCCCCCCCCGCCATCCTCCCCTCCTCCTTGGATCTGCCACTGGTAGACCGAGTGCCACACATTGGGGCGAAGAATCAATGAGTGACGTCAATGGAAATAGCAAACCAACCATGGTATAGTGGCAATAGAAGAATGATTGGGTTGTTAGGTTGTTGGGTTCTGACTGACCACCCGCGAGCGAGTCGCCCGGTGAGGCCCAGCGGTTGCTGGATCACAGAGCACCCCCCCCTGCTGCTGCGCTGCGTCGGTGCGAGCCCCCCCCTCCCCCCCCCCCTCCCCCCCTCCGGGGCCGCCCCGGGCGGCGTGGCCCAGCGAGCGCCTCCACGAGATCCTCACGGGCGACTTGCGCCTCGCAGATGACCTGAACGTGGGCGCCATCGTCGCGGCCGTGATCGTGGTGGTGCTGGTGGTGGCGCTGTGCGGAATTGCCGTCTGGTGGGCTCACAAGATGGGCTACTTCAAAAGTAAGCGCGGCCCGTCGGGTGACGCGTGACGCGCGGCGCTGTGGCCACCGCTGAGAGCCTGTGCACCCCCCTACCCCCCCTCTTCTTCCCCCCCCCCCCCGCTCCCTCCACTTTTTTTATTAAGTTCGTTTTCCCCTCCCCTCCCCACGCACCCCGCTCGCGGTCCCCACTCGGTGGCTTAGCGGCGAGCCCAATCTCTCCCCTTCTCTTAACCCAGGTGCACGGCGTTTGGGACTATGTCCGCGGAGTTTCTGTACCCCCGCCAGGGCTCCTATTGAAACAAACAAACAAATTATGCATAAATTAGCCTGCGCACGCCTTAGCGAGCTGTTTGGCTCCCGGCACTCGGAGCAAAACTTCGAACGTGGTGCCGACGCTGCACGACCTGGCGAAGCGGCGGGGGGAGCGCCGAGTGCCGTTTAACCGCCGAATCCTTTCACGTTCCGAGATGTCTGCAAGTTGCAGGGCGGGCGTCCCGTTCACCGCTGATTCTCGGAGCGCTGGAGCGGCTTGGCGTTAATGTTATTTAGAGAGGCGTGGCAGCGCCGCCCTTTTTAAGGACATTGCACTCATTGCAGAGAAGCGTGGCGACACGACCGCACTCTACGATAGCCGGCGCCGAACTGTGCCACAAGCCCTCCCACGTGACCTTGCGGGAGACTCGGTACTGAAGATATAGGGGATAAAGTTAGTAAAAAATGTATTCTAATTCCGTGCCAATGATGTACACGTACATCATCATTTCCCGCACTTCCGATTAGCACGGTTGGCTACGTACGGTGCTAAATAAGTTCAACATACATACATCGGAATGTACGTTATCAGAATGCAATTGGAAGAAAAACTGATGACGTATGTCATTGGAATGGGAAAGCGTTTAATGGACGTTTGATGAGCCACCATAACGGTTGTCGTCACCTCCCTTGGGGGGGGTGGGGGAGGGGGGGGCCACACAGTTTGACGGATGTGACACGAGGCCGCTTGGCCACGAACTTGGTGAGCTGCCGCCAGCCTGTGCCCGCGTGCCAGTGTCGGTGCTGTGCGCACAAATCCATTCATCGCCGGTGATGCCATCATGTTGGCTGCACGTCAACGTTGCCTCTGCCGAGTGGTGACTTCACGACATTATTTGGCTGCAATTCTGCCATGTCCTACCCAGCCGGTTACCTCTGTGAGAACCGAATTAATTAACCTCGTACTTACAGAGGAATTGCCTACATTGTAGACCGTTGTACTTACAGAGGAATTGCCTACGTTGTAGACCGTTGCTACATACGACCACAGGTTTTAGTTGGAATCCAGAAATGGGATAGCGTTGCATTGTGTCGGTCATTAATTTACAACATTGTGTTTTGTTTTCCCTCCCCATTTTCCAGAACACAAGGCTTCTTCAAGGTAAGATCTTCCTGTCGCAGCAGTGTGCCGTGCACGTACACACACATACATACATGTACACACACGTACATACACGTACACATGTGTACATACACGTATGTAGTGACATTGAATGAGTCACTAGCGCGTGGCGCTAGCAGATTGGTAGACAATGGGCAAGCAGCCCGCTCTTCCAGTTGGACCCGTGGGCCAAGCTCGGAGCCTTCTGGGGGATCCAGAGGGGGGCGTGGCCGAGGGCAGAGCCTGGCCACGCCGGGGAGTATAAAAGGCGAGCTCCGACTCACAGTCGGGGCTGCTGCTATCGGGAATGGAACTTGTCGTGCTGCTGTCGTCGTGGTCTTCGCCTCTTCAAGCTGTGGGTCTGGAAGCATGTTGGCTGTCCCGACCCGGTATGGAGTTGTCTCCTATAGCTGTGAGAGCCGGAATAAACAAGAGGGATAACGCCTCATACTAGTGTCTCTGAATTAGTAGACTACACATACACGTACGAACACGCACACAAACCTACATAAACGTACATACACGTACACACACATACAACAACAACCGCCATTCGCCACTAAGTGGCGCTGACGTCACCACGACGCTTGTGCCATGCCATGTGCACCTTGAGGCCACTTGAAGTGTCGAATGCCCACTGGTAGGAGGTCACGGGGCAGACCCAGGTGCCACGGGTCGACTGACTGAGATGACCGAGATGACTGGCTGATGCACCACCTGTGCCCCCTGCACACACATACAACAACAACCGCCATTCGTCACTAAGTGGCGGTGACGTCACCACGACGCTTGTGCCAGGCCATGTGCACCTGGCCTGGCACACACACACACACATATACGCACACACACGCATACACATACACACATGCATACACATACACACACGCACACACACGTACATACACGCATCCAAACTTCGCAGTCAAGCAGCAGTTGCACGCTTCGCTGTTCGAGGGACGGCGTGTTCGCGACAACTTCACATTCACTGGCACAGAAACTCAACTAAAGTTAGTTTTTTATTTACCAGGTAAGGCCCACTGAGCTATGCAGCTCTTTCTCAGACGCGACCTGGCCACTATCACAAACGATAGCTCAACGAAGTAGCTCGTCATCACCTAGATATGTATAGCAGCCACATACTCTAAACACGTGACGTTGATTCTAAATGTGGAGGGGAAAACCGGAAGACCCAGAGAAAAATCCACGCGACCACGGGGAGAACATGCAGACTCCAAATATACAGCAGCAGGCGTCAGGGTCGGGATTAAACCCACGACCTCCTGTATACCAGGCGAGGTAGTTAACTGCTCGCCACCTCCACGCCTACTGTGTCACCTTCTCAACGCTCGCGTGAGAGTCCACTGAACAGACTGTGCCTGGAATAGATGTAATGATTATCACCCCATTACCTTCTTAACCATTTCATCACGATAATATTATTATCACATGTTAAGTTTATGATCACCGCAACATTAAACGACAGGTCTCAGAGCATATGGTGCTGATTGTATTCTGAACGTAGGAAATGTACGCAATATGAACCGGGATTCATCTCTTGAAAGCGGATTGCCCTTGTTGCGTTGTTTCCCTTTTCAAAATCATATCATCGTGCAATGAGTGTCTCCTTATTAATATAAATTCTGAGTTAAGTCATTGATTCATTTTATTATTTTTCATTTGTGTAACAGTATCAAGTATTCTTTGGACCAAGTGTCAGTTGCATATTTAATGACTGGCACTCTTGTTTTAATTATATAAATAAGAGACTTGTTTGTATAAAAAAGTGTGTTTGTGTGTCGTTTAACGGTGTGTGTCAAATTAATTTGTTAAATACGAGATGTCAAAGAATCTGGACAATAATGCTGGCTTCTGTCATTGTGTTTGTTCAGCTTACCAATCACACACGAGACGAACCAAATACAGAATTACAATAAATGACAGGCACCTTCCAGCACGACAGGGAGTGCAGTGTGCAGTGTGCAAGGCTCAGAGCACCTAAAGCAGTAGTGCCTCAATAAACTCGCGCAATGGAGCGCGAGATGTTAACTACCTCGCCTGGCGTGCAGGAGCTCGTGGGTTTGATCCCAACTCTGACGCCTGCTGCTGTATACTGGAGTTTGCGTGCCTCTCCCGGTGGTCTCGGGGATTTTTTTCCTGGAGCTCCGGTTTTTCCCTCCACATTTAGCAACACGCGTTTGCATCTTCGATTAGTGTGGCTGGCTATGTACAGTGCGAAAGAAGTTCATCATATAGCACATACATACAAACATACGTTTAGAGTATTTGGCTGCTATACATTTCCGCGTAATAAGCCACTTCGTTGAGCTGTCATGTGGCCAGGCCACTTCAGAAAAAGATCTGCATATAGCAAGGTGGGCATTACCTGGTAATATATAAAAAAAAGTTTTAGTTTGGGTGGTGAAATCACCGTTCCTTTTTGGGCACGATGTCGCGCCCGTGCAATTAGCCGCTGGTTCTCCTCCGTGTGCTCCTCTGAGATCCTCAACGGCGCCTCCGGGCGGCCAGAGCCAGTGGCGACCTACTTACCTGGCTATTTGTGTTTAATACCAGTCCTCGTTCTTTAAAGTTTTGCAGCAAACTTTCTTTTTTGGCAAAACTATTTCGATTTCTTTAAAGGGATATGGTGTGAAGAAGAAAAAAACCCCTACATAATGTGATGAGTTATTTAGAGAGAAACTGGCGTGGCCTATAAATGCGAGCGCTGGGGAAGCAATAGGTGCCTACCCACAGCACTGGCGCTAGCATGTAAGTATGTTGAACTCCATTTGTATGTATGTATGTGGAACTTTTTTCGCACCGTAACGTAGCCAACTGTGTTAATCGCAGGTGCGGGGGAAGGACAACAATCTAAACAAAAAGAAAGTGAATGCAGAGATTAATATTATTGGTTCTTTCGGTAAAATCACGTAGAAGGGAAATAATAAAAAATTCTTTTATATTTTTATTATTTTATTATTTCCCTTCTACGTGACTTTACAGAAAGAACCAAGAATATAAAAAGAAAGTTCTAAATAAGTAAATTTTCAATTGTGGTTGTAGGCATGTACAATGAAGAGCGGTGGCACAGCGGCTCGCAACTGGTGCCGCGATTGTAGAAACCTGGGCTTCATTCCAGGCCAAATATAACATTTAGTGGCAATTTGTATCTGAACGTGTCACGAGCCGCTTCTCAGGTCGACTCAGCCTTGAACGAACGAGTTTCCGCTGCGGTCCGGTGAGCATCGGCGTGGGCAGTGCCCCCTCCCCCCCCCACTCCGTTGCGTGAATAGGCGCTCGCTAACGGAGCTGCCCTCCGCGTGGGCGTTGTACGCGCCTCCAGATACAGGTCTCCGCCGGACGCCCGCGGGAGAGGCTCCCTGCATTCCAAATCCAGACCTGCGGACGACGAGGTGCGTGCCCCCCCTCCCGTCCCTTCCCCTCCCCCCGATAGCCTCACAGCGAGCGCTTCGCTCCTTCCCCTGGAACTGGAGCGCCGCGGTGGCTAGGAGATGTTAACTACCTCGCCTGGTATGCAGGATGTCGTGGGTTCGATCCCGACCCTGACGCCTGCAGTATATTTGGAGTTTGCGTGTCTCTCTTCCCGTGTTCGCGTGGATTATTATTACAATCAACACGCATTTACAGTATTTGGCTGCTGCTATAAATGGGTATGGCCAACTTACAGATTGTGTACAAGCTTCCGATTGCAATATTCATCGTCATTTAAATTGAACTCGCCATCTTGTATGACAGTTCTAAAGAAGAGTATCAGGTATCCCAACTGTTGCTGCGATTTAAACAATGTTTTTGTATTTTGTCTTTTTTTTTCAGGGAGATTTCCGTCACAAGTCCTCGTTTGTCATCTAAGCCACAACAGCTGGGAATTTCCTGCGGAACTCATTATAATTATTTTCTTTCTTTTTTCCTTTTAGAAAAAGGGAATTTTCTTTTTGAAAGGAACTCGATGAATCTTAACGTAACGCTTTCTCCTTTTTGTTTTTGTACTAACGTAGATGAGTTACATTGAGCTTCACGGCGCACTAGACGATGAGAGGGTTGTCGACTAGAATAGGAGGAGGCAACGCGAACCACGGCCGCCCCACATCTGCCTACGACGTGACGTTGCACTGGAAGACTTTTTATGCGCGAGGAGGAGGTGGAGGCGGTGGTGGTGTGTCGTTTCAGAGATGCGAGAGCGGCCCTCCGGCACGCGATTGCTGGCCGTGCCATGGCTGGGTTTCCGCCATCGAGCTGCGCTAGGCGAGAGCGGCCGCACGTATTATTATTGTTGTTGTTCGGCACACGACGGTCCGACATTTCGCTTCCTCAAGGACGCTGCGGGAGGAAACGTCGGACATCGTGCCGGGCAACGCACCGTGCAACCTTAAAACGTGTCCGAGTGCTATGGTCGGGGGGAAACTAAAAACTCAAACCACCGCCTGGCCAAAATTATTTCCTGTGGCAGGTATTTACAACTTTTTGAGGTTCACCACCAGCCATAGGCACGTGATGGTCACTGAGATTGTTGTGGAAGGGAGTTTTAGTGTCAACACGTTTTTCTATTCCCATGCGGCTGTGTTTGTAGACAGTCTGCAGGCACCGGAGTCTGGTGGATGCTGCTGTGGCGGTAAAAATTTCGCGTTTGATGTCTTCTCGTCGTCGGCAGCGCAGAGTCGTTATAAACGTCGCCCCACTTGAAACTTTTAGAGCCTTGACAGTAACGCAAATAATCGAGGTTCAGCCGCAGCTCCACCCTCCACTGCGTGCCGAGGCCGCTCGCAAAACCAAACAAGTTGAACTTCTTTTGCACCGTACGTAGCCGACCGTGCTCATCGGAGGCACCACGCCAACGTCAGTATTTCCCACGCGCCATTCCTCGCACCCCGCCGCCCACCTCTGCAACTTGCCCTCGGTTACACCTTGCACGCGCCCGCTGATCGGTGAATGGCTCGCCCGGACGATGAGTAACGGTGAACGCTGGGGCACCGGGCGGACTACGTTTGTGTGGGGGGCCCCAGGGCTGTTCTAGTTTGGGGGTAGGGGGGCCCTCTTTGTCTCTCTTCAATTCCTTGCCCTGACCGCTTCGCCCGCCACCCATGCACGATGCGGCACAAATCCGGCTTTATTCACCTCGGTTATTTAACTTCTAGTTTTTTTTTAAAGTAACATACAAGTTATAGAGCTAAATAAAAGTTCAAATTTAAAAAAAACTCTTAAAATTTCAGCGCATGACCGTTGGTGGCATATTCTCCAGATGATAAGACTCGCTTTTTTACCTGTAATTTAAAGAAAAAGTTAGGGTTGCATCTTATAGTGTGTGTCGTTCGTTTGTGACACTGGGCACGAGTTTGGGGCATGTCTTAACTTTCCAGAGTGTCTTATAGTCCGCAAAATACGGTCTTTACACCGATTTATGCTCCAAGACCACCTGTAGGATCTATCGCAGCGCCGTGGGTTTGCGCTTATATAGCTGGGGTGTGGGGGGCCTCATTCAAGGCCCTGGGGCCGCGGCCCCTGAAGCCTCTCGGTGAACCGGGCCTTGGGTCCGGGACTCGCAGCGTGCGGGAGACGCTGCCTCGTCGCCCGCCCGTGCCCGTCCTGGCGGTGTCGCGCCGGCGAGGCTGCTCGCTGGCGCGTGCCCAACGACACTGGCACATCGCTCGCGTCCTCCTCCTCCGCTGCTGCTGCTGCGTCTACCGCCCTAGCCCGGTGCGTCGTCCCGTTAGTCAAGAATGTAAAACCCCTCGCCGGGGTGCGGGTTTGGGTGAAGTCGTGGCACGCTTTCACGAAGGCAAAGTGTTTGCATATGAGATTACTGACGCCCGCCCGCTCCACCGGTGCCATGTTTGTGAAGGAGATTATTAACGACGTTTATCCTGCCCGCTGGCTGGCGCTCGGGATGCGCTCAGAGGAACATAATCGCGTGCAAATTGTTTTACCATCACATTCTCTTTGATATATATGCACTGTAGAGTGTAATCGCTGTAACGTTAATCTTCGATCACGCGGGCCCCGCCTGCCCGATGCAACCCCAAAATATTGGAATTGCGACGGCTCGGAATTCAAGAAGAAATGGTATTTGCACACCGCTGCACGGATGATGCAACGTTGCGACCGACTAGGTTAACTGAAGTTGACGAACACCTTTGGCCGTACCGGGATCAGTCGCCCTTTGTTAACCACGGAGGCGGCTTCGCCTTTGGCTTGCTCAAGATCAGCCGTTGGCTCGCAGGAACGTCTTCGTCGTTTATTTCCAGCGCTCTCAATCTCGTCACATCTCGATCTCGTCACATCTCGATCTCGTCATATCTCGGAAGCTAAGCAGGATTTTTTTGAGCCTGGATATCCGCTTGTTCGCCGTGCATAACAGGTGTTATAGACTGCAAGAGGGGGGGGGGGCAAACGTCATGCCCAAAAAAGGGTCGTGCAGCCAAAATGCATTTGTGTACTGTACTTCTATGCTCTATGCCTTCACCGATCAGTGCTGACCAGCGTGGTGAAGTACGGCCCTGTAATGCCCACTAACCTGCACGGCATGGGGAGGCCCTCATCCAGCAGCGAATTGACAAAGAGCTGTACACAAGTACGCACATAACAGACTACATTTGAAATCCTTCATCGCGAACTGAATATTCTTGCCACGGTGGCGAGATGTTAACTACCTCGCCTGGTATACAGGAGGTTGTGGGTTCGATCCCGACCCTGACGCCTGCTGTATATTTAGAGTTTGCGTGTCTCTCACCCCGTGGTCGCGTGGATGTTTCTCCGGGTCCTCCGGTCTTCCTCAATCCATTTTGAATCAACATCACGCGTTTAGAGAATAATTGCCAGCTAGAAATTGTACACGTGATGACCGGCGACTTTGTTGAGCTATCATTTGTGGCCAGGTCGCTTCTGAGAAAGACCTCTGTAGCTCCAAATCAGAATCTTTATTTAGACTGCAGTGGGCTATGAAGCTCTTTCTCACAGATGTCCAGTATGGGCGGGTCAGCAAGTTACAACACCAATGCAAAATACCTGCTAACATTAAAATAGTTGAATAGTGTTTTTTTTTAATCAAACTATAAAAATATAGTTTAAATCTGAGAAGTCAATTCAGTTGACGTCCCAACCAGGGGCGCGCAGCGGCGCGTCGGAAGAGCCATTACGGCTTGACCGCGAAAACCTGCGCGGTGGTCTCCTTGCGTCCAACGACGTAGCGTGGGCACAGCGGCTGGCACGCACGCGGGCACGACCCGGCATGATCGCGCCCGCGTTGTGTCGGGCACTTTGCGCGTGTGCGCCGCTGAGCTCCGACGTGGCCATCTTCATTCCCGAGCGTCGCAAACGTCGTCGCACCAGTGATGGTGACGGGCGCGTTCTCTACGATGGCACAAAGCTCGCGTCTCCGCTCGCTGCCGCTGCAACTTAACGGCTGCTCACTCTGCCGTGCCGCCGCTGGTCTTCACGGTGCCAGATTTGTCCGCCGCTGCGGCATAATGGCTTTTGGCCTGGGCCCTTGGTTGGCGGGTGGGCGGGCGACATCTGCGTTATTCCCCTTGCATTGTCTTATGAAGGCGTTCGCGCCTCGCGAGCCACAAACCTCCATCCAGTTGGTAGATGCGGAGGACTGACACCACGTGGCCAAACCTCGGCCCGCTCCTCGCGCCGCATATCCTCGCGTGTGCTTGGCCTTGGCGTGAGCTGGGAGTGCGCGTGAGGTGAGAGTGCGCGTGAGCTTGTTTACAAGAGAGGCGTCTGTCTGTGGCGACCAGTGGCCTCAAGCTTTTGGCGGCAGTCGAGATTTGTGCAAAAACACGAGAAATAACTGCCCCCAGTCCTGTAGCCCGGTTTCCATGTTAATTGATTGGATAGGAAAAGTGGACATTTGAATATCCAAATATGCCATTTTGTCCACGATTACACTAATTATCGCAAAACGGCCACCTCTGCCCACCAACGCGCCGCGGGATAACCGATCATTACAAGACGCACGCTCATGAGTCTCACAAATGCCAATAAAATTATATTCAATTATCCTTCAAGGCTTCCCAAAAAATACACCTACATACATTTGAAATGTCTAGGCAAAAATAATGAGGTATATGCAGGACATGGGTATACACTGTCATTTTTTTTACAAAAAAAACCTTGCATTGTTTAAAATTCAAATTAAGAATTCCCATAATTATATTTAAGCGAATGCCAACATTTGAAAATATTATTTACGGAAACCTAGCTGGTGTTAAAACGGTCGGCCGTAATGTTTAATTTGACGTTTGCAGAGTGAAACTAGTCCCATTGAGTGTGAGAATGCCGAAGCAGATGAAGCCATCTGCCTGACGAGAGAGAAAATCTGGTGTCACTTTTTTTCCTCTCCTCTCGCTTTAGCCCTTGGGCTGCAGTCTCCTTTTTTGTTGGGTGGCGGTGCTCGGAGTGAAGTATTTAATTTGGAGAATTTTTTTAATCTTTTTATACACAGTGGCGTGTAATGTGTGAGTTAAAGCCATATTACCGGAGCGCGCCTGCTGCGGGCAGGAAAGGAGGGGGTGTGCTATCAACGTTTCTGGCGACTGCCAATACCTATTTTCCCACTGCACAACCGAGCCGTGCCGAGGCCGTTTCCGAGCCAGCCCAGCACGGCTCAGGACTCATCGAGTTATTTTTCCACTGCAGAAAGCCGAGCCGTGCTGCTGACGTCACACACAACGTACGTGCCACTAAACTAAGCAAGTTTTTTTTACCAGCTTCTGAAAGAAGGGCAGATAAACAGATGCGATTATGGCCAGGTAACTATTGGTGAACTATTAAAAACTTTTTTTCACCAGGTAAGGCCCACCGAGCTGCTATATAGCTCTTTTTCAGAAGCGTTCTGGCCACAAATGATAGCTCAACGAAGCGGCTCATGTGGACATTTATAGCAGCCAAATACTCTTAAACGCGTATTTTTAAATGTGGGGGGGAAAAAACTGGACGACCCGGAGAAAAATCCATGCTACTACAGAGAGAACATGAAACTCTAAATATACAGGTGTTTGGGTTGGGATCGGGATTGAACCCACGACCTGGAAACCAGGCGAGGCAGTCAACATCTCGCCACCGTGGCGCCCTGCCCCTGGCCTTGTTTGGCCCTGAGTCAAGATTCAGATGTCCTCTCGTGAGGCCAGCGTATCACGGTTTAGTTCCGCCTCGGCCAGTAGGAAAACACTGGGAACCGTGAGAGCCCTGCGCTGCCTCGGCTCGGATGTGCCAGTGGAAACGGGGTACAAAAGTGTCATTTTTGGCCAATTTCGAGTCATGTTTAAACAAATTTGAAGTCAAGGGCACGTATTTCAGTATTGCTTTCTTTAAACGTCTACTGTTTTTTTAAGAAGGCAACTTGCAGTATATCTGCTGGAGGAATTTTTTCTATAAATACAAGCCATTGAATAGAACGGTATCCAAGATGCGCTGCATCGCATTTTTCTGAACAGCGCAGTCCGACTAAATCGGCGGTTTCCTGCCTGCGAACTCGCGGCCAGGAGTGCGATGTTGAGTAATTGCGGTTGATTTGAGGGTACAGGTGAGGGGACAGGTGAGGGTACAGGTGAGGGTACAGGTGAGAGCCCTGGGCTCTGTGACTCTGCGAGAGTCACTGACGGCCGGCCCCTGCCACGGTCTAAACATCCCACTGAGTGTGAGTCTTGCTGAACGTTTGAAACCACGACGGGTGCATGGCAGAGAGGAGGGCGGGCGGGGTGGGGGGGGGTCTGTTTACGGCTGCATAAATCCAGTGTTATCCGCGGCTTGAACGTGCACCATGTCTGACTCGCGACGCTAAGAGTGCCAGAAGTGGACCGGGGACACGCGGCGAATTCTATGTGGCGATGAGGGGGGGGGGGCGCTCTTAAATAAGTTGCCCCAGCCGCTGCAAACCCCCAGAGGGCGGGAGCATCCCCGTTGGCGGCGTGTACTTTGCCATCGCTGCCTCTCGTGAGCGCCCCTCCAGAGAGTGATTTGGCCTCCTCTTCCGAGTGCTGACCGGATGTGTTGGAGGAGCCGGGGGGGGGGGGGTTGCTGCGGGCTTCTGCTGGCCTAGCGAGCCGAGCCTTTCCGCTGCCCCCACAGCTGCTGCTCCCTCGCCTTCGCTGGCTCGCCAGTACACCAACATGGCCACCTCAAGACGACCACCTCAAGATGACAGCCTCTCTGGCATTTTCGAGGAGAGCCCGGCCCGCCACGCATTGTGAAATGGCGCAGCTTCTTTTATTCGTGCGTTTTGCAAAGTTCTGTAAATGCTAATCACGTTTTTACATGCTGAAATGTATTTTGTAGTAAACACTATAGATGCTAATACGTGTTTACATGTGTACTTTGTATTAATAAAAAAAATCAACTTTAACAACAAGGGCCTTGCGTCGAATACCTCAATTAGCCGGAATTCATGGATAGCGGACTTATTTGAAACATATCCCACCTAAAGGATGAGATGGCGGGTACAAGGGGCCGAACTGAGGTTTCTCCGCACGGTAACCCGGGAGAGCCTCGGAGTCGAGTCGCGCTGCTCCTCCAGATCGAGAGGAGCCAGTTGGGGTGGTTCGGGCACCTGGTCAGGATGCCCCCCGGTAGACTCCCCCTGGAACCCTACCAGGATCGTCTCACTGGGCGAAGACCCCGGGGCCGGCACAGGACACGCTGCTGCTGCTGCTGGCGGGGCTGTGTCGCTCGGCTGGCCTGGGGACGCCTGGGAATTCCCCAGGAAGAGCTGGAGGTCTGGACCGAACGAACGAACATATCTGGCAGAAATTGTACAGGGACATGATGGGCTGCCGGGCGCGTGGGGCGTGGAATCTGACAGAAGTGAAAACGGAAGGGCGACAATTTTTGAAGATGCTGTCTGAGCTGGGATTGCCACCTCTGGAACTCCAAAAAAGCAGGGACATATCAAGGGAAGCTCACTATCTCACATTACCATGAGAGGGAAACACGACATGTACGTGCATCTGTTTGAGTGTTTCATAATCTTTACATAACTGACAAAAAAAACTTTTAACGTCCCACGAAGGAATTGTGGCTTTCTCGGCGCAGCTATCTCAACAAGTGGACGATCCGTGGAACACCAGGCGAGGTGGCAACCCCGATCCAAGCCCGGGCCCAGTGACCTTGTGTAACGCTGTGGCCGTCCATTGATTGCTGACCGCTGCTCTTGAGCGAGCAGCTCACCGCACTCGGTCGGGGGACTGCGGATTTGACGCCCCTTGCACCGTGTGAACGCGGCGAAGTGGATACGGTGCACGTGGGCAACGTTCGGGCAGTTGGAAGTTCGGTGGATTCGTGCGAGGCCAGCGGCTTGGCCTACGCCAGGATCTGTTCGTCAAGCGCGTCGCGTCGTGCGGAGCGACGAGGAGAGCGTGGGGCCCGTCACTCGACGCGTTCCGCTCCGTCTTTTCTCGCTGCTTGGGAATCTGATCACCGCTAGCCCCACGAATGACAGTGGCACCGGTGACAGTTTGTGGTTTCAGTGGGAAGAGAAACGCGCTCAAATATGCCGCCCTTCGTGCATTTAAATTTGCGGCTGAGAGGTGACGCCGTGGTGGTGGTGATGATGGCAAAGTAGCTTCTGAACAAAGGGCAGATAAACAGAAATGATTACGGCCAGGTATCTATTGGTCAACTATTTAAAACAACATTTTTTTTTACCAGGTAAGGCCCACTGAGCTGCTATATAGCTCTTGTTGACAAGCGACCTGGCCACAAATGATAGCGAAACGAAGCGGCCTATCATCACGTGAAAATTTAGAGCAGCCAAAAACTCTAAACGCGTGATGTTGATTCTAAATGTGAAAAACCGGAGGACCTAGAGAAAAATCCACGCGACCACGGGGAGAACATGCAAACTCCAAATATACAAGCGTCGGGGTCGGAATTGAAACTCACGACCTCCTAACACAATATCAAAACATGCGATGAATATTGCGAAATCCATTCATTGAATGCTTTGCAAAGCACTAATTTAATCGATATCTTAGTAATGGCTGCATCTCCCCCACGAACTGAAAGAAAAGGAGCGTACATTTTATAAGCGTTATGAGGAATACACACAGTTAAGATGTCTCTGGTCAATATTGTATTGATTGCAATTTCACAGCCCATATTGAATAATTAGAAGCCATCATGAAATGCAAGATGACTGATGATCCATTAGGTGACCGAATCAGGCTCCTGTGGGCCAAAATATATGTGTATGCATGCCTGTCAACCCCTTATTAGTGCCTACCTTAGTACAGACAAATTCAAACCTTAATAATAATAATGTAATTTATAACGCGCAAATTTGCGGACGTAACGGCCGCAACTCAGAGGCGCGGAGCCAAGCTCAGAGTCGCTCGAAAGCGTGGTTGTAGAGGTGAGTTTTTAAGTCTCTCTTGAAGGAGGCGATTGAGGTGATGCTGCGAATGTGCCTTAATAGATATCAACGTTCATCCTACCAAGTCCCATCACAAGGGAGAAACAGACAAATAGACAGAAAATTTTGCCCGTATTGAAACGGCTGTACGCCGTATGGACCTGAAAACTCAATTTCCCTGTACAAAAATACAGGTAACCCGTATGGTCCATAACAGAGGTTGTTTGGGTGAGATCGCATTAATATATAAATGTGTCGTTAAAACCCGCCACCACCCGACACAGCCAACTAGTAAGGGTTGTCACGTAAACAGAACATGCCAATTCGTCACTAGTACAGCACACCGGTGTGTTGGAGAGCCAAGCCACAACATTTACAACCTGGCTGTCGCCTGATGAAGCTAGTTGTAATTACTGGCGAATCGTCGTACTAGTGATGAATTGGCATGTTCTGTTTACGTGACAACCCTTACTAGTTGTCTGTGTCGGGTGGTGGCGGGTTTTAACGACACATTTATATATTTACGCGATCTAACCCAAAAAACCTCTTATGGATGATATTGGTCGCGAAAGCCTCCTCCGACGTGTTAAACTTACCCGTATGGGTCCACAGGTGTGGGTATGGCAACTGGAAATCAACCTCTGTGGCTAAGAAACCGACGTCGTGGGGACCGTACATTGGTTATTGAGAGTGGCCATTTGGAAGTCCGAGATGGCCACTGTAATACGGTTCCTGCAGCTTGGCTGCCTACCTGAGAATACGTTGGGTGTTTTCCTGCCAAATGTCACGCTTGCACTACAGGGTGCACCATCGGTTCAAGTCACGTCACACCTGCCAAGGCCACTCGCTCTGCGTTCTGCATCTAAGCCAAGGTGTGAGAAAGCTGCAATAATATGCAGACAACGAACATAACACACATTATTTATGTAAATTACTGGAAGGGCTCACGGTTTCATAATCCTCAGTGAGCGACATTGATCCTCTAACGAGCACCAGTTGACAAAGTTGGAGGGCTTCGCGTGGACGCGATGATGCGCGGGCGATGCCACTCCGAGCAGGGCTTCCCGCACGGGACACGCGGTGATTGCACCGCCCTCCCGCCCTGGAGCGCACCCTCTTGTGGTTAATTACAGCATTGGACATCCATGCCCGCGCTGTTCGGGAGGTCCCGGGACCTCTGTGAACACGACTCGTGTGAAGCTCGTCCCCACGGGAGAGCTCACGCCCGTTGTGCAAAAGCGACATCATCAGCTCGGTCAGGTTTGGGGCCCCAATATTTGAGAGGCTATTTATACTCTTTGGTTATTTCGGTAAAGTGACGGAGAAAATAAAATAATAGAATACGACGTTTCGGTTGCAACACAAGCAGCCATCATCAGGTAAAAATGAATGATAAAATACAGACACGGAAAAGGACATAGGCAGACACACATGCAGAGACACACACCAAGACAACGAATCTGTGCCGAGGCCTTAAATAGAGAGAGGGAGGAGGGGCCGGGGCAGAGAGAGGACTGGGGAGCCAGGACCAGCGGACACACGTGGGGACAGGGAGGGAGCAGTGTGGAATTCCGGACCACCAGGCTATTCATGATGATCACATCACGGATCTTCTTGCCTAACCACATCATTACGCATCACGGGCTCGAACATGTAACGCTGTCGGGGCGCTCCGTCTTCGCACAACAAGCGTCGTTGTTCGTCTGCCACTGTTGTTGAAAACATCTCCCGCGGTGGTTGTCAAGGGGGCCCCGACTCGGAGCTTTGGCCATCAGGGGGGGGGGGGGCGGGGGGGGGGGGCAAGGCGCCCCCTGCCTGTCCCACCACGCTCGCTACGCCACTGGCTCACGGACAACCGCCAGTGGTGCAAAGGTGGCACGAATCTGCCGCGTCGCTATAAGCTCCGGATGGTGTTCATCACTACATCAGTCGGACTCTTGAATCAGTGGTGGAAATTCCCCATTGCTATGGCAGACACCAGTATATTCATTGGACAACTTTTCTGGTACGTATTTAATGACCTCCTGAGAGATGATGAGTTGTTTTAATACCGGCCACTAATATTCTGTTCAGCTGGACATGGGGTGCCCCGGTGGCTAGGAGATGTTAACTACATCGCCTGGTATGTAGGAGGTCGAGGGTTGATCCCGACCCTGACGCCTGCTGTAGATTTGGAGTTTGCGTGTCTCTCTTCCCGTGGTCGCGTGGATCTTTTCCTCTGGGTCCTCCGGGGTTTCCCTCCACATTTAGAATCAACACCACGCCTTTAGAATGTTTGGCTGCTACACATTTCCACACGATAAGCCACTTCGTTGGGCCACCATTTGTGATGGTCTGGTCGCTTCTGAAAGAGAGCTGCATAGCTCAGTGGGCCTTACCTGGTACCTGGTGAAATTAAAATAGTTAAGTGTGCACAGTGGCTGCAGCCGGACTCTCCGCGAAGCTGTGGCGAGCAGGCGAATCACTAGGGGTCAGCATACAGCCGGACTCCCCGGGGTTACGTGACGTGGTAACAAGGGGGCACTCTGCCACTATCAAAATTACGGAGAAAAAAAGTAAGAATAGGCTTTACCCTTTCTGGCGCTGAAACAGATGCCGATTGCAAGGCATCACGTCTGCACTAACCACACGTGCTGGTGACAAAACAGGCAAACAAACATGCCCGATGTTTGCATTGTCTTCGAAATTGATAGACCTACACGGCTACACCAGAGACAGCAGCCTTCTCTGTGGCCCTGTCTCACGAGTTTTTGACCAGAGAGCGCCAAAGGGCGAACAATACGAAGACAATGCAAGTATCAGAGCATTTACAACTCGGGCTGAGGAGTTATATCGGCGGGGGCTCTGTTCTGCTCAAGAGCTGGTGAATTTATTACAGCGACCACCCAGCCACCCCACGGCCATCATCATTGCAGAGTTACTACAAATACAAACATCCCCGTATAGCCTTAACAGACTGTTGGGGCAAGTGCTGTTAGCGAGCACTTATGAAAACCGGCACGGCACACGAGGGGAGCCCCCTCTAGAAAGTGCTTGGCCTACTCATCCACTCTGGACAAACTTCGCGGAAAGGGGTGGGAGTACACACACTTCTAGGCCACCGCACACCACGTGCCGATCGACTGTGGCGTAGAAATCTATGCCGCTCGTGGACACAACGGGGGGGGTGGGGGGGGGTTAGAAATGTGTGCCACAGTTTCAATTGCCGCGCCGGGATTTTGAGTGGAACCGGCGACCATTGGATTGCTCGTCTTGTCCACTGCCTGTCACACCACCGCAGTGTCCCGCTGTATTCTATGGTTCTTTCGGTAAAGTCACGTAGATAGAAAAAATAACAATACAATAATACAAATAAAGTGAATTATTTTATTGATGTTTTTCTATCTACGTGACTTTACCGAAATAACCATAGAATATGAATTCCTGCAGTCACGAAAGTTTTAAGTCAAAATGTCCCGCTGTAGGTAAAATATTGTTGTAAATGAGAGGGCTTATCTAAAACTATTTTTTATTTACCATGTAAGGCACACTGAGCTATACTGTACAGCTCTTTTTCAGAAGCGGCTTGGCCACAAATGATAGCTCAACGCAGTGGCTTATCACGTGTAAATGTATAGCAACTAAATGCTCTAAACGCGATTTGATTCTAAATGTGGAGGGAAAAAACGGAGGACCTGGAGAAAAATAAATGCGACCATGGGGAGAGAGAGAGAGACACGCAAACTCCAAAATACAGGAGTCAGGGTCTGAATCGAAACCCACGACCTCCTGTATACCAGACGAGGTAGTTAACATCTCCTCGCCACCGTGGCGCACTGACCTGATGGTGCCAAGTGCATTACAGCTGGGAAGCGTGCCACATGCAAATGATGCATTCTCTGTGGCTGCACACCACGTGACAGTGACGCGACGCCGTCTTTTACGGAACTCTGCACTCGGCGTTCTCCCCTGAGGACTCATGGAGCTGCAATCAATATTGTTGAGTATTTGGTCAAACAAAAAAAACACACACACCGTGAAACCCTGAACTCCAACATCATATTTTGAAATGTTTTCTTTCTGAGAGAGAGGAAAATAGAGATAGAGATCAGAAAGAGGATTACAGAGCCTGCACAAGGTTAATTCTTCATCATATGAAGGCAGTTATAAACTAATTTATTTAGAACTGCTTTGAGTGTTTAGTTTGTTGTCCTTCCCCCACACCTCCGATTAGCGCGGTTGACTACGTACGGTGGGAACGAAGTTCAACGTAAATACGTACAAATGGCCAAGGGTAATGATGGAATGGCAGCCAAGGAGTGGAACTCATCCGAGATCACATCCATTGAGGAGATGGAGCGATAGATTGCAGAATTATGAGAAGCGGCGGTGGCTTGGGGGGAGGGGGGCTTCATCCAGCAATGGATTGACCAAGGAGGAGGATGATGATTTATTACAGAAACATCATGAGCAATTGAGTACGTGGAGCTTTCCACTGTCGCTCACCTCAAGGAGGCAAGTGAGAAGTTGTTTGCTCACCGGCCCATTGCAGAAACTGGACTCTGATTTAATCTGCATTGGCAGCTCGCTGAAGGCCACTGGCCCCAGTGGAGGCAATGGGGGTTTGCGCGTTATAATTTAGGTTCGCCGAGACTGATTAATCCTTTAATGGAAAGATAATTATTAATTATAACTATTCTCTCCAGAGACACTGACATTAAAGTGGATGTGGAAAACGCATGTTTTTTATATCTTAAAATCGGGAAAAATACAAACCAACTAAATATTAGAGCTTAATGTTAATATTTAAATTAACCTGAACAGTCTAAATATTGTAATGGTAACATTGAAAGCATTGAGAAGAAAGTGTAGCGTGGTTCGACATCACATGGCTCCAGTATTTGTTCATCAGCAGAAGTCGTAATTCCACAGAATGTGTGTGGCACTGCAGCCTGCATTGCGAGGATGCAACCCAGAGGTTGCCGGGTCAATCTCCCGCCGCGCCAGTCGCAACAATGGAGCACGTTTCTAAATCGCCCCAAGCCTCCACACCTCTATCCAGCCAGCAGTATAAATGGGTACATACGGAGTCGATCAGGCAGGCCACGAGTGTGGTGGGGCAAAGTGTGGGTGCGCCCACCTCTTCCAACAAGTCTTGCCAGGCGTGGAAGAGTAGGCCACATGCCCTCGAGAACAGCTCAGCACAGATCTGAGCCCAGACAGTTGTAAAGCTCGAATGATGACCGGGGACAGCTCAGACACCTGTGTTGGCAGCAGCCGCAAACCAGTGACGGACATTCCACATTCTTCTAGTGGACCGGTCCAGACGACGCTGTTTACCTCCCACACGGTGGTGCGCGTTTGAATGGTCCCAGACAGACGATGGGCCGAGTGGACCCCCCTGGGAAGTTGACCTCTTAGGGCCTTCTGACTGCGAGTCAGGGACCTCCTGCCACCGGCCGACCCCCACCCGCCCAAACAAACCTCACACGCACATTGCAGTCATATGAAACACCCTCGTCCTGAGCACGACCTTGTTACTCTTCGAGTGGTCGAAAGCCAAAACGAGGCTCAGACGAACAAAAAGATTGATCTACAATAGGAAGTGATTTCCAGAGCCTTTAACGGTCAGCGAACATATTTGTAAATGAAATATATACACGGAAATAATTTCCTCTGCTCCGATAGCAACGTATCCTGCTGGTGGTTGAAATCGATCCATCGATTTTCTCACGCGCACGCTTGGGGGTTTTATATTTATTTTCTCTCCCTCCCAGCGAGAGAGGCCGACGTTACAGGCAAGCCCTCGATGTGGGAATGTGCATGTGGGATGGTTGGAGGCGTCCCTCACGGAACCGCCGCGTTTGCCACCCGGGAAGAGGGCTCCTCAGCAGCCATTAGACGCCCAATATCACATTCAGGACGCGTCCCTACCGCTCACCCCTCGCTCTGCACAGCCCGTATCGACAGCCGTGTCCTCACCGCCACCACGGGCTGTCTGCACTCCACCACCCCCACCCACCCCCACCCAGCTCCACTCACCCACCCACTCACCCACCCATCCCCCCACCTCTCGCCACTCTTTCCAGGAATTCTCCGGCTGCATCACGATTAACGGAGCACACTCAGCCTTTATTTTGCTGCATAGACCGGACGTGAGCCTCGGAAGGGAGAGCCCCCTCCCACTTGCTCTGCAAAGGACACCCAACAGACAGCGCGATGCACACACCCCGGATCCATACGTTGCATGTACGCTATTTATTTATTTATTTGCTTGCTTGTTGCAGCAATTACGTTGGACATTCTGGTGAATCCCTCCCGGGGAAATGCTCCGATTGGCGTCCGCATCCAGCCACTGCAGAGCCACTCTCCGTTGACGACTCGCTTTGGCGCAAAGCCGCGGCACGTTCTGTCCGCCACTCTCTTTCCCCTCCTCTCTTCCCCATCTCGCCCCCCTCCCTCTCTCTCCCTCCGCGTCTCTCCCTCTTCTCCTGTTGGTCCACGATCGCTCCCTAGACCGCAGGCGCATGGGAATGATCGCTGCCTCTCGCTCATGTTGCTCCGGTCACGCGCGCGTTGCGTGCGTTTCTGCCCCCGGTTGCTTGTGCTGAACAGCACAAGCACGTACACAGCAGTGCTGTACATCGCTTTAGAAGTGCTCTGCCAGGATTTCAGTAAATAATCTGCAGTCTACGGTCATTTGTAGGGGCACACGACAAGGCGCACGCGAGGTGTCACACATTCTCAGGAACTAGAATCGAAATGTTTCTTTAGACTGCAGGGGGAATCCGATGAGCTATGAAGCTCTATCTTTAACAGATGTCCAGTGGGACCCAGGGGAGAGTTGGAGAGTTGTTGGAGAGGCGGTGTGTCTGTCTGCCTGTCTATCAACACAGTCGCTGAGCACAGCAGGCTCAAAAAAGCTTAAAACGTCAAACGGCCAGCAACAATCGCGTGGATATGTGTCGTTAAACCCGCCACCACCCGACACAGCCAATTAGTAAGGGTTGTCAGGTAAACAAAACATGCCAATTCGTTACTAGTTCAGCACACCGGTGCGTTGGAGAGTACACCCACAACATTTACCATTCGAGAACGACGATTCGCAGGTAATCAGAACCAGCAACATCATCAGGCGACAGTCAGAGTTGCGGAGAAATCCTCCTCCTGTTTCGGTCTTAAATAAAGCGGAGTATAGATGTGACGTCGTCACCTGTGAGCCACGTTCGACAGCGCTTGCCAACGCGGCTCACATGTTGACAGCGCATGTCAACATGTGACGGGAGAGGGGGAGGGCTTTCGTCGATTTGAACGAGGGCTGGGGCCACGCGAACTGGGGGGTGAGCGGTGCGCGTGGCACGGGCACCACCACGCCCCCTCTCGCGCGCGTCTCTCGTTCAGAATCTGAATATTTATTTGTACCACAGGAGGAATCCGATGAGCTGCGAAGCTCTTCTGTTCACACACACGCGTCCGGTATGGGGTGGGGGGGGTGGAGGGGAGTACGGGGTCAGCAGGTGACAACAAAAACAAATAAACAAACAATACAAAAACAAAGACCAATAGGAGTTTAAACATTTTTAGAAAATGGTAATCAAGTTACTAAAAATAAAAAAAGGAATGCATTATATATATGTATATATATCCGACTTATCAAGAGTGGGCAAGGCAGCAGATAAACACCAAAGGCGTTTGAAGTGAGAGGTGGTGGCATGGTGGGAGGATTGGTGGGGGGAGTGAGGAGAGGAGTGTGGGGGGGGAGTGGTGGGGGGAGGAGTGGGGGGGTGGTGGGCAGGCAGTGGTGGGGGGCCCGGCCCAGGCGTTCCACCAACCCGCCCCCGCTAATTAGCGGGGACGCTCTTTATGGGAATGCACAAATGTGGATTTATGGCGAATCAAATGAAATTCTCCACCACTTCAGCGATGAAGTCCACGTTGTAAATAACGCGGTTGCACCTCGCTCGCGAGGGGACAAAAGAGACCGCCCGGGGAGCAGAGCCTGGGCCGAATGAGTTATTGATAAGTGATCACCACCGCTCGACCCCCCAACTCTCTCCTCCCACCCCAGGCTGCTGTTTGTATTCTCCTCCCCTCCAAACTCATTTATATGCCGAGACGTAGGACGGACGGACGGGGGGTTGGGGGCGGATCGCACGCGATTCTTGCCATCAGTGAGTGGCCACGATGAGATTTGAGGAGAGCTCACGCCAGGAACATCTGGCAGCCCCGCAATATATTTTTTGCCGGCCCAATGAGACTCCCCCGAAGGTTAAAACCGCGTCTATGTTTGCTTGCTTAAAGAAATGCTGCTGGATTATGCTTCGTATTCTTCTTTCGTACGCCATGTAAGCAACAGTTTGTATAGATGGTGTCATAGTCGAATGTTAAGGTCCTTCAACCAATCCAAGGCGGCAGTAGTAGATGTTGTAAGGATTGCAGCGATACGGCCAGGGTGTGCATGGATGGTGCACTCGTCGGGGATGCGATTTATGGTTTTGGCTTTAGTGGATTACACTTCAAAAACAAAACTATTTTTAATTTTACCAGGTACACTGAGCCATTACGCTCTTTTTCAGAAGTGACCTGGCCACACATGATAACCCAATGAAGTGGCTTATCTTGTGGAAATGTATAGCAGCCAAATACTCTAAACGCGTATTAATTCCAAATGTGTAGGGAAAACCCGGAGGACCCGGAAAAATATTCACGCAACCACTGGGAGAAGGGGCAAGTTCCTCATATACAGGTGTCAGGGTCGGTATTGAACCCACGACCTGCTGTACACCAGGCGAGGTAGTGAACATCTCGCCACTATGTCACCCCTACAATATTGTTCTACAAAAGCCAATGGGCTAAATGACAATTTTTTTATGTGGAGATACAGACTTCCGCTCTGCTTAGCATACAGCATCATCCACACCCTGGCTTAACTCGATAACATTTGCTGCCACGGAGGAAGCGTTGCAAAGTGGAGCAGATAATTGCATGTTTTCATATGAATCGTTTAAATTGTGATACACGCGTGACATTTGCTCTCGATACTCACGATGGTGGATATTTGAAAAAAAACGCCGGCCACTTAAAAATCTAAGATGGCCGCCAAACAATTAAGATGGCCGCCATCTTAGAAACATGGCGGCCATCTTCAATATTTTTTTTAAAGTGGCTATATTTTTTTCTTTCTTACGTGACCCCATGAGATAATACTTGTCGCATTTGGTGCCTGTACCTCCGTGTGAACGATTACGGTATTCATGTTTTCTGCTCCACTCGTAGCCACTTTGCAGACCTCAGTGCACGCCGCCAGCGGCGGGTGCAATCACCTAAAATTGGCTGCACTCATGCAATCAGCTGCCATTGACCCCTGTTAGGTGCATCGCTCAAGTGCAGGGTCGCATTCGACACCCTAATGACATTACGCTGTTTTTCTCCAATAATGTGCTCCTTTCGGGGGGCAGGGATGTGCAGTGGAAACACCCACACCTCACAGCAACGAGTGCCTGGGTCAGGTCGCCACCTGTCCCGTTTTTCCCAGGATTGGCCTCTTGTTTGAGCTGCTGTCCTGGGAGATATGTCAGTCTTCCTAGGACATTAAAAGTCCCGTTTATTTTAGTCAGTTTCGTAAATATAAGGCGACTACTCTGCTCAAGACGATGCATTTACATGCGGGGTTCCCCTATTCTGGTGTTGAGATATTCGTCTTCTTATGATATGACCGCACGGTGAGGGCCTCCCAACCCCCATGGTGAGGGTCTCCCAACCCCCATGGTGAGGGCCTCCCACCCCCCACGGTGAGAGTCTCCCAACCCCCACGGTGAGGGTCTCCCAACCCCCACGGTGAGGGTCTCCCAACCCGCACGGTGAGGGTCTCCCACCCCCCACGGTGAGGGTCGCCCACCCCCCACGGTGAGGGTCTCCCACCCCCACGGTGAGGGTCTCTCAACCCCCACGGTGAGGGTCTCCCACCCCCCACGGTGAGGGTCTCTCAACACCCACGGTGAGGGTCTCTCAACCCCCACGGTGAGGGTCTTTCAACCCCCGCGGTGAGGGTCTCCCAACCCCCACGGTGAGGGTCTCCCAACCCCCACGGTGAGGGTCTCTCAACCCCCACGGTGAGGGTCTCCCACCCCCACGGTGAGGGTCTCCCACCCCCACGGTGAGGGTCTCTCAACCCCCACGGTGAGGGTCACTCAACCCCCACGGTGAGGGTCTCCCAACCCCCACAGTGAGGGTCTCCCACCCCCACGGTGAGGGTCTCTCAACCCCCACGGTGAGGGTCTCCCACCCCCCACGGTGAAGGTCTCCCACCCCCCACGGTGAGGGTCTCTCAACCCCCACGGTGAGGGTCTCCCAACCCCCACGGTGAGGGTCTCCCAACCCCCACGGTGAGGGTCTCCCACCCCCACGGTGAGGGTCTCTCAACCCCCACGGTGAGGGTCTCTCAACCCCCACGGTGAGGGTCTCCCAACCCCCACGGTGAGGGTCTCCCACCCCCACGGTGAGGGTCTCTCAACCCCCACGGTGAGGGTCTCCCACCCCCCACGGTGAGGGTCTCCCACCCCCACGGTGAGGGTCTCCTAACCCCCACGGTGAGGGTCTCCCAACCCCCACGGTGAGGGTCTCCCACCCCCCACGGTGAGGGTCTCCCACCACCCACGGTGAGGGTCTCCCAACCCCCACGGTGAAGGTCTCCCAACCCCCACGGTGAGGGTCTCCCACCCCCACGGTGAGGGTCTCCCAACCCCCACGGTGAGGGTCTCCCAACCCCCACAGTGAGGCTCTCCCACCCCCCACGGTGAGGGTCTCCCAACCCCCACGGTGAGGGTCTCCCAACCCCCACGGTGAGGGTCTCCCACCCCCACGGTGAGGGTCTCTCAACCCCCACGGTGAGGGTCTCTCAACCCCCACGGTGAGGGTCTCCCAACCCCCACGGTGAGGGTCTCCCACCCCCACGGTGAGGGTCTCCCACCCCCCACGGTGAGGGTCTCCCACCCCCCACGGTGAGGGTCTCCCAACCACCACGGTGAGGGTCTCCCAACCCCCACGGTGAGGGTCTCCCACCCCCACGGTGAGGGTCTCTCAACCCCCACGGTGAGGGTCTCCCAACCCCCACGGTGAGGGTCTCCCACCCCCACGGTGAGGGTCTCCCACCCCCACGGTGAGGGTCTCCCAACCCCCACGGTCAGGGTCTCCCAACCCTCACGGTGAGGGTCTCTCAACCCCCACGGTGAGGGTCTCCCACCCCCATGGTGAGGGTCTCCCAACCCCACGGTGAGGGTCTCCCACCTCCACGGTGAGGGTCTCCCACCCCCAGGGTGAGGATCTCTCAACCCCCACGGTGAGGGTCTCCCACCCCCACGGTGAGGGTCTCCCAACCCCCACGGTGAGGGTCTCTCAACCCCCACGGTGAGGGTCTCCCACCCGCACGGTGAGGGTCTCCCAACCCCACGGTGAGGGTCTCCCAACCCCCACGGTGAGGGTCTCCCACGCCCCACGGTGAGGGTCTCCCACTCCCCACGGTGAGGGTCTCCCAACCCCCACGGTGAGGGTCTCCCAACCCCCACGGTGAGGGCCTCTCAACCCCCACGGTGAGGGTCTCCCACCCCCCACGGTGAGGTTCTCCCACCCCCCACGGTGAGCGTCTCCCACCCCCCATGGTGAGGGTCTCTCACCCCCCACGGTGAGGGTCTCCCACCCCCCACGGTGAGGGTCTCCCACCCCCCACGGTGAGGGTCTCTCACCCCCCACGGTGAGGGTCTCTCACCCCCCACGGTGAGGGTCTCTCACCCCCCACGGTGAGGGTCTCCCACCCCCCACGGTGAGGGTCTCTCACTCCCACGGTGAGGGTCTCCCAACCCCCACGGTGAGGGTCTCTCACCCCCCACGGTGAGGGTCTCCCACCCCCCACGGTGAGGGTCTCTCACCCCCCACGGTGAGGGTCTCTCACCCCCCACGGTGAGGGTCTCTCACCCCCCACGGTGAGGGTCTCCCACCCCCCACGGTGAGGGTCTCTCACTCCCACGGTGAGGGTCTCCCAACCCCCACGGTGAGGGTCTCTCACCCCCCACGGTGAGGGTCTCCCACCCCCCACGGTGAGGGTCTCTCACCCCCCACGGTGAGGGTCTCCCACCCCCCACAGTGAGAGTCTCCCACCCCCCACGGTGAGGGTCTCCCACCCCCCACGGTGAGGGTCTCTCACCCCCCACGGTGAGGGTCTCTCACCCCCCACGGTGAGGGTCTCCCACCCCCCACGGTGAGGGTCTCCCACCCCCCACGGTGAGGGTCTCTCACCCCCATGGTGAGGGTCTCTCAACCCCCACGGTGAGGGTCTCTCACCCCCCACGGTGAGGGTCTCCCACCCCCCACAGTGAGGGTCTCTCACCCCCCACGGTGAGGGTCTCCCAACCCCCACGGTGAGGGTCTCTCACCCCCACGGTGAGGGTCTCTCAACCCCCACGGTGAGGGTCTCTCAACCCCCACGGTGAGGGTCTCTCAACCCCCACGGTGAGGGTCTCCCACCCCCCACGGTGAGGGTCTCTCACCTCCCACGGTGAGGGTCTCCCACCCCCCACACTGAGGGTCTCTCACCCCCACAGTGAGGGTCTCTTAACCCCCACGGTTAGGGTCTCCCAACCCCCACGGTGAGAGTCTCCCACCCCCACGGTGACGGTCTCTCAACCCCCACGGTGAGGGTCTCTCAACCCCCATGGTGAGGGTCTCCCAACCCCCACGGTGAGGGTCTCTCAACCCCCACGGTGAGGGTCTCCCAACCCCCACGGTGAGGGTCTCCCACCCCCACGGTGAGGGTCTCTCACCCCCACGGTGAGGGTCTCCCAACCCCCACGGTGAGGGTCTCTCAACCCCCACGGTGAGGGTCTCCCACCCCCACGGTGAGCGTCTCCCAACCCCACGGTGAGGGTCTCCCAACCCCCACGGTGAGGGTCTCCCACCCCCACGGTGAGGGTCTCCCACCCCCACGGTGAGGGTCTCCCAACCCCCACGGTGAGGGTCTCCCACCCCCACGGTGAGGGTCTCCCAACCCCCACGGTGAGGGTCTCCCACCCCCACGGTGAGGGTCTTCCACCCCCACGGTGAGGGTCTCTCAACCCCCACGGTGAGGGTCACTCAACCCCCACGGTGAGGGTCTCCCAACCCCCACAGTGAGGGTCTCCCACCCCCACGGTGAGGGTCTCTCAACCCCCACGGTGAGGGTCTCCCACCCCCCACGGTGAGGGTCTCCCACCCCCCACGGTGAGGGTCTCTCAACCCCCACGGTGAGGGTCTCCCAACCCCCACGGTGAGGGTCTCCCAACCCCCACGGTGAGGGTCTCCCACCCCCACGGTGAGGGTCTCTCAACCCCCACGGTGAGGGTCTCTCAACCCCCACGGTGAGGGTCTCCCAACCCCCACGGTGAGGGTCTCCCACCCCCACGGTGAGGGTCTCTCAACCCCCACGGTGAGGGTCTCCCACCCCCCACGGTGAGGGTCTCCCACCCCCACGGTGAGGGTCTCCTAACCCCCACGGTGAGGGTCTCCCAACCCCCATGGTGAGGGTCTCCCACCCCCCACGGTGAGGGTCTCCCACCACCCACGGTGAGGGTCTCCCAACCCCCATGGTGAAGGTCTCCCAACCCCCATGGTGAGGGTCTCCCAACCCCCATGGTGAAGGTCTCCCAACCCCCACGGTGAGGGTCTCCCACCCCCACGGTGAGGGTCTCCCAACCCCCACGGTGAGGGTCTCCCAACCCCCACGGTGAGGCTCTCCCACCCCCCATGGTGAGGGTCTCCCAACCCCCACGGTGAGGGTCTCCCAACCCCCACGGTGAGGGTCTCCCACCCCCCACGGTGAGGGTCTCCCACCCCCCACGGTGAGGGTCTCCCACCCCCCACGGTGAGGGTCTCTCACCCCCCACGGTGAGGGTCTCTCACCCCCCACGGTGAGGGTCTCCCACCCCCCACGGTGAGGGTCTCTCACCCCCATGGTGAGGGTCTCTCAACCCCCAAGGTGAGGGTCTCTCACCCCCCACGGTGAGGGTCTCCCACCCCCCACGGTGAGGGTCTCTCACCCCCCACGGTGAGGGTCTCCCAACCCCCACGGTGAGGGTCTCTCACCCCCACGGTGAGGGTCTCTCAACCCCCACGGTGAGGGTCGCTCAACCCCCACGGTGAGGGTCTCTCAACCCCCACGGTGAGGGTCTCCCACCCCCCACGGTGAGGGTCTCTCACCTCCCACGGTGAGGGTCTCCCACCCCCCACGGTGAGGGTCTCTCACCCCCACAGTGAGGGTCTCCTAACCCCCACGGTTAGGGTCTCCCAACCCCCACGGTGAGAGTCTCCCACCCCCACGGTGACGGTCTCTCAACCCCACGGTGAGGGTCTCTCAACCCCCACGGTGAGGGTCTCCCAACCCCCACGGTGAGGGTCTCCCAACCCCCACGGTGAGGGTCTCCCACCCCCACGGTGAGGGTCTCTCACCCCCACGGTGAGGGTCTCCCAACCCCCACGGTGAGGGTCTCTCAACCCCCACGGTGAGGGTCTCCCACCCCCACGGTGAGCGTCTCCCAACCCCACGGTGAGGGTCTCCCAACCCCCACGGTGAGGGTCTCCCACCCCCACGGTGAGGGTCTCCCACCCCCACGGTGAGGGTCTCCCAACCCCCACGGTGATGGTCTCCCACCCCCACGGTGAGGGTCTCCCAACCCCCACGGTGAGGGTCTCCCACCCCCACGGTGAGGGTCTCCCACCCCCACGGTGAGGGTCTCTCAACCCCCACGGTGAGGGTCACTCAACCCCCACGGTGAGGGTCTCCCAACCCCCACGGTGAGGGTCTCCCACCCCCACGGTGAGGGTCTCTCAACCCCCACGGTGAGGGTCTCCCACCCCCCATGGTGAGGGTCTCCCACCCCCCACGGTGAGGGTCTCCCAACCCCCACGGTGAGGGTCTCCCACCCCCACGGTGAGGGTCTCTCAACCCCCACGGTGAGGGTCACTCAACCCCCACGGTGAGGGTCTCCCAACCCCCACAGTGAGGGTCTCCCACCCCCACGGTGAGGGTCTCTCAACCCCCACGGTGAGGGTCTCCCACCCCCCACGGTGAGGGTCTCCCACCCCCCACGGTGAGGGTCTCTCAACCCCCACGGTGAGGGTCTCCCAACCCCCACGGTGAGGGTCTCCCAACCCCCACGGTGAGGGTCTCCCACCCCCACGGTGAGGGTCTCTCAACCCCCACGGTGAGGGTCTCTCAACCCCCACGGTGAGGGTCTCCCAACCCCCACGGTGAGGGTCTCCCACCCCCACGGTGAGGGTCTCTCAACCCCCACGGTGAGGGTCTCCCACCCCCCACGGTGAGGGTCTCCCACCCCCAGGGTGAGGGTCTCCTAACCCCCACGGTGAGGGTCTCCCAACCCCCATGGTGAGGGTCTCCCACCCCCCACGGTGAGGGTCTCCCACCACCCACGGTGAGGGTCTCCCAACCCCCATGGTGAAGGTCTCCCAACCCCCACGGTGAGGGTCTCCCAACCCCCATGGTGAAGGTCTCCCAACCCCCACGGTGAGGGTCTCCCACCCCCACGGTGAGGGTCTCCCAACCCCCACGGTGAGGGTCTCCCAACCCCCACGGTGAGGCTCTCCCACCCCCCATGGTGAGGGTCTCCCAACCCCCACGGTGAGGGTCTCCCAACCCCCACGGTGAGGGTCTCCCACCCCCCACGGTGAGGGTCTCCCACCCCCCACGGTGAGGGTCTCCCACCCCCCACGGTGAGGGTCTCTCACCCCCCACGGTGAGGGTCTCTCACCCCCCACGGTGAGGGTCTCCCACCCCCCACAGTGAGGGTCTCTCACCCCCATGGTGAGGGTCTCTCAACCCCCAAGGTGAGGGTCTCTCACCCCCCACGGTGAGGGTCTCCCACCCCCCACGGTGAGGGTCTCTCACCCCCCACGGTGAGGGTCTCCCAACCCCCACGGTGAGGGTCTCTCACCCCCACGGTGAGGGTCTCTCAACCCCCACGGTGAGGGTCGCTCAACCCCCACGGTGAGGGTCTCTCAACCCCCACGGTGAGGGTCTCCCACCCCCCACGGTGAGGGTCTCTCACCTCCCACGGTGAGGGTCTCCCACCCCCCACGGTGAGGGTCTCTCACCCCCACAGTGAGGGTCTCCTAACCCCCACGGTTAGGGTCTCCCAACCCCCACGGTGAGAGTCTCCCACCCCCACGGTGACGGTCTCTCAACCCCACGGTGAGGGTCTCTCAACCCCCACGGTGAGGGTCTCCCAACCCCCACGGTGAGGGTCTCTCAACCCCCACGGTGAGGGTCTCCCAACCCCCACGGTGAGGGTCTCCCACCCCCACGGTGAGGGTCTCTCACCCCCACGGTGAGGGTCTCCCAACCCCCACGGTGAGGGTCTCTCAACCCCCACGGTGAGGGTCTCCCACCCCCACGGTGAGCGTCTCCCAACCCCACGGTGAGGGTCTCCCAACCCCCACGGTGAGGGTCTCCCACCCCCACGGTGAGGGTCTCCCACCCCCACGGTGAGGGTCTCCCAACCCCCACGGTGAGGGTCTCCCACCCCCACGGTGAGGGTCTCCCAACCCCCACGGTGAGGGTCTCCCACCCCCACGGTGAGGGTCTCCCACCCCCACGGTGAGGGTCTCTCAACCCCCACGGTGAGGGTCACTCAACCCCCACGGTGAGGGTCTCCCAACCCCCACAGTGAGGGTCTCCCACCCCCACGGTGAGGGTCTCTCAACCCCCACGGTGAGGGTCTCCCACCCCCCATGGTGAGGGTCTCCCACCCCCCACGGTGAGGGTCTCTCAACCCCCACGATGAGGGTCTCCCAACCCCCACGGTGAGGGTCTCCCAACCCCCACGGTGAGGGTCTCCCACCCCCACGGTGAGGGTCTCTCAACCCCCACGGTGAGGGTCTCTCAACCCCCACGGTGAGGGTCTCCCAACCCCCACGGTGAGGGTCTCCCACCCCCACGGTGAGGGTCTCTCAACCCCCACGGTGAGGGTCTCCCACCCCCCACGGTGAGGGTCTCCCACCCCCACGGTGAGGGTCTCCTAACCCCCACGGTGAGGGTCTCCCAACCCCCATGGTGAGGGTCTCCCACCCCCCACGGTGAGGGTCTCCCACCACCCACGGTGAGGGTCTCCCAACCCCCATGGTGAAGGTCTCCCAACCCCCACGGTGAGGGTCTCCCAACCCCCATGGTGAAGGTCTCCCAACCCCCACGGTGAGGGTCTCCCACCCCCACGGTGAGGGTCTCCCAACCCCCACGGTGAGGGTCTACCAACCCCCACGGTGAGGCTCTCCCACCCCCCACGGTGAGGGTCTCCCAACCCCCACGGTGAGGGTCTCCCAACCCCCACGGTGAGGGTCTCCCACCCCCACGGTGAGGGTCTCTCAACCCCCACGGTGAGGGTCTCTCAACCCCCACGGTGAGGGTCTCCCAACCCCCACGGTGAGGGTCTCCCACCCCCACGGTGAGGGTCTCCCACCCCCACGGTGAGGGTCTCCCAACCCCCACGGTCAGGGTCTCCCAACCCCCACGGTGAGGGTCTCTCAACCCCCACGGTGAGGGTCTCCCACCCCCACGGTGAGGGTCTCCCAACCCCACGGTGAGGGTCTCCCACCCCCACGGTGAGGGTCTCCCACCCCCACGGTAAGGATCTCTCAACCCCCACGGTGAGGGTCTCCCACCCTCACGGTGAGGGTCTCCCAACCCCCACGGTGAGGGACTCTCAACCCCCAAGGTGAGGGTCTCCCACCCCCACGGTGAGGGTCTCCCAACCCCACGGTGAGGGTCTCCCAACCCCCACGGTGAGGGTCTCCCACGCCCCACGGTGAGGGTCTCCCACTCCCCACGGTGAGGGTCTCCCAACCCCCACGGTGAGGGTCTCCCAACCCCCACGGTGAGGGCCTCTCAACCCCCACGGTGAGGGTCTCCCACCCCCCACGGTGAGGTTCTCCCACCCCCCACGGTGAGCGTCTCCCACCCCCCATGGTGAGGGTCTCTCACCCCCCACGGTGAGGGTCTCCCACCCCCCACGGTGAGGGTCTCCCACCCCCCACGGTGAGGGTCTCTCACCCCCCACGGTGAGGGTCTCTCACCCCCCACGGTGAGGGTCTCTCACCCCCCACGGTGAGGGTCTCCCACCCCCCACGGTGAGGGTCTCTCACTCCCACGGTGAGGGTCTCCCAACCCCCACGGTGAGGGTCTCTCACCCCCCACGGTGAGGGTCTCCCACCCCCCACGGTGAGGGTCTCTCACCCCCCACAGTGAGGGTCTCTCACCCCCCACGGTGAGGGTCTCTCACCCCCCACGGTGAGGGTCTCCCACCCCCCACGGTGAGGGTCTCTCACTCCCACGGTGAGGGTCTCCCAACCCCCACGGTGAGGGTCTCTCACCCCCCACGGTGAGGGTCTCCCACCCCCCACGGTGAGGGTCTCTCACCCCCCACGGTGAGGGTCTCCCACCCCCCACGGTGAGGGTCTCCCACCCCCCACGGTGAGGGTCTCCCACCCCCCACGGTGAGGGTCTCTCACTCCCCACGGTGAGGGTCTCTCACCCCCCACGGTGAGGGTCTCCCACCCCCCACGGTGAGAGTCTCCCACCCCCCACGGTGAGGGTCTCTCACCCCCATGGTGAGGGTCTCTCAACCCCCACGGTGAGGGTCTCTCACCCCCTACGGTGAGTGTCTCCCACCCCCCACGGTGAGGGTCTCTCACCCCCCACGGTGAGGGTCTCCCAACCCCCACGGTGAGGGTCTCTCACCCCCACGGTGAGGGTCTCTCAACCCCCACGGTGAGGGTCTCTCAACCCCCACAGTGAGGGTCTCTCAACCCCCACGGTGAGGGTCTCCCACCCCCCACGGTGAGGGTCTCTCACCTCCCACGGTGAGGGTCTCCCACCCCCCACGGTGAGGGTCTCTCACCCCCACGGTGAGGGTCTCCTAACCCCCACGGTTAGGGTCTCCCAACCCCCACGGTGAGAGTCTCCCACCCCCACGGTGACGGTCTCTCAACCCCCACGGTGAGGGTCTCTCAACCCCCACGGTGAGGGTCTCCCAACCCCCACGGTGAGGGTCTCTCAACCCCCACGGTGAGGGTCTCCCAACCCCCACGGTGAGGGTCTCCCACCCCCACGGTGAGGGTCTCCCAACCCCCACGGTGAGGGTCTCTCAACCCCCACGGTGAGGGTCTCCCACCCCCACGGTGAGCGTCTCCCAACCCCACGGTAAGGGTCTCCCAACCCCCACGGTGAGGGTCTCCCACCCCCACGGTGAGGGTCTCCCACCCCCACGGTGAGGGTCTCCCAACCCCCACGGTGAGGGTCTCCCACCCCCACGGTGAGGGTCTCCCAACCCCCACGGTGAGGGTCTCCCACCCCCACGGTGAGGGTCTCTCAACCCCCACGGTGAGGGTCTCACACTCCCCACGGTGAGGGTCTCCCAACCCCCACGGTGAGGGTCTCCCAACCCCCACGGTGAGGTTCTCCCACCCCCCACGGTGAGCGTCTCCCACCCCCCACGGTGAGGGTCTCCCAACCCCACGGTGAGGGTTTCCCACCCCCCACGGTGAGGCTCTCCCACCCCCCACGATGAGGGTCTCCCAACCCCCACGGTGAGGGTCTCCCACCCCCCACGGTGAGCATCTCCCACCCCCCACGGTGAGGGTCTCCCAACCCCCACGGTGAGGGTCTCCCAACCCGCACGGTGAGGGTCTCCCAACCCCCACGGTGAGGGTCTCCCAACCCGCACGGTGAGGGTCTCCCAACCCCCACGGTGAGGGTCTCCCAACCCGCACGATGAGGGTCTCCCACCCCCCACGGTTAGGGTCTCCCAACCCCCACGGTGAGGGTCTCCCACCCCCACGGTGAGGGTCTCCCAACCCCCACGGTGAGGGTCTCTCAACCCCCACGGTGATGGTCTCCCACTCCCACGGTGAGGGTCTCTCAACCCCCACGGTGAGGGTCTCCCACCCCCACGGTGAGGGTCTCTCAACCCCCACGGTGAGGGTCTCTCAACCCCCACGGTGAGGGTCTCTCAACCCCCACGGTGAGGGTCTCCCACCCCCACGGTGAGGGTCTCCCACCCCCACGGTGAGGGTCTCCCACCCCCCACGGTGAGGGTCTCCCACCCCCACGGTGAGGGTCTCCCAACCCCCACGGTGAGAGTCTCCCACCCCCACGGTGACGGTCTCTCAACCCCCACGGTGAGGGTCTCTCAACCCCCACGGTGAGGGTCTCCCAACCCCCACGGTGAGGGTCTCTCAACCCCCACGGTGAGGGTCTCCCAACCCCCACGGTGAGGGTCTCCCACCCCCACGGTGAGGGTCTCTCACCCCCACGGTGAGGGTCTCCCAACCCCCACGGTGAGGGTCTCCCACCCCCACGGTGAGGGTCTCTCAACCCCCACGGTGAGGGTCTCACACTCCCCACGGTGAGGGTCTCCCAACCCCCACGGTGAGGGTCTCCCAACCCCCACGGTGAGGTTCTCCCACCCCCCACGGTGAGCGTCTCCCACCCCCCACGGTGAGGGTCTCCCAACCCCACGGTGAGGGTTTCCCACCCCCCACGGTGAGGCTCTCCCACCCCCCACGATGAGGGTCTCCCAACCCCCACGGTGAGGGTCTCCCACCCCCCACGGTGAGCGTCTCCCACCCCCCACGGTGAGGGTCTCCCAACCCCCACGGTGAGGGTCTCCCAACCGGCACGGTGAGGGTCTCCCAACCCCCACGGTGAGGGTCTCCCAACCCGCACGGTGAGGGTCTCCCAACCCCCACGGAGAGGGTCTCCCAACCCGCACGATGAGGGTCTCCCACCCCCCACGGTGAGGGTCTCCCAACCCCCACGGTGAGGGTCTCCCACCCCCACGGTGAGGGTCTCCCAACCCCCACGGTGAGGGTCTCTCAACCCCCACGGTGATGGTCTCCCACTCCCACGGTGAGGGTCTCTCAACCCCCACGGTGAGGGTCTCCCACCCCCACGGTGAGGGTCTCTCAACCCCCACGGTGAGGGTCTCTCAACCCCCACGGTGAGGGTCTCTCAACCCCCACGGTGAGGGTCTCCCACCCTCACGGTGAGGGTCTCCCACCCCCACGGTGAGGGTCTCCCACCCCCCACGGTGAGGGTCTCCCACCCCCACGGTGAGGGTCTCCCAACCCCCACGGTGAGGGTCTCCCACCCCCACGGTGAGGGTCTCCCACCCCCCACGGTGAGGGTCTCTCAACCCCCACAGTGAGGGTCTCCCAACCCCCACGGTGAGGGTCTCCCACCCCCACGGTGAGGGTCTCTCAACCCCCACGGTGAGGGTCTCTCAACCCCCACGGTGAGGGTCTCTCAACCCCCACGGTGAGGGTCTCCCACCCCCATGGTGAGGGTCTCCCACCCCCACGGTGAGGGTCTCCCACCCCCCATGGTGAGGGTCTCCCACCCCCACGGTGAGGGTCTCCCAACCCCCACGGTGAGGGTCTCCCAACCCCCACGGTGAGGGTCTCCCACCCCCACGGTGAGGGTCTCCCAACCCCCACGGTGAGGGTCTCCCAACCCCCACGGTGAGGGTCCCCGCATCTCTCCTCGGCACTGTACAGATGTGGCCCATGCAAGGAATTTGCACGGTAATTCGTGATTGTACAAATTGCTTGAACCGCTCACACTGACAACATTGCGTGTCGAGGTTCATCCGACTGGCACAGGTGGACAGTGGGCCCACAATTCGGTGGTCGTGGGGAATGCACACAGAGAGATCGTCTGGTAACTTTACTGGACGCGCGCTCCCTCGCTCAAAACCGCCGAGATATTTCACGGCAACGATTTTACCCTGACCGTTTATTTTATTTTGCTTGGCGCAATCTTCTGCAAGACTTGACGAAGCAACGGTTACCGCACGTTCACCCCACGTCAGCGGCATAAATTAAACAGGTCACGCATTTATTTTTTACCATCTCTGTTTTTAATCTCCTCATCTCGTGCGATGGATGCGCCGATCCGGCATGCGGCTCAGCCCAAAGTTACGTCCGAAGGTCCTCAGCTCTCCGCAGTAAATCTGCTGCAATGATAATAACGGTCGCGCACCGTGGAGTTTCTTATTGCTGCTGCTGCTGCTCGCATTACAGGGCGACGGAGCCTCGAGTGAACGCGGCCATGATGTGGGATGACAGCGGTCTCATGTTTCGTCCCCTTGCACCCGTGCGCCCATCGCTGGCTGCAAGGACAAATATTTGCCACAGTGGCAGCGGCGGCGCGCAAAGCGATTCCACATCTCGCCATTCCGTTCGCAGCGGTGAGCGCAATCCATCGCATGGCCAACTGGCGCGGGTTCGCGACGCGGCAGAAGCCACGTTCTGCTCCGCCGAATTACGAATCTCTTATCTGCCTCGAGCACAGTGCCAGTGGAGTGGCATTTGTTGTTCACTTGGCACATCAACATTATTTCTCAATGTACTCTCAGCTGGAAGCGTAAAAGCAGCCAACGTAATCACGCTTAAGAATTATTGGGGAACCGCTCTCATCCGTGATGGAGTTGGGGCGGGGAGCAAGGTTGAGGGGTGGAGGGATTGGGGGGCACTTTCGTGGAAAAGCAAATCGGGGTAGGAGACGAGACGCCCTTGGGTCGTCGCGAGCAGCGTCCCAGCGCTCCGAGCTACTCGTGGATGCGAGGAGACTCGGGGTGACTCGGGGTGACGCGGGGTGACACACGCGGAACGCCGGCATCTCCATCAGCTGTGCCCCCCCCCACCTGTTTGGTAAGGCAAAGGCAAAGTTCCCCTGTATAGCCTTAACATACTGTTGGGGCAAGTGCTGTTAGCGATCAGCACCTATTAAGGCCGGCACGGTATACACACGAAGGGGTGGGTGACCAGCACCACGCCCGACCGCCTTTGTCTCTCCAGTGGGGATGATTTTACACACCGCACCAGGTACTAATTTAAGGCTGAGTCGACCTAGGTGAGGCCCAGGACCGGTTCAGATAATCGTCATTGGTGGTGGCCATGAGCGGGAATCGAACTCGGGTCGCCGGGTTCGTAGCGCAGCATAGCGCTGACCGTCACCGCTCCCCATCTCCATCAGCGGGGCTCCGACTGTTCGGTTCGGCGGCCCCCCAATCAAGTGCACTGGTGCCCCCCCCAGCCCCCCACAGACTACTGAGGCCACAATACAGCGAGATCACGTGTCCATACCGCGAGTCAACGCGCTCCTAGTAAGGCGCGTGTTTCACGTTGTGTCGTAGTGCGTGTTGTCACCACAATGTGACAATGACATTTCCTGCACAAATTCAACATTCCTCCTGCACGGTGTCCATGCCTCAGCCTGCACCCCCCCTCCCCCCATTTCCCCCGACCGGGGTACGGACCGCATACATACATACACACGTACGGAGCGAAACGTCGGACATCGATCTGAACGCCACGCGGCGGGTACCGCGCGGGCAACACGTGGGCGACCCGCTGGGGTCACGAGGGGCCTGACGCTCATGCGGGCGGCGCGGGGCGAGGCGCCAATGAAGTCGTCGCCGCCGACAGCGCGTCCCTGCTGCCGAGCAGACGGCAGCAGCGCGCCAGGTGAGCTATGACCGCAGCTTGCTGCGCGGTCTTTTTTCGGAGGCACGAATCGATAACGCAGACGGCTGCGGTGGGGTGGGGCGTGCGTGACAGGCACGGGGTGGGGGGGGTTCAGCAGGCAAAGGGAATAAACAGCCGTGGAAGGTGCGGCGATCGGTGAAGCGGTGGGCAGGCCGAGCCGAGAGAGGAGTCCACGCGGCGCTCCGAGGGGACAAACCCCACGGCAGGGGGCAGGCGGGCGAGTCTCATTCTTCTCATTCTTTAGTTCTTTCGGCAAAGTCACGTAGATAGAAAAAATGAAAGTAAAAAAAAAGAAAAAAAATACAAACTACGACGTTTCGATCACAACACAAGCGATCGTCATTTTAATTTTTTTCATTTTTATTTTATTTACTTTAAAAAATTATATCTATGTGACTTTACCGAAAGAAACAAAGAATATGAATTCCTGCAGTCTCGAAAGTTTTACGTCAACATTCTTCTTCTTGTTGTCGTTCGGCTGCTGGTGTAGATGCAGAGCCACGCCACTACGATCTCACATCCAGGTGGTCAAGCCAGCAGATCACCGCGTCAGGAGTAGCTGAGTGGAGTAGCATCATCGCTGTGATGTCTCCTCCCTATTGGTGGATCGGGGCATTGCGTCGTTACACGCGGCACGGTCTGTTCTGGATGACCACCACAGTCGCACACTGCTGCTGCTAGTGGAGAGTTTTTAATTTTTCATTTGTGCATTAGGAATTCGCATCTACGGCCGTGGCCTATGGAGTGGATGCGGTTTCGGGTGGACCGTGAGCTTCGTGGAAGATCAAACCCAGGGATGTTTCGCGTTGGGTCTTTCACAACAAGGCGGTGAAGCTCTCCAGACTTCATCGGGGGTTGAACTCGCATATTTGAAGGTTAAGCTCATGGGTTCAACAGCGCTCGGAGTGACTTCGAGCGATGGCGTGGGACATCAGCGAGGTCCCGGTGAATGGGAAGGGGGCGACTTTCTTTCCCAGATTCGCGCAACTTCCCCGGAGGGTTGCGGCGAGTGGCGACTCAACGATTCTGTTTCCCATCAACAACACCGAGGGAGCATGAGCGAGTGAAGTTAACATCGCCGACTCACACAATTGAAGCGTCCTCACGTCGTGTACAGACTCGGCTGGCCACAGCTGTGGTTATTAACCTCGCCTTAGCTTTTCGTTTCTCTCTCTGACGGCGCGCTATCCTCTCTCTGGCTGTCAGGATCATTCCAAGCGCGCACTTCTCCACGCTTTAGAGATGTTTTTCTCTCTCTGTCAGTGTCTCTGTTTCTGATCCGTGTCGTATCAGGAAAAGCAAAAACCGTTCTTGTTTAGGCAGGCTGGCTGTGTGGCTTTTCATGATACATTTTAAAACCACTCCAACCCCCTCTCGTCTGCCTCGCGTGAGAGACATCGCGTTGGCTCCCTAGTACAGTGAGCGGGGTTGGGCAGGACGCGCCACGGCGACACGGGGACCATTGGCCGATGGTGAAGAGTGGTCACGGAGCCGCAGCCAAGGAACGGAACGCTTCCGAGGGGGCATCCTCCACAGAGGAGACGGAGCAATGAGGTCAGCTCGTGTGCGGGATGCTGGGTGGATTGTCACATCGAGTGAGCATGTGCGATGGCCATGGCTTGGGAAGGCATTCATCCAGCAGTGGATAGATCACGGCTTATTATGATGTCAAATTGAAGAGATGAATGCCTGCGGTGGTCAAGGGAACCACGCGCCGGGTAGAAAAACTTCGCATTCCTCGCACATCTGTGACAAAAAGAGCTTTATAGCTCATTGGATTTCCTCCAGTAAAAATAAATATCATGAACGTGCACGTGTGTGGGCCGACACCCGCCTCGCCGCTCCCTGTGAGCGGGCGGGGCGCGACGTCCACACCCTCCTCTCCCCCCTCCCCCTCGTCGGCCGCCTCTCGCCGGGCCCCCGCCGATCGGGTGATCGGCCCCCCTCCCCCCGTGCCAGCGCCCTTTCTGAGGGACATCGCTACTCGGCTGGCTCGCCACCGCCCGGGGTTATCTCCCACACGCCCACGGACACCACCACGAAAACGAACATGGTGGCGTGCACGCGCGCGCCCCTGCAGGCGCGTGTTTTACACAAAGGCCGGCGCTAATCAAAATTAACGGCGGCAGTATGAATATGCATGCGTACCCCCCGGGTGGTTAAGCTATAATCCGCGGCACACCAAGACTAGCGTTAACGGGCTGCGCGAAATTGCGTGCGCCTTGCCGTTAATGCTATCGTCGCTGTGTAAACGCGCACGAGCGCCGGCGATCGTGTATGTTTTAATACACGATCGCCTCACACACGTGCTCAAATTACCAACACCGCGCCGACGCTCCAGCCCCGCGCTCGCTCTCTCACGCACACCGTCTCCCGCGCAGGAGCACCACATACAAATCGCAGACACCGCGACGAGGTTCTACACACACACATAAATCACACTGCACCGATCCTCTGAACAAAAGTTTATTAACGGCGCAAATACACAATACCTAGAGTTGGAATATTTCGCGAGGAGAGCCTAACTCTGCCTATGAACCCAGTCACACAAATGTCCTACCACGTACCTTGAAGCTAGACTCGCGGCGTCCCACGGACACTGAGAGAGTCGGAGGGAGGAGGACGAGGGGAGACTTGACCTATCACTGTCTCGTCGCAGCACTCGCTGGCATCACACGGAGGTTGTGAGCAGCTCCAAGAGGCAGGACGGCAGGAACAGGGTCTTGACCGCCCGGAGGTTGAAGCCAAGAGAGCGAAATCGTCCCCTGGCTTCTCTTTTTATTCTCTAAACTTAAAAGGCCAGGCCCAGGGTGACGTTGTACCGCTCAGCCAATCAGGCGCTTACCTGTGCTGTCTCTCCTTTATTTTCTTTTCCCATGGGGGAGTGCTGCTGCTCCGCCCACCCATTGTTCTCCCGTGCCCATTAGTTCTAGTCTACGGGTCTGCTCTTTTTGCCTAATATTCCGCCCTCCGTCCTCCCAATGTTGTAAGTAACTCATTGCGGTTGGCCCAGGGAACCTTTTCTTTCTGCGCCCATACAATTTTAAACCAATTTAGGGGCACCACAATGTAACCTGTCCTGTGAGGGTCGGCCAATCTCCTGGCACCGGGAAACCGTGGGACTCTCCCTCTAGAGGCATTTCAGATTAAAACCCGATGTGGGTGCGCTGCGTGCGGGCGTGTGTTTAGTGCGGGGGCCGGGAGGGGATAGCGGCGTTTGCGGAGTTGCTCCGTGGTCATGGCACCATACACGGCAACTGTTGGGTTCGGCCCTCACCCAACATAGCCAAACAGCTTAAATTGTCACGTGAATGTAGAGGCGTTTAACGAGCCACTCGTGATGGCTGCAGCTCGCTCACCAGTGAGAGGGAGGACGATTTAGCGATTAGCCCCATAACCCCAAATTATATTACGAATCATAAAATTGGCTGCGAATCCCTGGCGAAAGTTGTGCCTTGTGTAATAAAGCACTTTCACAACGACTGGTGATTTCCATCTTTTTCTTTATTAATAATCACTGCTCGGCTCCGCACCCCCTTTCAAGATGGTCACTCTGTCTCTCTCTAAGGCGCGCACTCCCTCGTCCTCTCTTGCCTCGCGGCTTCCCTCACTCTCTCCCTCGCTCTCTCCCTCGCTCGCCGCTGCCTGGCGGCACGCAGGGAGTAGAGAGGGCTTTGTGCCCAGAGGTTGCTACATGGCCGGTGGCGTGACGAGGTGGCGGAGATAGATTCCAGACTCCATGTTCCCACACCGACCCCGAGTCCTCCCCCTGCCTCTCCTTATATCAGCTAAGCTCCGCCTCTAATCACGCCCCCTCCTGAAACCTTTTGGACGCTTCCCCGAATGTACCCCCAGAGCTCCGCCGATTACCATTGGCCCAGATGAAACCTTTAGCTTTGATTGGCTACGAATAACCCAGCAGTGCCTATACAGCCCATCGTCGTTCCTTGGTGGCGCTCTCTCATTACACTTGTGTAGGACTCTTACTGACGCGACAATTTCTTTGTCTTTCTCGTTTCTTTTATTTTGCATATAGTTCACATCTCCGACAGCATCGTTCAATGTTCCTCCATACTCTTCAATGTACAATTCCTCATCAACCCCACTCAATGTCCCTCCCTTCGCTCGCTCCGCTTCGCCGCTTCGCTCGCTCTCTCTCTCCACCAAGGTCCGTTACTCCGCTGCTCCTACGCTCTACTCGCTCCGTCCTTGCCAATCCGTCCATACTCTCTCTCCACTGCTACCGTATACTGTATTCTCTTGGTCCACTGCTACCTCCTACTATACACTCTTGTCCACTGTTACCATATACCATACACTCTTGTCCACTGCTACCCTATACTATACACTCTTGTCCACTGCTACACTCTTGTCCACTGTTACCCTGCACTATACACTCTTGTCCCAGGCACCAACTCCAACGCTAACTCCAACTGCGACTCCAACACTAACAATGACTCCCGTATCTCCATACGCTCACTGCCTTTATCCCCAAACCAATCAGCCCCAATTAATTATGTCATCCCCCGCTTGCTACTCACCCCCAAGCCCCCAGCCTCACGTGATGCTGTTATCGTAGACACCCCGGCGCTAGTCATCAACCACTCACCCTCTCGACCAATCACCCGCCAGCGTCCTCAGTTACCCCTAACACCTGCAGCGTCCCTTAATTACCTCACCCCCTTAATTGGCGCAACAACAACTGTATCGCGCGCCCCACAGTCCGTGTCCCCGGTTGCCCCCACTGTTCACTGCATGTTCGTATCACAACCAAATGCGTGACGCGTGTTATCTCAAGTCCTACACTTGTATATCCAAGCTACCCGACCTGTACCTCAGCAGGTGCGTGACTAGTGGTGCAGTAACAACATTATCATCTCAGGGCATGTGGCAATTGGTCACGGTATCCAACGCGTAACGCTATAGGGGCGCTCCGCCTTCGCAAAATGCAGCCGGGACAGCTCCGTCATAGTTCCCTCTTTGCAACATTACGTTACTGCTCTAATTAAACTAAAATAAAACGTCCAACGTGCATGCGAAGTATTTCCATGAAAATGAATTTGAACGGCGCCTTAAATAAGTTGCCGTTGTTCTTTGACACTGCTGTCGATAACATCGCTCGTGGTGGTCGTCGAGGGGGGGTCCCCCAACTCGTACCTTTGGCCATCGGGGGGGGCTGGGCGGGGGGGCTGGCACCCCCTCCCCTGCCCCCTACGCTCGTCACGCCCACCGCTCGGTGGTGCGCGAATGAATGAAAGGGGCCGAGGATGGAACGGAACGCGCAGCCGTGGGCTCGCAGCGCCCAGATTGAGCGCGAATGTGTGTGTGTTTGTGTGTGCGTGTGTTTGTGTTGTGGGGAGCGGTGGCGCAGTGGTTAGCGCGCTGCACTACGGACCTGGCGACCCGGGTTCGATTCCCGCTCACGGCAAACACCTGTGACGATTATCTAAACCGGTCCTGGGCCTCCCCTAGGTCGACTCAGCCTCAAATGAGTACCTGGTGCGGTGTGTAAACATCGGCACTGGGGAGACAAAGGCGGTCGGGCGTGGTGCTGGCCACCCACCCCCTCGTGTACCGTTCCGGCCTTCATAGGTGCTCGCTAACAGCACTTGCCCCTACAGTCTGTTAAGGCTATACGGGGGATCTTTGTTTGATCTTTGTGTGTTTGTGTGCGTGCGTGTGTGTGCGTGTGTGTGTGTGCAAAAACAACCCCTACCTCCTCGCGGTGCCGGGCGGGCAACACTGTCTTGGACATTGCTGTGGGGGGGAGGGCCAATTCCGATTGGCTTCTCCCCTCATGGCGTCTGTGACCACCACAGTGGCTAAATGGGGGCTCTGGATGGGTGCGAGGGGCTGGTAACCCCTCCACCTTCAATTAATTACCACTAAACCACGACTAAAATATATAACTAATAAGCTTGTGCCGGAGGCCCCGGAGAGCCAGGCGTCTATGACATCTCCTTGCCAAACCCGATCTGGCGGAGCCAGGAGATTGAATCTTTACCCTCGGGGCTCCTCCAGAAACAACGACAAGCCACTACAGATGGCCACGTGGAATGTTCAAACGCTCACTGCGGAGGAGAGGCTGCCATTCCTCTGTCGGGAACTGGACCGGTACCGCCTGGATCTCTGTGGCATTCAGGAGGTCCGGTGAACCGGCTCTGGCTCCTCTCACCATGAGGGGTGGACAGTCCTTTACTCGGGGCAGGAGACTGCCAAACAACAGGGTGTGGCTCTTCTTCTGAACAAAAGAATGAAGGGGGCGTGTGAGCGTGGCGGTGAAGTGTGAGAAGCTGTAAGCCCCAGGCTACTTTGGGTTCGCCTTCCCATCAACCGGAGCCGAGGAGTGGTGGTCGTGGTTACTTATGCACCCACCGAAGACGAACATCCGTGGAGAGATGCAGGCAAGGCCGATGAGTCAGATGCCTTCTATGACCTCCTGTCACAGGTGCTAGCTAAAGTGGCCCCTCGGGATAGAGTTATCTTGTTGGGTGACTTCAATGCCCGAGTTGGTCATGATGCTGGCACCTGGTCTGGAGTGATTGGAAGGCATGGGCCAGATCAGCTCAATAACAACGGTAGGAGGCTGCTAGATTTTTGTGCAGCCCATGGGCTTGTAATTACCGACACGCTGTACCAGCATTGGCGCATCCACACAACATCATGGATGCATGCCGGGTCCAATCAAGAACATCTGCTGGACTACATAGTGACGGATCAGCGGATGCGAGCCCATGTCCTTGACAACAGGACTTACCGTGGAGCTGATCTGCCCTCTGACCATCGACTAGTCATTTGTAAGATGCGCCTGCCATTCTTCCACTCCCGTGGTGGGTGTACACCAAAGACCCCATTCCAACCTTAGGTGGCCTGGTCTCAGTTAGCTGATGAAAGTTGCAAGCGAGAATTTCATCATCGCTTGCGGCTGGGGTTGGCATCGTCCCCCACTCCTCCTGATGTCGAGGGTAAATGGGCAAGGTTTAGGACTGTGACTCATGCAGCTGCAATGGCTGCTTTTGGTACGCGGTCCAGACCTCCCCAGAGACCCTGGCTGACAGAGGAGGTGTTCAGGATGGTTGAGAAAAAGCGACAGGCCCACTCTAATCGTCTACAGCATCCCACGTCAGAGAATGAGGAGGCTTACTGCAACCTTCGCTCGGAGGTTCGGAGAGCCGTGAGGCGCTGCAAGGATGAGTGGTGGTCGCGGGTTGCTGAGGAGATGGAGTCTGCCTTAGTGGCCCACGATCACAAATCCCTATTTAACTCCATAAAAAAGTAACCTGCAGCGCCACACCTTTTACCATCATTAGGGAAAAAAACAGTGATTCAATCTCCGACCCCCAGGAACAGGTTTGCAGATTTGCTGAGCATTTCTGTAAGGTCCTGGGGTAAGGGAAATCCCTCAGCCAGGAAAACATCGTGGCACAAAGTGGGGATGACCCTGCTGAGGCTGCGGTGCCTCAAATATTGGAAGAAGTAGTCACCCCCTGTGAGTGGCTGGCTGAGGTGCCATCTGTTGAGGAAGTACTGAAGGCGATCCAGAGTCTGAGACCAGGAAAGGCACCGGGCAGAGATGATCTCCCAAGCGAAATGCTGAGTGAGGGTAACGTTTGTGCACAGACTGCCTTACATGACATCATAACAACAGTCTGGACCACTGAACGGGTTCCGCAGGATTTGAAGGATGCCCTGGTGGTCTCCCTCTTTAAGAAGGGGGACCGCACAGACTATAACAACTACAGGGGCATCTCACTCCTCAGTGTGCCGGGAAAGGTCCTGGCAAGGATTATTCAACATCGCCTTTCTAGGCAAGCTGAGGAGAGGCTTGCGGAGCCCCAATGCGGTTTCAGGAAATGGCGGTCTTGCACAGATGCCATATTTTCTGTCCGTCTGCTACAGCAAAGGTGTAGGGAATTCCAACAAGACCCACATCTCTGCTTTAGTGACCTGGTCAAGGCCTATGATACCATCAGTAGGCCTGGGCTCTGGGTTGTTCTTCGTGCTTTCGGAGTCCCTGACCCTCTGCTCACGATCATTATGGACCTTCATGATGGTGAGCGGGCCCGGGTAAAACTACGTGGCCGGGAATCAGAGCCATTCTCTGTACACCTTGGGTGCGACAGGGATGTCCTCTGGCTGCCACATTATTTAACATTTATTTTGACCACATAGTTCGTGAAGCCTTCAATAGCTGTACCGGGGAAATTTCCATTTGGTACAGATATAATGGGAGTCTGATCGATGCCCGGGTGTGGTCAAGGGATGGCTCCCTATTGGTCAACCATGTTATGTATGCCGATGATTTGGTAATTGCTGCTCATTCAGAGGAGGAGTTAGAGACACTTCTGCTGAAACTGTAGTGTGCCACTAAGAGGTGGGGCCTTACCATCAGCCCCACCAAAACTAAGCACCTGCCTGGGTATTTTGTACCATCGGACACTCCACCCCCACAACTCCCAATTGGTGATGGGGCAATTGTGGAGAGATTGGAGAGTTTCTCGTACCTGGGCAGTATGCTCATGACCGACTCCGGTTTGGCAGCGGAGGTCTCACTCCGAATTAGTCGAGCGGCAATATCTTTTCATCGGTTGCATAATGCTGCGTGGAAGCTGCCTGGTCCGCACGAAGCTTCAGGTCTTCTCGGCCACAGTCATTCCCTCCCTTCTATACGCTTGCGAAACGTTGACCCCCCTAATGGAGCATCTTCGCCGGTTAGAAACATTTAGGCTGGCCTGCCTACGATCCATCCTAGGTTTAACCAGGCTGGATTGTGTGAGGAGCTCACAAATCCTTGAAAGATCTGGGCAAAGTCCCATCGGTGAGCTCCTCCGGCAGGCAAGGCTGTGTTGGCTAGGTCATGTAGCCCGCATGCCCAGCCACCGCATGCCTAAACAGCTTTTGTTCGGCCGGATTGAGGGGGCTAAACGGGCGCAGCATGGGCTAGAGAAGAGATGGAGTGATGTGGTACAGGAGGACGTGGAGCTGAGTGGACTTGCCGATGACTGGTACCAGTGGTGTCAAGATCGGCCTCTGTGGAGGAGGCTCGTGAAGGACGCTACTGGGCAGTTGGAGGCAGTCCCCCTCCAACAACAACGGAGGTCAGCGGAGCGACACTCACAACAACGAGGGGAGCGCCGGGTGGCTAAAGCACAGCAAGTTGGCACAGTAGGGGGCAAAGGTGGTGCATCAGCCAGTCATCTCAGTCAGTCGACCCGTGGCATCTGGGTCTGCCAGCGGGCGTGCGACACTTCACGTGGCCTCAAGGTGCACATGGCCTGGCACAAGCGTCATGGTGACGTCACCGCCACTTAGTGGCGAATGGCGGTTGTTGTTGTGTGTGTGTGTGCGTGTGTGTGCGTGTGTGTGTGTACGTGTGCTTGCGTGCGTGTGTGTGCGTGTGTGCGTGTGCTTGCGTGCATGTGTGTGCGTGTGTGCGTGTGCTTGCGTGCGTGTGTGTGCGTGTGTGTACGTTGAACTTCTTTCGCACCGAAACATAGTGGACCGTGCTACTGGACGACCCCAGTGCACCGAGCCGTGTCTGCGGCGCCTGCCGATTAGACTTTGCAGTGCATCCCCTGGTAAGTGCAGACCTTGTGGAGGCAATGTATGCATGTTGAACTTCTTTCGTACCGCACGTAGCCATTAGTGCTAATCGGAAGTGTGTGGTGGGGGGGGGGCGACAACAACTGTACACAACAAGAAGCAGTTATAAAGACAATGAGTTTGTCGATCTAGATGATTTAAAAATACATAACTCCCAGTGGCTTCCTCATTATCGGAAGGCGAGAGCATTCCAGACGGCCGCGGAAGCGCATCTGAAATGTGCGCGATGCTTTTCTGTGAAGTCGCAGAGAGAGAGATACTTTTTGACTTATAAACAACTTTTATTGCCGCCAGCAGCAAAAGCACTGGAGGCGATTCCGATATGAAATACACAAAGTCACCAGCAAACAAATAAACGCTACAAATCCACGCGCTGTGGCGCTAAAAGCACCGTGCACAACACGAAATAAAGGTCACGTGGTGGTGGTGGTGGTCATCGCGCACGCCACGGTGACGAGCGAGCGCTTCAGAAGGTGCACATGCAGAGAGAGAGAGAGAGACAGCGAGATAAATAGATGTAGAGAGAGATGGAGCGAGCGAGAAAGAATGAAACGGGGACACGACGGCCTGCCCCGTGTGTAGCGGTGGGGGGGGGTGCTGCTCGCGCCCACGGTCGGCACCCGAGTCACGTCGGCGCCGCAATGACGCGGACGGCAACATCGACATGGGCGCGCGGGGAGGGCACGCCCGGGGTTAATGAATCGCCTTGGCGAACGCGCGATAACAAAAAAAAATAGAACCCCCCGCCCCACCACCATCGCAGCGCGGCCGTGAGCTGACTGCCATCGCGGATCGTCGGCAAGGGGCGCAGATGCACTCAACGGCGCCAGAGCAGAGGGGGTTCCTCCTCCTGCTGCTGCTGCTGCTGCCTTGACGTGCGGTGGATGTCGCAGTCGGGGCCGGGTTAGCGTGGTGCGGTCTGCGAGGGGACTCCCTCTCGGGGGTGACGTTTGTCTGCGTGAGGTTTTCTTGCAGGTCGTCGTCGAGGTTGCTGTTGTTGTTGTTGGAGGAAACAACAAAATGCTTCCCCTCCCCGGTTGCACTCTCGACGACGAAAAATGCCACGGAGCAGTGCGGCCGCGCGTGTTCGAGAACGACCCGCGGAAGCGGACATCGCAGAGCCACTTCTGAGACCCCTTCTTCAAGCGACGCTCCGGTCCCCGCAGTGGAAATGGAGCGCCGGAATGAGCTCGTGTGCGGCAGGCAGCCAGACGCATTGGTGCATCGCGCGACCTTGAGGAATGGCGATGGCGTCGTGGGGAGGCATTCATCCAGCAGTGGATAAAGGCTGATGACCGTGCTAAACATAGAGCCACATAGAGAGCCACATAGAGCCACATAGAGACCCATAGAGACCCATAGAGAGCCACATAGAGACCCATAGAGATACATTAAAGACCAGACACAGTTGTGCAATTGTGTATGTTGAACTTCTTTCGCACCCTACCTAGCTAACCGTGCTCATCGGAGGTGCTGGGGAAGAACAACTAAACACAAGAAGCAGTAAATAACCGAGTTTTTAATCTAGATTTAAAAGTGAATAGCTCCAGTGGCGTCCTAACATCGGAAAGATAAATGCTCTATCTGGCTGAGCTTGGTTCACGGGTGGCGATTCAGCAGCTGATAATGATCCCTCTGGAACTGAGACGAAGGCTGCCACTCCCAAGTGAGCGTGGTGCGAGGGGGTGCATGATACCCACTTTGTTCTCTGGGTGCGGGGTGATGTTGAGAGAGGTTTTTTTTTTTACAGAGCTACGAGTTCACTGACCTTCAGCGATGCTAGTTCCCTGCGTTTTTATTTCAAAGCCTCAGGCCCGATCAGAATTTGTTGGCGAGAGATGTGATTCGTACACCCGATGAATTTTTTTTCTAGCACATTAACAGTTGTTACTCCATCAGAAGATTGCGTGTAGTGGGGTAAAGTGTGGGTAATCCCAACGCTTCCAAGATGAATGGTTAGAGTGGAAGAGTAGGCCAAATACCCTCGAGAGGAAGGGCTCCAAAGCTGCCTCTCGCGGAGTAGCGAAGCGAGAAATACATTGCAGGGCTGCACCTTGACACTGAAACTTAATTATTTTCATTTTATCCGGTAAAACCCACTGAGCTAAATAGCTCTTTTTCAGAAGTGATCTGGCCACAAATGATAGCTCAATGAAGTGGCTTATCACGTGGATATGTATAGCAGCCAAATACTCTAAACGCGCGTTTCTAAATGTGGAGGAAAAACCGGGGGATCTGTAAAAAAAATCCACGTGACCAACAGGGAGAGCAAGAGACACGCAAACTCCAAATAAACAGCAGCAGACGCGAAGGTCGGAATCTAACCCTCGACCTCCTGTCTACCAGGCGAGGTAGTTAACATCTCGCCACCGTGGCGCCCCTGAGAATGTTGGCGAAGATAGGATTCATGGGGGGGGGGGGGCATTAAAGGAGAATATCCAAGCCACCTGGAGGGACTCGGTGGAGGCGCACATGAGAGCAGACTCGCGCGGAACGTGCCACGGGCACGCGGCGACGTCTCACGGACGTTGGCGCGCCTCCACGCCGAGCCCGCAAAATCGGCCGACCGATTTTGAGTCTAGCACGCAAAAAAATCACTCACGGCCCGAGTGCTTTTTTTGCTCGAGACTGGCGACTTGGAACGCGGCCCTGCTTAGATCCGGCACAGACTCGGAGACTTTGCCACGCGCGCCATTACGCAACACGGGCCAATCAAACTTGGCCGCGTGCGTGTAACAAGACACGTCGTGTTACAGTCCAAACGACGCTGACAGTAATGCAATTAAGGGGAGGCGCATCGATTAGCTGATACTGCCACCCTGGTGTGTGTTGAACTTTTTTGGCACCGTACGTAGCCAACCGTGCTAATCGGAGGTGCGATTGTCAAATCTTTCTGCCACGATTGTCAGTGTCACACTATTCGCGTTCAATGCACATCCTCTAGCACGCGCAGGCATTGAGTCTCAATTTATTTAAACACAAATATTGCCGTGATTCATGTATTGTTTAGAATCATTGATTATCTTTTTGTACCCAGGGAAGCCCGTTTTTTCAATAGAGTCTTGCCAAGTGTTTTTTTTGCATTCGAGGGCGCTGTTGCTGCTTCTGTGATTCCCAATCGAGTGATTTGCGGGGTCGTTATTCAACATTGGGATGTTTAGCCAATACCAGTTACACACTGTGTGTGTGTGTTTAGCTATGGAGTGAGGAGCGGTAGTGTAGCGGTTTGCGCGCTGCACTACGAACCCAGCGACTAACAGTGGCGATTATCTGAGCTCGGCTTCCCTATGTCGACTCACCTCAAATGAGTACCTGGTGCAGTGTGTAAATATCGCACACTAGGGAAACAAAGGCGGCCGGGCGTGGTGTTGACCATCCACCCCCCCTCGTGTGCCGTGCCGGCTTTTATAGGTTACTCGCTAACAACACTTACCCTAATAGTCTCAAGGCTATACGGGAGGACCTTTGCCTTTATGTTTAGCTCTGGGGGGAAAGTGGAGGAAACACATGAAAGGCGCCGCGGTCGGGATTCGAACCCAGGTCCTGCTTGCTGTGAGGCACGGAGTGTCCCCACTGCGCCACCGCCCCGCCTCGCCCCGCCCCGCCCCGCCCCGCCCCGCCCCGCCTCCCCGCCGCTCACGACACCGCGCGGTGTCAATTGACGTGGACATCGACAGCAGCAACTGGTAGGATATTTGAATATCGTTGGTGAGCACAGGACCCTCGGCCGAGAACATCCAGCGGCCAGCTACACACAGCACTACATTCGCAACGCGACACTAGCTGGAAACGGTTGTCTGTAGACCAGGAGGGCCACGTTTTCACCCCGTATTGTTAAACTCCTGTCCTGAGTAAGGGACCCACTGCCCATGGTACCACCCCCATCAACACTTCTGGTGGAGTAAAAAGATTTGCAATTGCGTCCATCATCATCATCAGCAGCCATGGTCATATAGCTCTGATTGAGAAGCGACCTGGCCATAAATGATAGCTCAAGTGGCTTATCGTGTGGAAATGTATAGCAGCCAAATACTGTAAACGCGTGATGTTGATTCTAAATGTGGTGGGAAAAACCGGAAGACCCGGAGACAAATCCACGCGACCACAGGGAGAGAGAGACACGCAAACTCCAAATATACAGGCATCGTCAAGGTCGGGATCGCACCCGCAACCTCCTGTAGACCAGGCGATGTCGTGAACATCTCCTAGCCACCGTGGCGAGGTGGGGCGGCAGTAGCGGGAGGGGAGGGCGAGACACACGTGGGCACGAGGCCGGGCGTGGAGTGGGGGCACGGGGGAGACGAGGTGCACGCACGGTCGCGTGCACGCTGCGTCGTCTCGCCCGGCTGGGCCCAGGGTCGCTGTCTCTCGCTGTGATTCTCTCGCCGGGGGGTCGGTGACGCCGGCTGCGAGGAGACTAAAATAGCTGTGCCCCTGGTGGAGCGACTGCGCGGGAGGAAGGGGTTCGTGCGAGGCGACGCGCGCAAGGTGGACAGACCCGCGGTGGCCCTCTCCTCGCTGCGCACACTGGGGGAGGCTGCAGTCTATGACGCACCCTTTCAGCCGGGGCCGGTTGCTCAAAGGATATGTTTTGTGCAGTGAAAGTCCTCTCGAACGAAATGTCTCCCTCCTTTGAGCTCGCGTGCGTTGACTTCGCGTGTGTTGACCTCGCGCGCGCGCCCCTCCGCCGTGGCGATCAGTGCCATGCGCGCGCCTCCCCACGTGTCACCTCGCAGGGCGCGCGTGGCTCCATTCGCTCCGTCAACGTCTTCGTCGCTACCCCACGCGCCAACGTCGAGGACGTCTCCCCTCGCTCATCGCGGCCATCGGTGCTCTTCATTGCGTTACGCAACCTGTCGGTAACAGCCGCTGCGGGCTTGCGTTATTCAGCCGAGTTGCGCCACTGCCAACGCAGCGCGCGTACAAAGTTGTGGTCCCGTTACTGAGTTCACATTCACCGCTTGGCGGGTGAGTGGTACCAATCCCGCACCTAGAAGCTGGCCAAGCCTCGGCAAACATCTAACGCCTCGTCACAAGCGAGCCCATACAGGCGCCCCAAAGAAGTCACCCGAGCGCGAATCTCTTTCACTGTGGATCATTCCCCGCCATTACGATCTGGTAACCCCGGGAGCGTTCGTACAACACGTCCGACTGCGGATGAGACCCAGAATGTTGAAACCGGTCCAGAGTTTTCAAGTCTTATTTTCACACATGCTGCTGAATAATGTTGGGCGCGTGAAGAGCCAATACATAGGCTGATGAACTAACACAGTGGTTCTTAAACTTTAATGCAACCTGCACCCCTTTGGTTCTCAATCATAAAAAACATGTTTATAAATATATAGGTTTGATGAAACAAAGTAGTTGTACATGTATGTGCCCGTGCTTAATTTGTGTTTTCGATCATTTACCTTCCAAAACAAATCTAGTCTTGTCTTGAACCCCCAGGGGTGCGTGGACCCCAGTTTGAGAACCACTGGACGAATGACACATTGTGCGATGTCTCGTGGGTCTGCTTAGACTGCCTATGCTGTGTGCAGTCAGCAGGGGTCGCCACCGCCCCTTACCCTACCTCCCTCCTACCCCACTTCCAGCCCCACCTCCATCCTCACCGCACCTGCCCCCACCTTGCGTTAAAAAAAAATGTGCTCGGAATAGCTTACGATTGTCACGCGGCTACGTATTCTTAGGTTTTTTCGGTAAAGTCACGTAGGTAAAACATCTAAATTAATGAAAATAAAATAAAAACAAAAATCACGACCGTCACAGCCATATTAGCTGCATCATCACTTGATGCAGCTAATCTGGCTGTGACGGTCCCACCTGATGACGGAGACTTGTGTTGCCTCCGAAACGTCGTGATTTTTGTTTTATTTTATTTTCATTAATTTTGATGTTTTACCTGCGTGACTTTACCGAAAAAACCTAAGAATATGATTCCTTGCAGTCACGAAAGCTTCAAATCTAGAGAAAAGACGTTTAAATGAGCGCACATCACCTGCGCAGACACGCGGATGGGACACGTGGACGACGCGCAACAAGAACACGGCACGGAGGCTGGACACGTGCGCGAAGAAGCGGGCAGCGGGGCAGGATGGGAAGAAGCACACGGATGGTCGCGCGGATTGATAAGCAGAAGAGTGTGGGCTCGGCAGGCAGCGTCGCTGTCTAAGGGGTCATGGTCGGTGGGGTCGAGACCTACAACGGAGTGGCAGCTCAAGGAGGAGGGGGGGGAGACGCTACCGCCAGAGAGGGCGGTGACCGCGCGGAGATGGAGTGACGAAGGCGGCTTCGTGCGCCAACGTTGCATCGCGTTTCCGTGCGAGCTGGCGACGTGTTGGGGATGCCGTCATACAGCAGTGGATTGATCATGGCCGACGATGTGTGTGCGTGCATGTGTCACTTGACTCCCCGGACACCCTTGCAGACGAATATGTTCCGTCTCAATCCGGGACGATGCTGCTGCTGCTGCCGGTAGCACGCGCCGGGAGATGTCGCGGTGACCTCCGTCGCGGTGACCTCCGTCGCGTTATCTCTCGACCTCCTGACCTTGTCGCTCAGGTGTTCGCTAAGGGTCTTCCCTCGCGAGTCGAGGAGGAGACGGCGGCCTCTGATTGATGCGCCGAGGAGGAGGAGGAGGCTGCTTTGCCCCCACCATTCCTCCTCCTCCGTCTCGCTGCGAACCAACAGCGAGCTCAGGCTTGGGGCGGGGGCGGGTGTGGGCAGGGATGGAGCCGCGGATGGGAGATGGAGCGGGAGATGGGGGTGGATAGTGGTGGGGGACCTGGCGCGCACTGCAGTGAGAGCAGCGGCAGAAGGGCTCTGTGCGTGGGGAGAGAGCCGGGAGAGGCTGCGAGAGTGTGGAGGAGGAGGAGAGCGGGCGGGGGACGAGGTGCTAGGAGAAGAGGGGAGAGCGGCACGGAGAGAGAAGGGAGACAGAGGGAGGGGAGAGAGAGAGAGAGGAAGAGGGAGGGGAGAGAGAGAGAGAGCGAGAGAGCGGGCGATTCGCCTGGCGTGTTGCCAGTCTGACTGGTGTGGGAAGGCAAAATGGTGAAGGTGGTTTAACTGGCTCGGAGGGCGACTGCGCTGCTGCGTTCTCTAGAATTTATTTTTATTTTTTATTGGGCACATCAAATATTAAAACAAGAAGAAAAAAGCATTGTGTTTACGCGAGCCTTCTCGCATCGCTGTAACAAGTCGCGTTAGCGCAGCTGTAATTATGCGGCGCCTTATTTCACATCCGTCCAGCCAGCGGCGGCAGCAGCGCAGCGCCGCCGCCGCCGCGTGCAGCGAGGGGGAGACGCGGGGGAGACGGGGCCCAGGGACTGAGTGAAGCTGCCCAAGCAAGGGGGGGGGGTCTGGCTCGCGTCGCTCTGTGTGGCAGAGGAAGGCACACACACCACGCACACACACCACGTGCGCGCGCGAACACACACACACACGTGCGCACACACACACACGTGCGCACACACGTGCGCGCGCGCACACGCCGACACGGGCACACACACGCTTACACATTAAGGGTACCTGCCGGTGGAATCTAATCAAGATCACAGTCACACGCGCGCGCGCGTATACACACGCTGGCACACACGCCGCTCCAGGCACGAGCACGCACAGGCACGCAGACTCACACACGCACACGGGGAGGCAAGTAGGGAAGAGGAGGCGGAAGAATAGGAAGAGAAGGAGGAGAGAGAAGACTGGAGCCTCCGGGAAGGACGCGGTGGCACGGAGGCCCCCGCCAGCTCCCGGGAGAGACGGGCGGATGGACGCGCGACTCCCCGGAGCCCGGCTTCTGCTGTTCCTGCTCACGCTGCCAGAGTCACTGCCCGACCTGCAGGGTGCGTACATCCCACGCTCTCTCCTCCCCTCCTTCCCTCCACTCGATCACTCTCTCTCCATCCTTCACTCTCTCCCCATCCTTCGCTCTCCCCATCCCTCCCCTGTCCGCACGTGGCGGCAACAGCCACGATGAACGCGCACACGAGAGAGAGCGAGCGCGCTGCTCCATCTCGCTGCGCAAAGAGAAGTGCACCTTGTGCAGATGAAGGGTGACGTCACCGTGCCGCAGTCATGTGTGGGCTGTGCTGTACAGTAGTTTGATGGGGGCAACGTTTTGTTCGAGAGTGGAATTTATTGCACCGACAAGTCCGGAAGAAGGGCAGTCCCCCTCGTCACCGATGTCCACCCTCCATCCGCACCCTCCCCGGCACCCCGCGCCGCCGCCACCGTGCGCAGTGCGATTTTATTCCGCATCACGATGCCAGTTGCGTGCCCAAGGAGCGAGAGTGCCGACGTCGCGGTCTGCTGCTGCCCACGACGAGAGGGGCTTCCGCAGGGCGCGCGCGAGAGAGAAAGCGTGAGCGAGTGAGCGTGAGAGAGTGCGAGAGTGAGCGTGAGAGAGTGAGCGTGAGAGAGTGAGAGCGTGAGAGAGCGTGAGTGAGCGAGAGAGAGTGAGCGAGAGAGAGTGAGCGAGAGAGAGTGAGCGTGATAGAGTGAGCGTGAGAGAGTGAGAGCGTGAGAGAGAGAGCGTGAGAGAGAGAGCGTGAGAGAGTGAGCGTGAGAGAGAGCGTCTGAGAGAGAGCGTGAGAGAGTGAGCGTGAGAGAGAGAGCGTGAGAGAGAGAGCGTGAGAGAGTGAGCGTGAGAGAGAGAGCGTGAGAGTGAGTGTGAGAGAGACAGAGCGTGAGAGAGAGCGTGAGAGAGAGAGCGTGAGAGAGAGAGCGTGAGAGAGAGAGCGTGAGAGAGTGAGCGTGAGAGAGAGCGTGTGAGAGAGAGCGTGAGAGAGAGAGCGTGAGAGAGAGAGCGTGAGAGAGAGAGCGTGAGAGAGAGAGCGTGAGAGTGAGTGTGAGAGAGACAGAGCGTGAGAGAGACAGAGCGTGAGAGAGACAGAGCGTGAGAGAGTGAGCGTGAGAGAGTGAGCGAGAGAGAGAGTGAGCGTGAGAGAGTGAGCGTGAGAGCGTGAGAGAGTGAGCGTGAGAGAGTGAGCGTGAGAGAGAGAGAGCGAGAGTGAGTTCATGTTGTGTCGCTGTTCCTCGTCACTGCTCCATTGCAGGAGCGCAGGGCACACAGTGGGTTCACTCTGCAGCCCATCGCGCGGCTTGCTGTGGGCACAGCGCATCACGGGGGGTGGGATGCTGATGCAGTGCACGCGATCCGCCTCGCCCAGTGCACCACGGACCAGCCACCACGTGGTTCACGATCCTTGTCATGTGCGGACAGACCGCTCGTACTCGCGCTCTGAGGAGAGAGCGGTGCGACGCGCTGCTGGCGGCGCTCAAGCCGATCGCGCCCCGCGCCGGCTCGGACGCCTGCCAGGCCGCTTCGTTGCCGCCCGTGTCCCCCATGGGGACGGCTCGCTGCTGGCTCGCTACTGGCTCGCTGCTGGCACGCTGCTGGCTCGCTACTGGCTCGCTGCTGGCTCGCTGCCGGCACGCGCGCGGTGCCGCTTGGCCGCGTGCGAGACGAGCCCGAGGGGCGGCCAACGCAGGCGGCAGGAGAACGGAGCGTTGTCCCTGCGTGTGGGTTACATGCGTGTGTGTGGGTTACATGGGTGTGTGTGTTACACGTGTGTGTGAGTGACGTGTGTGTTACGTGTGTGTGTGACACGTGTGTGTTACGTGTGTGTGTGACACCTGTGTGTGTGTGTGCGAGTGACACGTGTGTGTTACGCGTGTATGTGTGGCACATGTGTGAGTGACACGTGTGTGTTGCGCGTGTGTGTGTGTGACACGTGTGTGTTACGTGTGTGTGTGACACGTGTATGTGTGAGAGTGACACGTGTGTGTGTGAGAGTGACACGTGTGTGTGTGAGAGTGACACGTGTGGGTGTGTGTGCGGGCGGGCGCGAGTGGCCATGTGGGGGCGTGCGGTGATGACTGTGATTTCACAAACCCCGGCGATGCATTAATCTCGGCGCGATGCGCGGGTGAAGCCTGGGCGTTTTGTTATCGCGTTCTGCACGATTAGCTGCTGCGTGTGTGTGCACGGGTGTGTGTGTATGCATGTGTGTGTTTGTGTGTGTGTATGAGAGGAGCATTTATAGAGGAGTGGTGGCGCAGTGGTTCGCGCGCTGCGCAACGGCCAACGCCAGTGACGATTTTCTGAACTGGGCCTCCCCTACGTCGACTCAGCCTCAAATGAGTACTAGTGGAATGTTTAAACATCGCCACTGGGGAGACAAAGGTGGTCGGGCGTGGTGCTGGCCACCCACCCCCTCGTCGTGTGCCGTGCCGGCCGTAATAGGTGGTCGCGAAGAGCACTTGCCCCCAAAATATGTGAAGGCTATAGGGGGATCTTTGCCTTACGGGGAGTATTTAGATACCAATGTGTGCGGGGCAGTTGTGCACTCTTCTCTGAAGGACCATTGCCCGAAACGTCGCGTATTTATACATAAATCATTACATTATTTTGGGGAAAGTTCTAGAAAGTGTTGCGTGTGTGTGCGTGCGTGACACGTGTGTGTGTGTGCGTGCGTGCGTGTTATCAGTCAATCAACCCATGGCACCTGCAGGGTCTGTCCCGTGACCTCCTCCTGTCAGCGAGCCATCGACACTTCACGTGGTAGCCTCAAGGTGCACCTGACCTGGCACAGGCGCCGTGGTGGTATTGGCCAGTTACGAACCCGGTGACCCCATTGCAATTCCAAATGCCGCTCACGGCCAACGTCAGTGGCCAATGTCTGGAACCCTCCCGCGCGGCCGACTCGGCTTGAATGAGTACCTGGTGCGGGGGGGAGGGGGGGGAACCACATCAGGAGACAAAGGTGGCCGGGCGTGGGTGTGGGTGCACTTCGGTGCACTTGCCAACCGACAGCCAGCGAAGACTATACGGGGGATCTTTGTCTTTGTGCTCGGCCACTGCGCTGCGCGTGGTGGGGGGAGGGGTGTGGGGGGCTGCTGGGGGGGGGGGCTGCTGAATGCGCAGTGCCCGGTGCCTGCAACTCGCACGGTATCCCATTAAAAGCGCGTGCCGCGTGCCTCACCGGTAAACTCTGCAGTGTCCCCGTCTCTCTCTCTCTGGAGATCTCCTCGACGTTGTGTGCCGCGCTTGACCCCGAGGTGGTGGTGGTGGCGGTGTGCTGCTTGTCGGTGATTGCGAGTGTCCAAGAGAGGATTGCCGCACGCCGCTCTCTGCGCGCGTGACAACATCGATGATGGTGATGACGTTGATGAGAATCCAGCAATTCTCTGTCTACAAAGGAAGTCCTGTTCATGTCGGTCATGTCGGCCACGGTGGGTGTTCCGATCATCCTTCACCACGCCGGTGAGTGCGGCTTGAACTGGGTCGATTGTTGATTTTAGGTCGATGATGTTAGCCGTGGCGCCGGGAATTGAACTCGGCTCGCTGGGTTCCGAGCGGCCCCCGCGAGGTAACTTCGAGAACGGCACCGCCAGCCTCGGGCCACCTCGCAGACGAGAAGGCCAGCCGTGTGTGTGTCCGTCTCGAGCCCCTCGAGTGGAGACCCTTCAGGCGGCAGTGGCGTGAGCAGGCAATTGCAGGGCGGCGCCTTTGCCTTGTGAACGTAGTGTGTCGACTCGCGTCGCGGCCCTCGTCTGTCTGTGTAACACGTAAGCTTTAGCGACCAATATCATCCATAACACAGGGTTGTTTTTGGTGAGATAGCGTAAGTATTTACATATGTCGTTTAACCCATCATCACCCGACACAGCCAATTAGTAAAGTCTGTGTTCCTGCAACCAAAATGCACCACGGCTTTTCACTCCGTATTTTTTCAATCGCTGCTCGGTCGACTTGGAGTAAGGATTTTCGGCGTAAGGCACTACCACTAGAGTAAAAAGTACGCCCATCCATATTGCCCATACACGACTGCACCCTATGACACTGCTATCTCCATAATCTTATGAGCATGGGACCATAACCAGACGGTCACGCGGCCACGGCAATGTATCACGGGGAACACGCCGGGCGAGATGGATGTGGTGGCGCCATAATCATGCTCGGAGCATCGCTGGAGGGGATTCCTCCGGGCCGAGATGACGCGCTGGTGAGGACGAGGCGACCTTTACAGACGGGATGTTGCGACTGTGTTTCGCCTGGGATATGGATATCGTCGGTTCCTGGCATCTTATCGCACGCGTTTAAAACGGAACACTGAGAGGTCCAGTGGCGTAGCTAGGATATTTTGCGCCCAGGGACGAACTATAAAATTGGCGCCCCCCCCCTCGTTTAATCACATACCAAAATGTAATTACATGACATGTAGGCTGTGTGTGGCGGGATATATAAACTTTTAGGTTGAGGTGTAGATTTGTGGAGTAGTTTCAGGCTGCCGCGCCCGCCGCAATAAGTTATAATGTAACGTTGTAAGCCTCATTTTGTCGCCCCTTTACCTTGGCGCCCGGGGACATATGTACCCCCCTGCCCCCCCCTAGCTACGCCTCTGGAGAGGTCTCGCGGTAGCCTCGTGCTGCCGCTGCTGCTGCCGCTGCTACTGCTGCTGCTGTTGCTGCTGCTGCTGCCGCTGCTACTGCTGCTGCTGCCCGGTGCTGGGACGCAGCGTCTAATGGGGTTCTGGCAACAGATAAACGCGCGGCTTCGATTTGTTCTTGCTCGTGACATTGTGGCGGCTCTTCAAAGCCACTCGTCTTGGCGGAATGTGTGAACAAGATAGCACGTTTAAACACCGCATTACGCTCCCTGTGATTATTGAATGCAGTTTCATAATCGGATTTAGTCTGTGCACGCGGTCACGGACATTTGTTAAAATGGTTCGCATTCATGGTTGTACGATCCAGCGACGGTGTCTTTAAACGCTAGGTACACGAACGACATGACACCCACACGCTCACGAAACTGGTTTTACCTGCATGAGGTGTTTGGCCATGGTGGCAAGATGTCAACTACCTTGCCTGGTATACAGGAGGTCGTGGGTTTGATCCCGACCCTGATGCCTGTATATTTGGAGTTTGCGTGTTTCCCCAGGGTCGCGTAGATTTTTCTTCGGGTTCTCTGGTTTGTCCCTCGAAATTGAAAATCAACATGTGTTAGAGTATTTGGCTGGTACACACACATCTCTGTGTGTCTCTGTTTGTCAAATTTCACACTTAGCTTCTAATTTTAGCAATCTTTGGAGATCGTAATCAACCAGGCGATGCGTTAACTGTGTGTTAGCCGACTCTCTGTGTTGTATTGCATTACATTTCCAAAAAAAATGCTAAATTTTGTTTTCTTAAACTGCCTATTTCTCTCTCTCAAATTTACCAGCCTCTCATAGGTCCATTCGCTCTTTCTCTCCTTCAGTCGCTTCGGGGTGGATTTCCACACAACTCTCTAAAATGTACCAGTCTTGTTGGGTCTTTCATTGACATGCTAATTTCTCTGCTCCAGCAGCTGCCCCGGCAGACCCACCTCTCTCTCTGCCCCCCTTTCTCTCTTTTTAAGGCCTCGACACAGAGGCATTGGGTCTCTGTGTGCCTATGTTGTCTCTCTCTCTGTGTGTCTCTATGTTGTCTCTCTCTGCTTGTGTGTATGTCTGTGTGTCTCCGTGTCTGTGTTTTGTCTCTCAAATGTAGTTCTACCTGATGACGGTTGCTTGTGTTGCAATAGAAACGTCGTATTCTATTATTTAATTTATTTTCTTTCTACGTGACTTCACCGAAAGAACCAATGAGTATTTGGCTGCTAGAAATGCCACGTGACAAGCCACTTCGTTGAGCTGTCATTTGTGGTCGCTTCTGAAAAAGAGATGTATAGTTCAGTGGGCCTTACCTGGTAAAATAAATAGAGTTTATAGTTTAGTTTAATCTTCCACGCTGGCCAGATGTCTGTCTCACAACAGGTGAGAGTACCCACGCTTTACCGCACCATACGCGACCTGCAGGCAGACTCACTGCCGTGTTCTCCACACCCACCACTGGGTGGGCCGAGGCGGCAGGGAGGGGGGGTTGAAGCAGCCTGCATCGTTTCAGCCGCCTCGCCGAGAGATCGAATCGAGACGGCAACCTCTGGATTGCAAGTCCCCGGTGCGCTTCCCCGGTGCGCTTCCCCGGTGCACTACCCCGGTGCGCTTCCCCGGTGCGCTACCCCGGTGCGCTTCCCCGGTGCGCTACCCCGGTGCGCTTCCCCGGTGCGCTTCCCCGGTGCGCTACCCCGGTGCGCCTCCCCGGTGCGCTACCCCGGTGCGCTTCCCCGGTGCGCTACCCCGGTGCGCTTCCCCGGTGTGCTACCCCGGTGCGCTTCCCCGGTGCACTACCCCGGTGCGCTACCCCGGTGCGCTACCCCGGTGCCCTACCCCGGTGCACTACCCCGGTGCACTACCCCGGTGTGCTTCCCTGCTGCGCTTCCCCGGTGCGCTTCCCCGGTGCGCTTCCCCAGTGCGCTACCCCGGTGCTCTTCCCCAGTGCGCTACCCCGGTGCGCTTCCCCGGTGTGCTTCCCCGGTGCGCTACCCCGGTGCGCTTCCCCGGTGCGCTACCCCTGTGCGCTACCCCTGTGCGCTACCCCGGTGCGCTTCCCCGGTGCGCTTCCCCGGTGCGCTACCCCGGTGCGCCTCCCCGGTGCGCTACCCCGGTGCGCTTCCCCGGTGCGCTACCCCGGTGCGCTTCCCCGGTGTGCTACCCCGGTGCGCTTCCCCGGTGCACTACCCCGGTGCGCTACCCCGGTGCGCTACCCCGGTGCCCTACCCCGGTGCACTACCCCGGTGCACTACCCCGGTGTGCTTCCCTGCTGCGCTTCCCCGGTGCGCTTCCCCGGTGCGCTTCCCCAGTGCGCTACCCCGGTGCTCTTCCCCAGTGCGCTACCCCGGTGCGCTTCCCCGGTGCGCTTCCCCGGTGCGCTACCCCGGTGCGCTTCCCCGGTGCGCTACCCCTGTGCGCTACCCCGGTGCGCTTCCCCGGTGCGCTTCCCCGGTGCGCTACCCCAGTGCGCTACCCCCGGTGCACTTCCCGGGTGCGCTACCCCGGTGCGCTACCCCGGTGCGCTACCCCGGTGCGCTACCCCGGTGCGCTAACCGGGTTCGCTTCCCCGGTGCGCTTCCCCGGTGCGCTTCCCCGGTGTGCTTTCCCGGTGCGCTTCCCTGGTGCGCTTCCCCGGTGCGCTTCCCCGGTGCGCTACCCCGGTGGGCTTCCCCAGTGCGCTTCCCCGGTGCGCTTCCCCGGTGCGCTTCCCCGGTGCGCTACCCCCGGTGCACTTCCCGGGTGCGCTACCCCGGTGCGCTACCCCGGTGCGCTACCCCGGTGCGCTACCCCGGTGCGCTACCCCGGTGCGCTACCCCGGTTCGCTTCCCCGGTGCGCTTCCCCGGTGCGCTACCTCGGTGCGCTACCCCGGTGCGCTTCCCCGGTGCGCTTCCCCGGTGCGCTACTCCGGTGCGCTTCCCCGGTGCGCTACCCCGGTGCACTACCCCGGTGCGCTTCCCCGGTGCGCTTCCCCGGTGCGCTTCCCCGGTGCGCTACCCCGGTGCGCTACCCCGGTGCGCTTCCCCGGTGCGCTTCCCCGGTGCGCTTCCCCGGTGCGCTTCCCCGGTGCGCTTCCCTGGTGCGCTTCCCCGGTGCGCTTCCCCGGTGGGCTTCCCCAGTGCGCTTCCCCGGTGCGCTTCCCCGGTGCGCTTTCCCGGTGCGCTACCCCGGTGCGCTTCCCCGGTGCGCTTCCCCGGTGCGCTACCCTGGTGCGCTACCCCCGGTGCGCTTCCCGGGTGCGCTACCCCGGTGCGCTACCCCGGTGCGCTACCCCGGTGCGCTACCCCAGTGCGCTACCCCGGTGCGCTTCCCCGGTGCGCTTCCCCGGTGCGCTACCCTGGTGCGCTACCCCCGGTGCGCTTCCCGGGTGCGCTACCCCGGTGCGCTACCCCGGTGCGCTACCCCAGTGCGCTACCCCAGTGCGCTACCCCGGTTCGCTTCCCCGGTGCGCTTCCCCGTTTTCTGGTCATCCTCGCAGCAGCGGATTTTGACTGGCCATCGAACAACGATAGTCACCGCATTGCACTTTGAGATGTGCTTCTGCGGCCGTCTGGAATGCTCTTACTTCTAATATTAGGAAACCACTTTTAAATCTAGATTGAAAACTTATTGCTTTCGAACTGATTTTTGTGTTTGGTGACCGTCTTTGATAGCCAGCCAAAAGCCGCTCTTGCGAGGATGACCGGAGTTCACGTGATGATGGTTTATGCTCCTTCACGAGATCACCAAGGTATTGTGGTTCATTTGTGGCAAGCACTTTGTATAACAAGTGCGACCTTACAATGTATTAGTTTGGCAACCGAACCCGAATAAACGGAAGTCAAAATCGTAATAAATTAGTTTTTGGCGACTCATAGAGACATACAGAGACCCATCGATACCCATCGCGGCCCACTGAGACAAATCGAGACACAGAGAAACATAGAGACTCATAGACACCCATCATAGGGACCCATAGAGACCCAGAGAGACACGGCGCCAGCTCTGAGCTCAGCAGTCGCGCGGCACCGCACGGCGTGCGTGCTGGCGCCGCGTGTGCCCTCGGGGCACCATCGCTCGCTGGATGGCGGCTGTAGCCTCTCTCTCTCTCTCTGTCTGGGTGGGCAGTAGGAGAAGGAGGCTGCTCTCTGCCCTCCTAGACGAGCCCAGCTGCTGCTTAAGACGCCGATATTCCGTCGATTCTACTACGGAGCTTTTGGGTGCTTTGTGTACGATCGGAGGTTGGGCGTAGTCACTACCGACAATAAAACACGCATTGCCAATCGGCTATGGACGAAACAATAATTGTTTTATTGACTTACCACGTGGGTTGTCGCAGCCAATATGTCTACTGTTTGTATTAATATGTGCTGCATAAGAACACATGAGTTGGTAAACGGTATTGTAGTTGGTATTGAACAGATGGAGTGTCCTTGCCAATGACATCTGGTTATTTGGTATTGAACACATAGAGTGTTCTTGCCAATGGAATCTGGTTATTTGGTATTGAACAGATGGAGTGTTCTTGCCAATTGCATCTGGATATTTGGCATTGAACAGATGGAGTGTTCTTGCCAATGGCATCTGGTTATTTGGCATTGAACAGATGGAGAGTTTTTAAAAATGGCATCTGGTTATTTGGTATTGAACAGATGGAGTCTTTCCAATGGCATCTGGTTATCGAATAGCATTTTCTTATTCAAGGCAGAATCTGCTGATAACACCAAGAATGTCAGGCCGCGTGTCGGAGCGCTGCTTTGCTTGCTCAAACAAATGCACAACTCAACAATATTGGCCTGGAAAGCTTTGATCAATCGGCTGATGGACGAAAACGTTAACGTCATTTGTTATGTATATCCGCGTTTATATGTTTTATACTCAATCCCTCGCAAAAAAAGTGTAATTAGTTTGAAAACACGCACAGCATTGGCTGGGGATGATTGCATCACTTTATTAATCAATGCACATGAAATATATACTGAGTCTGAAATAAACTATTTTTTTTATTTTACTAGGTAAGGCCCACTGAGCTATTTGCTATTTTTAAGAAGCGACCTGGCCACACATTATTGCTCAACGGAGCGGCTTGTCATCGCGTGGAATTTTATAGCACCAGCCAAAGACTCTAAATGCATGTCAATTCGAAATGTGGAGGGAAAAACTATAGGACCCAGAGAAAAATCCAAGCCACCACGAGGAGAGAGAGAGGGAGAGAGACACGCAAACTCCAGCAGACATTGTCAGGGCCGGGATCGAACCCACGACACTCTGTATCCCAGGCGATGTCGTCAACATCTCGACCAAGTCGGGTGGCTCCTGGTTGGACGCGCGTCCTCCGTCTCAGAAGTGATCGGAAGCCAGAGGTTCGTTTGCTTCAGTGCGGGCACTGTGTGACGGTGACACAAACCTCATTGCAAGAGTTTATCTGATCAATAGCCGCAACAGGGGATGTGCATGCTGGGTGCATTGTGGGAGGTTGGCGGTGGCTTGGCGAAACTTTCATCCTGCAGTAGATAGACTATGGCTGATGATGAGGATTGTCAAGAATGTATCTGGTGAAGGGCTGCCATGGCGTGAGTTGGCCACTGGGACACCTGTAGAACGTGAATGCTCACGGAAGGGTTCGGTGGCTCTGTGGTGGCATGGCTCTCGGGTGACTGAATTTGGCAGCCTGGGGCCGTGGCTGTGATTATAGGAGCCGCGTTTAAGTCGCACTGCGTTATTCCACAAGGGCCGTGAAGATAAAGCGGTGGTGCTGTCGGTGGCCGATTTGATAACAGCCCTGAGTAGTGATTACAGCTGGAGAACAAAGCTACGGGCCAGACTGGCTGGGTCGCAGAGTCATGGGTGCGCGTGTGTGCGTGGAGCCGTGTGTGCCTGAGTAGCCGTGGCGTTGTTTGTATGGGGAGCGATGGCGCAGCACTTTGCACGCCACGCAGCGAACAGCCCGGTTTCGATTACTGCTCACGGCCAACACCAGTGGCGAATATCTGAACCGGTCCTGGGCCTTCCCTAGATCGGCTCAGCCTCAAAGAGTACCTGGTGCAGTGTGTCAAAAAAAATCGCCAATGGAGAAACAAAGGCGGCCGGGCGTGTTACTGGCGACCCACCCACTCGTGTGCCATGTCAACTTTCATAGGTGCTCGCTAACTGCACTTGCCCCAACAGTCTGTTAAGGCTACACGGGGGAATTTTGTCTTTGGAGAGGTGTAAGTGGCTAACATCAGTGGCGAAGAGTGATTTGTATTCACTGCTGTTACTCAACCTCCCCCCCCCGCTGAAGCATGGTCTAACAACCCCCCATGATCGACAAGGTGTGGAAGGCCTTCATCCAGCAGTGGATTAACAATGATCAATTATTATTGCGTAATCCAGGCGTTCTGTTTTTGTCTCTACTTACCTCCGACTGATTTTTCGCACACCGCAATCATGTGTGTTGAATTTATTTTGCACCATGCGTAGCCAACCATGCTTATCAGGAAGGACAACAAACTTAACACAAAAAGCAGTTCTAAATAAATGACTTATGAATATAGATTTACAAGTGCAAAGCTCCAGTGGCTTCCTAATATCGGAAGGAAGAGCGTTCCAATGGACACAGAAGCGCATCTGAAAGCGCGCGATGCGGTGACCGTCTTTGTTCGACGGCCAGCCAAATGCCGTGGCGAGAATGTCCGCAGTTTGCGTGATGGTTTATGCTCCTTGAGATCAGCGAGGTATCGTGATTCATTTGTCGCAAGCACTTTGAGTGTAATGAGTGAGACCTTATAATGTTTTTGTTTGGCACTCAGAAGCCAAAGCAGCTCGATGAGCACCGGATGGACACGGTTGGATCTTGCAATACACATCACGATATGTGTCAAAGGATTTTGTACACGTTACAACCTTGATCATGTTTTTACCAGATGTCCCATAGAGTAGTGAGTTGCAATTATCGAGCCAAGATACTTTGCTACATGCCACCGTGTTGGCTACCTCACGACTCAATATTGGCTGAATGTGTCATAGAGCCCTGATAAGAAAATTGCAGGACCTGACTACATTTTGCATGTGGTGATTAAACGAAATTCCGGTGCTGAGGGTCTTTAGCTGAGTAGAAAAATAAATCCTGGTGTCTGCCAAATCCACAGCTGATCCTCCCACACGTTTTTTCACCTGAGCCAGAGTGGCCACCAGCAGAACCACCGATTTTCCTGAATCAAGCAGCATTCTGTTTTGTGCAAACAACACGAGCACCACTCGCGTGCCATCTTGGAGCTTCTTCATATGTTACTTTGACTTCACTGCGGTGGACAATTGTGTATCATCAGCATAAAATGTCTACCACCTGTTTATAATGCAGTGTACAATGCGTGTAAACCGCGCAATAGTAATGTCCGCATGAGGTTAATACATCACACCTTGCGCGCACTACATGGCTGGGACATTACGAGCACATAGGGTTGTCTGGAATAGTGGAGAGCACGTGGGCACGACGATGGCTCTAAGCTTGGCGACCCTCGCCGTGACGGTGGAGTGGATGGCGAGTTTCACTCGCGGGGAGCGAGGAACGGGGAGTACGGAGCGGGGAGCGGGTAGCGTAGCGGGGAGTGGGGGAGTGCGGCGCGTAAGGCCTCTCGTCCATAATCTCCACCAAAAAAAATTATCCTCATTAAAACAAAAAATAATCTGCCCTCTTTCCCAAGGTCCCGTGATGTGTGCGGAGTCTATTTATACCGTGGCATCTTGAGACGGCACGGTCTCATTTAAATTCTTCATCAATCTAGATTGGGGCCGAAACATTCCAAGTATGCCCGATGATTTTGCACCCTAATTGGTTACTGTGCGGCCGAGTCCGCAGAGCTTGCCACTGTGTTCCCCGGAATAGCAGACGCTGTTCTCACCTCGGCCGCCCCACCCCGTGCATTGAAAACAAAAGTTGAAGGTGCGTCCTACAGTCTGGTAGCTGCTGTGCGTGCGTGCCCAAATTCACGGTACTCTGGGTACAAGCCTTGGGGGTGCTTCTTCCCGTCCAGAGCGCCCGACAATCCGGTGTTGTTATGTAATTGCTTCACGTCATGTCTGCAGCCACTCCCGGCGAGATGTTAACTACCTCGCCCGGTATACAGAAGTGTGTGGGTTCGATCCCGACCCTGACGCCTACTGTATATTTGGAGATTGCGTGTCTGTCTCGCCGTGATCGCGTGGAGATTTCTCCGGGTCCTCTGGTTTTCCTCTCCCCATTTAGAATCAACGTCATGTGTTTCGAGTATTTGACTGCTTTAAATTTCCACGTGATAAGCCACTTCATTGAGCTATCATTTGTGGCCCAGTCGCTTCTGAAAAAGAGCTATATAGCTCAGTGGGGCCTTACCTGGTAAAATAAAAAGTGTTTAGTTTTTTAGTTTATATTCACTCTCGAGGGTTGTTGAAAAGGATGCATCCTCAAATCATGCCACACTGCCCTACTTTGTTCTTTGTGGCCTGGACGTGGCATGGCCCACCGTGACACCGAGGAAGTGGGAAGAAATTTGACAGCTGAGAGCAAGGCTCTGGGTTGAGATCGCTGTGGCGGTGGGACGATGGCTGTGAGGGCTCGCCTCGCCACACCGCACCTCACCGTCGCACAGACAAACTTGCCGCACTTCTGTGGGCACCGCTGTCCTAAGTGCAGTCTCGGCATCTTTCGGCCCTCACTGCCTCTCTGTTCTGAACAAGTGCCATTGCCTTAAACGTCAGCCTGTCACCTGGTCGTTTCCATGGCAATGGAATGAAAGCATGGGATAGAGAAGCTGGTAGCCACTAAATTTAGCATGAAGATAATTTGGGAATTTATAATACAGTACAGTGTGTTCTCCTATAACGCGGTAGTAGTTGCATTCCTGAAGAACACTGCGTGATGGAAAAATCGCGTTATAATAAATAATATATAATATAGGGTAATGGCAAAGTCCGCGATAACACGTGAGATGCGTACGCAGGCCGAACAAAGACTGAGGCACGTGAGTAGCATCTCGAAGCATCCAGCAGCATCCCGCATTGCGCGATGCTACGCCGAGGCAGCCGTACAACCGCTTATCCCTACTCGCGCTACAACGTAGTTCCGTTTGCTCGATCAAGTTATATCCAATTAACATTTGCATTATATATTTAAAAAAATGCGTTCCCTAAACACATTCATCGCGTTGTATCCAACACACGGCGATATAAGAGAACAGACTGTATCTAGTATTTGTACCCGGCAGGCCAGTGCGCAGGATGTAAGAGGGCCCATTCCGTCGCCGTGTGTACTCTGCCAGCATTGTCCCTGCAAATTCAGATTCTGTGGGATCACAAACGTTCTTATCCACAAAATAGCGCGGCGCTAATTAACAAATGTGGCGAGTCCTTCGCGTGCCCGTGTGAGCACTGCGAGTACTGCGAGTGTGACTGTCGTTCGGTCTGTAAAAATCAGCCGCGTTGTTCCTGCACAAAGCTAAAATGATGGCATGTTAATAAACTCGACCCCGTCGTTTCGACCGCGACGCCAGCAGATGACACCGAACCGGCGACCTTCTGCTTTGCAATTGCCGCCTGCTTCGCATTCCGCCCACTGGGGCAGCGTCAGGGCCGTGCGGCCTAGCGCAGCGTGTATCCCATCGTGAGCCGTCACCACACCGTGACCACGATTTGCAAAGAGGGCGCCTCATGTTGGGATAACAGCGGTGCGGTGTCACTCGCGTTGGCTGCGGCTCGCGCCACCATTCCTCACCCCCGCTCGGCCGCTGTGATGATAGTAAAGTGAAACTGCTCGTATCCGTGATGATGAGAGTGAACTTGACTGATGAGACCAAGAAGGTCGAAACCAGTCCGGAGTCTGCTCACTGTAACGAATGCTGCTGGGTAATATTGGTGTGGTTGAAGGCCGATAAGCCGATGTACCAACAAGTATTTGTGTTGATTTTATAACGTCGGCTCTCACGACCAGTGTTGTAAGTCAGAGTAGTTTTTTGGTTGGGTTAGGTCATGGTGTAAAAATGTGTCGGAAAACCCTCATTCACCCGACACAACCAATTAATAAAAGTGTCAAGTGAATCAAATGTGTCAAATGCATGGCACATCTGGTCAAGGATACGGATCGTCAGGCAGCGCTTTCACTCGAGATCTGGGCTCCTGCTAACCCGTTCCCATTCCGAGATGTCTGCAAGTTGCAGGCTGGGTGTCCCGTTCACCGCCGAATCTCGGAACGCGCGAGCTATTAGCGTTAATTTTGTTTAGAGAGGCGTCGCGCCGCTGTTTTTAAAGCCGTTGTACTCACCGCAGAGAACCGTAGCGACACGGCCGCACTCTCTGATAGCCGTCGCCAAACTGTGCCACGCACCCTCCTGCATGGACTTGTGGGAGCCTCGATAAAGTTATTTGATTTCAGTTTTTGCTTTTGTTTCCAGAAGAAAAGTGATCATGTGCACGTACATTATCGCGGAACGGGAAAGGGTTCATACAAGTGTCACGGGAATCAGATGTGCCAAATGTATGACTGCTGGTTAAGGACACGGATCATCAGGCAGCACTCTCACTCGAGATCTGGGCTCCTGGTAACAACCTGAGGATGCTGGGCATCATCACCAGTGGAACGTTGCGCGCCCTTGCAATCGTTGCGAGATTCCTCTCCAACAACAACATCACCGGCGCTGCTGCTGCCCCCGCTGCCGCCGCTGGTGACACAGTCGTACATCTGGCCATGTTTGATTCACGCGGTGCTTTCATCAGATGCCTGTGTCGGGTGGAGGAGGCGTTCACGACGCTAGACAATCCAATTGTGAATGCCGTTTGTGTTAACGTTGTGAAGCGCTGAACGGGATTCTGCTTGTGTCTTCGCCTCTTTCCTAGAGGGAGGAATATGCATGCAGTCACCCGCCATATCTTGCTGATTCACTTGTCGAATTTTTTTTTTAATCACGTGACTCTTCTCCACGGCCGGCTGCATCTCGAGCTGTGCGCGTCACTCCAGGGAACGGCTCTCAGCACTTGCCCGGCATGACAGCTTTCCTCTTGTAAAACCCGACGATTAGCACCAACAATAACCCCCCTTTGTTATTCTCAAGATATCAGATTTAGAAAATGTATTTAGTCACAACTCATCCATTTCATTTGCAGTGTCCTGTTGTTAGTTTGTGGATAATGTACGTGTGTATGTTGAGCTTCTTTCGCACCGTACGTAGCCAACCGTGCTAATCGGAGGTGTGGGGGGAAGGACAACAAAGTAAACGAAAATCAGTTGTAAAGAAATGAGATTTCAATCTAGATTTAAAGGTGCACAGCTCCAGTGGTTTCCTAAATTCGGAAGTAAGAGCATTCCAGACGGCCACAGAAGCGCATCCCAAAGCGTGCGATGCGGTGGCCGTCTTTGTTTGATGCCTCGAGCAAAAAGCTGCCACTGCGAAGATGAGTGGAGTTCGTGTTATGATGGTTTATGCTTCTTGACGAGATCAGCTAGGTATTGGGAGAAGCACCGTATGTGGGGGGTAAATGATGGATCTGGATTCGAGCGAACGGCGTGGACAAGGATAGTGCGCTGAGAACGATTGTTGAAGGGCGCTTTATAAAATAATATTATTATTATCATCATCATATAGCCAAGCAGTTCCGGGCACAGCCTCAAGAGCCCCGCCAAAAATTCCGAGCCGGCTAGTAACCATTTTGGGGTCGGTGTCACAGCCCGTTCTCTCTTTAACACTGCGTCGTGTTTCCATGACGCGAATTGGATACAACGCGATGAATGTATTCGGGAACGCATTTTAAATAACGCGGATGCAAATGGGATGTAACGCGATCGAGCGAATGGAACTACGTCGCGGGAGTAGGAATAAGCAATCGTACGGCTGCCTCGGCGTAGCATCGCACAATGTGCATTCCACAGCAAGCAGTATGATACACCACGCACACACCCGTCCTTGAGTGACCGTGTAAGTACACAATTGCTTTTTTCCCAACGAGAGAAATTATCTCTCAATCTAGATTTGAAGCTTTCGTGACTGCAGGAATCCATACTCTTTGGTTCTTTCGGTAAAGTCACGTAGGTATAAAATAAAATAGATCACGACGTTTCGGGCGCATCACAAGCATACCACCTTATGACGGACGCTTGTGTTGCGCCCGAAACATCGTGATATATTTTATTTGATCTCTCGTTGGGAACAAAGACGGTCGCTGCATCGTGCACTTTCAGATGCGCTTTCTGCGGCCGTCGAGAATGCTCTTCCTTCCGACATTAGGAAGCCGCTGGAGCCGCTGGAGCACTCAAGATGGACAAACTCATTTCTTTCAGGACTGCTTTTTGTGGTTCGTCTGTTGTCCTTCCCCTGCACCTCCGATGAGCGCGGTTGGCTGCGGTTGGCTACGTACGGAGCGAGGCAAGTTCGACATAGTGGGGTAATAGAACGAGAGGTGCTGATTCTAGTGAGGGGAGGGGGCGGCGGGAGGGAAGCCTCTCTCCATTTCACGTTTGGCCCAAGCCTAAGGACTCATTATAGCCGTCGCTCGTTGCTTTTCGATGGCGAAACTAAAAACTCAACGCCGCGGCATGCTGCTTGTACAGCGATTGCGACTCGTTATATCTGAAGGCATTGGCTGTTGCTCCTTTTACCCCCCCCCCCCCTTTGGATGGGGTGTCAATGGCCATCGTAAGTGGATGTTAGAGACCGCATTTGTTAGAGGCCGCATGGTTCTGGTGCGGTCTCTAATAGGACAACGCCAACGTTGGTAACACTGGGGGCACGTTTGTTTAGAACACAAAACTTTCGCTTCTAATATTGAACCCCGATACAGAGGAAATTAGGGGCATTGGCGGCCCACCATGCTGGGCATTTGTAAATATCACTGTGAAGCCCTTTTATTGTCAATCCACTGCTGCATGAGGCTCTACCCCAAGTTCAGCCAGTCGCAAGGGGTTTTCGATCGGGTTGTATTTGGCTGCTATAAATTTCCACGTGATAAGCTCTCGTTTTTGGCCTGGTCGCTTCTGAACATAAAAAAATAACTTTTAATAGTTTAAAAATAGATTATCCACATGGCGGTCGCCCATCCAAGCACTCACCAGGGCTCAACATTCCTTCTTAGCTGCCGTAAATGCGATGGGATTCGGGTGCATTCCGGGGGCAGTCTGTCTGGCAGTAGCCTCTTGTAAATTGCTCGAGAGCATTATGGGCGTCAATGACCAAACCCACCTGCACGAGCGTCATCCAAACGGGCCTGCCTTGGGGGCGCCGGGACACTGAACGGCACGGGGTCGGCACGGGGTCGGCACGCGGGCACACGTGGCCAACGCTCGGGGGGACGCCGCCAAACCCGGTAATTTTTACGAGCGGGAAATTATTCCCCGATCCGCCTGCGGTAAACGGTGCGCAGCGAACGTTTGTTGATGATAACGTAAATTTTTCAGACGAGGCGCTCGTTCAATAATCCCGCCAAAGCATCATCATCATCATCGTGATCCGCTCAACGAGCATCTAATCGAAATGAATAGTCGATGACCAAATCACCCGCAGTGCTTCCGATTGCGTTAGATCTCGGAAGGCATACAGGGTTGAGCCTGGAAGGCAGGCAGACGCCCGTGCTGCTGTACTGTACATCTATGCTCCCATGTCTGTGGGTCCCCGCATTCACCAATCCGCACTCGATTCGCTGACGATGATCAAATAATCGAATTATCCCAATTTGACTCTCATTTGTGTAGCTTTGTGATGTGCACGTTAAAGCTAAGTTTATTATGTACTCAAAATGGCGAATTATAAGTTGTGGTACGTGCGATGTTAAATGCACGTAACACATTTATTTTTGGTTCGAAAAAATAATTACTCTCGGTGAGATATTTTATGGCTTATAAAGCTCTAGCACTCCCGTTACTGGCACCCACCGATAGCTTCAAGTAAATTAGTTATCGATGTATATTAATCACGTGCAATGTCCCTTTTGAAGGTTACACAGAGTGGGGACCGTGTTGATGCCGGATTATATCACTGGCGCAGATTGAACCTCAAAAATGTGTAGGGGTGTTAGAGAAAGAGCCGTTATGCATGGCAGCTTATGGGAAACAAACACAGTGGGCGGGGCTACGTGAGTGCACGGGGGGGGGGTGCTCTCAACGACGTCCGCACCAGGCAGCCCGGGGCCCCACCCCTCAGCGGGGGTTGAGTATAAAGGGGGATGTGTCAGAGGGCTCGGGGCAGAATGTTAAAGCTAAACCAGTGAAGACCGAAGATCGTCTAGCTAGAGCCCTGGACTCCCATGGGACGCCGCCCTTGTCAGGGCCGCGCAGGACCGAGCCAGCGGCGTGGTCCCGAGAACCAGAGCTAGTGCTCTGGGACTCCGGGTACCGTAGCCCGACTTACCAGTGTCGGGCCAGACAGCCTCCCCTAGCCCGTTAGTGGAGGACTAGGAGGTAGGTCAGAGATAGCTAGCAGTGTATTCCCAGCTAGCCGGGTGAGGGGGCCGATACCCCCTCCAGTATTGTATGTCCGCGGTTGTGACAACTGTTGCGGAATAAATACGTGTGCCTCAACCCCGGGTGTCCAAGAGTCCTCAACGGTATTACAAATGTATCAGCTCAGCACTGGCATCGCTCATCTGTTAAGGAGGCCCAAGTAGGGTTACCAACGCATCGAGCCCTGGGGATACCACAGGACTCGATGCGATTGGGCGAATCAAGCATCCTATCTTCCAAGCAGTACGTGCAGTACAGCGCGCTAATATTATTTGCCAGCATCACACACTGCACGGGTCCAGAACACTCCGGGCGGTTTATCAACCGTATCAAATAGTTTTTTTTGACAAATCAATAGGTACAACCGAGGAGAGGTTGTCGTTCTTATCCAGATAACCGTCAAGTATCGCGCAGCGCTGTGGACATGCCAGTCTCACTCCCTGTGCCCAATCCTTGAACCTGGAACCGGGACTCTCACTTAGAGTCGCTCACTGCTGGGCCCCGAATCGATGACGTCAGAAGGCAGTAGGAGCCGTGGGCCAAGCAGCTAAAATCCTCCTGTCCACCCAGCAGTGTCGATGGATTCGCCACGGTTATTCCATCGGTAGGTTCCGTGCGGTGTGGTAAATTGTGGGTCCTCCCCACCTCGCCAAGACGTGGAAGGATTTGCCCCGCTGAGAAGGGTCTCCCTCGAGCTTCCTCTCGTCGAGACCCTTCTTCCAGCAGTAGCGAGAGCCGGCAATTGCAGGGCTGCGCCTGCTCGTTTACTGCCGTGGTGCCGCGGTCAGCGCGATGCGCTCCGAACCCGGCCATCCGAGTTTGATTCCCGCTCATGGCCGACATCGGTGAAGATGATCTGAACCAGTCCTGGGCCTCCCCTAGGTCGACTCAGCCGCAAATGAGTACCTGCTGCGGTGTGTATACATCGTCATTGGAGACAAAGGCGGTCGGGCATGGTGCTGGTCACCCACTCCCTTCGTGTGCCGTACCGGCCTTAATAGGTGCTCGCTAATAGCACTTGCCCAAACAGTCTGTTGAGGCAAGATGCCATTTCCAATGTTTGTGTGGTGACCTGCCCTGTGGTTATGGTAAATATGGATGTTGCAGGATCTAATGGTGGGCGCTGAGGCCGCGCGTGCGTGTGTACTATCGTATAATCATAACGAGGGCCCATTAACATTTATTTCTCTCATGCAAGGGAAACCCAAGTAACCTTAGTTACGTAGAGACAGTGATTAATATTGCAATTTGCACATCTTTTTCACGTGTCGCATATGGGTCACGGCTGCCCTTCAAGAGCAAAATCCTGGCTCCATGCGGCCTTTAACATTCGCTTTACAGGTGAGCAGCATAAAGTGGCGAGCGACCGTGCGGCACACGGGAAACTCTCGGCGTGACGACGCGCCGGTGGGCACTCGCCGGCGTCCGTACCTCTCTCATCAGCATGCCACAGCAAGTGACACCTCCGATTAGCGCACTTGGCTACATACTGCACGAAAGAAGTTGAACGTACACACCGATTCAAAACTTTGATATCCTGCTTTTGATTACGCATGCAATGTGTCAATAAGGCTGCCCTAAAAGTAAAAACTATATAGTTAATAGGCAACGGTTCAGGGAATGGCCCTCCACGTTTAAAATCAACGTCACGTGTTTAGAGTCTTTAGCCGCTTTAAATTTCCCCGTGATGATGAGCCACTGTGTTGAGCTATCATTTGTGATGGTCAGGTCGCTTCTGAAAAAGAGTTACATAGTTCAGTGGAGCCTTACCCTGGTACAATAAAAAATATTATTCATAGTTTTTTTTATTTGTGCACAGCAATCGCAATCCGCAAAGCTGCATTTGCCCCACTTTGCACACTTTTAAAAAAAATTCCTCGCACTGGATGCACTCACGGAAAATCCGATGGCATTTTTTAATTCCTGCGTCGGAGGTACCGCTGCCACGATGCAATGGGAAGCGCGAGCAGTCCTCAACGCGGCGGTGAAATTAGCATGGTTGGCTATGTACTGTGCGAAAGAAGTTCAACATACATACGCACGTATATACATACGTACGTACCTAATGTCAGACACGAGGCTGACAGACACGGGCAAAAAGGCCGGCCTGGTTACGAGGCTGAGCCGGTCTGGCTCTGGACTAGAAAGAAAATTTAATCGGAGAAGAGAGATTACGACGATAATTCTCGCGGGCCGGTTTTCCGAATGCCGGCTCACTTTGCGCTCAGGCTCGGGGTGGTTCCCGTGCAGGGGAAGGGACGGTAGATGGGGGGGGCACCGCTGACCCACGCCGTGTGCGCAGCAGCCTTACTCAAATTTGTGATGTCACGCACATCACGCATACAGTGTTTGCCACGAATGAACCACAATACCTCGCTGATCTCGTGAAGAAGCGTAAAGCGCGCCATCACTCGATTCCGGTCATCCTCACAGAAGCAGCGGCGGCTTTTGGCTAACCATCGAATCAAGATGGTCACCGCATTGCGCGCTTTCAGATGCGCTTTTAGATTTGAAGCTTTCGTGACTGCAAGGATTCATTCTCTTTGGGTTTTTTTCCGGTAAAGTCACGTAGGTAAAAAATTAAATCAAATAAATGGAAAAAAAAAATTTGTTTTCATTTATTTATTAGATGTTCTACTTACGCGACTTTACCGAAAAAAACCCCAAAGAGTATGTGTTTAGTTTGTTGTCCTTTCCTCGCACTTTCGATTAGCACGGTTACCGGCTACGTACAGTGCAAAAGAAGTTCAACATACATACATTGTGGCCTCGCCTCTTTGGATCGTGAGCGATCGCCGTTTTGTTCACAGTCATTTATCCCGCCGTTGCAAATGTGTACGCGGTGCGACGTAGCCCGTTGGGGACGATGGGTACCGGTGGGGGCCTATCCACGGGGCTGCCATCGCAGGCCTCTGGCGGACCCATGTCAGGCCACACGACGGGGAGAGTGGAAGCAAAAATGCGACTGCGGGGATTCGTGCAGCGCGTGGGCGCACGGCACGGTTCGTGCAGCGGCGACGCGCACTCTTCCTGTTCTCACATGGAGGCAGGAGGCTGAGATTGCTCGTCACTCCCCCACCCCTCTCCCTGTTCATGAGAACGAATGTGCTTTTTCATTTGAATTTTGCACAGTTCAAGGGCTGCCGATCTGCGACCTCACAAAGTTGCACGGAAACAAGTTGTCAAGACTACGCTCAAATTGCGCTTTCTTCGGTTAATCACATTTGACAGGAGCAATTATGTATTCATTGGCTGTGATTTATGGGTCAAAAACAATAACTTACGCTCCAAATATTCTACACGTACACACTGAATGTTCTGTTTTCCTCCGCATGTGACTTGAGATGAGGTGCAGTTCTGCTAAGTGAGAGGGACCCTGCCGTGGTGTCATGGATTACACTTGGGAGGAACGCGGTGCCCTGCCCATCGCACACAACCCCCCCTCTCCTCTCTCTCTCCGTGTCGCACGGCAGGTGGAGCGGCCCTTCTCCTCTATTCATTACGCGGTGCGGTGGCGAGATGTTAACTACCTTGCCTGGTCTACAGGAGGTTGTGGGTTCGATCACGGCCCTGACGCCGGCAGTATATTTTGAGTTTGCAGCCTCTCTCCCTGTGGTCAAGTAGATGTCTCTCCGGCTCCTCCTCCGGTGAGCTACATGGCTCTTTGTCAGAAGGGACCTGGCCATAAATGGCAGCGTAACGAAGTGGCTCGTCATCATCACATGGAACTTCATAGTAGCCAAATACTACAAAGCAGTGGTTCTTAACCTGGGGTGCGTGCACCCCCTGGGGGTGCGAGATGCCCTTTCTCGGTTTGCAAGACATGGCCAGTTCTTTTTAGAAGACAAATAATCGAAACACAAGTTAAGCACGGGCATGTAAGTACGACTACTTTGTTTCATCAATCCTATGGATATTTTAACAGTGTACATTGTTTTAGTGATTGAGAACCAAAGGGGTGCAAGGCTGCAATAAAGATTTTGAATCACTGCTCTAAACGCACTTTTTAAACGTGGAGGGAAATAAAACGAAAGGATCAAGAGGAAAAAATCCACGCGACCACGGTGAGAGGGAGACACGCAAACTCCACATACACAGGGCGTCAGGGTTGGGATTGAACCCGCGACCTCCTGTATGCAACCAGGCCGAGGGATTTAACATCTCGCCACCGCGGCGCCCACTCCTGAGAGGCGGCATGCACCACCTCGAGTGGTCGGGCCTTTGCCTCGAGAGATGTTGCAGCGGTGTGCGCGTCGTCAGGGGCGTGGGAACGCCGCTTTTCCGTCGGGCTCAGCGGTCGCCTGCCACGGGCCCCGAGGCTTTTAATTAAAATCCCCTCCGTTTCAATGTTTTTCTTTCTCCTGAAGGCCTCTACGAACCGCGAGCACGCGCGCATCGCTCTTCCAAATTCCAGTTAAGTGACAATAACGATGGCGTGATCTGGAAGGGAAATGTTCCCACCGCTGCGTGTGCAGTGTCAACAAGAAAAGTTCGTTGCACAAATTGCAAGGACGGCCATGGCCTGTACAGGACAGTAGTATTTACACTATGAGACCTCCTTTACCAGTGGCAAAATATAGTAATAGGGTTTTACCCTTTCAATTGGTACAAAAACTGACACCTTTATACAAGGCATCATGTTTGCAATAACCACAACACATACTCTGATAGTGCGCTGTGTTTGAGTTGTACGCCTTTTGGCGTCATCTGGTCCAACACCAATGGAGACTAGGCTCTAAGAAAAGCTGTCTCGGGTGTGGACTAATCAACTTCAAGGACAGTGCATATCATTATCATCATCAGAGTTGTTTCTTTTTGTTTGCATTTTGACTGCTTGTGTTGTGGTTATTGCAAACATGATGCCTTGTATAAAGGTGTCAGTTTTTGTACCAGTTGAAAGGATAAAAACCTATTACTAGGACAGTAGTAGTCGCCGGAAGGCGATGATTCACGACTTGTTGTGGTGAACAGATGAGAGGTGTGCACGCACGCGTGTGTGTGTGTGTGCTAGAGGTGTGTGTGCGAATGCTCCAACTTGCCCAGTCTCTAATCCTCACTTGGAATGTAACAGTAACCTTTACTAATATGCTAATATATTGTAAACAACTCGTTACAGAATCCACTGACCTCTCTAATTCCCCTTCCCTCCTGCGAACATCTTCATTTTCAATTATGCTCTCCACTGTTCCGTCCTCTCGAACAACAAACGGGATGTATGTATCAGTTCTAAAAAAAATGAGTTGTCAATTTAGATGATGATTTAAAAGTGCACAGCTCCAGTGGCTACCAAACGTCGGAAGGAAGAGTGTTCCAGACGGCCGCAGAAGTGCATCTGACAGCATCTGACAGCGCGCGATGCGGTGACCACCGTCTTTGTTCGATGGCCCAGCCAGAAGCCGCTGCTGCTGCTACTTCGAGGATGACCGGAGTTCACGTGATAATGGTTCATGCTCCTTGACGCGATCAGTGAGGTAATCGTGGTTCATTTGTGGCGAGCACTGTTGTGTGTTTAATGAGTGTGACCTTATTCGTTAGGGATGCTCAAGCAGTGTTGAGAACGAGGCAGTGTGAGCACGGGCAGATTCGCACCCTCCATTGTTGCTCGTTTTCAAGAGCAAAGGCCACGTTGGAACGAGTTCATGATATCGCTTATTGCACGGCTTCCAAATCCCGCAGTGCCATGATGATGATTCAAACACGGCCATTCGTTTATTTTTGTAGCGGTAGACGCTTCAATAATTGATGATTAATACAAAAGCGAATTCCAAACTTAACCTTCTAATGGTGCCTCAGAAGGCGTGCCACACTGCCACGGCGTTTCAGCGGACTGTGCATGCACACTGAACCCCAGACACATTCATCCTAGAAAATGTATTAACTTTTAGCGAATATATATTTTAATTATTATTCGATAATTGAAAACTATAATCAAACAATCATGGGAAGAAGAACCAACAAGATTAGTTTCTTGAAGCTCTACTCCCAACTGTGTATTCAAGTTCATTTGACAATTTAATCTCTTGCACGGCGTCGACAAACCCGGTCTTTGCAAAGTGAGAAAAGCCAATTCGAATGGAACCTTGCCAAGTCTTTTCTCCCTCGTTCTGAGAAGGGAAGCTGCTCGGTCCATGAACTGCTCAATTCACAGCGCTGTGTTCATGTCTGTTAAGTGGGCGGCAAATGGGCATCAGCAATACCTCTGGTGCCTGCCATGGGTACACCTTCATGGCATCTTAACTCGGATAGCATTTCCTCTGGAGCACGATGGCAGATCCCTTAACGCACCCACGATGTCCCTAGCTCTCCTAGATACCCGGAAAATTCCCTCCGCCGTGTGTCACTTTGTTGTGGTTACTCCCAATCCTGGTGTGTTGCACCCCGACGAACCGGTGGTGTCTGCTTCGCCATACGCGCTACACTATTTGACCTTGCTTGGCCCACTTCCTGACATCATTCTCACAGACGAGAGCATGCAATCCCACGCAAATTTTACCGCACCTCCGATTAGCACGATGGACTACGTACGGTGCGAAAGAAGTTCAACATACATACATACAAACCTCGCAGCGGTCACATCTCGCGAGGATTCCTGCTTGCACACGACACCCACTTGTACGTATGTATGTTGAATTTATTTCGCACCGTACGTATCCATCTGTGTTAATCGGAGGTGCAGGGAAAGACAAACAAACTAAACACAAAAAGCAGTTCTAAAGAAATTAATTTTGAATCTAGATTATTTAAAAGTGCACAGCTCCAGTGGCTTCCTGGTATCGGAAGGAAGAGCATTCCAGACGGCCACAGAAGTGCATCTGAAAGTGTGCGATGCGGTGACCACCGTATTTGTCCGATGGTTCGCCAAAAGCCGCTGCTGCGAGGATGACCGGAGATTGCGTGATGATGGTTTATGCTCCTTGAGATCAGCGAGGTATTGTGGTTCATTTGTTCTTGACATGGTCAAGTGCAGTATTAAAAGTGTAAAATGTCTGGTTAGATTGACAAAAAAACATAATTGTATTCAACATTTTAAGTAAATTAAAATTCTTGAATCTTATAGTCAAACGCTCTGAAATAAAATACGCAGTGTTAAAATAATTGGTGTAAATATGTAAATCATACCCGTTCCTTATGTGTGAAACATGCGTTGAGTGGACTGACATTCCCCCTGGCTCTTAGAGAGGTTAACAGAATACATGGGAGAGACGAAATCAAACATTCGTGACATTTGAAGGGAAAAAAGCGGTACAGTAGCTCTCTCTCTCATCTGGCTTAAAGGCTCGTACAGTATTATATGAGGACATATAAGCCGCCAGAAAAATGAAACGTTCCACTGCAGTGAAACGCTCCAAGTTTGTACGTAAATAATATAAAGTCTGATAACTCGCCAACATTATCAAATAAACGGCACAAAAAACAGTTATAGTGCAAGCGGAAACATCATCAGCGTCCTAAATGTAATCACCTTGAAATGTTTAGCTGATGATCGTGCATTGGCAGCGGTGCGACATCACAAAAACATCGACGGCTCGGCAACGCGCTCGTGAGAGCAGTGCCGCCAACGGGGCTGGGCCTGCCTCGTGGCATGCGGAACGCAACACCCGCGAGAGGGAGGGAGAGAGGCCGTGGCACGAAACGTCGCCCGCTGCAGAATACTGTTACACATTCTCTTAAGGCCGCATTGTTGACGAAACGCGTGGAGTTTTTTTTTAAAATATTCAATGTAATTAAGTCCAGTGCAGTACTGGATGCAAAATAAATAACTATCCCATGAAATGTAGTGACTATGAGCAAGCGAGCATAAGCGTGGAGTTTTTTTTTAAATATTCAATGTAATTAAGTCCAGTGCAGTACTGGATGCAAAATAAATAACTATCCCATGAAATGTAGTGACTATGAGCAAGCGAGCATGGACGTGCTTAGAAGTACAATGTTATTGTTTAGTCCACGTGGAAACACTTCCATGTTGCCAGGCGACGGCTGCGTCTCTCCGCTCGGTCTGTGGCGGTCCAGCTGCTGCGAGTCCAAACCACAACGAGGGTTTACAGAACCCTCTTCTCTGAAACCCAAAATAATCAAATCACATGCCCCGATTAATGTACCATTGCACGCAGCGCTGGCAAACCGCAGGCTCCGAGCGAGAGTGAGTCCAGCGTTTACTGTGCTCACTTTTAGATGGCCCCTGTCAAATGAGAGGTTTATTATAATCTTATTACGTTTCACTCCTCGGGAGCCCGTAAATTTAATGGAATATGTGTTTAAAGGCCACAGGTTGTAATGTTAATGTTTTTGTCCATGCTGAACTAATTTCGCACCATACGTAGCCAACCATAGTAACCGGTATAGTGAGGAAAGGACAACAAACTAAACACGATAAGCAGTTCTAAAGAAATGGGTTTTCAATCTAGATAATTTTAAAGTGCTTAGCTCCAGTGGCCTAATATCGGAGGGAAGAGCGTTCCAGATGGCCACAGAAACGCATCTAAAAGAGCGCGATGCTGTGACCATCCTTGTTTGATTGTTCGCGAAAAGCCGCTGATGCGAGGATGACCGGAGTTTGCGTGATGGTTTATGCTCTTTGATGAGATTAGAAAAGTATCGTGGTTCATCTGTGGCAAGCACTTTGTGTGTAACAAGCACGATCTTACAATGTATTCGCTTGGCAACCGGAAGCCAAATGCAACTTGATGAGCACCGGACGGACACGGTGGGATCTTCACAGTGCCCCGTCGCGACACGTACCAGAGAATTTTGTCCACGCTGCTTTTGGTGTGAATTGCAGGAATCCCATTGCTGTCACAATTGTTCCGGTGCCCGTTGTATCGCGCGAAACGAGCCCCCCACGCGCAGCGGCTGCCCGGATGGCGAGCGGCGTCGCGGGACCGTAGGCAGTGGTGGATTGTGGAGGCCTTCATCCAGTGGTGGATTGTGGAGGCCTTCATTCAGCAGTGGATTGGGGAGGCCTTCATCCAGCGGTGGATTGTGGAGGCCTTCATCCAGCGGTGGATTGTGGAGGCCTTCATCCAGTGGTGGATTGTGGAGGCCTTCATTCAGCAGTGGATTGGGGAGGCCTTCATCCAGCGGTGGATTATGGAGGCCTTCATCCAGCGGTGGATTGTGGAGGCCTTCATCCAGCAGTGGATTGTGGAGGCTTTCATCCAGCAGTGGATTGTGGAGGCCTTCATCCAGCCGTGGATTGGGGAGGCCTTCATCCAGAAGTGGATTGGGGAGGCCTTCATCCAGCAGTGGATTGGGGAGGCCTTCATTCAGCAGTGGTTTGTGGAGGCCTTCATCCAGCAGTGGATTGGGGAGGCCTTCATCCAGCAGTGGATTGGGGAGGCCTTCATCCAGCAGTGGATTGGGGAGGCCTTCATCCAGCGGTGGATTGGGGAGGCCTTCATCCAGCGGTGGATTGGGCGTGGACGATGAGCAACGGCGTTGACCCGTTTTCTCGAGAGGGCACCTTCTGAGTTGGCCCTTTTTTTTCGAAGTAAATTTCGTGAAATATCCTGCAGGGTGCTTCGCCTCTCTACCCCCTCCACCCCCTCCACACCTCCCCCCCCCTCAATTTCATTGAACAGCTGTGCATCAGAGGTAGATGAAAGTTCTCTCGTCAGCTGCTCTAGTACCTGGGCCTTCTAGGCTGTCGGGACAGCGCGCTTCCCGCTCCTGTCTGTCACTGCGTATTTAACGGAGGTAGCTTCCCATCCCCGTCCAATGTTAATGAGGGGGGGGGGGGGTCAAAGTAAAGTTGCAAACAATATGATGAATAATGAGAGTTCCGTATTTCCACCACCATTGTACCCCTTCGGAAGGGCTGCAACGAGGTGCAGAGCGGTCTGAGATGCTCCTGGCGTGTGGGATGCTCCATCATGTATAACACGGTGGAACCCCTCTTATTAACGACGGTAAGTGATTCCATGTGCCCGGTCGTTAAGTGATTTGGTCGTTAAGCGAGAAGAGGAATTTCACGTTAAAGTCTTAATTCGTTCCGATAGCATCGAAAAGTTACCCCTTTTCACCCGAAAAACGTACTTTATAATATTTAAACAATAGATATTAATACATACGAATACTAACAACATTACAAACGTGTAATATTAAAATAAACATGGTGAATACATGCATTAATTAATATTTACTGTACCTACAACAGCCCATCATTGACAGGGGAATGGTCGATAAGTGAACACTTTGGGCTCTATGGAGGCCCGTGGTTAAGCGATTAGTCGTTAAGAGGGGTTCTACTCTACACTACACTATACACTACACTATACACTACACTATACACTACTATACACTACACTATACACTACACTATACACTACACTACACTATACACTACACTATACACTTCTATACACTACACTATACACTACACTATACACTACACTATACACTACTATACACTACACTATACACTACACTATACACTACACTATACACTACACTATACACTACTATACACTACACTATACACTACACTATACACTACTATACACTACTATACACTACACTATACACTACACTATACACTACACTGATATACACTACACTGCTATACACTACACTATACACTACTATACACTACACTATACACTACACTATACACTATTATACACTACACTATACACTACACTATACACTACACTATACACTACTATACACTGCACTATACACTATTATACACTACACTATACACTATTATATGCTACACTATACACTATTATAGACTACACTATACACTACTATACACTACACTATACACTACACTATACACTATTATACACTACACTATACACTACTATACACTACACTATACACTACTATACATTGCACTATACACTATTATACACTACACTATACACTATAATATGCTACACTATACACTACTATACACTACACTATACACTATTATACACTACACTATACACTACACTATACACTACTATACACTACACTATACACTACACTATACACTACTATACACTGCACTATACACTATTATACACTACACTATACACTATTATATGCTACACTATACACTATTATAGACTACACTATACACGACACATTGGGCTCTATTTAGGCCCGTAGTTAAGCGATTAGACGTTAACAGGGGTGGTCATTAAGAGGGGTTCTACTTTAATAGAAACAATATTTATGATAAACAAATGATAATTCATCCGCCGATAGAAAGAATAACGCGACTTCACATTCGTGCATATCCCCCAAATAAAAACTTTTTTCAGCTGAGCAATATTTTTGGTCCTTGGCACAGCGAAGTGCTTTGAATCATTCCCCTGGAGAGCAGTAGGTGAGAAGATTAGTAAGCATGTAAGCTTAACGAGAAAAGAGTTTAGAGGAACGCGTCTGTGCGGGACGTTAAAGACGATATATGTTTGAAGTTCGGGGGCCTTTTATGCATGCCTGAAATTCAAACTACAAGAGAAAATTACTTCGTAAATCAGAGATATTACCCCGGCATCTTTACAGGGCCCTGGAGGCTCGGGTCAGCCACTGATCCTCAAATGCTACCGATTTAAAATGGTACCGAATTTATTGGCGAAATATATACTTTTTAAGCATCCTTAATAACCACTTTCTGTCCTGTGAAAATTACTTCTCATAAGTAACCTCGCTGCTTTAACATACTTCAGCAAAATTAATAGGTTATATTCGACGGATATGCATTGGAGCAGTCTCCACAAGTCTGGCAACCAAAGGGAAGAGAAGACCTACGGGCAGATGGTGCGAGACTGTGAGGCCAGCGCTATGGGTCTCTGTGCGAGACTATGGGTCTCTATGTGTAGCTGTGTGACTTTCTGTGTTCCTATATGATTCTGTAGCTCTCCATGTGAGACCCTGGGTCTCTGTGTGAGTCTCAGACCAGATGGGGAGGGGGGGGGGAGACTGTTAGGGCAGCTTTATGGGTCTCTGTGTGAGAATATGGGTCTCTGCGTGTCTTTATATGAGACTACAGGATATTATATAATTCTATCAGTCACCATGTGAGACCCTCGGTCTCTGTGTGAGTCTCAGAGCAGGTGGGGGGAGACGGTGCGGGCAGATAGTGGAGGTCGCTGCGTCTCTACCGGGCAGCAGCAGCAGCTGTGGGGTCTGGTGGAGGGTGCAGAGCGTGGGTAGCGAGGAGTGGGGCAGCCGAAACAATGGAGCAAGTTTCTTAAATCTCACTCCCCCGGCCCCCGACAACTTCTATCCACCCAGCAGCATAAATGGGTGTTACCACAGTTGAGCAGCAGGTCACGTGTGGTGGGGTCAAACGTGGATACTCCCGCCTCCTGGAAGATCTTATTTGTCCATTGTGCTTTCACATTGCTTCGTGATCGTGTATTTCCTTGAATTATAATTGGGCCGAAAGGGCCGCTTCCATTTATTTTTAAAAACCTGAATTGACGGAGGCGCCTAATGGCACGTGCTGGTGCCTTGCGGGAGCATTCGTATATTTCTGAGTTTTTTGTTTGTATATTTCTGGTTGATTGAGACCGTGGGCTGCACTCTAATGTTGACGTGTTAACGGGTGCCTCGATGTGATTATTAGAACCTTGGTCGTCACATTTTAATTTAGGACTGTTGTTCGCAAATGCGGTGTATGAAATGGGCTCCTCCCCGGTGAATTCTGGGCAATGTCTAATCCATTGATACACAGCATGATCATCAACTATCATCAATCCACTGCTGGATGAAGGCCTCGGCCAAGCTGCTGCCACCTTTTACGATGTTGCTCAATAAAGATCCACCCTGCACCTGCACAGATTCTATCGCTCCGCCTTCCTCCGCAACGTCCTCCCCAGACGTGCTTCATCACAGAAATAAAATTGTATTGAACCTGTCGCCCAAATGGACCTCAGATCATTTTATGCCAATAGCTTGTTTAAACCTGCCACGGAAATCACTCGAGCACCGCGCGGAGTATTTTAGTGCCTTCTGCTATTGTGCACCTCACTGAAAACGCAAGATTGAAAACTAATTTCTTGAGAACTGCTTTTTGTGTTTAGCGTTGTTGTCCGTCCCCCTCCCCCCAGCACCTCCGAACAGCACCACAGTTGGCTACGCACGGTGCGAAATAAGTTCAACATATGTACATCGTACTGAATATCCCTTCACAGCTTTGTGCCTCACCGCAGCTCGGGTGCGTAAAGTGCTCGTCGATTGCCTTTGTCTGTGACGCCGGGTTACACGGGGTGGGTAGTGCAGGGTGAGAGAATTGCGGAGATCCCGCAGATTTGCAACGTTTAAACAAACGCCGCCAGGATACGCGAGTGATATCCAACGCGGCGGCGTCGGGGCGACGGAAATAACGGCCAGATTCTCATCTTGCCAACAACTGCCGAAGCAAATCACCTCGGTTATGTCCGCCCCCCCCATCCCCCCCCTCCCCCCCATTGTTGGAGAAGGGCACACAGAGTCAAGTGAGACGACCGTGCGGCCAAGGCATGAATTGGGCGCCCGAAATGTCATCCTTGACGCACACTCCCCCCTTTCTTGCGTCCATGCCTGTTGTTGAGCGATGTCCGATGTAAACATTAGCATTTCATCTCCGGCTTCGTAGTGTGGTGCTTTTGGGCTCTGGCCGGGCGGGCGTGTATTTAATTGTCTCGCGCGTTGAAGTGAACCATTGAAGAGTCAAGACGAGCGTGTCTTCCTGTATCTATTACGTACGTACATACGTATCTATTCTCGTAAAAGCACCCCTCAGTGTGATGTTGTTCCCAGCTTGTCATGATTTCGCACAGCGCCGAGTACAGATACATAACACCGTGTTCTCCCGCTTGTAAGACACGTCTCTTTGCCCCGTGCGTTAATGCGAAAGTCGTGTACATGTTAACTTGACAGCGGGCACACAGACTGTGGCGCGCCTCCCTCCGCGGAGCATCTTAATAATCCAGAGGATGTGGTTGAGTTGAGCGAACGTTCGTTGGCGAATCGCATCGCCGCTGCCGCTGCTGCCGCTGCTGTGCAGGGCAGGTTTGCTGTGCTTAAGGATGATTGGCAGGGGGATGCATGTCCTCCTTAACCCGTTTCCCGTTCCGATGACGTACGCGTGCGTAATCAGTTTTTCTTCCGATTCCGTTCGTCGTCGGACCGGAACAAGAATAAAAAAATAAAATCACTTTTATCGGTACCGAGGCTCCCCACAAGGCCACGCGGGAGGGCATGTGGCACAGTCTGGCGACGGCTATCATAGAGTGCGGTCGTATCGCTACGGTTCTCTGCGGTGAGTACAACGTCTTTAAAAACAGCGGCGCTACCAGGCCTATAAATATAATTAATGCTGAGCCGTTCGCGCTTTCCGAGGTGAATGGGGCACCAAGCCTGCAACTTGCACACGTCTTGGAATGGTAAAGGGTTAAAATTGCCCTACCCAGGAAAAGTGTCCGGCCTGGGTTGGTGGTCTCTTGTACTCGAAACGTTCACGACTCGCAGCTCGCGAGCGACGTTCGAAGCATCTGTGGCCGCTGTAACATCTGACTGTGGCTAGAGGGTAATGACGGAGCGGCAGTCGAGGAGTGGAACACGCGCCCCTAAGAGGGCATCCAAGGGCGATATGGAACGATCAAATCGGTTCGTGTGCAGGTGCGATTTGGAGTATTGCATCGCAGGATCGTGAGAATTGGCGACAGCTTGAGGAGGCCTTCATCCAGCAGTGGATTGATCATGGGCGGTGTTGATGCCGATGAAAATTCTTCCACCTTCGTTTTCTACCACATTTGCCCGGCATTTTTGTTCCGTCCTGGTGGGCAGCCAGCGGTTTTGTCTTGTTGTGTAGAAACGTGCATTGTACCTTGTTAATAGGTCGGCGCTCGTTCTAGACAACAGATGCACACGATCATTCATACTATGCATACGGTGTGTGTGCGTGGGTGCAACTTGCTTAATTCGTAATGGTGTCAGAACGGCAATTATCTCTGTTCCGCAGCGCCTTCATTGAGAAAGCGCCCTGCACTTCTGTTGTGTGCACGGCCGCTGTGATTATCCGCATCTCGTATCCCCCCGCGATACGTGGTAATGAGGCCATCACACTCCCCTCTCTCACTGCCGTGAACTCCATCTCACCGCCGTGACCTGGGTGTCAAGTGCGACGCACGCCGTGGTGCTGTGTTCTCCGTGCCACGCCGTTGCGTTTGGATTTCACGGAGAGAACCTGGGTTGGGTAGACTCGTGATAGGTCGCCTCAGAAATCATCATTTTCTTCGGCCATGATCAATCCACTGCTGAATACTATTTATTTTTAACCAGGTAAGGCCCACTGAGCTATGTAGCTCTTTTTCAAAAGTGACCTGGCTATCACAAATGGTAGCTCAACGAAGTCGCTTATCGCGTGGACATTTCTAGCAGCCAAATACTTTAAACGCGTGATGTTGATTATAAATGTGGAAGGAAAAACCGGAGAACCCGGAAATAAATCCGCACGACGACGGGGAGAGTTGGGATCGAACCCACGACCTCTTGTATACCAAGTGAGGTAGTTAACATGTCGCTCCGTCTCGTCGGCCGACGTTCCCCTGGACGCGTTTCATCCCTTGGGTGCCACAAAACTCTTCTGGACGATCGGCCGCCGTCTCCTTCCAGCGATGCGTCCTGCGTTTCATAACGGTGTGAATTAATCATCTCTGACACGTCGCTCTAACTGAGAAAAGGGGCAGTACCCTCCGCCGTTCGTGGCACCGAGCCAGCGATATGAAATCTACATTCCCACAATGGGGCCCAGTCGGACCGCTGCACCGCCACCGCTGACTGCCCTCAAAGTGCTCCTTGCCTGTATTGATCGTGCGGGGATTATGGGCTGAGATGACTCCTGACCAGAATATTAACTCGTGACCTTTCCGTCGTGTGACTAGCACTCCAATCACAATGCCACCTGGTCGGATAAAATGAAATACTCTTGTGTGACGGTCGCTATTTTCAAGGGGTAATTACATTGCGACGGTCAGGCACACCGTAAACAAATAGCTGTGAGGTAATATTGGTCTGCAAAGCCAAAGATCCCCCATATAGCCTTAAACAGACTGTAGGAGCAAGTGCTGTTCGCGAGCACCTATGAAGGCCGGCACGTCACACGAGGGGATGGGTGGCCAGCACCACGCCAGGCCGCATTTGTCTCTCCAGTGACGATGTTTACACACCGCACTAGGTACTCATTTGAGGCTGAGTCGACATAGGGGAGGTGCAGGACCAGTTCTGATCATCGTCACAGGTGTTGACCGTGAGCGGGAATCGAACCCACGTTGCCGGGTTCGTAGCCCAGCGCACTGACCACCGCACCGCCGCCCCGAGGGGATGGACTAACACACATGCGCGTTCATAAACGTGCGTAAATACGGAACGGGGTTACTGCTTTGAAATCCTTTTACCCATAATGCTCCACAACAAGGGGCACATGAGTCTGTGTGCATCTGTGACGGGTCAGCTCGGGTGCCGCCAGTGGTCTTGCGATTAATTGCGACTGGCCTCATGAATCCTTCACTCCAAGTTCTAGCTCTTCTCTCTCCTCGACCAGAGCTCACGACGCGACTTGCCAGGACATGCCTCATTGAACACAAAACGAGACGCGTGATTCCACTGTTTGCTCAATCCGATGTTTGTGGAAGTTCAGTGAAAATATGAACCAGAGAGAGACCCACCTCGCACCCGCCGCGATGCGATTGTGTGCAGCGCCGATGATCGCGATGATGCCAAGGTCACTGCAGTTGGTCGACTACGCTGGAGGTAGACCGGCAATTACAGCTGAAAACACGAATTAACACTCTCCAACACAGCACTTACGCTCCGTCGGTAATTACGAGCACAAAGTAAGCTGTATATCAACGTTTGCTACAAATCTGACATTGTTGACGTTTACGGAATTGCGAAGCCAGCAGAGCGCGCGTTCAGCTGATAATTGTACTGCGGTGAAACATCCCGTTTGTGCCCTTGCCCGTATCCCTTGGCGATGGCTCCTGTCGCCCGCACGCCAATTCACTTGATTATCTGAGCTTGTGCACAGACAAGGAAAGCGATCGCAGCGTGGCGACGAGTCCACCCTGCGGTGAGTCGGCAACGATTTGGCCGACGGCCCTTCTGCGACGACTGGGATCCTCCCTCCCCCGGTGCCCTGCGGATAAGACCGGATAAGGACGGGGGGATGCCCTGCGATTGTCGTGGAAGTCCCCCGTACAGCCTGAGCAGACTGTTGGGGCAAGTGCTGTTAGCGAGTAGCACCTATGAAGGCCGGCACGGCACACGGAGGGGGTGGGTGGCCAGGAACACGCCCGGCCGCATTCGTCTCCCCAGTGGCGATATTACACACCGCAACAGGTACTCATTCGAGGCTGAGTCGACCTAGGGGAGACACAGGGCCGGTTCAGGATATTGTCATTGGTGTTGGTCGTGAGCGGGAGTAGAACTCGCGTCTCTGCCGGGCTCGTAGCGCAGCGCTCTAACCGCTGCACTAGCGCTCCCCGGGTAGCCACGCGCGTTATCTCCTCCCGCTCACATCACGTCTCCATTGCATCAGTACCAAGCACGTGTCGGTGTTTATTATCGTCACCAGACGATGCACCGCATTGCGACCATCGTAAATGTCGGTTACGGTGCAATTGCCTGCTCACGCCACTGCTGACGCAAAGGTCCTCCACTCGAGAGAATTCTCGAGAGCCCCAGAGAGTGTTCGGCCTCTTCCTCCACGCTGGCCAGAGCGTTTTTGAAGAGGTGGGAGCTACCCACACTCTACCCCACCACTCGTGACTGCAGTGAGCCCATCCCCGCTGCGAGATGGACAGAGGCCGCCGGGTTGGGGTTAGACTACACTGGAGCTAAATTGTTAATTGGAGCTGAAAGCACTCTCCAATACCACGGTACTTACGTTTCATCGGTTATTCTAAACTAAACTAAAACATTTTATTTTATTTTGCCATGTAAGGCCCACTGAGCTACGTAGTTCTTGTTTCAGAAGCACCCTGGCCACAGATGACGGCTCGACAAAGCGGCCGAGCATGTGGAAAATTTAGAGCCACATACTCTGAATGCGTGATGTTGATTCTAAATGTGGAGGGAAGAACAGGAAGACCCGAAGAAAGATCGACGCAAAATCGGCGTCAGGGTCGGGGTCAAACCTACGACCTCCTGTACAATGGCGGAGCCAGGATTTTCAGGTAGGGGGGGAAACCCCTCCAGCAATGAAAAATGATAGAGGAGTTGTTAGTAAGTGAGGAGTTGTTAGTAAGTAAGGACTTGTCCCTTGCTTTTTATTCGACGCGTGTGCGGCGATGACGCAGCCATCGATCGAGGGTCGAATTCGAACCGCGTGGTGTGATCGGCATCACGCTCGCTGAAGGTGTTTTCCTTTCATTGAAGTCGTGTCCTGTAGACACAACTGCGCATAATTCTGTGAGTCACTTATAACTGCTTATTGCCAATTATCGACTCAGACTATTGTCTTATCATCTCATAGAGGCCCTGGCACGTAATAAAATGCTACACAGTGGCAGTGGGGGTCGCAAAATACTGATTTATTACTAATAAACCCCAATGATCCGATCGAAATTAGGGATTTTTATCGGATCATTGGAGGGCACGTCCCACCCCACCCTCCCCACTGACTCCGCCAGTGCTCCTGTATACCAGGCGAGGTAGTTAACATCTCGCCAACGCGGTGCCCTGCACAAGCGCTAAGTAAGCTGAATATCAACATTTGCTTCAAATCTGCCGCGCCGGGAGATCGAAGCAGTGGCGTTCTGGATCGCAAGTCCGGTGTGCCGACCGTGGCACCGCGACAGCGTTTCCCGTCACGATGATCTAAGCAAGTGTCGCCTTGCGTTCAGACGGAGCATCGCCGCCTCCGCACTGATCTCGATCAGAATCGGAAACGCTGATTTATCCCGGAGAAATCCGATGATCCGCAAAGCTCTTTTTCGCAGAGTCGCGGTGCCGCCACCCAAGCGGGATGTTCCGCGACAAAACCTGAAGGTTTATTAGCAGCCGTGCGCGCGTGCTCAGCTACGAAGTGGTCCAATGTAATTATTCCTCGACGATTTTTTTTCAATCTTTGCTGTTGGCTGCTTTTTCCAATTAAATGGGTTTATTTGAAGTACTTTACCATCGGCGCTCTGCCTGTATCGATCGATAGCGCATTACGCCGACCGCTGCACGCGGTATTCGTACGCGGTCTGTGGAATACGCAGCACCATGGTCACGAGCTCTGCCGTCGGGGACTCAAACTTAACGATGTTGATGTCACCAGGTGAGGCGCACGGAGCTGCTATACAGCTCTCTTTCAGAAGCGACCTGCCCACAAATGATAGCTCAACGAAGTGGCTCATCATCACGTGCACATGTGTAGCAGCCAAATACTCCAAGCGCGTGATGTTGATTCTAAATGGGGAGGGGAAAAACCAGAGGACCCGGAGAAAAATCCACGCGACCACGCGGAGAACGCGCCCTAAATAAGCAGCTGTCAGAGTTGGGATCGAACCCACGACCTCCTGTATACTCCGCCAGGTAGTTAAAATCTCGCCACGGCGTTCATGGACATATGTATCCGGGAATTTGTGCAAACTCTGGACCGCTCGGTTGTTTCATTGAGCTCTTCACTGCTCACCGCCATATTTGCCCCGTTTGCTGAAGACGGCCGTGGTGGCGAGATAGAGTCGTCGGCGACTTGGCGATCGCGAGGCAGGCCACCAGGCAGGCCACTGAGTGCGGCGTGGGTGACGACATGAAGAAGACGCAACAGGCGCGTTGTAAGGCACCTTGGCAGTGCCTCGTCGATGACAGGCACGAGATGAATGTGATTGATTGCCTTGTCTCTCGCTTATCTCACAATCGCGATGTAATTACATCTGAGCTCGCTAACGAACCTGTTTACCTGTTTCATGCAACCCCCACTCGTCTTGCTTTGCCGCTTTACTGCTTCTCCCTGAGCCTGCGTTGATGTCTTTTTGTTCATGGGTGGGGATTTCAGTGTCTTGGGTGAGGATCGCAGTGTCTTGGGTGAGGATTGCAGTGTATTGGGTGAGGATTGCAGTGTCTTGGGTGGGGATTGCAGTGTCTTGAGTGAGGATCGCAGTGTCTTGGGTGGGGATTGCAGTGTCTTGGGTGGGGATTGCAGTGTCTTGGGTGGGGATTGCAGTGTCTTGAGTGAGGATCGCAGTGTCTTGGGTGAGGATTGCAGTGTCTTGGGTGGGGATTGCAGTGTCTTGGGTGGGGATTGCAGTGTCTTGAGTGAGGATCGCAGTGTCTTGGGTGAGGATTGCAGTGTCTTGGGTGGGGATTGCAGTGTCTTGAGTGGGAATCGCAGTGTCTTGAGTGGGAATCGCAGTGTCTTGGGTGGGGATTGCAGTGTCTTGAGTGGGGATTGCAGTGTCTTGAGTGGGGATTGCAGTGTCTTGAGTGGGGATTGCAGTGTCTTGAGTGGGGATTGCAGTGTCTTGAGTGGGAATCGCAGTGTCTTGGGTGGGGATTGCAGTGTCTTGGGTGGGGATCGCAGTGTCTTGAGTGGGGATTGCAGTGTCTTGGGTGCGGATTGCAGTGTCTTGAGTGGGGATTGCAGTGTCTTGGGTGGGGATTGCAGTGTCTTGAGTGGGGATTGCAGTGTCTTGGGTGGGGATCGCAGTGTCTTGGGTGGGGATTGCAGTGTCTTGGGTGGGGATCGCAGTGTCTTGAGTAGGGATTGCAGTGTCTTGAGTGGGGATCGCAGTGTCTTGAGTGGGGATTGCAGTGTCTTGGGTGGGGATTGCAGTGTCTTGGGTGGGGATTGCAGTGTCTTGAGTGGGGATTGCAGTGTCTTGAGTGGGGATTGCAGTGTCTTGGGTGGGGATCGCAGTGTCTTGAGTGGGGATTGCAGTGTCTTGGGTGGGGATTGCAGTGTCTTGAGTGGGGATTGCAGTGTCTTGAGTGGGGATTGCAGTGTCTTGAGTGGGGATCGCAGTGTCTTGAGTGGGGATTGCAGTGTCTTGAGTGGGGATTGCAGTGTCTTGAGTGGGGATCGCAGTGTCTTGAGTGGGGATTGCAGTGTCTTGGGTGGGAATCGCAGTGTCTTGAGTGGGGATTGCAGTGTCTTGATTGGGGATTGCAGTGTCTTGGGTGGGGATCGCAGTGTCTTGAGTGGGGATCGCAGTGTCTTGAGTGGGGATTGCAGTGTCTTGAGTGGGGATTGCAGTGTCTTGAGTGGGGATTGCAGTGTCTTGAGTGGGGATTGCAGTGTCTTGGGTGGGAATCGCAGTGTCTTGAGTGGGGATTGCAGTATCTTGAGTGGGGATTGCAGTGTCTTGGGTGGGAATCGCAGTGTCTTGAGTGGGGATTGCAGTGTCTTGAGTGGGGATTGCAGTGTCTTGGGTGGGGATCGCAGTGTCTTGAGTGGGGATTGCAGTGTCTTGGGTGAGGATCGCAGTGTCTTGAGTGGGGATTGCAGTGTCTTGAGTGGGGATTGCAGTGTCTTGAGTGGGGATCGCAGTGTCTTGAGTGGGGATTGCAGTGTCTTGAGTGGGGATTGCAGTGTCTTGGGTGGGGATTGCAGTGTCTTGGGTGGGGATTGCAGTGTCTTGAGTGGGGATTGCAGTGTCTTGAGTGGGGATTGCAGTGTCTTGAGTGGGGATTGCAGTGTCTTGAGTGGGGATCGCAGTGTCTTGAGTGGGGATTGCAGTGTCTTGAGTGGGGATTGCAGTGTCTTGAGTGGGGATTGCAGTGTCTTGAGTGGGGATTGCAGTGTCTTGAGTGGGCATTGCAGTGTCTTGAGTGGGGATTGCAGTGTCTTGAGTGGGGATCGCAGTGTCTTGAGTGGGGATTGCAGTGTCTTGAGTGGGGATTGCAGTGTCTTGGGTGGGGATTGCAGTGTCTTGAGTGGGGATTGCAGTGTCTTGGGTGGGGATTGCAGTGTCTTGGGGGGGGATTGCAGTGTCTTGGGTGGGGATTGCAGTGTCTTGGGTCGGGATTGCAGTGTCTTGGGTGGGGATTGCAGTGTCTTGGGTGGGGATTGCAGTGTCTTGGGTGGGGATTGCAGTGTCTTGGGTGAGGATTGCAGTGTCTTGGGTGGGGATTGCAGTGTCTTGAGTGGGGATTGCAGTGTCTTGGGTGGGGAATGCAGTGTCTTGGGTGGGGATTGCAGTGTCTTGGGTGGGGATTGCAGTGTCTTGGGTGGGGATTGCAGTGTCTTGAGTGGGGATTGCAGTGTCTTGGATGGGGATTGCAGTGTCTTGGGTGGGGATTGCAGTGTCTTGGATGGGGATTGCAGTGTCTTGAGTGGGGATCGCAGTGTCTTGGGTGGGGATTGCAGTGTCTTGGGTGGGGATTGCAGTGTCTTGAGTGGGGATTGCAGTGTCTTGGGTTGGGATTGCAGTGTCTTGGGTGGGGATTGCAGTGTCTTGGGTGGGGATTGCAGTGTCTTGGGTCGGGATTGCAGTGTCTTGGGTGGGGATTGCAGTGTCTTGGGTGGGGATTGCAGTGTCTTGAGTGGGGATTGCAGTGTCTTGAGTGGGGATCGCAGTGTCTTGAGTGGGGATTGCAGTGTCTTGAGTGGGGATTGCAGTGTCTTGAGTGGGGATTGCAGTGTCTTGAGTGGGGATTGCAGTGTCTTGAGTGGGGATTGCAGTGTCTTGAGTGGGGATTGCAGTGTCTTGAGTGGGGATCGCAGTGTCTTGAGTGGGGATTGCAGTGTCTTGAGTGGGGATTGCAGTGTCTTGAGTGGGGATTGCAGTGTCTTGGGTGGGGATTGCAGTGTCTTGAGTGGGGATTGCAGTGTCTTGAGTGGGGATTGCAGTGTCTTGAGTGGGGATTGCAGTGTCTTGAGTGGGGATTGCAGTGTCTTGAGTGGGGATTGCAGTGTCTTGAGTGGGGATTGCAGTGTCTTGAGTGGGGATTGCAGTGTCTTGAGTGGGGATCGCAGTGTCTTGAGTGGGGATTGCAGTGTCTTGAGTGGGGATCGCAGTGTCTTGGGTGGGGATTGCAGTGTCCTGAGTGGGGATTGCAGTGTCTTGAGTGGGGATTGCAGTGTCTTGAGTGGAGATCGCAGTGTCTTGAGTGGGGATTGCAGTGTCTTGAGTGGGGATTGCAGTGTCTTGGGTGGGGATTGCAGTGTCTTGAGTGGGGATTGCAGTGTCTTGAGTGGGGATTGCAGTGTCTTGGGTGGGGATTGCAGTGTCTTGGGTGGGGATTGCAGTGTCTTGAGTGGGGATTGCAGTGTCTTGAGTGGGCATTGCAGTGTCTTGGGTGGGGATTGCAGTGTCTTGAGTGGGGATTGCAGTGTCTTGAGTGGGGATCGCAGTGTCTTGAGTGGGGATTGCAGTGTCTTGAGTGGGGATTGCAGTGTCTTGAGTGGGGATTGCAGTGTCTTGGGTGCGGATTGCAGTGTCTTGAGTGGGGATTGCAGTGTCTTGAGTGGGGATTGCAGTGTCTTGGGTGCGGATTGCAGTGTCTTGAGTGGGGATTGCAGTGTCTTGGGTGGGGATTGCAGTGTCTTGGGTGGGGATTGCAGTGTCTTGAGTGGGGATTGCAGTGTCTTGGGTGGGGATTGCAGTGTCTTGGGTGGGGATTGCAGTGTCTTGAGTGGGGATTGCAGTGTCTTGAGTGGGGATTGCAGTGTCTTGAGTGGGGATTGCAGTGTCTTGAGTGGGGATTGCAGTGTCTTGAGTGGGGATCGCAGTGTCTTGAGTGGGGATTGCAGTGTCTTGAGTGGGGATTGCAGTGTCTTGGGTGGGGATTGCAGTGTCTTGAGTGGGGATTGCAGTGTCTTGAGTGGGGATTGCAGTGTCTTGGGTGAGGATTGCAGTGTCTTGGGTGGGGATTGCAGTGTCTTGAGTGGGGATTGCAGTGTCTTGAGTGGGCATTGCAGTGTCTTGGGTGGGGATTGCAGTGTCTTGAGTGGGGATTGCAGTGTCTTGATTGGGGATCGCAGTGTCTTGAGTGGGGATTGCAGTGTCTTGAGTGGGGATTGCAGTGTCTTGGGTGCGGATTGCAGTGTCTTGAGTGGGGATTGCAGTGTCTTGAGTGGGGATCGCAGTGTCTTGAGTGGGGATTGCAGTGTCTTGAGTGGGGATTGCAGTGTCTTGAGTGGGGATTGCAGTGTCTTGTGTGCGGATTGCAGTGTCTTGAGTGGGGATTGCAGTGTCTTGGGTGGGGATTGCAGTGTCTTGGGTGGGGATTGCAGTGTCTTGAGTGGGGATTGCAGTGTCTTGGGTGGGGATTGCAGTGTCTTGGGTGGGGATTGCAGTGTCTTGGGTGGGGATTGCAGTGTCTTGGGTGGGGATTGCAGTGTCTTGGGTGAGGATTGCAGTATCTTGGGTGGGGATTGCAGTGTCTTGAGTGGGGATTGCAGTGTCTTGGGTGGGGATTGCAGTGTCTTGGGTGGGGATTGCAGTGTCTTGGGTGGGGATTGCAGTGTCTTGGGTGGGGATTGCAGTGTCTTGAGTGGGGATTGCAGTGTCTTGGATGGGGATTGCAGTGTCTTGGGTGGGGATTGCAGTGTCTTGGGTGGGAATTGCAGTGTCTTGAGTGGGGATTGCAGTGTCTTGGATGGGGATTGCAGTGTCTTGGGTGGGGATTGCAGTGTCTTGGATGGGGATTGCAGTGTCCTGAGTGGGGATCGCAGTGTCTTGGGTGGGGATTGCAGTGTCTTGGGTGGGGATTGCAGTGTCTTGAGTGGGGATTGCAGTGTCTTGGGTTGGGATTGCAGTGTCTTGGGTGGGGATTGCAGTGTCTTGGGTGGGGATTGCAGTGTCTTGGGTCGGGATTGCAGTGTCTTGGGTCGGGATTGCAGTGTCTTGGGTGGGGATTGCAGTGTCTTGGGTGGGGATTGCAGTGTCTTGGGTGGGGATTGCAGTGTCTTGGGTGGGGATTGCAGTGTCTTGGGTGGGGATTGCAGTGTCTTGGGTGGGGATTGCAGTGTCTTGAGTGGGGATTGCAGTGTCTTGAGTGGGGATTGCAGTGTCTTGAGTGGGGATTGCAGTGTCTTGAGTGGGGATTGCAGTGTCTTGAGTGGGGATCGCAGTGTCTTGAGTGGGGATTGCAGTGTCTTGAGTGGGGATTGCAGTGTCTTGGGTGGGGATTGCAGTGTCTTGAGTGGGGATTGCAGTGTCTTGAGTGGGGATTGCAGTGTCTTGGGTGAGGATTGCAGTGTCTTGGGTGGGGATTGCAGTGTCTTGAGTGGGGATTGCAGTGTCTTGAGTGGGCATTGCAGTGTCTTGGGTGGGGATTGCAGTGTCTTGAGTGGGGATTGCAGTGTCTTGATTGGGGATCGCAGTGTCTTGAGTGGGGATTGCAGTGTCTTGAGTGGGGATTGCAGTGTCTTGGGTGCGGATTGCAGTGTCTTGAGTGGGGATTGCAGTGTCTTGAGTGGGGATCGCAGTGTCTTGAGTGGGGATTGCAGTGTCTTGAGTGGGGATTGCAGTGTCTTGAGTGGGGATTGCAGTGTCTTGTGTGCGGATTGCAGTGTCTTGAGTGGGGATTGCAGTGTCTTGGGTGGGGATTGCAGTGTCTTGGGTGGGGATTGCAGTGTCTTGAGTGGGGATTGCAGTGTCTTGGGTGGGGATTGCAGTGTCTTGGGTGGGGATTGCAGTGTCTTGGGTGGGGATTGCAGTGTCTTGGGTGGGGATTGCAGTGTCTTGGGTGAGGATTGCAGTGTCTTGGGTGGGGATTGCAGTGTCTTGAGTGGGGATTGCAGTGTCTTGGGTGGGGATTGCAGTGTCTTGGGTGGGGATTGCAGTGTCTTGGGTGGGGATTGCAGTGTCTTGGGTGGGGATTGCAGTGTCTTGAGTGGGGATTGCAGTGTCTTGGATGGGGATTGCAGTGTCTTGGGTGGGGATTGCAGTGTCTTGGGTGGGAATTGCAGTGTCTTGAGTGGGGATTGCAGTGTCTTGGATGGGGATTGCAGTGTCTTGGGTGGGGATTGCAGTGTCTTGGATGGGGATTGCAGTGTCCTGAGTGGGGATCGCAGTGTCTTGGGTGGGGATTGCAGTGTCTTGGGTGGGGATTGCAGTGTCTTGAGTGGGGATTGCAGTGTCTTGGGTTGGGATTGCAGTGTCTTGGGTGGGGATTGCAGTGTCTTGGGTGGGGATTGCAGTGTCTTGGGTCGGGATTGCAGTGTCTTGGGTCGGGATTGCAGTGTCTTGGGTGGGGATTGCAGTGTCTTGGGTGGGGATTGCAGTGTCTTGGGTGGGGATTGCAGTGTCTTGGGTGGGGATTGCAGTGTCTTGGGTGGGGATTGCAGTGTCTTGGGTGAGGATTGCAGTGTCTTGGGTGGGGATTGCAGTGTCTTGAGTGGGGATTGCAGTGTCTTGGGTGGGGATTGCAGTGTCTTGGGTGAGGATTGCAGTGTCTTGGGTGAGGATTGCAGTGTCTTGCGTGGGGATTGCAGTGTCTTGAGTGGGGATTGCAATGTCTTGGGTGGGGATTGGAGTGTCTTGAGTGGGGATTGCAGTGTCTTGAGTGGGGATTGCAGTGTCTTGAGTGGGGATTGCAATGTCTTGGGTGGGGATTGCAGTGTCTTGAGTGGGGATTGCAGTGTCTTGAGTGGGGATTGCAGTGTCTTGGGTGGGGATTGCAGTGTCTTGAGTGGGGATCGCAGTGTCTTGGGTGAGGATCGCAGTGTCTTGGGTGGGGATTGCAGTGTCTTGGGTGGGGATTGCAGTGTCTTGAGTGGGGATTGCAGTGTCTTGGGTGGGGATTGCAGTGTCTTGAGTGGGGATTGCAGTGTCTTGAGTGGGGATTGCAGTGTCTTGAGTGGGGATTGCAGTGTCTTTGGTGGGGATTGCAGTGTCTTGAGTGGGGATCGCAGTGTCTTGGGTGAGGATCGCAGTGTCTTGAGTGGGGATTGCAGTGTCTTGAGTGGGGATTGCAGTGTCTTGGGTGGGGATTGCAGTGTCTTGAGTGGGGATTGCAGTGTCTTGAGTGGGGATTTCAGTGTCTTGGGTGGGGATTGCAGTGTCTTGAGTGGGGATTGCAATGTCTTGGGTGAGGATTGCAGTGTCTTGAGTGGGGATTGCAGTGTCTTGGGTGGGGATTGCAGTGTCTTGAGTGGGGATTGCAGTGTCTTGAGTGGGGATTGCAATGTCTTGGGTGGGGATTGCAGTGTCTTGAGTGGGGATTGCAGTGTCTTGAGTGGGGATTGCAGTGTCTTGGGTGGGGATTGCAGTGTCTTGAGTGGGGATTGCAGTGTCTTGAGTGGGGATTGCAGTGTCTTGAGTGGGGATTGCAGTGTCTTTGGTGGGGATTGCAGTGTCTTGAGTGGGGATCGCAGTGTCTTGGGTGAGGATCGCAGTGTCTTGAGTGGGGATTGCAGTGTCTTGAGTGGGGATTGCAGTGTCTTGGGTGGGGATTGCAGTGTCTTGAGTGGGGATTGCAGTGTCTTGAGTGGGGATTGCAGTGTCTTGAGTGGGGATTTCAGTGTCTTGGGTGGGGATTGCAGTGTCTTGAGTGGGGATTGCAGTGTCTTGGGTGAGGATTGCAGTGTCTTGAGTGGGGATTGCAGTGTCTTGGGTGGGGATTGCAGTGTCTTGAGTGGGGATTGCAGTGTCTTGAGTGGGGATTGCAGTGTCTTGGGTGGGGATTGCAGTGTGGGGATTGCAGTGTCTTGAGTGAGGATTGCAGTGTCTTGATTGAGGATTGCAGTGTCTTGGGTGGGGATCGCAGTGTCTTGGGTGGGGATTGCAGTGTCTTGAGTGGGGATTCCAGTGTCTTGGGTGAGGATTGCAGTGCCTTGGGTGGGGATTGCAGTGTCTTGGGTGGGGATTGCAGTGTCTTGGGTGAGGATTGCAGTGTCTTGGGTGGGGATTGCAGTGTCTTGGGTGGGGATTGCAGTGTCTTGAGTGGGGATTGCAGTGTCTTTGGTGCGGATTGCAGTGTCTTGGGTGAGGATTCCAGTGTCTTGGGTGAGGATTGCAGTGTCTTGAGTGGGGATTGCAGTGTCTTGGGTGGGGATTGCAGTGTCTTGAGTGGGGATTGCAGTTTCTTGGGTGAGGATTGCAGTGTCTTGAGTGGGGATTGCAGTGTCTTGGGTGCGGATTGCAGTGTCTTGGGTGGGGATTGCAGTGTCTTGGGTGGGGATTGCAGTGTCTTGTGTGAGGATTGCAGTCTCTTGAGTGGGGATTGCAGTGTCTTGGGTGAGGATTGCAGTGTCTTGGGTGGGGATTGCAGTGTCTTGAGTGGGGATTGCAGTGTCTTGGGTGGGGATTGCAGTGTCTTGGGTGAGGATTGCAGTGTCTTGAGTGGGGATTCCAGTGTCTTGGGTGGGGATTGCAGTGTCTTGGGTGGGGATTGCAGTGTCTTGGGTGAGGATTGCAGTGTCTTGAGTGGGGATTGCAGTGTCTTGAGTGGGGATTCCAGTGTCTTGGGTGAGGATTGCAGTGTCTTGAGTGGGGATTGCAGTGTCTTGGGTGGGGATTGCAGTGTCTTGGGTGCGGATTGCAGTGTCTTGGGTGGGGATTGCAGTGTCTTGGGTGGGGATTGCAGTGTCTTGGGTGGGGATTGCAGTGTCTTGAGTGGGGATTGCAGTGTCTTGGGTGGGGATTGCAATGTCTTAGGTGGGGATTGCAGTGTCTTGAGTGGGGATTGCAGTGTCTTGGGTGAGGATTGCAGTGTCTTGGGTGGGGATTGCAGTGTCTTGGGTGAGGATTGCAGTGTCTTGCGTGGGGATTGCAGTGTCTTGAGTGGGGATTGCAATGTCTTGGGTGGGGATTGCAGTGTCTTGAGTGGGGATTGCAGTGTCTTGAGTGGGGATTGCAGTGTCTTGAGTGGGGATTGCAATGTCTTGGGTGGGGATTGCAGTGTCTTGAGTGGGGATTGCAGTGTCTTGAGTGGGGATTGCAGTGTCTTGGGTGGGGATTGCAGTGTCTTGGGTGGGGATTGCAGTGTCTTGAGTGGGGATTGCAGTGTCTTGAGTGGGGATCGCAGTGTCTTGGGTGAGGATCGCAGTGTCTTGGGTGGGGATTGCAGTGTCTTGGGTGGGGATTGCAGTGTCTTGAGTGGGGATTGCAGTGTCTTGGGTGGGGATTGCAGTGTCTTGAGTGGGGATTGCAGTGTCTTGAGTGGGGATTGCAGTGTCTTGAGTGGGGATTGCAGTGTCTTTGGTGGGGATTGCAGTGTCTTGAGTGGGGATTGCAGTGTCTTGAGTGGGGATTGCAGTGTCTTGGGTGGGGATTGCAGTGTCTTGAGTGGGGATTGCAGTGTCTTGAGTGGGGATTGCAGTGTCTTGAGTGGGGATTGCAGTGTCTTTGGTGGGGATTGCAGTGTCTTGAGTGGGGATCGCAGTGTCTTGGGTGAGGATCGCAGTGTCTTGAGTGGGGATTGCAGTGTCTTGAGTGGGGATTGCAGTGTCTTGGGTGGGGATTGCAGTGTCTTGAGTGGGGATTGCAGTGTCTTGAGTGGGGATTTCAGTGTCTTGGGTGGGGATTGCAGTGTCTTGAGTGGGGATTGCAGTGTCTTGGGTGAGGATTGCAGTGTCTTGAGTGGGGATTGCAGTGTCTTGGGTGGGGATTGCAGTGTCTTGAGTGGGGATTGCAGTGTCTTGAGTGGGGATTGCAATGTCTTGGGTGGGGATTTCAGTGTCTTGAGTGGGGATTGCAGTGTCTTGAGTGGGGATTGCAGTGTCTTGGGTGGGGATTGCAGTGTCTTGAGTGGGGATTGCAGTGTCTTGAGTGGGGATTGCAGTGTCTTGAGTGGGGATTGCAGTGTCTTTGGTGGGGATTGCAGTGTCTTGAGTGGGGATCGCAGTGTCTTGGGTGAGGATCGCAGTGTCTTGAGTGGGGATTGCAGTGTCTTGAGTGGGGATTGCAGTGTCTTGGGTGGGGATTGCAGTGTCTTGAGTGGGGATTGCAGTGTCTTGAGTGGGGATTGCAGTGTCTTGAGTGGGGATTGCAGTGTCTTGAGTGGGGATTTCAGTGTCTTGGGTGGGGATTGCAGTGTCTTGAGTGGGGATTGCAGTGTCTTGGGTGAGGATTGCAGTGTCTTGAGTGGGGATTGCAGTGTCTTGGGTGGGGATTGCAGTGTCTTGAGTGGGGATTGCAGTGTCTTGAGTGGGGATTGCAGTGTCTTGGGTGGGGATTGCAGTGTGGGGATTGCAGTGTCTTGAGTGAGGATTGCAGTGTCTTGATTGAGGATTGCAGTGTCTTGGGTGGGGATCGCAGTGTCTTGGGTGGGGATTGCAGTGTCTTGAGTGGGGATTCCAGTGTCTTGGGTGAGGATTGCAGTGCCTTGGGTGGGGATTGCAGTGTCTTGGGTGGGGATTGCAGTGTCTTGGGTGAGGATTGCAGTGTCTTGGGTGGGGATTGCAGTGTCTTGGGTGGGGATTGCAGTGTCTTGAGTGGGGATTGCAGTGTCTTTGGTGCGGATTGCAGTGTCTTGGGTGAGGATTCCAGTGTCTTGGGTGAGGATTGCAGTGTCTTGAGTGGGGATTGCAGTGTCTTGGGTGGGGATTGCAGTGTCTTGAGTGGGGATTGCAGTTTCTTGGGTGAGGATTGCAGTGTCTTGAGTGGGGATTGCAGTGTCTTGGGTGCGGATTGCAGTGTCTTGGGTGGGGATTGCAGTGTCTTGGGTGGGGATTGCAGTGTCTTGGGTGAGGATTGCAGTGTCTTGAGTGGGGATTGCAGTGTCTTGGGTGAGGATTGCAGTGTCTTGGGTGGGGATTGCAGTGTCTTGAGTGGGGATTGCAGTGTCTTGGGTGGGGATTGCAGTGTCTTGGGTGAGGATTGCAGTGTCTTGAGTGGGGATTCCAGTGTCTTGGGTGGGGATTGCAGTGTATTGGGTGGGGTTTGCAGTGTCTTGGGTGAGGATTGCAGTGTCTTGAGTGGGGATTGCAGTGTCTTGAGTGGGGATTCCAGTGTCTTGGGTGAAGATTGCAGTGTCTTGAGTGGGGATTGCAGTGTCTTGGGTGGGGATTGCAGTGTCTTGGGTGCGGATTGCAGTGTCTTGGGTGGGGATTGCAGTGTCTTGGGTGGGGATTGCAGTGTCTTGAGTGGGGATTGCAGTGTCTTGAGTGGGGATTGCAGTGTCTTGGGTGGGGATTGCAGTGTCTTGAGTGGGGATTGCAGTGTCTTGGGTGGGGATTGCAATGTCTTAGGTGGGGATTGCAGTGTCTTGAGTGGGGATTGCAGTGTCTTGGGTGAGGATTGCAGTGTCTTGGGTGGGGATTGCAGTGTCTTTGGTGGGGATTGCAGTGTCTTGGGTGGAGATTGCAGTGTCTTGAGTGGGGATTGCAGTGTCTTGGGTGGGGATTGCAGTGTCTTGGGTGGGGATTGCAGTGTCTTGAGTGGGGATTGCAGTGTCTTGAGTGGGGATTGCAGTGTCTTGGGGGGGGTTGCAGTGTCTTGGGTGGCGATTGCAGTGTCTTGGGGGGGGGGGTTGCAGTGTCTTGAGTGGGGATTGCAGTGTCTTGAGTGGGGATTGCAGTGTCTTGAGTGGGGATTGCAGTGTCTTGGGTGGGGATTGCAGTGTCTTGGGTGGGGATTGCAGTGTCTTGAATGGGGATTGCAGTGTCTTGGGGGGGGGGGGGGGGTTGCAGTGTCTTGAGTGGGGATTGCAGTGTCTTGAGTGGGGATTGCAGTGTCTTGAGTGGGGATTGCAGTGTCTTGGGTGGGGATTGCAGTGTCTTGGGGGGGGGATTGCAGTGTCTTGGGTGGGGATTGCAGTGTCTTGAGTGGGGATTGCAGTGTCTTGAGTGGGGATTGCAGTGTCTTGAGTGGGGATTGCAGTGTCTTGGGGGGGGGGGGTTGCAGTGTCTTGAGTGGGGATTGCAGTGTCTTGAGTGGGGATTGCAGTGTCTTGGGTGGGGATTGCAGTGTCTTGAGTGGGGGTTGCAGTGTCTTGGTGGGGGGGGGGGAATTGCAGTGTCTTGGGGGGGGAATTGCAGTGTCTTGGGGGGGGATTGCAGTGTCTTGGGGGGGGATTGCAGTGTCTTGGGGGGGGATTGCAGTGTCTTGGGTGGGGATTGCAGTGTCTTGGGTGGGGATTGCAGTGTCTTGGGGGGGGGGATTGCAGTGTCTTGGGTGGGGATTGCAGTGTCTTGGGTGGGGATTGCAGTGTCTTGGGTGGGGATTGCAGTGTCTTGGGGGGGGTTGCAGTGTCTTGGGGGGGATTGCAGTGTCTTGGGTGGGGATTGCAGTGTCTTGGGGGGGGGGATTGCAGTGTCTTGGGTGGGGATTGCAGTGTCTTGGGTGGGGATTGCAGTGTCTTGGGTTGGGATTGCAGTGTCTTGGGTGGGGATTGCAATGTCTTTGGGGGGGGGGTTGCAGTGTCTTGGGTGGGGATTGCAGTGTCTTGGGTGGGGATTGCAGTGTCTTGGGGGGGGTTGCAGTGTCTTGGGGGGGATTGCAGTGTCTTGGGTGGGGATTGCAGTGTCTTGGGGGGGGGGATTGCAGTGTCTTGGGTGGGGATTGCAGTGTCTTGGGTGGGGATTGCAGTGTCTTGGGTGGGGATTGCAATGTCTTTGGGGGGGGGGGGGGTGGCAGTGTCTTGGGGGAGATTGCAGTGTCTTGGGGGGGGGATTGCAGTGTCTTGGGTGGGGATTGCAGTGTCTTGGGGGGGGATTGCAGTGTCTTGGGGGGGGATTGCAGTGTCTTAGGGGGGGATTGCAGTGTCTTGGGTGGGGATTGCAGTGTCTTGGGTGGGGATTGCAGTGTCTTGGGGGGGGATTGCAGTGTCTTGAGTGGAGATTGCAGTGTCTTGGGGGGGGGGATTGCAGTGTCTTGGGTGGGGATTGCAGTGTCTTGGGGGGGGATTGCAGTGTCTTGAGTGGGGATTGCAGTGTCTTGGGTGGGGATTGCAGTGTCTTGAGTGGGGATTGCAGTGTCTTGGGTGGGGATTGCAGTGTCTTGGGTGGGGATTGCAGTGTCTTGGGTGGGGATTGCAATGTCTTGAGTGGGGATTGCAGTGTCTTGGGGGGGGATTGCAGTGTCTTGAGTGGGGATTGCAGTGTCTTGGGTGGGGATTGCAGTGTCTTGGGTGGGGATTGCAGTGTCTTGGGTCGGGATTGCAGTGTCTTGGGGGGGGATTGCAGTGTCTTGGGTGGGGATTGCAGTGTCTTGGGGGGGGTTGCAGTGTCTTGGGTGGGGATTGCAGTGTCTTGGGTGGGGATTGCAGTGTCTTGGGGGGGGATTGCAGTGTCTTGGGGGGGGATTGCAGTGTTTTGGGGGGGGATTGCAGTGTCTTGGGTGGGGATTGCAGTGTCTTGGGGGGGGTTGCAGTGTCTTGGGGGGGATTGCAGTGTCTTGGGTGGGGATTGCAGTGTCTTGGGGGGGTGATTGCAGTGTCTTGGGTGGGGATGGCAGTGTCTTGGGTGGGGATTGCAGTGTCTTGGGGGGGATTGCAGTGTCTTGGGGGGGGGGATTGCAGTGTCTTGGGTGGGGATTGCAGTGTCTGGGGTGGGGATTGCAGTGTCTTGGGGGGGATTGCAGTGTCTTGGGGGGGTGATTGCAGTGTCTTGGGTGGGGATTGCAGTGTCTTGGGTGGGGATTGCAGTGTCTTGGGTGGGGATTGCAATGTCTTTGGGGGGGGGGGGGTGGCAGTGTCTTGGGGGGCATTGCAGTGTCTTGGGGGGGGGATTGCAGTGTCTTGGGTGGGGATTGCAGTGTCTTGGGGGGGGATTGCAGTGTCTTGGGGGGGGATTGCAGTGTCTTAGGGGGGGATTGCAGTGTCTTGGGTGGGGATTGCAGTGTCTTGGGTGGGGATTGCAGTGTCTTGGGGGGGGATTGCAGTGTCTTGAGTGGGGATTGCCGTGTCTTGGGGGGGGGATTGCAGTGTCTTGGGTGGGGATTGCAGTGTCTTGGGGGGGGATTGCAGTGTCTTGAGTGGGGATTGCAGTGTCTTGGGTGGGGATTGCAGTGTCTTGAGTGGGGATTGCAGTGTCTTGGGTGGGGATTGCAGTGTCTTGGGTGGGGATTGCAGTGTCTTGGGTGGGGATTGCAATGTCTTGAGTGGGGATTGCAGTGTCTTGGGGAGGGATTGCAGTGTCTTGAGTGGGGATTGCAGTGTCTTGGGTGGGGATTGCAGTGTCTTGGGTGGGGATTGCAGTGTCTTGGGTCGGGATTGCAGTGTCTTGGGGGGGGATTTCAGTGTCTTGGGTGGGGATTGCAGTGTCTTGGGGGGGGTTGCAGTGTCTTGGGTGGGGATTGCAGTGTCTTGGGTGGGGATTGCAGTGTCTTGGGGGGGGATTGCAGTGTCTTGGGGGGGGATTGCAGTGTCTTGGGGGGGGATTGCAGTGTCTTGGGTGGGGATTGCAGTGTCTTGGGGGGGGGTTGCAGTGTCTTGGGGGGGATTGCAGTGTCTTCGGTGGGGATTGCAGTGTCTTGGGGGGGTGATTGCAGTGTCTTGGGTGGGGATTGCAGTGTCTTGGGTGGGGATTGCAGTGTCTTGGGGGGGATTGCAGTGTCTTGGGGGGGGGATTGCAGTGTCTTGGGTGGGGATTGCAGTGTCTTGGGTGGGGATTGCAGTGTCTTGGGGGGGGGGGATTGCAGTGTCTTGGGAGGGATTGCAGTGTCTTGGGTGGGGATTGCAGTGTCTTGGGGGGGGGGATTGCAGTGTCTTGGGGGGGGGGTTGCAGTGTCTTGGGTGGGGATTGCAGTGTCTTGGGTGGGGATTGCAGTGTCTTGGGGGGGGATTGCAGTGTCTTGGGGGGGGTTGCAGTGTCTTGGGGGGGGATTGCAGTGTCTTGGGTGGGGATTGCAGTGTCTTGGGGGGGGATTGCAGTGTCTTGGGGGGGGATTGCAGTGTCTTGGGGGGGGATTGCAGTGTCATGGGGGGGGATTGCAGTGTCTTGGGGGGGGATTGCAGTGTCCTGGGTGGGGATTGCAATGTCTTGGGTGGGGATTGCAGTGTCTTGGGGGGGGATTGCAGTGTCTTGGGGGGGGATTGCAGTGTCTTGGGGGGGGGATTGCAGTGTCTTGGGTGGGGATTGCAGTGTCTTGGGTGGGGATTGCAGTGTCTTGGGGGGGGGAATTGCAGTGTCTTGGGTGGGGATTGCAGTGTCTTGGGGGGGGATTGCAGTGTCTTGGGTGGGGATTGCAGTGTCTTGGGGGGGGATTGCAGTGTCTTGGGGGGGGATTGCAGTGTCTTGGGTGGGGATTGCAGTGTCTTGGGTGGTGATTGCAGTGTCTTGGGGGGGGATTGCAGTGTCTTGGGTGAGGATTGCAGTGTCTTGGGTGGGGATTGCAGTGTCTTGAGTGGGGATTGCAGTGTCTTGGGTGGGATTGCAGTGTCTTGGGTGGGGATTGCAGTGTCTTGAGTGGGGATTGCAGTGTCTTGGGTGAGGATTGCAGTGTCTTGGGTGGGGATTGCAGTGTCTTGGGTGGGGATTGCAGTGTCTTGAGTGGGGATTGCAGTGTCTTGGGTGGGGATTGCAGTGTCTTGAGTGGGGATTGCAGTGTCTTGGGTGGGGATTGCAGTGTCTTGGGTGGGGATTGCAGTGTCTTGAGTGGGGATTGCAGTGTCTTGAGTGGGGATTGCAGTGTCTTGGGGGGGGGGGTTGCAGTGTCTTGGGTGGGTATTGCAGTGTCTTGGGGGTGGGGTTGCAGTGTCTTGGGGGGGGATTGCAGTGTCTTGGGTGGGGATTGCAGTGTCCTGGGGGGGGATTGCAGTGTCTTGGGTGGGGATTGCAGTGTCTTGGGTGGGGATTGCAGTGTCTTGAGTGGGGATTGCAGTGTCTTGGGGGGGGGGATTGCAGTGTCTTGAGTGGGGATTGCAGTGTCTTGAGTGGGGATTGCAGTGTCTTGGGTGGGGATTGCAGTGTCTTGGGGGGGGATTGCAGTGTCTTGGGTGGGGATTGCAGTGTCTTGAGTGGGGATTGCAGTGTCTTGAGTGGGGATTGCAGTGTCTTGAGTGGGGATTACAGTGTCTTGAGTGGGGATTGCAGTGTCTTGGGGGGGGGTTGCAGTGTCTTGAGTGGGGATTGCAGTGTCTTGAGTGGGGATTGCAGTGTCTTGAGTGGGGATTGCAGTGTCTTGGGTGGGGATTGCAGTGTCTTGAGTGGGGGTTGCAGTTTCTTGGGGGAAGAATTGCAGTGTCTTGGGGGGGGGAATTGCAGTGTCTTTTGGGGGGATTGCAGTGTCTTGGGGGGGGATTGCAGTGTCTTGGGTGGGGATTGCAGTGTCTTGGGTGGGGATTGCAGTGTCTTGGGGGAGGTTGCAGTGTCTTGGGGGTGGATTGCAGTGTCTTGGGTGGGGATTGCAGTGTCTTGGGTGGGGATTGCAGTGTCTTGGGGGGGGATTGCAGTGTCTTGGGTGGGGATTGCAGTGTCTTGGGTGGGGATTGCAGTGTCTTGAGTGGGGATTGCAGTGTCTTGAGTGGGGATTGCAGTGTCTTGGGTGGGGATTGCAGTGTCTTGGGGGGGGGGTTGCAGCTTCTTGGGGGGGGATTGCAGTGTATTGGGTGGGGATTGCAGTGTCTTGGGTGGGGATTGCAATGTCTTTGGGGGGGGGGGTTGCAGTGTCTTGGGTGGGGATTGCAGTGTCTTGGGTGGGGATTGCAGTGTCTTGGGTGGGGATTGCAGTGTCTTTGGGGGGGTTGCAGTGTCTTGGGGGGGGGATTGCAGTGTCTTGGGTGGGGATTGCAGTGTCTTGGGTGGGGATTGCAGTGTCTTGGGGGGGGATTGCAGTGTCTTGGAGGGGGATTGCAGTGTCTTGGGTGGGGATTGCAGTGTCTTGGGGGGGGATTGCAGTGTCTTGGGGGGGGATTGCAGTGTCTTGGGGGGGGATTGCAGTGTCTTGGGTGGGGATTGCAGTGTCTTGGGGGGGGATTGCAGTGTCTTGAGTGGGGATTGCAGTGTCTTGGGTGGGGATTGTAATGTCTTTGGGGGGGGGGGGGGTTGCAGTGTCTTGGGTGGGGATTGCAGTGTCTTGGGTGGAAATTGCAGTGTCTTGGGTGGGGATTGCAATGTCTTGAGTGGGGATTGCAGTGTCTTGGGTGGGGATTGCAGTGTCTTGGGTCGGGATTGCAGTGTCTTGGGGGGAGATTGCAGTGTCTTGGGTGGGGATTGCAGTGTCTTGGGTGGGGATTGCAGTGTCTTGGGTGGGGATCGCAGTGTCTTGGGTGGGGATCGCAGTGTCTTGGGTGGGGATTGCAGTGTCTTGGGTGGGGATTGCAGTGTCTTGGGTGGGGATTGCAGTGTCTTGGGTAGGGATTGCAGTGTCTTGGGTGGGGATTGCAGTGTCTTGGGTGGGGTTTGCAGTGTCTTGGGTGGGGATTGCAGTGTCTTGGGTGGGGATCGCAGTGTCTTGGGTGGGGATTGCAGTGTCTTGGGTGGGGATTGCAGTGTCTTGGGTGGGGAGTTCAGTGTCTTGGGTGGGGTTTGCAGTGTCTTGGGTACGGATTGCAGTGTCTTGGGTGGGGATCGCAGTGTCTTGGGTGGGGATTGCAGTGTCTTGGCTGGGGATTGCAGTGTCTTGGGTGGGGATTGCAGTGTCTTGGGTGGGGATTGCAGTGTCTTAGGTGGGGATTGCAGTGTCTTGGGTGGGGATTGCAGTGTCTTGAGTGGGGATTGCAGTGTCTTGAGTGGGGATTGCAGTGTGTTAGGTGGGGATTGCAGTGTCTTGGGTGGGGATTGCAGTGTCTTGGGTGGGGATTGCAGTGTCTTGGGTGGGGATTGCAGTGTCTTGGGTGGGGATTGCAGTGTCTTGAGTGGGGATTGCAGTGTCTTTGGTGGGGATTGCAGTGTCTTGGGTGGGGTTTGCAGTGTCTTTGGTGGGGATTGCAGTGTCTTGGGTGGGGTTTGCAGTGTCTTGGGGGGGGATTGCAGTGTCTTGAGTGGGGATTGCAGTGTCTTGGGTGGGGATTGCAGTGTCTTGGGTGGGGATTGCAATGTCTTGAGTGGGGATTGCAGTGTCTTGGAGGGGGATTGCAGTGTCTTGAGTGGGGATTGCAGTGTCTTGGGTGGGGATTGCAGTGTCTTGGGTGGGGATTGCAGTGTCTTGGGTCGGGATTGCAGTGTCTTGGGGGGGGGGATTGCAGTGTCTTGGGTGGGGATTGCAGTGTCTTGGGTGGGGATTGCAGTGTCTTGGGTGGGGATCGCAGTGTCTTGGGTGGGGATCGCAGTGTCTTGGGTGGGGATTGCAGTGTCTTGGGTGGGGATTGCAGTGTCTTGGGTGGGGATTGCAGTGTCTTGGGTGGGGATTGCAGTGTCTTGGGTGGGGATTGCAGTGTCTTGGGTGGGGTTTGCAGTGTCTTGGGTGGGGATTGCAGTGTCTTGGGTGGGGATTGCAGTGTCTTGGGTGGGGTTTGCAGTGTCTTGGGTGGGGATTGCAGTGTCTTGGGTGGGGATCGCAGTGTCTTGGGTGGGGATTGCAGTGTCTTGGGTGGGGATTGCAGTGTCTTGGGTGGGGAGTTCAGTGTCTTGGGTGGGGTTTGCAGTGTCTTGGGTACGGATTGCAGTGTCTTGGGTGGGGATCGCAGTGTCTTGGGTGGGGATTGCAGTGTCTTGGGTGGGGATTGCAGTGTCTTGGGTGGGGATTGCAGTGTCTTGGGTGGGGATTGCAGTGTCTTAGGTGGGGATTGCAGTGTCTTGGGTGGGGATTGCAGTGTCTTGAGTGGGGATTGCAGTGTCTTGAGTGGGGATTGCAGTGTGTTGGGTGGGGATTGCAGTGTCTTGGGTGGGGATTGCAGTGTCTTGGGTGGGGATTGCAGTGTCTTGGGTGGGGATTGCAGTGTCTTGGGTGGGGATTGCAGTGTCTTGGGTGGGGATTGCAGTGTCTTGAGTGGGGATTGCAGTGTCTTTGGTGGGGATTGCAGTGTCTTGGGTGGGGTTTGCAGTGTCATTGGTGGGGATTGCAGTGTCTTGGGTGGGGTTTGCAGTGTCTTGGGGGGGGATTGCAGTGTCTGGAGTGGGGATTGCAGTGTCTTGGGTGGGGATTGCAGTGTCTTGGGTGGGGATTGCAGTGTCTTGGGTGGGGATTGCAGTGTCTTGGGTGGGGATTGCAGTGTCTTGGGTGGGGATTGCAGTGTCTTGGGTGGGGATTGCAGTGTCTTGGGTGGGGATTGCAGTGTCTTGGGTGGGGATCGCAGTGTCTTGGGTGGGGATTGCAGTGTCTTGGGTGGGGATTGCAGTGTCTTGGGTGGGGATTGCAGTGTCTTGGGTAGGGATTGCAGTGTCTTGGGTGGTGATTGCAGTGTCTTGGGTGGGGATTGCAGTGTCTTGGGTGAGGATTGCAGTGTCTTGGGTGGGGATTGCAGTGTCTTGGGTGGGGATTGCAGTGTCTTGGGTGGGGTTTGCAGTGTCTTGGGTGGGGATTGCAGTGTCTTGGGTGGGGATTGCAGTGTCTTGGGTGGGGTTTGCAGTGTCTTGGGTGGGGATTGCAGTGTATTGGGTTCGGATCGCAGTGTCTTGGGTGGGGATTGCAGTGTCTTGGGTGGGGATTGCAGTGTCTTGGGTGGGGATTGCAGTGTCTTGGGTGCGGATTGCAGTGTCTTGGGTGGGGATTTCAGTGTCTTGGGTGGGGTTTGCAGTGTCTTGGGTGCGGATTGCAGTGTCTTGGGTGGAGATTGCAGTGTCTTGGGGGGGGATTGCAGTGTCTTGAGTGGGGATTGCAGTGTCTTGGGGGGGGGATTGCAATGTCTTGGGTGGGGATCGCAGTGTCTTGGGTGGGGATCGCAGTGTCTTGGGTGGGGATCGCAGTGTCTTGGGTGGGGATTGCAGTGTCTTGGGTGGGGATTGCAGTGTCTTGGGTGGGGATTGCAGTGTCTTGGGTGCGGATTGCAGTGTCTTGGGTGGGGATTTCAGTGTCTTGGGTGGTTTTGCAGTGTCTTGGGTGCGGATTGCAGTGTCTTGGGTGGAGATTGCAGTGTCTTGGGGGGGGATTGCAGTGTCTTGAGTGGGGATTGGAGTGTCTTGGGGGGGGGATTGCAATGTCTTGGGTGGGGATTGCAGTGTCTTGGGGGTGGATTGCAGTGTCTTGAGTGGGGATTGCAGTGTCTTGGGTGGGGATTGCAGTGTCTTGAGTGGGGATTGCAGTGTCTTGGGTGGGGATTGCAGTGTCTTGGGTGGGGATTGCAGTGTCTTGGGTCGGGATTGCAGTGTCTTGGGGAAGGATTGCAGTGTCTTGGGTGGGTATTGCAGTGTCTTGGGTGGGGATTGCATTGTCTTGGGTGGGGATCGCAGTGTCTTGGGTGGGGTTCGCAGTGTCTTGGGTGGGGAGTGCAGTGTCTTGGGTGGGGATTGCAGTGTCTTGGGTGGGGATTGCAGTGTCTTGGGTGGGGATTGCAGTGTCTTGGGTGGGGATTGCAGTGTCTTGGGTGGGGTTTGCAGTGTCTTGGGTGGGGATTGCAGTGTCTTGGGTGGGGATTGCAGTGTCTTGGGTGGGGTTTGCAGTGTCTTGGGTGGGGATTGCAGTGTCTTGGGTGGGGATCGCAGTGTCTTGGGTGGGGATTGCAGTGTCTTGGGTGGGAATTGCAGTGTCTTGGGTGGGGAGTTCAGTGTCTTGGGTGGGGTTTGCAGTGTCTTGGGTACGGATTGCAGTGTCTTGGGTGGGGATCGCAGTGTCTTGGGTGGGGATTGCAGTGTCTTGGGTGGGGATTGCAGTGTCTTGGGTGGGGATTGCAGTGTCTTGGGTGGGGATTGCAGTGTCTTAGGTGGGGATTGCAGTGTCTTGGGTGGGGATTGCAGTGTCTTGAGTGGGGATTGCAGTGTCTTGAGTGGGGATTGCAGTGTGTTGGGTGGGGATTGCAGTGTCTTGGGTGGGGATTGCAGTGTCTTGGGTGGGGATTGCAGTGTCTTGGGTGGAGATTGCAGTGTCTTGGGGGGGGATTGCAGTGTCTTGAGTGGGGATTGCAGTGTCTTGGGGGGGGGGATTGCAATGTCTTGGGTGGGGATTGCAGTGTCTTGGCTGGGGATTGCAGTGTCTTGGGTGGGGATTGCAGTGTCTTGGGTGGGGATTGCAGTGTCTTAGGTGGGGATTGCAGTGTCTTGGGTGGGGATTGCAGTGTCTTGAGTGGGGATTGCAGTGTCTTGAGTGGGGATTGCAGTGTGTTGGGTGGGGATTGCAGTGTCTTGGGTGGGGATTGCAGTGTCTTGGGTGGGGATTGCAGTGTCTTGGGTGGGGATTGCAGTGTCATGGGTGGGGATTGCAGTGTCTTGAGTGGGGATTGCAGTGTCTTTGGTGGGGATTGCAGTGTCTTGGGTGGGGTTTGCAGTGTCTTTGGTGGGGATTGCAGTGTCTTGGGTGGGGTTTGCAGTGTCTTGGGGGGGGATTGCAGTGTCTTGAGTGGGGATTGCAGTGTCTTGGGTGGGGATTGCAGTGTCTTGGGTGGGGATTGCAATGTCTTGAGTGGGGATTGCAGTGTCTTGGGGGGGGATTGCAGTGTCTTGAGTGGGGATTGCAGTGTCTTGGGTGGGGATTGCAGTGTCTTGGGTGGGGATTGCAGTGTCTTGGGTCGGGATTGCAGTGTCTTGGGGGGGGATTGCAGTGTCTTGGGTGGGGATTGCAGTGTCTTGGGTGGGGATTGCAGTGTCTTGGGTGGGGATCGCAGTGTCTTGGGTGGGGATCGCTGTGTCTTGGGTGGGGATTGCAGTGTCTTGGGTGGGGATTGCAGTGTCTTGGGTGGGGATTGCAGTGTCTTGGGTGGGGATTGCAGTGTCTTGGGTGGGGATTGCAGTGTCTTGGGTGGGGTTTGCAGTGTCTTGGGTGGGGATTGCAGTGTCTTGGGTGGGGATTGCAGTGTCTTGGGTGGGGTTTGCAGTGTCTTGGGTGGGGATTGCAGTGTCTTGGGTGGGGATCGCAGTGTCTTGGGTGGGGATTGCAGTGTCTTGGGTGGGGATTGCAGTGTCTTGGGTGGGGAGTTCAGTGTCTTGGGTGGGGTTTGCAGTGTCTTGGGTACGGATTGCAGTGTCTTGGATGGGGATCGCAGTGTCTTGGGTGGGGATTGCAGTGTCTTGGGTGGGGATTGCAGTGTCTTGGGTGGGGATTGCAGTGTCTTGGGTGGGGATTGCAGTGTCATGGGTGGGGATTGCAGTGTCTTGAGTGGGGATTGCAGTGTCTTTGGTGGGGATTGCAGTGTCTTGGGTGGGGTTTGCAGTGTCTTTGGTGGGGATTGCAGTGTCTTGGGTGGGGTTTGCAGTGTCTTGGGGGGGGATTGCAGTGTCTTGAGTGGGGATTGCAGTGTCTTGGGTGGGGATTGCAGTGTCTTGGGTGGGGATTGCAATGTCTTGAGTGGGGATTGCAGTGTCTTGGGGGGGGATTGCAGTGTCTTGAGTGGGGATTGCAGTGTCTTGGGTGGGGATTGCAGTGTCTTGGGTGGGGATTGCAGTGTCTTGGGTCGGGATTGCAGTGTCTTGGGGGGGGATTGCAGTGTCTTGGGTGGGGATTGCAGTGTCTTGGGTGGGGATTGCAGTGTCTTGGGTGGGGATCGCAGTGTCTTGGGTGGGGATCGCTGTGTCTTGGGTGGGGATTGCAGTGTCTTGGGTGGGGATTGCAGTGTCTTGGGTGGGGATTGCAGTGTCTTGGGTGGGGATTGCAGTGTCTTGGGTGGGGATTGCAGTGTCTTGGGTGGGGTTTGCAGTGTCTTGGGTGGGGATTGCAGTGTCTTGGGTGGGGATTGCAGTGTCTTGGGTGGGGTTTGCAGTGTCTTGGGTGGGGATTGCAGTGTCTTGGGTGGGGTTTGCAGTGTCTTGGGTGGGGATTGCAGTGTCTTGGGTGGGGATTGCAGTGTCTTGGGTGGGGTTTGCAGTGTCTTGGGTGGGGATTGCAGTGTCTTGGGTGGGGATCGCAGTGTCTTGGGTGGGGATTGCAGTGTCTTGGGTGGGGATTGCAGTGTCTTGGGTGGGGAGTTCAGTGTCTTGGGTGGGGTTTGCAGTGTCTTGGGTACGGATTGCAGTGTCTTGGATGGGGATCGCAGTGTCTTGGGTGGGGATTGCAGTGTCTTGGGTGGGGATTGCAGTGTCTTGGGTGGGGATTGCAGTGTCTTGGGTGGGGATTGCAGTGTCATGGGTGGGGATTGCAGTGTCTTGAGTGGGGATTGCAGTGTCTTTGGTGGGGATTGCAGTGTCTTGGGTGGGGTTTGCAGTGTCTTTGGTGGGGATTGCAGTGTCTTGGGTGGGGTTTGCAGTGTCTTGGGGGGGGATTGCAGTGTCTTGAGTGGGGATTGCAGTGTCTTGGGTGGGGATTGCAGTGTCTTGGGTGGGGATTGCAATGTCTTGAGTGGGGATTGCAGTGTCTTGGGGGGGGATTGCAGTGTCTTGAGTGGGGATTGCAGTGTCTTGGGTGGGGATTGCAGTGTCTTGGGTGGGGATTGCAGTGTCTTGGGTCGGGATTGCAGTGTCTTGGGGGGGGATTGCAGTGTCTTGGGTGGGGATTGCAGTGTCTTGGGTGGGGATTGCAGTGTCTTGGGTGGGGATCGCAGTGTCTTGGGTGGGGATCGCAGTGTCTTGGGTGGGGATCGCTGTGTCTTGGGTGGGGATTGCAGTGTCTTGGGTGGGGATTGCAGTGTCTTGGGTGGGGATTGCAGTGTCTTGGGTGGGGATTGCAGTGTCTTGGGTGGGGATTGCAGTGTCTTGGGTGGGGATTGCAGTGTCTTGGGTGGGGATTGCAGTGTCTTGGGTGGGGTTTGCAGTGTCTTGGGTGGGGATTGCAGTGTCTTGGGTGGGGATTGCAGTGTCTTGGGTGGGGATTGCAGTGTCTTGGGTGGGGATCGCAGTGTCTTGGGTGGGGATTGCAGTGTCTTGGGTGGGGATTGCAGTGTCTTGGGTGGGGAGTTCAGTGTCTTGGGTGGGGTTTGCAGTGTCTTGGGTGCGGATTGCAGTGTCTTGGGTGGGGATTTCAGTGTCTTGGGTGGGGTTTGCAGTGTCTTGGGTGCGGATTGCAGTGTCTTGGGTGGAGATTGCTGTGTCTTGGGGGGGGATTGCAGTGTCTTGAGTGGGGATCGCAGTGTCTTGGGTGGGGATTGCAGTGTCTTGGGTGGGGATTGCAGTGTCTTGGGTGGGGATTGCAGTGTCTTGGGTGCGGATTGCAGTGTCTTGGGTGGGGATTTCAGTGTCTTGGGTGGTTTTGCAGTGTCTTGGGTGCGGATTGCAGTGTCTTGGGTGGAGATTGCAGTGTCTTGGGGGGGGATTGCAGTGTCTTGAGTGGGGATTGCAGTGTCTTGGGGGGGGGGGGATTGCAATGTCTTGGGTGGGGATTGCAGTGTCTTGGGGGGGGATTGCAGTGTCTTGAGTGGGGATTGCAGTGTCTTGGGGGGGGGGATTGCAATGTCTTGGGTGGGGATTGCAGTGTCTTGGGGGTGGATTGCAGTGTCTTGAGTGGGGATTGCAGTGTCTTGGGTGGGGATTGCAGTGTCTTGAGTGGGGATTGCAGTGTCTTGGGTGGGGATTGCAGTGTCTTGGGTGGGGATTGCAGTGTCTTGGGTCGGGATTGCAGTGTCTTGGGGGGGGATTTCAGTGTCTTGGGTGGGGATTGCAGTGTCTTGGGTGGGGATTGCAGTGTCTTGGGTGGGGATCGCAGTGTCTTGGGTGGGGATTGCAGTGTCTTGGGTGGGGATTGCAGTGTCTTGGGTGGGGATTGCAGTGTCTTGGGTTGGGATTGCAGTGTCTTGGGTGGGGATTGCAGTGTCTTGGGTGGGGATTGCAGTGTCTTGGGTGGGGTTTGCAGTGTCTTGGGTGGGGATTGCAGTGTCTTGGGTGGGGATTGCAGTGTCTTGGGTGGGGTTTGCAGTGTCTTGGGTGGGGATTGCAGTGTCTTGGGTGGGGATCGCAGTGTCTTGGGTGGGGATTGCAGTGTCTTGGGTGGGAATTGCAGTGTCTTGGGTGGGGAGTTCAGTGTCTTGGGTGGGGTTTGCAGTGTCTTGGGTACGGATTGCAGTGTCTTGGGTGGGGATCGCAGTGTCTTGGGTGGGGATTGCAGTGTCTTGGGTGGGGATTGCAGTGTCTTGGGTGGGGATTGCAGTGTCTTGGGTGGGGATTGCAGTGTCTTAGTTGGGGATTGCAGTGTATTGGGTGGGGATTGCAGTGTCTTGAGTGGGGATTGCAGTGTCTTGAGTGGGGATTGCAGTGTGTTGGGTGGGGATTGCAGTGTCTTGGGTGGGGATTGCAGTGTCTTGGGTGGGGATTGCAGTGTCTTGGGTGGAGATTGCAGTGTCTTGGGGGGGGATTGCAGTGTCTTGAGTGGGGATTGCAGTGTCTTGGGGGGGGGGATTGCAATGTCTTGGGTGGGGATTGCAGTGTCTTGGGGGGGGATTGCAGTGTCTTGAGTGGGGATTGCAGTGTCTTGGGTGGGGATTGCAGTGTCTTGAGTGGGGATTGCAGTGTCTTGGGTGGGGATTGCAGTGTCTTGGGTGGGGATTGCAGTGTCTTGGGTCGGGATTGCAGTGTCTTTGGGGGGGATTGTAGTGTTTTGGGTGGGGATTGCAGTGTCTTGGGTGGGGATTGCAGTGTCTTGGGTGGGGATCGCAGTGTCTTGGGTGGGGATCGCAGTGTCTTGGGTGTGGATTGCAGTGTCTTGGGTGGGGATTGCAGTGTCTTGGGTGGGGATTGCAGTGTCTTGGGTGGGGATTGCAGTGTCTTGGGTGGGGATTGCAGTGTCTTGGGTGGGGTTTGCAGTGTCTTGGGTGGGGATTGCAGTGTCTTGGGTGGGGATTGCAGTGTCTTGGGTGGGGTTTGCAGTGTCTTGGGTGGGGATTGCAGTGTCTTGGGTGGGGATCGCAGTGTCTTGGGTGGGGATTGCAGTGTCTTGGGTGGGAATTGCAGTGTCTTGGGTGGGGAGTTCAGTGTCTTGGGTGGGGTTTGCAGTGTCTTGGGTACGGATTGCAGTGTCTTGGGTGGGGATCGCAGTGTCTTGGGTGGGGATTGCAGTGTCTTGGGTGGGGATTGCAGTGTCTTGGGTGGGGATTGCAGTGTCTTGGGTGGGGATTGCAGTGTCTTAGGTGGGGATTGCAGTGTCTTGGGTGGGGATTGAAGTGTCTTGAGTGGGGATTGCAGTGTCTTGAGTGGGGATTGCAGTGTGTTGGGTGGGGATTGCAGTGTCTTGGGTGGGGATTGCAGTGTCTTGGGTGGGGATTGCAGTGTCTTGGGTGGGGATTGCAGTGTCTTGGGTGGGGATTGCAGTGTCTTGGGTGGGGATTGCAGTGTCTTGGGTGGGGATCGCAGTGTCTTGGGTGGGGATCGCAGTGTCTTGGGTGGGGATCGCAGTGTCTTGGGTGGGGATTGCAGTGTCTTGGGTGGGGATTGCAGTGTCTTGGGTGGGGATTGCAGTGTCTTGGGGGGGGATTGCAGTGTCTTGAGTGGGGATTGCAGTGTCTTGGGTGGGGATTGCAGTGTCTTGGGTGGGGATTGCAGTGTCTTGGGTGGGGTTTGCAGTGTCTTGGGTGGGGATTGCAGTGTCTTGGGTGGGGATTGCAGTGTCTTGGGTGGGGATTGCAGTGTCTTGGGTGGGGATTGCAGTGTCTTGGGTGGGGATCGCAGTGTCTTGGGTGGGGATTGCAGTGTCTTGGGTGGGGATTGCAGTGTCTTGGGTGGGGATTGCAGTGTCTTGGGTAGGGATTGCAGTGTCTTGGGTGGGGATTGCAGTGTCTTGTGTGGGGATTGCAGTGTCTTGGGTGGGGATTGCAGTGTCTTGGGTGGGGTTTGCAGTGTCTTGGGTGGGGATTGCAATGTCTTGGGTGGGGATTGCAGTGTCTTGGGTGGGGATTGCAGTGTCTTGGGTGGGGATTGCAGTGTCTTGGGTGGGGATTGCAGTGTCTTGGGTGCGGATTGCAGTGTCTTGGGTGGGGATTTCAGTGTCTTGGGTGGTTTTGCAGTGTCTTGGGTGCGGATTGCAGTGTCTTGGGTGGAGATTGCAGTGTCTTGGGGGGGGATTGCAGTGTCTTGAGTGGGGATTGCAGTGTCTTGGGGGGGGGGGGATTGCAATGTCTTGGGTGGGGATTGCAGTGTCTTGGGGGGGGATTGCAGTGTCTTGAGTGGGGATTGCAGTGTCTTGGGGGGGGGATTGCAATGTCTTGGGTGGGGATTGCAGTGTCTTGGGGGTGGATTGCAGTGTCTTGAGTGGGGATTGCAGTGTCTTGGGTGGGGATTGCAGTGTCTTGAGTGGGGATTGCAGTGTCTTGGGTGGGGATTGCAGTGTCTTGGGTGGGGATTGCAGTGTCTTGGGTCGGGATTGCAGTGTCTTGGGGGGGGATTTCAGTGTCTTGGGTGGGGATTGCAGTGTCTTGGGTGGGGATTGCAGTGTCTTGGGTGGGGATCGCAGTGTCTTGGGTGGGGATTGCAGTGTCTTGGGTGGGGATTGCAGTGTCTTGGGTGGGGATTGCAGTGTCTTGGGTTGGGATTGCAGTGTCTTGGGTGGGGATTGCAGTGTCTTGGGTGGGGATTGCAGTGTCTTGGGTGGGGTTTGCAGTGTCTTGGGTGGGGATTGCAGTGTCTTGGGTGGGGATTGCAGTGTCTTGGGTGGGGTTTGCAGTGTCTTGGGTGGGGATTGCAGTGTCTTGGGTGGGGATCGCAGTGTCTTGGGTGGGGATTGCAGTGTCTTGGGTGGGAATTGCAGTGTCTTGGGTGGGGAGTTCAGTGTCTTGGGTGGGGTTTGCAGTGTCTTGGGTACGGATTGCAGTGTCTTGGGTGGGGATCGCAGTGTCTTGGGTGGGGATTGCAGTGTCTTGGGTGGGGATTGCAGTGTCTTGGGTGGGGATTGCAGTGTCTTGGGTGGGGATTGCAGTGTCTTAGTTGGGGATTGCAGTGTATTGGGTGGGGATTGCAGTGTCTTGAGTGGGGATTGCAGTGTCTTGAGTGGGGATTGCAGTGTGTTGGGTGGGGATTGCAGTGTCTTGGGTGGGGATTGCAGTGTCTTGGGTGGGGATTGCAGTGTCTTGGGTGGAGATTGCAGTGTCTTGGGGGGGGATTGCAGTGTCTTGAGTGGGGATTGCAGTGTCTTGGGGGGGGGGATTGCAATGTCTTGGGTGGGGATTGCAGTGTCTTGGGGGGGGATTGCAGTGTCTTGAGTGGGGATTGCAGTGTCTTGGGTGGGGATTGCAGTGTCTTGAGTGGGGATTGCAGTGTCTTGGGTGGGGATTGCAGTGTCTTGGGTGGGGATTGCAGTGTCTTGGGTCGGGATTGCAGTGTCTTTGGGGGGGATTGTAGTGTTTTGGGTGGGGATTGCAGTGTCTTGGGTGGGGATTGCAGTGTCTTGGGTGGGGATCGCAGTGTCTTGGGTGGGGATCGCAGTGTCTTGGGTGTGGATTGCAGTGTCTTGGGTGGGGATTGCAGTGTCTTGGGTGGGGATTGCAGTGTCTTGGGTGGGGATTGCAGTGTCTTGGGTGGGGATTGCAGTGTCTTGGGTGGGGTTTGCAGTGTCTTGGGTGGGGATTGCAGTGTCTTGGGTGGGGATTGCAGTGTCTTGGGTGGGGTTTGCAGTGTCTTGGGTGGGGATTGCAGTGTCTTGGGTGGGGATCGCAGTGTCTTGGGTGGGGATTGCAGTGTCTTGGGTGGGAATTGCAGTGTCTTGGGTGGGGAGTTCAGTGTCTTGGGTGGGGTTTGCAGTGTCTTGGGTACGGATTGCAGTGTCTTGGGTGGGGATCGCAGTGTCTTGGGTGGGGATTGCAGTGTCTTGGGTGGGGATTGCAGTGTCTTGGGTGGGGATTGCAGTGTCTTGGGTGGGGATTGCAGTGTCTTAGGTGGGGATTGCAGTGTCTTGGGTGGGGATTGAAGTGTCTTGAGTGGGGATTGCAGTGTCTTGAGTGGGGATTGCAGTGTGTTGGGTGGGGATTGCAGTGTCTTGGGTGGGGATTGCAGTGTCTTGGGTGGGGATTGCAGTGTCTTGGGTGGGGATTGCAGTGTCTTGGGTGGGGATTGCAGTGTCTTGAGTGGGGATTGCAGTGTCTTTGGTGGGGATTGCAGTGTCTTGGGTGGGGTTTGCAGTGTCTTGGGGGGGGATTGCAGTGTCTTGAGTGGGGATTGCAGTGTCTTGGGTGGGGATTGCAGTGTCTTGGGTGGGGATTGCAGTGTCTTGGGGGGGGATTGCAGTGTCTTGAGTGGGGATTGCAGTGTCTTGGGTGGGGATTGCAGTGTCTTGGGTAGGGATTGCAGTGTCTTGGGTGGGGATTGCAGTGTCTTGGGTGGGGATTGCAGTGTCTTGGGTGGGGATTGCAGTGTCTTGGGTGGGGATTGCAGTGTCTTGGGTGGGGATTGCAGTGTCTTGGGTGGGGATTGCAGTGTCTTGGGTGGGGATTGCAGTGTCTTGGGTGGGGTTTGCAGTGTCTTGGGTGGGGATTGCAGTGTCTTGGGTGGGGATTGCAGTGTCTTGGGTGGGGTTTGCAGTGTCTTGGGTGGGGATTGCAGTGTCTTGGGTGGGGATCGCAGTGTCTTGGGTGGGGATTGCAGTGTCTTGGGTGGGAATTGCAGTGTCTTGGGTGGGGAGTTCAGTGTCTTGGGTGGGGTTTGCAGTGTCTTGGGTACGGATTGCAGTGTCTTGGGTGGGGATCGCAGTGTCTTGGGTGGGGATTGCAGTGTCTTGGGTGGGGATTGCAGTGTCTTGGGTGGGGATTGCAGTGTCTTGGGTGGGGATTGCAGTGTCTTAGGTGGGGATTGCAGTGTCTTGGGTGGGGATTGAAGTGTCTTGAGTGGGGATTGCAGTGTCTTGAGTGGGGATTGCAGTGTGTTGGGTGGGGATTGCAGTGTCTTGGGTGGGGATTGCAGTGTCTTGGGTGGGGATTGCAGTGTCTTGGGTGGGGATTGCAGTGTCTTGGGTGGGGATTGCAGTGTCTTGAGTGGGGATTGCAGTGTCTTTGGTGGGGATTGCAGTGTCTTGGGTGGGGTTTGCAGTGTCTTGGGGGGGGATTGCAGTGTCTTGAGTGGGGATTGCAGTGTCTTGGGTGGGGATTGCAGTGTCTTGGGTGGGGATTGCAGTGTCTTGGGGGGGGATTGCAGTGTCTTGAGTGGGGATTGCAGTGTCTTGGGTGGGGATTGCAGTGTCTTGGGTAGGGATTGCAGTGTCTTGGGTGGGGATTGCAGTGTCTTGGGTGGGGATTGCAGTGTCTTGGGTGGGGATTGCAGTGTCTTGGGTGGGGATTGCAGTGTCTTGGGTGGGGATTGCAGTGTCTTGGGTGGGGATCGCAGTGTCTTGGGTGGGGATTGCAGTGTCTTGGGTGGGGATTGCAGTGTCTTGGGTGGGGATTGCAGTGTCTTGGGTAGGGATTGCAGTGTCTTGGGTGGGGATTGCAGTGTCTTGTGTGGGGATTGCAGTGTCTTGGGTGGGGATTGCAGTGTCTTGGGTGGGGTTTGCAGTGTCTTGGGTGGGGATTGCAGTGTCTTGGGTGGGGATTGCAGTGTCTTGGGTGGGGTTTGCAGTGTCTTGGGTGGTGATTGCAGTGTCTTGGGTTCGGATCGCAGTGTCTTGGGTGGGGATTGCAGTGTCTTGGGTGGGGATTGCAGTGTCTTGGGTGGGGATTGCAGTGTCTTGGGTGCGGATTGCAGTGTCCTGGGTGGGGATTTCAGTGTCTTGGGTGGGGTTTGCAGTGTCTTGGGTGCGGATTGCAGTGTCTTGGGTGGGGATTGCAGTGTCTTGGGTGGGGATTGCAGTGTTTTGGGTGGGGATTACAGTGTCTTGGGTGGGGATTGCAGTGTCTTGAGTGGGTATTGCAGTGTCTTGGGCTAGGATTGTGATATCGCGTCGACCGAGACTGTGCAATGAACGCCTGTAATAATTGCTCGTTCAAATTTGCTTCCACGATGCTAACTTGAAGCAACTGAACGTGTCGTGTCTAACACTTGACGTTGCTCAACCGCTTGCGCAATGCAACGGCTCCAAGTGCGTCGTTATTTGACTGCAGGCAGCTAAATATTTTATTTTACTTTGGTGTTTTCTTTTCATCCTTTTTCTTTTCATGATGAAGCAAAAACGTTTCAGCGGAATCCAAAATGGAGCAGCACTGAAGACTTTTATCGTGAACGTAACTCGGCACGCGATAATTGCCCTTCGTTCTCGGGGCACGGAACCATGGGAAGGTTGGCACTGCCGTCTTGTCACATTCTATTTAAGCTGTGACTTCGAGGAGGATGGTTGCTTGGCAACAAACAGTAATACACCCAGCGTCGCGAAGCCTGCTTTATCGAAAATGATCGCTCTTTATCTCGCGGTTTTCATCTCCCCGGTTCGGGGAAAATGCTAAATCTTCCTCCTCGTCAAAGAACTTTCGCGACTGCAATCCTAGCGGTGGCGAGATGTTAACTGCGTCGCCTGGTATGCAAGTCATAGATTCCATCCCAGCCTGTATATTTGGAGTTTGCATGTTTTGTTATTTGTGTTTGTGCTCCACTGCTCAAGCACATAAGCCACATAAATGTTATGGACTGAGAATGGCAAAACAAAGGTAAATGTGCAGCCCCGCAATTTCTTGCTCATGCCGCTGTTGGAGAAAGGGCCAACCCCTCGAAAGAGCTTTAGAGGTTCTTTGGCCCTCTCTCCCAAGCTGGCCAGATGTCTTGGAAGACGTACCCACACTTTACCCCACCGTACGTGGACCTGCCAGTTGACCGTGGTGCAAGTGTAGTGAGTCCAACTGAGTCGCAGACGTTGTTCCTTCTAGAGGCAACACTTTTAATTGTAACACCGTCACACTAAGGGGTAGTAACTGCCCCTTTGCCAGACTACAGCGAGTTACTGCTACGAAGGGTCGATCCCTCACACGGGTCTCCGACCACGTGGTTGCCTCATAGGACGGAGAGCTTCAGTTTGAGATGGAGAGCTTCCAGCTTGTAGATTGCAGCGACCCCGGTCTCTCTCAGGGACCGCCCTTATATCCCTCTCCGGTCGGGGCCGCTCCGCCTTCCTGAACATTCTTGTTCCCTCTCGAACCTTCTCAAGAGCTCTCTCCGGACACGTGATCACCCACTAGTCCTCCCACCTGGGACCCCCTGTGTGGACAGTCCCGATCACGTGTCACTACACACGCATTTGCACTGCAGGGGTGGCGGGGTGGGAAAGGAGGCGGTGGGTGGCGAAACAACTCTCGTTACCGTTTTGCGTCACCGTTTTGCGTCACCGTTTTGCGTCACCGTTTTGCGTCACCGTTTCGCGTCACCGTTTCTCGTCACTGATTCGCGACACCGTTTCATGTCACTGTTTCTCGTCACTGACTCGCATCACCATTTCTAGTCACCGTTTTACGTCACCGCTTCGCACTACTGCTTTGCGTCACCACTTCGGATGATTAAATCGTCTCAGGCGTGCCGCTGACCCGTTACACCAAAGTGGCAGCAACCCACGATATATTATTACTCACGTTTTCCCATTCTGAGACGTCTGCAAGTTGCAGGGTGGGTCCCCGTTCACTGATGAATCTCGGAACACTCGAGCTGTTAGCGTTAATTTTATTTAGAGAGGCATAGTGCCATTGTTTTTAAAGACATTGCTACTCACGGCAGAGAACCGTGGTGACACGACCGCACTCTATGATAGCCGGTGCCAAACTGTGCTCCTGTAGTAGCCTCGGTATCGATGAAGTTATTTTATTTAAGTTTTCCTTCCGGTTTTGTTTTGATGATGTACATGTACGTCACCGGAACGGAATCGGCAAAAAAAAACGAAACCTATGACGTACATCACGTAATGTTATCGGAACCGGACAGGGTTTAAAGCTCATTGTGACTCAACAGCGGAGTCTTTTTATCATTCGGACGGCCACGCGCCAGTGTGAGCCTCAATGCAGTCATGCTCTGTTTTGAACCAAACCGCCTGCGACGCTTTGTGCGAATCTCTGCGCACCGTCTACCTTTGCTCGTTTTTACCCTTCGAGTATTTTTCGTCAAAAAATCATCGTAGCGTCCAACGGCGACGTGACAGACATTCCATTCGAATGTTCACTCTGGCAATGCTGTGGACCGTTTGAATTTGCTGCCCTCCAATGAAAGATTGCCGAGCCGTGCTCCCGCGGCACTAATTTAAGGGCCCTCCACTAAGTAATTGTGGATTTAATATTGATGACCTCTTTAGCCAATAGGCATCATTGTGGGGCCAGCCTCTTGAGGGGAACGCTGCTGCGAGATATTTACGGTCACTAAGTGAGAGCAGGGAGAGCGGTCCTTGCCGTTGTCCCATTAAGGGCCAAGCATTTTGACATTTTATTTAATTTTAGTTTTACCAGGTAAGGCCCACTGAGCTATGTAGCCGTTTTTCAGAAGGGGCCTCGCTATCACAAATGAAAACTCAACGAAGTGGCTTATCACGTGTGGAATTTATAGCGATATGTTGAATCCCTCCTCTAGTATGCAGGAGGTCATGGGTTCGATTCCAACCCCGATGCCTATATAATTGGAGTTTGTGTGTCTTTCTCCGCGTGGTTGCATGGATTTTTCTCCGGATCTTCCGGGTTTTTCCCTCCAAATGTATAATCAACAATGCGTTGAGAGTATTTGGCTACTATACATTTCCACATGTTAAGCCAAACAAACCCAGAGACATCCAGGGGACCCTGTTTTCTCAGTTGGAAGATCAATTGACTTCTCGGACGACCTCGCTGTCCTCTCAACCAATCACTCCCACCTGCTGCAGGAGAAAACTGACAGATTGGTTAAGTCTACCAAACAGACGGGCCTCAACATCAACACCTACAAAACCCCAAGTGACGTACATCAATACGCCCCCCTTCCCACACCTATCATTATAAATGGTGAATCACTTGAGTGTGTGGATGATTTCACATAGTATCTGGGCATCATCAGCAAAGACAACGGGGTCTCCAATGACATCCAGGGAAAGCTGGGAAAAGCGCAGGGTGCATTTGCCCAACTCCATCCCATCTGGAGGTCTAAATAGTACAGCCTCAAGACCAAGATCCGGCTGTATAACAGCAACGTTACATCGGCAATGTTGTATGACTCGGAGAGTTGGCGTGTCGTGAAGGCTGACACGAAGAGGATGGGGTCCTTCCAAAACAGATGCCTCAGGAGAATCCGCTGCATCTTCTGACCAAACAAAATCCACAACACCTGACTGTACAAGAAGACCGGTTGTCCGAATATATCGCACGACAGACATCGAGAGATGGCGACTCAAGATGGCTCGGACACGTTCACAGATTGGACCAGGGACCGTAGACTAAAAATTGCCCGAACATGGACACCACCGGGCAAAAGGAAAACCCTGGAGAGCCAAGACCCCACCTGGCACGAGACCGTGAAGAACGAGCGGCGATCGACCTCCCTTGGGGCGAGGCTCAACACGTTGCCACGTTGGTGATGTCTCATTATTTCTACTCAATAATTTCTAAATTCCACACTCCTAAGGCGGGGGGGGGGGTCTATCCACAAGGATAACCACTGTCTGCTTCGCCCACACCAAGAAGAACTGAATCATGATAACAACCACAGACGGACGATGAGCAGAGCCAAACCCCAAACCAGGGTGTGACCTCACAACCATAATATTGCGAGCCACTGGCTCCAACGCGGAGCCACCCCGGCTGGTTTTTTGCTCAAATGGACCAAAGCATTACCTTTTTATATCGCAGTTGCTGAGAACAGGCCCGAAAGTCCGATAATGCCGAGCGGCCAGCAACAAACAGCCCTCTTAAAGGTGGAATAGATGAGAGTTGATGCATGTATTGAAGAGAGCAAGGTTTGTTGAATGAAATTGGGAAGAGAGACGATGGGAGAGACACATTCCAAGGTAGAGTGGTGCGAGGGAAGAAGCACAGAGTGAAATAGTGTGACCTGTGGTGTCGTGAGTGAGTGTTGTGATCTGCAGTGTGGTGAGTGAGTGTTGTGAGCTGCAGTGTGGTGAGTGAGTGAGGGTTGTTGCCTGCAGTGTGGTGAGTGAGTGACCTGCAGTGTGGTGAGTGAGTGGGTGTTGTGATCTGCAGTGTGGTGAGTGAGTGTTGTGATCTGCAGTGTGGTGAGTGAGTTTTGTTTTTGGCAGCCGAGTTCGTGGTCCGCTACGAACCTGACGATATGAGTAAGATTCCCGCTCACGGCCAACATCAGTGACGATCATCGTAACCGGTTCTGGGCCTCCCCTAGGTCGACTCAGCATCAAATGAGTACCTGGCGTAGTGTGTAAACATCACCACTGGGGAGACAAAGGCGGTCGGGCGTGGAGCTGGCCACCCACCCCCTCGTATACCGTTCCGGCCTTCACAGGTGCTTGCGAACAGCACTTGCCTCAACACTTGCCTCAACACTATGTTAAGGCTACACGGGGGATCTTTGTCTTTGTGGTTGTGACCTTCAGTGTGGTGATTGAACACAGTCCAATAGGGCCGAGTTCTCCAAATGGAAGGAGCTATTATTTATTTATTTGTACGCATTACGTAACGGTGCGAGGCGGGTGGAGGTGATGAGATCCCAGCACTGCCCGCACGGCGTGGGAAGCAGGCGGTTTGTAAATGGGCCGCCGCTGCTGCTGCTGCTACTTGTGCTGCTGTGCGCGGCGCGAGCACGCGGGCCCGCTCGATTGTGCAGAATCGATAGCGACTCCGGGGGGGGGGGGGGGGGGGCTGGAGGTGCCTCCCACGCCCGGGGAGAAGGGACGCGCGAGCCCAGTGCCACGTCGCACAGAACCTTCCCCTCTGCAAACATCCGCAATCGAAATCATCAGCGTCACCACCAATCATCCATCCGTCGTCGATCATGATCAATCCACTGCTCGATGATGGCGTCCCCAAGCCGCTGCCACCACCACCGTGATCTTGCGATGATCCAGCCAGCGCAGGGGCCGGCGACCCGCGGCTGTTCACGGACTGCTTAGTGAAGTAATGTGTCTATGTCTGTGTTCACGTGCGTTGCGGCTCTTTAAATATTCAGCTTTGTACCGGATTTGAAACAAATGTCTCTCCTTGTTATTTTGGTTGCCGACCCCTGATCCAGCCCCTGCGCGTGAGCCGGCTTGATCGCCGCTCCGTCTCCCCTCTGGACGTCCTCTCGGACGCGCGTTCCATTCCTCGGCTTTCACTCAGATGTTACAATTATTATTACCATGATAATTAGTAATGACCACTGTCCATCTGCCGTCCCTTCCAGCCGTGACGCGTCCTCCTCGAGCACACTTCTCTCCTACCCGCCGGGCCCGTGTTTCGCAAACACGCATAAAAAACGCAGCGCACGAACGCCTCCGCCGATGCGATTGGGCCGCGCACGCACGAGAGATGCGATTCTCTGCGGGCAGGAGCCCGACGCCTGACGTCACAGCTTCTTGCCATTACCGTGCATGCCACTCGATTGGGAGCTCATTTATTCTCTCCTATCGATCCGCCCTCCCTCTTTAGATGGGCCCCGCCCGCCGTATCCCTGATTCATGGAACCTCCCCCCCTGCTCTACACAGGATGTGATTCAGTGTCATTAAGGTCTCTCTTTTTTTTCCCTCTTCCCGATCAGAAGAAACATTAGATTGCTCAGTTATTCGGCAATTATCTTCGTTCGTCACGTCGGGGGGGGGGGGGGTTCGCTTTTTTTAGGCTTTTGCTCATACGGCCCTTTTAAATACGGGAGATGTAACATATCTACGTAGTGCAACCGCAACCAAAAAGCACCTCAGAAACCCTCTCTCTCATAACGCGGCGTGTTTACGCAGCACGCTTGGTGTGCCGTCGGCACGATGCTCTCTTGCTCCTCGTTCCCCACCGCGTTCCCGCATCTCGCCCCGTTCGGCTTCGTGAGCCTCGCGCCCTCTGCAGCAGCAGGCAGGAGGAGGAGCTGCCTCTTGTGGTTCCGTTACTGCACCAAGGCCCCCGACCTGTGTTTGCGTCAAATCTTGACTTAAAGCTTTCGTGACTGCAGGAATTCATATTCTTTGGGGATTTCGGTCAAGTCACATAGATAGGTTCAAATTAATACAAATAATAAATATAATATAAATTAAACAAAAAAACGACGACGTTCCGATCACAACACAAGCGGTCGTCATCAGAAAATAAACGTGGTAGTATTTGTTTTTATAATTTTCTTTGAACCTATCTTCTTGACTTTACCGAAAGACCCAAAGAATATGTGTTTGCGTTGTCACACGTTTCCCAACAACTCGGAGGAGAGCGGAGGGGAAAGGGAGAGCGTGTAGATTGATAAAACATCGGTACACACCCACTTATATGCTTAGGCATACCGACAGTCTCTACATAACATGCAACGTTTGAATCAATGGTCCTTCTTCGCAGCAGAGACTCTTTGACATTTCATGGGAAGTGATATTGGCGAATGTCGGGTTTGGTTTGTGCTCGCGTGCACGCCACTGGCAGCACGGTCGCCACCACGTGGAGAGAGAGAGACGCAAAAAAACTCCAAATCTACAGCAGCAGGCGTCGTCAGGGTCGGGATCAAACCCACGACCTCCTGCGTACCAGGCGAGGGTGTTAACACCTCATAGCCACCTTGGCTGGCCCACAGGGACATTCGGTGCCTCCGGGCCCTGCGCGTGGCCCCGCGTGGCCCCGCGCTGGCCACGGAGCGCATGGCCGAGTGTGACCATGAGCTGGCCATGGTGGTGAACAGCGGTGCAGCAAGGACAGTGACTGCCCTCAATCGCCGCTAGAGCTGTCACGTGGCCCGCACGCTGGGACGCAGTGAGGTCGCCAATTCAATCTCCCGGTGCGGCAGTTCAGACAAGCGGGGCACAAGTGTGTTTTTATATCCCAACTTTCCCCACCCCCTTCCAACTCGTTCCCCCTCGGCAGTAACAGTGGCGGCATTATTGGGAGCACCACAGTCGATTGGCAGGTCTTTTGTGGCGGGGTCAAGTGTGGGTACTCGCACGGGATGTCGAGTCGGCGTGGCAGAATAGGCCAAATACCCTCTCGTAGGGCCTCTCTCGTGAGGAGGCTCTCCCACCAGCAGAGCGGGGTGGACGGCCTCGCTGTGAAGGGCCGGTGTTTACACCTGCGACGGCTGCCTCGGGCGCTCTGTGGGGGGCAGTCCGAGGCCGCAGCTTGGATGCAGCAACAACCATGCGGCCTCTGCCAAAGTCCCTCTCAAAGTGATCTTTACAAACACTATTTTACCGGTTCAGGCCCATTGAGCTGTATAGATATTTTTCAGAAGCGACCTGGCTATCACAAATGATAGCTCAACAAAGTGGTTTATCGCGTGTTTCTAATCCACGCAACCACAGGGAGAACATGCAAACTCCAAATATACAGCAGGCGTCAGGGTCGGGATCGAACCCACGACCTCCTGTACACCAGGCGAGGTAGTTAACATCTTGCAATGCAACACACTATTGTAAACATTCATTACTCTCATAACTACAGTTACAGGGGGGAGGAAAAAAAGAGAGTTAATTTAATCGCTTCCAACTGGTTAATTAAAGGGCATTTATCCAAATAACGGCAGCATGTGGCTCACGCCATCCACGGGGCTGCGATGAGCGATGAGCGAAGGCTGTCGCGAGCCGGCTGCTGGAGGCTCTGCGCTGCCGCTTTGCGACAAATCAGCGAGCGTGGCGACGGCACGCCCACGCCTACCTCTGCGTGTTTGGAGTTGGCGTAAAACACTAAAACTCTAAAACATTTTTTTATTTTACCAGGTGAGGTACTGCTGAGCTATTCGCTCTTGTTCAGAAGCGACCTGGCAATCGCCGATGATAGCCCATCGGATTATCATCAGGTGGAAAGGTACAGCAGCCCAATACTCTTCAACACGTGATGTTGATTATGCATGTGGAGGAAAAAAACGGAGGAACCGGAGAAAAATCAACCGTGGGGAGAGAGACACGCAAACTGCAAATATACAGGCATCAAGGTCGGGATGGAACTCACTGCCTCCTAAATACCGGGCGAGGTAGTGAGCATCTCGCCACCATGGCGCGCATGTTCTCTCTCTCCCTGTGGTCGCGTGGATTCTTTTCTCTGGGTCCTCCCCTCCATATTTAACACCATGCATTTAGATTATTTTGCGATACATTTCCACATGATGATGAGCCACTTCGTTGAGCTATCATTTGTGGCTAAGTTTTCTTTTTTTAAATAAGCCTTACCTGGTAAGACAAAAATACAACACACCATTGTGCTGTACTAGTAACGAATTGGCATGTTCTGTTTAGTGACAAACCTTACTGATTGGCTCTGTTAGTTGGTGGCAAGTTTAAAGACGCATTCAAATTTACACGATGCAACCCAAAAATCCTATATTATGGAAGATAAAAATAGTTGAGTTTTACTTGTATATATATTTTTAATTGATTTGGTTACCTTTCTTATACTTTGCACTCTTATCGTCTTTTTGTATTCTTTGTTGTTGTAACACTCTGACCTTGCCCCTACTGGACATGGGAAAAATAGCTTCATAGCTCATCGGATTCCTCCAGTATAAGTACACATTCTGATTCTAACTTAGAGATCCATAGAGACTCATAGAGACATACAGAGACCCATAGAGCCATAGAGACATATAGAGACACAGAGAGACCCATAGGGACCCATAGAGACTAATAGAGACACAGAGAGACCCATAGGGACCCATAGAGACCCATAGAGACTCATAGAGACTAATAGAGACACAGAGAGACCCATAGAGACTCGGGCAGTAGCCAACTTTTTATTCCTTCCCACCAGCACCGAGGGACGGCTCCCTTTGGCCCTTCTGCTGAGAGACATTTCATAACAACAACTTCCCGCATTGCCCTCCTCGTGTCTGTGCGCGCCGCGGTCAACAATCGCGATTGCTCTGCGAGGTAATCTGATGCTTGGCACAACGGAGAAGCGAAGGGGGGCGGGGGCCTGGGGGGGGGGGGGGTCGTACTGGCAGCAGGTCCCAAACCCCGCCTCGTCTCCCTCCCCCGGACCCCTCGCTCGCTCACCACACATTCCCTGGCGCTCTCTCTCTCTCTCTCCACGCGCGTGGCTGTACGTTACGTAGCTACAACTACGGGATGGGTTGATGCTCTGCGTGGGATTGATCCGCGTGCGAGCGTGAGCATCCACACGCGCTGCAGCAGGACGACTTCAGGAGCTGACGGCAACTTGAGGAGCTGACGGCAACTTCAGGAGTTGACGGCAACTTCAGGAGTTGGCTGCAACTTCAGGAGTTGACGGCAACTTGAGGAGCTGACGGCAACTTGAGGAGCTGACGGCAACTTGAGGAGCTGACGGCAACTTCAGGAGTTGACGGCAACTTCAGGAGTTGGCTGCAACTTCAGGAGTTGACGGCAACTTGAGGAGCTGACGGCAACTTCAGGAGTTGACGGCACCTTCAGGAGCTGACGGCAACTTCAGGAGTTGATGGCAACTTGAGGAGCTGACGGCAACTTCAGAAGTTGGCTGCAACTTCAGGAGTTGACGGCAACTTGAGGAGCTGACGGCAACTTCAGGAGTTGACGGCAACTTCAGGAGTTGGCTGCAACTTCAGGAGTTGACGGCAACTTGAGGAGCTGACGGCAACTTGAGGAGTTGACGGCACCTTCAGGAGCTGACGGCAACTTCAGGAGTTGATGGCAACTTGAGGAGCTGACGGCAACTTCAGGAGCTGACGGCACCTTCAGGAGCTGACGGAAACTTTAGGAGCTGACGGAAACTTCAGGAGTTGACGGCACCTTCAGGAGCTGACGGCAACTTCAGGAGCTGACGGCAACTTGAGGAGCTGACGGCAACTTTAGGAGCTGATGGCAACTTCAGGAGTTGACGGCAACTTCAGGAGTTGACGGCAACTTCAGGAGCTGACGGCAACTTGAGGAGCTGACGGCAACTTCAGGAGCTGACGGCAACTTCAGGAGCTGACGGCAACTTCAGGAGCTGACGGCAACTTGAGGAGCTGACGGCAACTTCAGGAGTTGACGGCAACTTCAGGAGTTGACGGCAACTTCAGGAGTTGACGGCAACTTCAGGAGTTGACGGCAACTTGAGGAGCTGACGGCAACTTCAGGAGCTGACGGCAACTTCAGGAGCTGACGGCAACTTCAGGAGTTGACGGCAACTTCAGGAGTTGACGGCAAATTCAGGAGCTGACGGCAACTTCAGGAGCTGACGGCAACTTGAGGAGCTGACGGCAACTTCAGGAGCTGACGGCACCTTCAGGAGTTGACAGCAACTCTTGAATTACTGACAGATGCCTTGCGAATCGCCTGTGGGATTCTCCTCCTCCGACGCCGCCGCCTCCTCCTTCAAGTTGGTGATAATATTTCCCAACGTCAACACGTTTAGTGAATTTATAATGTCGTTTCTTGGTGCTTTGTGTTCCATTCGAGCGCAGAAATGAGGCATGAATTCATTGAAATGCCGTGACATTTGAAATACGTTCGCACAATAAACTCTCAGATAAAAAAAAACTCCCCGCATTCCTGATGGCGGTTGTTCCGACAGAGCCTTTCTGTGACTCGGTCCCCGAAATGTGGAGTAAATGGTTATCCTGTCTCGCCACAAAAAGCTCCAATCGACATTAGGGCAACTGTGCACGGGCCTCAGCCGTGGGTTGCACGCTAGGGTGGCGACGAGTCTCTGTCCAGGGCGCGGAGGGAGAGAGCCGCCCTCCGCGTGACCTCTGCATTGCAAATCCAACCGTGGGCACGCAGAGTGCACCACGGGTCTCTGGACGATGAGAGCGCGAGCGTGATTTCGGGTTGTCACCCGAGTGTTACGCACGATGTCCGACGTTTCGCTGCAGGAGCTAGGAGCTCTTTCAGAAACTAAGCTTCGAGATAGGTTACGTATGTGTAATAATTCTCCGGAGACGGATTCGGAATCGGTCTTCTTTATTTTCACTTCACGGTACACTTGTTCCCACACGCTCCGTTGCTGGCAGACAACGGAGAGCGGCAGACTCCCACAACTCCCACCGCGCACGTGGCCCCCGGAGCCCCGTTCGCGCGTGGCTCTCACCCCGTTCAGTTCCCCGTCTCCTCTCGATCATCCCTCTCTCCTCCCTCTTAATCCCTTCGTCACGTGGTCCCCCCAGCCAATCCTCCATGGGCAATCTCGACCGTTCTCGATGGTTCCCTGTCACTCCCGGGACCACGCCTCTTATCCGGATCCCCATTAGCTGGGGCCCCAATGGCTGGGCCAATCACCCCTGATGACATGCCGTGATCACGCCGGCCCCACGCTCCCTATCTCGACCCTTATTGGCTACAAGCAGGACCGGCAAGCCAATCCTCCACGTGAACCCACTATAGCTGTTATTACATATGTATGTATGTTGAACTTCTTTCGCACCGGACATAGCCAACCGTGCTAATCAGAGGTGCGGGTTACAATCACTGCAGTATTTATTTTTACTATTTTTAAATGAATGATTGCTCAAACAAGTTGCTTATCACGTGGAAATGTATAGCAGCCACAAACTCTAAACGCATGGTTGATTATACATTTGGAGGGAAAAACCAGAGGACCCAGAGAAAAATCCACACGACCACGGGGAGGACATGCGAACTCCAAATATACAGGCGTCAGGGTCGGGATCGAACCCACGCGACCTCCTGCATCCTAGGCGAGGTCGTTATCGTCTCCTCGCCACCGTGATGATGATGAGAGAGAGAGACACGGAAACTCCAAACATACATTGTCACGGTCGGGATCGAACCCAAACGACCATCTGCATACCAGGCGAGGTCGTTAACATCTCGCCACCGTGGCGCCCAATCTTGGAGGAAGTGCAACGTAAAGATCCAAGGTGACGGCTCCGACACGCGCTCAAGATACGTGGCCTCGTTGACAGAAAACAAACGGAGCAAAAACTGAAGAGTGAAGCATGCGGAGACGCGCGCTCGAAACGACATCGAGAAACAAAAGAGGAACACGTGGACTCGAGAACACACGCAGGCTCATGACATCGTTCAGACGGAGTGCCGCGAAAATAAATGCGTCACTTTATTTTGCATGTGTATCTTGACTTTCGCACATTACGTAGCCAACCGTGATAATAGGAGGTGCAGGGGAAGGACAACAAACTCAACACAAAAATCAGCTCTAAAGAAATTAATTTTTCATCTAGATTTCAAAGCGCTTTAGCTCCAGTGGCTTTCTAGTATGGAAGGAAGAGCGTTCCAGACGGCCGCAGAAGTGCATCTGAAAGCGCCGATGCGGTGAGCGTCTTTGTTCGATGGCGAACAAAGACGCGCGGTCGCAATTTGCTCAGTTGGCGTCCAGCCGCTGAGGTCGTGAAAAGTTTCTTCTCGTTCCCATTGCTTTCTGTCCCCTGTGCCGTGCCCGTTCCGCTGTAATGTGCGCTGACACCTACTTTATTGAGGGCGATATTGGCACGTAAAATAAAGGCCGATTGATTGACTGTCGGCTGCGTCAAAGAAATATCAACGTGTTGGTAAGCTGCCGTGGTCTCACGGCTCGCACACTGGACTTGAAACCCAGAGGTCGCCTTTCGGTTTGGTCTCCCAGCGTGGCGGTTTAAATAATCGGGAAGTTTCTTAAATCTCCCCACCTCTGTATGTACGTATGATGAACTTATTTTGCACCAGACGTAGCAAACCGTGCTAATAGGAGGTGCGGGGGAAAGACAACAAAATTAACCTCTGTCCACTCGCTCAGCAGTATAACGATACAATTAAAACTGTAGAGAATGTGGATGTTTCACTCGGCTAGACGGGACGATGGACAATGGCAAAGAATAGTGACGGAGGATGGAGCACGTCCGATAGCACGTCCACCGGGGAGATGGAGCGATGAAATTACCTCTAGCAGATGCTCGGTGAATTTATTGCATCCCAAAACTGATAAATGGCAACGGTTTGGGGAGGCTTTTATCCAGCAGTGGGTTGATCATGGCTGTTGACGGTGGTCGTGGTGATGATGATGATGATTAAGAACGTGCCAGATTGCGTTCATGAAAGTGTTTAACCGCTGCATTCAGTGGGCTGTGATTTATGGATCAGAAACGGGGTCAGTGGCGAAGGGAATGGCACAGGAACGGTGCGACACACACACACGTGCACTCACGCGCGTGGGAAGATGGACGCTCTAAATTATTCTTGGAGACAGCTTCTGCTGTCCCGCAGGACACAATTTACACATCACACGGTGACACAAGCTGCACGATAAAAAAAAAAAAAAATCCCAGTTTTCACATTCGCTAGCACAATCATAATAATTTTAACATTTGCTAATAATAGTAGTAATAATTTAGAGGTTTGTAGCACGCATGGGTTTTTTGTGAACTCTCGAAGAGAGAATGAATGCTGCATGAACACCGGAAGCCACAGACAAAGGGGGAAGGAAACACCCAGAACGGGCGGCCAACAATTGCCCAAGTTCTATGGTCCTACATTGGTGAAGCTCAATCTTATATTTGGCCATCTCGGTACATGAGTGCTTTGCACGACGCGTGCGTGTGCCTTTTGCCGCCGGGGCGAGCGTCGGGCTCCACTCATCCGCTTTGCACGTCCATTCCCGTCCGTACGGACCAGGATATACGCAAGGCCTGTTCTCTCTTTAACGCTGCGTGTTGTAGCTTTTATCACGCGAATTGGATACAACGCGATGAATGTATTGGGAAACGCGTATTTTTAACTCGGATGTGCATTGGATATAACACAATGGAGCGAACGGAACTACGACGCAGCGCGAGGAGGCACCAGCGGTCATGCGGCTGCCTCGGCGTAGCGTCGCACGAGTCGGGATGCTGCTGGATGCTTCTAGATACTACCCACGCGCCTCTGCACGCATCTCCCGTGTCATCGCCGACTGTGCTTTACCCTGTAGTACATATTATTTATTATAACGCGATTTTTCCATCGCGCAATGTTCTTCAGGAATGCAGCAACTACTACCGCGTTATAGGACAACAGACTGTATTGTTGAACATCTTTCACGCTGTACGTAGCCAATCGCGGCGAATCGGAGGATCTGAGACAGGCGTCTTGGCGTTGCAGCGAACGGCTCCCGGTCGCGGCGTCCGGCATGGCGCAGGAAGGGACTTGTCACCCAGCACGAGTGGCCTGAAACACGCGAGTTGTCAAGCTTGCAGAGGCAAACGTGCAGCCCTGCAATTGCCAGCTCTCAGGCCACTGTCGGCGGAAGGGTCCTAGACGGAAGGGAGGGGCCCGATCGCTGGCGCTACCCACGGCTGGTTCAGTGCCATCGCCCTCGCTGAGAGCTTATTAGAGTGCGAAAGTATCTCAACGGAAATCTCTCCTTGTGTTGATTGTAATGCAGTGGGGGGAAAAAAACATGTAACTAAAAGAGTGCAATTAATATTTTGACATGAATATATTTCATATTAAGTAATTAGGATTTTGACATGAATAGTGTAATCCATTTCCATCATTAACATAAACGCTATTTCTTTTTGCAGACTGTATTAATTACCTAATAGTTTAATTAATGTATCCTTTTCATATTCTTATACGGGGATGCTGTGATGCTCAGCACACTGCATGGTTTCATTCTATCTCCCGGCACGGCTGTTAAAACGATGATGCAAGCTCCTTAATTCGCCAGACTTTAGTCCACTCAGTAGTATGGATGAGTCCACCACAGTCAATCGGCCGGTCGGGTGTGGTGGGGTAAAGTGTGGGTACTCCATCCTCTTACATTATTTCTGGCCTAGCTATGAAGAGTAGGCCAATTACCCTTTAGAGGAGGCTCGGGAGAGACCCATCGAGCGTCGAGTGAAGACCCTTCCACAAGTGGTGATGTGAGGAGGAAATTGCAGGGCTGCACCTTTACCCATTTTAAACTTTCTCTATACTCGGGACAAATATTTGTGCATACGGCAGCGAGCGGTAGCTGCCCTGTCACCCACACGCACGTCTCCGGCGATGGATACACATTCACAATCGCCTTTCGTGTCGTTGCCTGCACCAGGGGTCGGCAACCAAAAATAACATTAGGAGCCATTTTTTGGTCGAATTTGATAACCCCAAAAAAAACGTCAGTGTTTTAAGAGCCGCAATGCACGCGGTGAACACGATATGGTGGGTGCTTAATAAATGTCGCCACGAAGCAGTCCTTAACGAGCAGCCGCATGCGGCTCCGGAGCCGCAGGTTTGCCGACCTCCTGGACTAGACCGAGATTAGGAAGCCACTGGAGCTAAATCATCTGGATTGAAAAGTCATTTCTTTAGAACTGCTTTACGTGTTTCGTTTTGTTGTCCTTCCCTATGCACCTCCGATTAGTGCGGTTGGCTACGTACTGTGCAAAATAAGTTCAACGTACATGGTCAGCACACTGGACTTGCAATTCAGAGGTCGCCGGTTCATTCTGACCTTCCTGCACAGGAGTTGAAATGCGAAAGGAGTTCGCCATACAAACGCACGTCGACGGACAGGGGAGCGACACCGCTGCAAAGCGCGAGCCACTGCACGCGGATGACGGTGTCCATGGTTGCCTGCCTGAAATATTGCTGACGTGTGAAACGAGCGGGAGGGCTAACCCAGCGTCGCTAGGGGCTGCCTAGCCTTGAGTTGTATTCGGAACGGGCTCCCAATGAAGGCAAAGGTGCAGCCCTGCAATTGAACTACATCTAACTACTAATTATTTTACCAGGCAAGGCCCACTGAGATATGTATCTCTTTTTCGGAAGCCACCTGGTCACAAATGATAGCTGAACAAATTGGCTTATCATGTGTACATTTATTGCAGCCAAATGCTCTAAACGCACGTTGATTCTCAATGTGGAGGGGGAAACCGGAGGATCCGGAGAAAAATCCATGCGACCACGGGGAGAACATGCAAACTTCAAATATACAGGCGTCAGGGTCTGGATTGAGCCCACGACTTCCTGTATACCAGGTGAAGGAGGTAACATTTCGCCACCGTGGCAAGATGTTCATAACACTGCAGGCAGAAGGGCCTCCATTGGATGGAGCTCTGGAGAGGCCCTCTGGAGGGTATTTGTGCCTAGAAGTGTTTGTAACAGGTGGGAGTCCCCACACTTTACCCCGCCCCACGCGAGCTGTTGGCCAAACAATTGTCGTTGACCCATTTCTCATTTGCCGTGTTGACAGAGGCGAGGGGAAATTTAGAAAGTTGCCGAGCGTTTCCCACTGTCAACTGGGGAGATGGAACCGGCGACCTCTGGGTTGCGAGTGCAGTGTGCTGACCACTAACACGAGGGCAGCGTCCCAATTGCGTGACCAGAATCGCAATCTTAATTTGGACTGCAGGAGGAATCCGATGAGCTGTGAAGTTCTTTTTCACCGATATCCAGTATGAGCGGGTCAGCAAGTTACAACAAAAAAAACGATAGGAGTGCAAAATAGAGAAAATTATTAGCAAGTTTAAGGTTGACCCAGACAGTCGTAAAAATGGCGCCCGTGTTCGTGCGGCAGGAATTGATTTGCACCGAGATCTGGGAGCGGTATTGCCGTGGTGAACTTTGTTACAGGATACTGCACGGTGGTGACCCCAATCGACACTTCTTCTCTTCGTCTTCTTGTCGTACGGCTGCTGATGTAGATGCAGCGCAACATCTACAATCTCACATCCAGGTGGTCAAGCCCAGATGAACGCGTCAGGAGCAGCGGAGTATAGTGTAGAATCGCTGTGATGCCTCTTTCGTGTTTGTGGATCGGGGCATTGCGTCGTTATACGTTGCACGGTCTGTACTGGATTACCACCACAGTCGCACACTCCTACGGGAGAGTTTAACATTTTCAATTTGTGCATCAGGTATCTGCATCTACTGCTATGGTTTGTGCAGTGGATGTGGTTTCGGGTGAAGCATGAGCTTAGTAGAGTTAATCGTGCTTGATTTACATGGTTCACATCAGCAGCCCGCCTTTATTTGAAACGTGTCTCCATGCTCAGACAAGCACGGGCCAGCGCTCATTTTCATCACTGCATTGAGCCAAGAGTAGGAATTCCACAGTTGCATGGCAGCGAGCAGTCCCTCCGTAGGACTACCGTTGCTGAAGTTGACAAGAGTGTCACTGAAAAACAAATCACAGCTGGTCACCCTGAGAGACCGCAATGGTGAGAATCATAACCATAGTACTTTTGTGTAAGCAACAATTCTTCCAGTAATTTGGTGTGATTGGGTATTCGCGCCATTCTCATAGCAGCTGCTATGTTCCACAGACATCGCATGCATTCGTTCGCAATACAGGCGTAAACCCAATTGAGAAATATGGAGAGATTTATTTTATGATCTGGAAAATTAAGAACTTGACGGATAATTGTGTAATCTACCTAGAATACAGTTTTAGACCGCCTTTCCCATCTACTCCGCCTTTTGTTGGCTGGGATTTGCAATGTCCTCAGATTATTTCTTAATATGCTGACCGAGGTGATTTACGTAACCCTTCCATGGACGTCCGACTACTGCTGATATTACTGAAAATCGTCCATAGTGGCATATTCACCTTTACACATGGGAGAAATCACGCAGCATCTCTCTTTCAAAGTTCTAAAGTTTATATAGCTCTCCAATGCATCTTCGGTTATAAACCGCGTGTTTGGCATACATTCAATTCCCGCAGAAGCCTCCTCAATGCGCAAAGCGAAACGTTGGACATCGTGCCGAACAACACGCGGTGCAACCCGCATACACACGGGAGAGCGTTGGTGTTCTTCTTGCTCTCCGTGTTGCCATCAGTGCGGCTGCACGGAGGTTGTCTTCTCTTGTCCAGGCATGGAAGGGATCACACTTATTCATTTCAACCGTCGCCGTTCTTTAACATCAGCAGCGTCTTTGCCGAGAGGACATGAGCCCGAGCGTGCGTTGCGAGGATGTTAAGAGTCGTGTTTGTGGATCGTGCGCTGATGCAAGCATGTTGTGCTTGAGGCATTCCGTGCATTGAGCAACGAAGTTGTCTGTAAGAGGCAAGGACGTGAAGTAGATTGCTGATCATCTGTTTACAATTTGAGTATTCCTGTGCGCGTGGTTCATTTTCTGGGCATTATAATTTCCTGCTGTAATTTACCGCACATCCGACTCGCTGGAGACTGAGCTATGGGTGAATATGTGAAAACGTCAGACGTGTGAACATGCGTTTAAAAATCAGTTTCATCATCGTGTACAAATACTGCACTGGGTAAGGGCAGTTAAATGGCCAGGGCGGATGCGTGATGGCTGGATGTGTGACATGCGGCATTGGCGTAACATCTCGAGCAAAGCCGTCCCGAAGAGGAGTGAATGGTTATTGAGGACAGATATTGATAAGAGTTTACGGATGACAGAATGTGCCCAATGGAGATTGGCGTGAAGCAGTTCGCCCGCAGGGCACTTGGCCTGATCTGGGCTCGTCTGTCAGGCCTCCGTGTGTCACTCGATGTTTTTCGGACGCGATTTGACGTCGCGGACGTTTGCGTGTGCTTATTGAAGACAGTTTCTATTAAAGAGGGGAAGTTACATTCAATTACCGAACCTAAATAACACCTGGTAACACTAATAATCACTGTTCACAGGTGTCGCATATCGCCATACACACCACCACCACACCACCAGAGACAAAAGACAAAGATCCCCCATATAGCCTTAAAAAACTGTTGGGGCAAGTGCTGTTAGCGAGCACCTATGAAGGCCAGGACGGTACACAAGGGGGTGGGTGGCCAGCACCACGCCCGGCCACCTTTGTCTCCCTAGTGACAATCATTACACATCGCACCAGGTACTCATTTGAGGCTGAGTCGACATAGGGGAGGCCCAGGACTGGCTCAGATGATCGTCACCAGTGTTGGCCATCGGCGGGAATCGAACTCGGGTCGGTGGACGACATCGCGGCGCTCGCTCCCCGCCCCCTTCATGGGTCGCCGCCCCGGCAGGACGCGCGCGGTGCCCCGCTGGAGGCGATGGCGCTATGGCGCTATGGCATACACCACACGGGGCGAGTTTTCTTGAATCTCCGCTCCGCCGAGCAGCGTAATTGGGTTTACCGCAGTCAGTCGATCGGCAGGACCCGTGTGGTGGGGTAGAATGTGGGTACCCCCACCTCTTCCAAGCTGTTTTGCCAGTGTGGAAGTGTGTGTCAGCCAGCATACCCTCCTTGCCCTTCTGCCACCAGCGGTGTGAGCAAACACATTCAGGGCTGCACCTTTATCTTTGTATGTAATGTATGTTGAACTTCATTCGCAACGTACGTAGCCAGCCGTGCTAGTCGGAGGCTAGAAGGAGCGATGAAGTGGCAGGCAAGGAATGAAATGTCGCGTGTTTAGAGGAGGTGCTGTGTGGAATATTGAGAGGGTGGCGTGTATTATGTGGAACTTCTTTCGCACCGTACGTACCCAACCACGCTAGTCGGCGATGCGGTGTGCTATTTTCGCACGAGAAGCGAAAAAAAAACTGCTGCCCGGCAAAATCCTCGTTAACGTGCAGCGTCGCGTCGCTAACAAGGAGCGGTCTCGGCTGGGCCGCGGTGAGTGACAGCTGGTGACGGGGCACGCTGTCCCGCTCTCTCTCCCGCTCTCTCTCTTTTTTTACGATCAGAGGAAACAAGAATATGCTCGGTGTAGTCGGCACTTTGCTTCGTTCATCATTTCGTTTTTTTTATCAATGCAAGATTTCACAAAAGATGTCACGCTCTGCTCTCCTCCTTCTTACCCCTTCCCTTTCTCTCTACCCCCTCTCTCGACCCCCCCTCTCTCTCTACCCCCTCTCTCGACCCCCCCTCTCTCTCTCTACCCCCTCTCTCCCTACTCTATGTCGATGTTCCCCCTGTTTTCTATGTATTATTTGTAAAAAAAAATCCGCTCTCTCTCCTGTCCTCTTTCCTGCTCTCTCTCCTGCTTTCTCTCTCCCACTCTCTCTCTCTCTTTTTTACGATCAGTGGAAACAAGAAGATGCTCGGTGTATTCGGCACTTTGTTTCGTTCATCATTTCGTATTTTTATTTTTATTATAACTTTGCTTTATGTAAACCCCTACCTCTCGCTCACTCTCTCGCCCACTCTCTCGCTCACTCTCTCGCCCTCTCTCGTTCTGCACGCAGCCCTTCTCGCAGTCCGACAGCCTCTCACGCTCACCGAAGTCACATAATTCACGTGACGTTTTCAGCATCGTAATCTTGATTCAGGCTACAGGAATCCAATGGGCTGTGGAGCTCTTTTTTCACAGATGCCCAGTAGGACATGTGTGAAACGGTGCGGGGGAAGCAAAACGCGAAATAAAGTCAAAAGGGTGGTTCCCCTGTAGAGATGTGAGCGTCAGTGCCATCTGCTGCTGCTTTACTTGGTCCAAATGTCTAAAGGCAACAGCAGGAGCAGCAGCATACCACTCTAAAGTGACCCAGTGAACCTGCACTCAATGAGTTACTGAGTACATGTGTAATGGTTTCAACTGAGTCACAGAAGTAGACTTTGAAGGCAACACATTTATTCAGTTCCAACACACAGGGTAACTTTCCCTTAGCAGAATAACACCCTAAGGTGGTGACCACCCGGCTAACTACACTAGTTACCACGTAACTGCTACTACGGACCCGGGACCAACAACATCTGCCCGGGTCCAACAACATCTGCCCGGGTCCACATGCTGGAAGACTCGTCGAATGGAGATCGTAGACGAAGGGTTTCTTTCCCGGGATGAACAACCCTGGTCCCTCTCGGGACTCGGCTTATATTCTCTGTGGGCGTGGCCAGAACCCTCGGGAAGGATTTGGGTCCCAATCACGTGACCCCCACTAGCCCCCTCTTGGGGCCCCTTTGTCAACTTAACCGGTCACGTGTCCTCCCGGGTCAACCATAGTGCCATGGCCTCACGCAACTTTACCCTTCGGTCGGCACCCACACACCCCGTCCTGTAGGGCTGGCACGGCACTTACCGCCTGGTGCCATACAGCACTATCATCCAGCACACACCGTGCCCCTCTAGAGCCGGTACGACACCCACGACGTGGTGGCATCCAGCGATGTCTCACTACACATGCAAATGCCACGAACCGCACTCTTGTTGGCGGCCTCAACATACTGAAAGTTTCGCAGGATAAAAAAGCGCCGAATTTTTGGTAACTGTGCCGTGCGGAGCGATTCGGCGTCGGCGTGAGATCTGCGGAGGCAGTGGGTCGCGCGCACGTGAGAGGGCGAACGTCGTGGTGGGGAGTGTCGGAGTGGCGAGCGTCGTGGTGGCTAGCGTCGGGGTGGGGAGAATGTCAGGGTGGTGACCGTGTCGGGGTGGCGAGCGTTGCGGTGGACCCGGCCGCCACCCAGTCATCCCCCATTGCGTGATGACAAAGCGGTGGCGGCGCCGATTGTTGCAGATGTTCGTGGTTTCGAATCCAACAGGCCGCCCTGGTCGGTTAACACTGCCGATGTATTGTTGTCGTTATTATTAATAGTATTATTATGTCTTGTGGAATGCTTTCATGTCGTCTGCCGACTGAGTCGCCCTTGACAAAGAGCTTCTTGGCTCTACGGGCTTTACTCAGTGGGAAATGAGCTTCCGGCTGATTCTGGACTTCTGACTCTGACGAAGGGTCTCAACACGACGCTGGGACGGCTTGCTTCCCTGTGAACGTTAGCCACCCCGCGGCGTCATTCCAAGAAGGGGGTTAGCCACTGTGAGCCGGCGTTACGCTCCACATTTTTCCAAACTTAAAAATAACTCCTTAAATTACTTTTATGAGGTGATGCATATCTGCAATCTTGCCCACCCCCCCCCCCCCCCCAGCAGGAAAAACATTTGGCAGGACCCCACCTCAAAAATAAGTTTGATGCAGAGAGTGGGCAAAGGTAACCATTGTTATCCGTGCAGACAACACCTGTGCCCATGCAGTGCTTTATTTGTCACGGTGGCTCAATGTTAACCACCTCGCTAGGTATACAGGAGGTTATGGGTTCGATCCCGATCCTGACGCCTGTATATGTGGAGTTTGCGGTGTCTCTCTCCCCGTCTTCCCGTGGTCATGTGGATTTTTCTCCAGGTCCTCCGGTTTTTCACCTCGACATTTAAAATAAACATGCGTTTAGAGTATTTGGCTGCTATAAATTGCCACACAATAAGCCACTTCGTTGAGCTATCATTTGTGGCCAGGTGGCTTCTGAAAAAGAGCTGCATAGCTCAGTGGGCCTTACCTGGCAAAATAACATAAGTTTGGTTTAATTTACATCCTTTCAGTACATGTTTTATGTAAATGGTAAAGGCCCAGCGCTGCAAGTGCCTGTTCACACCGCAGCTCATGGAAGGGTCTCCACGAGGGGGAGCTCTAGCGAGCCCCTCTCGAGGATATTTGGCCTACTCTTCCAAGTTGGCCAGACTACTTGGAAGACGTGGGAGTACCCACTTTTTACCCCACTACATGCGACCTGCCAAACCACTAACTTGTGGTGTAGTTGTGACAGAGGCGGGGAGATTTATGAGATTTATTTCATCTGCCACGCCGGAAGATCAAACCAAAACCGTGAGCTTCTAAGCACAAGGACAGGGGACTAACCGTGACACCAAAGCAGCTTCCCAAGATGTTGATATTTTTTTTTATGCAGAGATTTAAAGCGTTCTTCTTTGACCCTTCTGTCTATTAACCTGCGAGTGTGCGTTTTCTAATCCGTGTGTTCCCCTTCTTGTCTCTCGATGGAATTCCGAGTGTGCAGCCTTCCGCTTAGCTCTGGTTAAATCACTCCACGTGTGATGCGAGAGTGTCGCTCAGCACGTGTGCCACCGCCTCGTTCATAGCGCTGCCGCGCTACGGACCCGGCGACCCGAGTTCAATTTGCGCTCACGGCCAACGTCAGTGACGATTATCTGAACTGGTCCTGGGCCTCCCTTAGCATCGATTCGGCCTCAAATGAGGACCTGGTGCAGCAGTGTGTAAACATCGCCACTCGGAAGACAGAGGCGGCTGGGCGTGGTGCTGTCCTCGCGTGCCATACCGGCCTTCATAGGTTCTTGCTAACAGCACTTGCTCCAACAGTCTGTTAAGGCTAGACAGGGGATCTTTGTCGCTGCTTGCTACACACGTAAGTCACTACTGTGTGCACGGCAGCATTACGCTTGTACACCCAGGAAGCCTCATCGAGTCTCAAGACACTTATTCAGGAGGGTCCTGCCAGGTTCTTGCACTAAGGAGCAATGTTACAGTCTAATCCCAATTTTGTACTTTGCAGGTAATTTGGCAGAATTTGGATGTCTGGCCAATACCAATTTTTTTTGTTAGCTAAGGGAGTAGATTCGAGAACCTGCAGGAAACCCGTGCAGTGCAGGGGGTAGAGAATGCGCAAACTCTACGCAGCAAGGGGCACCAAGTCGGGAGTCGAACCTGGTCACCTCTCGGTGCGAGAGGGCAACAACGACCCTCCGCCGCCCTCCCCCCGCTCACGGCGAACGCGTGGCTCGCGTCATGTTGTCGGGTGGCGCAGGGAGGAGCGGCGACGTGGGGAGGGGACGCCAGGTGGTGGCGCGCGCAGGTGACACAGTGATCCTGGGCTGTGACGTGAGCCACGGCGGACTGGGGAGGCCTCCTCCATACGTCATAGAGTGGTACAAGAACGAGATCCCCTTCCCGCTGCTCATCCAGTTCGGGTCGTACCCCCCGCGCATCGACCCCGCGTACGCAGGTACCGCCACCTCGACCACTTGCACGCTCGCACGCACAACATTTGCTCCTCCCCCCCTCTCTGCCCCGCTCCCGCTTCTGATGAACGGTTCTGTATACTTTTGAAATTGTGCCGCGATCAGTCGAAAGATAATCCACCTGAGCCGACTCGCGCGACGGGTGGAATTTATTGTTCAACGTAGATTTGTGTTTGCGCGATATTTCCGATATCTCGCATGACGCGGTTGTTTGTGCCCTGATTTCTCTTCGATTCATTGCTGTACTTGAATTCTTCTACTTTTATGTTTTGCTTTCGTCATTTTGATGGGCCAGGAAGACTCTTGCAAATGAGACCTCTCATCGTGGCCTCTTGAGGGAGCTCTCACCTGGTCACACAGAATCTACTCAGTCGCGTTCCTCGCCATCGCTTGAAGTCGATCCAAGCACTTTTGGACGCATGCGCCTAACCTTCGACGATGCGAGTTCAACCCCCGATGAAGCTCGGAGATCTGAATGGAGGTGCAAAAGAACTCGCAGACAAACACCGCCTTGTTGTGAAAGTCCCAAAGCAGAAGTTCCCTGGGTTTGATCTTCCAAGAAGCTCATGGTCCACCCTAAACTGCATCCATTGCACAAACCATGGCAGTAGATGCAGATACCTGATGCACAAATGGAAAATGGAAAACTCTCCAGTAGCAGTGCGCGACTGTGGTGGTCATCAAGAACAGACCTTACAGCGTCTAATGACGCAACGACCGATCCACAAATAAAAAAGAGACATCACAGCGATACACTCCAGTACTCCTGATGCGGTTGTCTGGCTTGACCACCTGAATGTGAGATTGTAGTTATTGCTCTGCATCTACACCAGCAGCCGTACGACAAGAAGACGAAGTCAGAATCAACTTGAAACGTGACCCCCCCCCCCCCGCCCCCTTTGCGGATGGCAGAGACGCTCTGGGCGTGGATTCCGTGCCACTGCGCTCGGCATCACGGCCGTGGTGCACATCTCTCCGGCGTGCATCTCGATCGTACTGCCTGTCGTTAAGCGTGATGTCCGACGTTTCACTCGATGAGCTGGGAGCTTCTTCAGCAACTCATTTAAGAAGCGACACTCTCTCTCCCCCACCACCCCCTGACCCCTTCTGTTCCTTTACTTCTGTTCCTCTTCCCTCTATCAAATAATATAAGTAAAAAAAGGCTCCAATCTCTTCCTACCTGGAATACTCGGTGTGTATATATCTGAGAAAGCAAGCAGCGCCACGGTGGAGATGGAGCGATGAAATGAGGCCACGTGCCGGAGAGATGATTGATTGTCGCACCACATGCCCATGGGAAATGGTGACGATCTTGGGGGGGGGTGCCTTTAATGCAGCAGTCGATTGATCATGGCTGACGACGATCACACACCGTGTGTGAGCTGCACTCACGTAGCATGGCTTAGACGCTGCAATTCTGCCTCGGTGTACTCCGAGTGTCGTCTCTGCGAATCGGGATGCACGTGGCATTTGTTATTCGCTGCTCAAGAGAGCTGCATTGTGGGGAAAATTCCAACATTGCTTCTCTGGCCCCTCCATCCTCCCACCCACGCGTCACACCCATCACGACCTCCTCGGCCAAATCACATCCTGAGTGCCTTCCCCATGGCAATCGATGCTGAACTTGGCGGGGTTGGCCGCTCCTCCGCACGCATTCTGTCGGTGAGGTCCAACTCCGCGACCTGTGCGGTCACGCGGCAACGTTACTCCCACCTCAAAACCCCCGCGCCCCTCTCCGCTATCTCCACGACGTGCACGCCGCCTCTCGTGAGGAAGGGAGGGAGGAGCGTCTCCTCGCCGGCGCACTGCCGCGGGCTCGCCCGCTTCCGCGAGGGCTCGGTGGCGCCGTGACAACGCGCGACGCCCACCCGACATCTGTGGGCATAGCAGCCGGTGTTACGTGACCCATGTGAAAGTCGCCCCGGCTAAACCAACGTCTCGTCTCTCTCTCCCCCAGTCCCGTGGCAGCTGTTCCCTCCTACGCGCGCAGACTCTGATTTACTCACAAAGCTTAAATGTCTTCTTCAACATTTTGGCAGCCATGCCACGCAGCCACCCTTCGTGGGGGGGTGGCATCCCCGTTCCCACCCCCTCTGTAGCTTCGTCTACTCGAAAATGTTGTCAGTGTTCGCTGAGATATTTCTTTTCCCACGTCTCAGCGGTTCAGTAGAATTATTAAGTTATTCCGTAGCTATTAGCATGCCTAAATTGTCTCCAAAGAGCCGCCCAAACTGTCTCCATCCGATGGACGTTCTGCAGCTGCCAAGTCTTAATGGGTTCAACTCGATTTCCACAATCTGCCCTTGTCACTAATTCCATTGACTCTTCAGGAATATTTTGGTTCCTGTTCTTGTAAAGGCGTCCCTCTAGCCGCTCCTGTCGGGAAGCTGCCGTGGTTGTGATGGCGAGCAGCGTTGGACGCAAGCCAGACGTCTCCGGTTCAAGCAACGAGGCAAGTTTATTAAAACCTCACTCCTCCGCCTCTTATCCACACCAGCAGTCGACAGCCAATCGGTTCACCGCAAATTTGTCGACCGACAGGTCACGTGGTGTGGGGGGAAGTAAATTCCGTTTCTTCCGAGATGTCTGACCGGCGTAGAAGAGTAGGCCAAATACCCTCCGGAGATGGGCTCTCTAGAGCTCCCTCTCGTGGAGGCCCTTCTGCCAGCAGTGGCGCAAGCAGGCAATTGCAGGGCTGCACCTTTACCTTTTCACCTTCACGTGCTTCTGATAACGTGCATTGTATGTGCATCGTAAATAGTTCCGTTCGCGCTGAAATAATGAAATTCTACCTTCGTAAATCTTATATATAAATGTGCACGGAACTCTTAAAACCGAGGTTATCACGAGTGAATCGATCCACATTTAATACGGGTTGACCCCACATGAGATTATCGTGATTTTCTGAATGCGTGTGGCTGTCCGTTAGCCAGAGTTGACTGAAGGGGCTTATACTGTAAGCCACGCGTGTTTTTGAACATCCTGGCGTGTGGTTTCCGAGGCGCGTGCCATCACTGATCAACTGGAGCTGCAGCCGACGCAAGCCCCGCGGTGCTGCGTGATGGCCATCTCCCCCAGCCCGACCACTCGGAGCTGTGTTGAGCAGCGAGAAGCCCTCGCTGCTTCCCCTTCTTGGTGGGGGGTGGGGGGGGGAGGAGGACACCCGTGAGGAGCGGAGGTTGCGTCGGTGACGCCTCCGTGGGGGGAGAGGACGCGAAGACCGCTGTGGAGTTTTACATGGAGCTCCGAGTGGGAGAGGATTCCTGGATGTGGTGCACGTGGAGGCTGATGCTTACATGGATTACCATCGGACCTTGCTTTTGATCTCTCGGGCTTAGCTTTATAAGCGGATTTCAACGCCGCTTCGTTCCGAACAAGAACGCTCGACATTTGTGATGAAACACGTCGCCGGTCCTGCGGCTCTTCCTCTGAGGAGAGCGCACAAGTCCGTGCGAGCGAGGGGAGCTCAATCCGAGACAATTCTCGTGACACAGTCGGCACCTTCAGTAATCTCCCATCGCGCAATGCGCCCTACGCTCGGCTCTGCTATCTCGCTCCAGTGCCATATGAAACCGACAAGTTGATTTTGCTGTATGAGCAAGGGCTGGGGTCAATGGGACTCGTTTGAAACCAAAGGAAACACTTCAATCGTCTGGAGCGGCACTCTCACGCACGACCGGACTCACTCGGGCACAAAGACTAACGCAGTGTCATGATACAAGCTGTAAACGTCAATTCTCACAGCTTCTCGCACCTGCTGTCAAGCTTAGCACCGCTAACGTCGCACTGCAGGGCCCCGCGGCCGTGGTGCGTGGCGGTGGTGGCGGTGGTGGCGGTGGTGGCGGTGGTGGCGGTGGTGGCGGTGGTGGCGGTGGTGGCGGTGCCGCACCCGGCCGATGATCCAGCACTGTGGAGGCGGCGACGGTTGGTGGATCGCACACGGATGGTTGTGAGAACTCCCTTCACGTGGGTGTCAAGAAGGATCCATACCCCGGGTTGCCAGGAGAATGCAGTTTAGCAGAGTGCGGACGAATGTCATCTGCCCCTTCTGTAGGGTAAGGGATAGATCGTTGCCCCCTCGTACGCGTGGGTTTTCTCCGGGTGCTCCGGTTTCCACCCACTTGTATTATAATAATAATAAGCACTAATTAATTAACGCATCTTAATATATGGAGGACTGCAGAACTTGGGCAATCGCTGGCAGCACCGACTCACCGGCTGGCTACCACCCTCTGGCTCGTCTGTGGTTCCTCGGCGACAGCAAGAGATGCAATTTACAAGACTGATGGCGCTACGTGAAACGGAAAATCTTAATAATAACAATAGCAAACCGAAATTGGTGAAGATTTTGGCGCTTTATGTATTTCTTCTTCCATGTGTCTCAACCAGGGCAGCCGTGGGAGATGAGCGAGGCAGCAATTGAGCCCGACCCATTTGCTGGGTCGGGTCCGAGCATCTCCCCCCCCCCCCGTCTCGAGCATCTCCCCCCCCCCTCGTCTTGAGCTCCTCTCCACCCACGCCACCGCTGCTGCTGTGGGGGCACCTCCCAGGAACTGACCTGCGTAGATGCCTCGCCGTGGGGCACTGGAGTAGCGGGGGGGGGGGGGAAAGCTCGGCAGGAGAAACGTTCACTCCATCCCTCCATCCCTCCATCCCTCCTCCATCCCTCCCTCCATCCCCTCCTCTCCCTCCACCCACCGACTGCCCCCCTCAGCATCGACGCTCGGGTGTTGGCGGCACTGCGTTCCGCGTCCAAGCAGCGGCGCGGTGGCGTGCCGAGCCCACTGACTGTCACACGCGGGGGGGGGGGGGAGTTTCTAAGATTGTCGGTGTGCGTGCGTTCGGTGTCGGCGGGGGCAGATCTCCACGCTTCCCAGGACAATGGGGGGCGGGGGGAGAGGTGCGGTCCCGAAAATGTCACGCTTTTTAAACGGTGCCGTACATTTAAAGCAATAGCATCCAATAATATTCATTCTTCTCTGGTCAACACCAATCATACAATCCATGTCCTGGGTCTCAAGGGGGGAAGAGTGCGGTTCTCCCCCACCGTCGCCCTCCCCCCCTCGCCCGCCCCCCCGTCACGTCAGGCGTGTGGACCGCCGACGCAGCCCGCATGCCGTGTGCCCCACGTGCAGCACACATCTAGATAGAACACTTTGACGTCTGGCAAAGCTGCAGCCCTGCAAGTGCCAGCTGACGCCCCTCCAAGCGGAATGACCTCCAACTCGAGGCAGCTCTCGACAGCCACTCGAGTGAGTATTTTGTCTATTCCTCCTCACGCTGGGCAGACGTCTTGGAGGAGGTTGAAGTGCCCACATTTTACCCCACTGCACACGACCTGCGAATCATAGATTAATTCTGGTGTCAGCCCATCAGCCTTCAGCTTCTGAAGTCTGATGGAATCGGGCGCTTTCCGGCTGATTTACTCATTGGCCTAGATTTCACCACCACCACCACGATCGTCATCCATCAAGGCCAATCCACTGGCAACCCCAAGGCTTCCCCATAATAATCTACCTGGACCTTGCGCGCCAACTGATTTCATCGCTCCATGTCTTCAGTTGACGTCCTTGCGGTACGAATTACATTCGTCTGGTTCACTCCCCACAAACGGTTCAGGTCGGGACACCGGGCATGTGAAAACGTCATGACGACTTATCTCACTCTTGTTATTGTGTGGTGTCGGTCCCCGTGCACACCATGGCCCATCAAATCAATTGAAAATTCGAAGAAAGAAAAAAAGAAAAAGCATTTTCATAGTCGTGAGCGTTTGTGTTTCCCAAACAAATTCACGATGTCATCTCAAATGCGTGCACAACGTATGGGAGTGGGAATGCGAGAGAGCCGGAGATGTGAGCGTGAACGGCCTGAAGTCGCGATGATTTGTGATCATGCGGCGAATGCCTCAGCGAAGGGGGCGGGGGGATTGAATCACGACTTCTCGTCACAGAAGATTCTGGAATTACGGCCGCCGCCCTCCTCGGGAAAGTTTTCATCCTCTCGTTCACACAACACAACACTTGGATTTATTATTCATGAAGCCGGAGCCTCTTATATAAGTGATATTTATCAGCAGGGTACTTTGGCTGACAAACAGAGCCGGTTCTAAAGTGAGGTGGGAAGGGCGGCGCGAGTTTGATTTAGAAATAACATCCCAGGCAGCAGCTAATTTTAAAGTAGGCCGCCATGGTGGCTAGGAGATGTTAACTACCTCGCCGGGCATACAGGAGCTCGTCGGTTCGATGCTGACCCTGACGCCTGCTGTATATTTGGAGTTTGCATGTCTCTCACCCCGTGGTCACGTGGATCTTTCTCCGAGTCATTTGGCTTTTCCTCCAAATTTAAATCATGCATTAAGATTATTTGGCTGCTATAAATTTCCACATGATAAGCTACTTTGTTGGGCTATCATTTGTGATAGCCAGGTCACTTCTGAAAAAGAGCTACATAGCTCAGTGGTAAAATAACAAATAGTTTACAGTTTCAATTTCGAGGCAGTATTTTCTGCAGCTGCCACATTGGCCGATGCGGCGCCACGCGTGCTCGCGCCAGAGTTGCGTCAATCATACAGAGGACTCCCACGACGCGGTGTGTGAGTTACATTCTTGTGTAAAATATCACAAAAAAAAGATTTGGCCAGTGTGGAAGAGTAGGCCAAATACCCCCACGTGGGGCCCTCTAAAGCGCCCTCTAGTTGAGGCCCTTCGCGTGCGTGAGCAAGGAACTGCAGGGCTGCACATTTACCTCTTATTTTATGTTTTAATAACTATTTTTATTTTACCAGGTAAGGTCCACTGAGCTATATAGCTCTTTATCAGAAGCGACCTGGCCACAAACGATAGCTCAACGAAGTGACTTATAATGTGGATATTTATATCAGCCAAATACTCTAAATGCATGATTACAATTTTTGAGGGAAAAACTGGAGGACCCGGAGAAAAATTCACGCGACCACGGGGAGAACAAGCAAACTCCAAATATACAGGCATCCGGGTTAGGACTGAACCCATTAACTCCTGTACACCAGGCGAAGTAGTTAACATCTTGCTACCCTGGCACCCTATTTATTATCAGCATGGAGCTGACCAGCCTCCGAGTACAAGGGAAGAAGCACAGAGAAGTCTTGTGACTGGCAGTTTGTTGAGCGAGTGAGTGGCCGGGAGAGTAGGTGGGCGAGTTGTTGTGACCCACAGTATAGCAGTGCGGATTGCATGAAACGGCTAGTCTCGTAGACTGAGTCCTCAACACGGGTGTAGGAATCGATGGGCGAAGTTCACGGTGGTAGCAACGATAGAGGAACAATAAGGAGGAGCTGGCGTCCGACCGTGGATGATGGAGCGAGTGGCCGTGTTGCGCGTGTGCAGGGAGGGTGAGCCTCTACGAGATGGGCTCTCTGCGCATGGAGACGGTGCAAGCCGAGGACTCGGGCTGGTACGAGTGTAACGTGCTCTTCCTGGACAAGCAGTACGACCCCTTCGCCAACGGAACTCGCACCTACCTGGCCGTGCGTGGTACGCTCCGGTATCCCCCCACCCCCGCTCCTCCTCTTGGGCCAGGTCTGACGGGCGTGGTGGTGATGCAGCCGTCTCGCAGGGTGGTGGCTCGGTATGCCACGCGCTTTGGGAATGTGAGACTTTATTTAGGAGTGGAGGAAGCTGACGAGCCTACGAAGCACTCAGTTGCAGATGTCCAGTAGGGGCGGCGGTGGTTACAATAAACAACAAATGGTACAGAAGACGATAGGAGTGCAAAGTATAGAATTGGTAAGTCACGAAAAATAAATAAAGTATATAAGTGTAAATTGAAGAAGTACATACATTATCTTTGGGACTGGTGTAGGCCAATCCGTATTATATTATCAGAACATGTTTGTTTGCATGTTTTGCCACAAGTTCGTGTGGTTCATGTAGTCTTGATTCCTTGCGAAAGGTTTTTATTTGGTGTTTGAACATCTTAACACATCTAAAGTATAGGTTTTTTGTATTAGATCACGTAAATATAAATATGTCGTTAAACCCACCACCACCCAACACAGCCAAATAGTAAGGTTTGTCACGTAAACAGAAAATGCCAATTCATTATTAGTACAGCACACCGGTATGTTGGAGAGCAAATCCTGTTTTATTTCCAGCAAGAGTAAAACCTATTCTTATTTTTCACAATTACTTACATTCCTGCCGATGTTTTAACACATTATATGCAAGCTTGGGCAAGGCAACAAAAACAGTCCCAAACCACGCCGAGACAAACAGGCGCCTACGTTAGGTCAACAGTGGTTGTCTTATGGGCCCGACTCGGCCCCGTCATAGAAATGTCGAATTGCCAACACCGGCCTAGAACTGTGAAATGGGAGATGAGCACGGCCTCCATGCTCAGTGAATAATTTCAGCAGCGAATAATTTCAGCAACGAATCACATTCGCTGTCGACTGCGGTGTTGTGCAGGTATCACGCCACGTTGGGGAGTCATGAAACCAGTAGTACGTTTTGGTATTTGCGCAACTATTATGTTCTAGCACAAGGCGATCACAAAGGATGCTGCGATGTTTCGCAGGCACTTGTCCACAAGTGCTTTTACATGGGAGAGCGTGTGACGTTGCTTAGTGGCTTTGACCCAATTTACTCTCAACTCAACACGCTCATTCGGTGACACTGCCTGAAAAGGGGAACGTACGGAATCGGCAACGTTTCGGGAAACGGCCCTTCTATAAAAAGCACGAGGTAAAAAAATTACCCGTCTAGGTAATTTGTGTAATTTGTGAAATTACGCATCTAGGTAAACGGTGTATGAATTTGCTAATTTTGTGTGCCCACTTGATAAAGGTAATGGTGGGTTTGTTTTGGCCGATTGATTCAAGTGGAATTTTTTTATTCCCCCCCCCCACCCTCAAAATAGTCGCTGGACTGTGTAGAAATACGAGTGACGCAGATATCGCACAGGTATCGGTGCAACCGTTTGCTCACAGCACTGTTGGAGGATGAGCTTAATGGAGTCCTCCGAGAGGGTATTGGACAAACTCGTCCACACGCCATTCCTAAATCCCTCCGCCACCGCCCGCCCAGCTGTGTTATTGTGGTGCGGGTAACGTGTGGCTACTCCCGCCTCTTCCAAGAAGTCTGGCCGGCGTAAAAGAGTAGGCCAAATACCCTCTAATGCCCTCTAGTAGGGGCTCTTTACAGCTCCATTTAGTAGAGGGCCCTTCCATCAGTAGTGGCGTTGAGTAGGGCAATGCGGGGGCAACACCTTTGCCTTTTACACACATTGTAGAGGCCCCACATGTTTAAGACGTACGTGCCCTGAGCAATGCTCTTCCCCCCAGGCCACAGTGCGCATGGTGAGGTCTCTCAATTGGGGTCCTCACCGCTAATTGTCACGGCTACAGCTGCTTGTCACGTATCCCTTTCCCCCCCCACCCGCCCCCCGATCGGGGGATTTTCAAGTTTCTTCTTTCGTCATTGTCATCATCATCTGAGACGATGGATTCTTCACGCTGATGCCCCCCCCGCACCCCCCCACTCCCCCGCAGTTGAGCGTGCGTCGCCTGCCCACTCGCCAGAGCCCTGGGAGAGCTGGGGGTTTTTTGTGTGTGGGGAAAAAAGTTCACGCATTTGCGTCGACCTTTCGTAGTGTGTGGAGCGCAGCGTCTCGGTCCTTCTCTTTGGGACGAAGAGGAATCCTCCAGAGAGCCCTTGGCTATGTCGGGAGTCCCTCAGTCGTTTGGCTGGCAAACAGAGTCCGTTCATTTTCACGATCACTAAAACCTGGATTCATCAAGTTGATGTGGTGAAATGGCTTTTGTTTGCTTGTTCTTTTATTCAAGGAATCCGGCCGGGTCGCAATGCGGTAGAACATTTTACTTAATACAGAATTTGTATATATTTTACTATATTATACCAGGTCAGGCCCACTGAGCTACATAGCTCTTTTTCTGCAGCGACCTCGCCACATGATAGCTTAATGAAGTGGGTTATCCCATGGAAATGTATAGCAACCGCATGCTCTCAACGTATTATTATTTTAAATATGGAGGGGATAAATATATTTGACCACGGGAAGAGAGAGAGACGCAAACCCCAAATATACAGGCATCAGGGTCTGGGTTGAACCCATGACCTCCTGCATACCAGGCAAGGGAATTAACATCTGGCTACTGTGGCACCCTCCTGATTATGGGGTGGGGGGGGAATTAACGAGCGAGGTTCACAACAACCGTTGTAGTAGCAATAGAAAAATGACGAGGAGACGCGATTGACCGCCGACGTTTGCGTTGTTTGGTCCGGCAGCTCCACCCCGGTTCCGGGACACTCCACCGCCCTACATGGAGGTGCGGCAGGGCTCGGAGGTGACGCTGGCGTGCAGCGCCTACGGACGCCCCGAGCCCATCGTGGGGTGGCGCAAGGACGGCCGCCGCCTGCCCAATGGCGCCAAGTACCAGGTGCGGGTACCGAGCACCATAACCGCCACCACCACCGCCCAGTATCAGCAGCAGCAGCAACTACCCCCCAACGCAACTGGCCAGTGATTCGTCTAGGCCTGAATTGTTTTGTGAGTTTTATGGATAGGCGTGCTGTGCAATCTAGTGGTAGTACCTTCTGCCATTAATTCCTACACCAAGCCGGCTAAGCAGCGTTGCAGAGTGAGGAGTGAGGAATGAAACCCTGGCCACAAGTGCCGTTGAGCTGCAGCATGGACCACGGCCGTACCGCGGGACGTTGCCACGTGGTGTACCTCATGGTCACTTCTCACACCAGACTCACTTCGGTTCTGTCTCCCAGCACGACAGTTGAACCAGCAGCGCAAAATTTTGCAATCCCCTCACCTCTGTCCACCCAGTAGTGTAAATGGGGTGCGCTACAGCGAGCCGATTTGTGGGTTGCATGTGTAGTGAGGTAAAGTGTGGGTACTCCCACTTTCTCGAGGAAGTCTCTGGAGCTTCTAGTGGAAGCCCTTCAGCCAGCCCCCATCTTGGTGGGCCACTCGTCTGTCCACTCCACCATCTTAGTGGGCCACTGGCCTGTCCACTCCACCATCTTAGTGGGCCACTAGCTTGTCCACTGCACCATCTTAGTGGGCCACTCGCCTGTCCACTCCACCATCTTAGTGGGCCACTCGCCTGTCCACTGCACCATCTCAGTGGGCCACTCGCCTGTCCACTGCACCATCTTAGTGGGCCACTAGCCTGTCCACTGCACCATCTTAGTGGGCCACTCGCCTGTCCACTGCACCATCTTAGTGGGCCACTAGCCTGTCCACTGCACCATCTCAGTGGGCCACTCGCCTGTCCACTGCACCATCTCAGTGGGCCACTGGCCTGTCCACTCCACCATCTTAGTGGGCCACTGGCCTGTCCACTCCACCATCTTAGTGGGCCACTGGCCTGTCCACTTTACCATCTTAGTGGACCACTAGCCTGTCCATTGCACCATCTTAGTGGGCCACTAGCCTGTCCACTCCACCATCTTAGTGGGCCACTGGCCTGTCCACTGCACCATCTTAGTGGGCCACTCGCCTGTCCACTCCACCATCTTAGTGTGCCACTGGCCTGTCCACTTTACCATCTTAGTGGGCCACTGGCCTGTCCACTGCACCATCTCAGTGGGCCACTGGCCTGTCCACTTTACCATCTTAGTGGGCCACTAGCCTGTCCACTCCACCATCTTAGTGGGCCACTGGCCTGTCCACTGCACCATCTTAGTGGGCCACTGGCCTGTTCACTGCACCATCTTAGTGGGCCACTAGCCTGTCCACTGCACCATCTTAGTGGGCCACTGGCCTGTCCACTGCACCATCTTAGTGGGCCACTGGCCTGTCCACTCCACCATCTCAGTGGGCCACTGGCCTGTTCACTGCACCGTCTTAGTGGGCCACTGGCCTGTCCACTCCACCATCTCAGTGGGCCACTGGCCGGTTCACTGCACCATCTTAGTGGGCCACTGGCCTGTCCACTCCACCATCTCAGTGGGCCACTGGCCTGTTCACTGCACCATCTTAGTGGGCCACTGGCCTGTTCACTGCACCATCTTAGTGGGCCACTGGCCTGTCCACTGCACCATCTCAGTGGGCCACTGGCCTGTCCACTGCACCATCTTAGTGGGCCACTAGCCTGTTCACTGCACCATCTCAGTGGGCCACTCGCCTGTTCACTGCACCATCTCAGTGGGCCACTCGCCTGTCCACTGCACCATCTTAGTTGGCCACTAGCCTGTCCACTCCACCATCTTAGTGGGCCACTGGCCTGTCCACTCCACCATCTTAGTGGGCCACTAGCCTGTCCACTCCACCATCTTAGTTGGCCACTCGCCTGTCCACTGCACCATCTTAGTGAGCCACTCGCCTGTCCACTGCACCATCTTAGTGGGCCACTGGCCTGTCCACTGCACCATCTTAGTGGGCCACTAGCCTGTCCACTCCACCATCTCAATGGGCCACTAGCCTGTTCACTCCACCATCTTAGTGGGCCACTCGCCTGTCCACTCCACCATCTTAGTGGGCCACTCGCCTGTCCACTGCACCATCTTAGTGGGCCACTAGCCTGTCCACTGCACCATCTCAGTGGGCCACTCGCCTGTCCACTGCACCATCTCAGTGGGCCACTGGCCTGTCCACTCCACCATCTTAGTGGGCCACTCGCCTGTCCACTCCACCATCTTAGTGGGCCACTCGCCTGTCCACTGCACCATCTTAGTGGGCCACTAGCCTGTCCACTGCACCATCTCAGTGGGCCACTCGCCTGTCCACTGCACCATCTCAGTGGGCCACTGGCCTGTCCACTCCACCATCTTAGTGGGCCACTGGCCTGTCCACTCCACCATCTTAGTGGGCCACTGGCCTGTCCACTTTACCATCTTAGTGGACCACTAGCCTGTCCATTGCACCATCTTAGTGGGCCACTAGCCTGTCCACTCCACCATCTTAGTGGGCCACTGGCCTGTCCACTGCACCATCTTAGTGGGCCACTCGCCTGTCCACTCCACCATCTTAGTGTGCCACTGGCCTGTCCACTTTACCATCTTAGTGGGCCACTGGCCTGTCCACTGCACCATCTCAGTGGGCCACTGGCCTGTCCACTTTACCATCTTAGTGGGCCACTAGCCTGTCCACTCCACCATCTTAGTGGGCCACTGGCCTGTCCACTGCACCATCTTAGTGGGCCACTGGCCTGTTCACTGCACCATCTTAGTGGGCCACTAGCCTGTCCACTGCACCATCTTAGTGGGCCACTGGCCTGTCCACTGCACCATCTTAGTGGGCCACTGGCCTGTCCACTCCACCATCTCAGTGGGCCACTGGCCTGTTCACTGCACCGTCTTAGTGGGCCACTGGCCTGTCCACTCCACCATCTCAGTGGGCCACTGGCCGGTTCACTGCACCATCTTAGTGGGCCACTGGCCTGTCCACTCCACCATCTCAGTGGGCCACTGGCCTGTTCACTGCACCATCTTAGTGGGCCACTGGCCTGTTCACTGCACCATCTTAGTGGGCCACTGGCCTGTCCACTGCACCATCTCAGTGGGCCACTGGCCTGTCCACTGCACCATCTTAGTGGGCCACTAGCCTGTTCACTGCACCATCTCAGTGGGCCACTCGCCTGTTCACTGCACCATCTCAGTGGGCCACTCGCCTGTCCACTGCACCATCTTAGTTGGCCACTAGCCTGTCCACTCCACCATCTTAGTGGGCCACTGGCCTGTCCACTCCACCATCTTAGTGGGCCACTAGCCTGTCCACTCCACCATCTTAGTTGGCCACTCGCCTGTCCACTGCACCATCTTAGTGAGCCACTCGCCTGTCCACTGCACCATCTTAGTGGGCCACTGGCCTGTCCACTGCACCATCTTAGTGGGCCACTAGCCTGTCCACTCCACCATCTCAATGGGCCACTAGCCTGTTCACTCCACCATCTTAGTGGGCCACTCGCCTGTCCACTCCACCATCTTAGTGGGCCACTCGCCTGTCCACTGCACCATCTTAGTGGGCCACTAGCCTGTCCACTGCACCATCTCAGTGGGCCACTAGCCTGTTCACTCCACCATCTTAGTGGGCCACTCGCCTGTCCACTGCACCATCTCAGTGGGCCACTAGCCTGTCCACTGCACCATCTCAGTGGGCCACTCGCCTGTCCACTGCACCATCTCAGTGGGCCACTCGCCTGTCCACTGCACCATCTCAGTGGGCCACTGGCCTGTCCACTCCACCATCTTAGTGGGCCACTGGCCTGTCCACTCCACCATCTTAGTGGGCCACTGGCCTGTCCACTTTACCATCTTAGTGGACCACTAGCCTGTCCATTGCACCATCTTAGTGGGCCACTAGCCTGTCCACTGCACCATCTTAGTGGGCCACTGGCCTGTCCACTGCACCATCTTAGTGAGCCACTCGCCTGTCCACTGCACCATCTTAGTGGGCCACTGGCCTGTCCACTGCACCATCTTAGTGGGCCACTAGCCTGTCCACTCCACCATCTCAATGGGCCACTAGCCTGTTCACTCCACCATCTTAGTGGGCCACTCGCCTGTCCACTCCACCATCTTAGTGGGCCACTCGCCTGTCCACTGCACCATCTTAGTGGGCCACTAGCCTGTCCACTCCACCATCTCAATGGGCCACTAGCCTGTTCACTCCACCATCTTAGTGGGCCACTCGCCTGTCCACTCCACCATCTTAGTTGGCCACTCGCCTGTCCACTGCACCATCTTAGTGAGCCACTCGCCTGTCCACTGCACCATCTTAGTGGGCCACTGGCCTGTCCACTGCACCATCTTAGTGGGCCACTAGCCTGTCCACTCCACCATCTCAATGGGCCACTAGCCTGTTCACTCCACCATCTTAGTGGGCCACTCGCCTGTCCACTCCACCATCTTAGTGGGCCACTCGCCTGTCCACTGCACCATCTTAGTGGGCCACTAGCCTGTCCACTCCACCATCTCAATGGGCCACTAGCCTGTTCACTCCACCATCTTAGTGGGTTACTCGCCTGTCCACTCCACCATCTTAGTGGGCCACTCGCCTGTCCACTGCACCATCTTAGTGGGCCACTCGCCTGTCCACTGCACCATCTCAGTGGGCCACTAGCCTGTCCACTGCACCATCTCAGTGGGCCACTCGCCTGTCCACTGCACCATCTTAGTGGGCCACTAGCCTGTCCACTCCACCATCTCAATGGGCCACTAGCCTGTTCACTCCACCATCTTAGTGGGCCACTCGCCTGTCCACTCCACCATCTTAGTGGGCCACTCGCCTGTCCACTGCACCATCTTAGTGGGCCACTCGCCTGTCCACTGCACCATCTCAGTGGGCCACTAGCCTGTCCACTGCACCATCTCAGTGGGCCACTCGCCTGTCCACTGCACCATCTCAGTGGGCCACTCGCCTGTCCACTGCACCATCTCAGTGGGCCACTGGCCTGTCCACTCCACCATCTTAGTGGGCCACTGGCCTGTCCACTCCACCATCTTAGTGGGCCACTGGCCTGTCCACTTTACCATCTTAGTGGACCACTAGCCTGTCCATTGCACCATCTTAGTGGGCCACTGGCCTGTCCACTGCACCATCTCAGTGGGCCACTGGCCTGTCCACTTTACCATCTCACATGTTTAAGGGAAAATAATTTATTAAAAGCCCTCTCTACACTCTGACATTTTTCTAATAATAACTGCCACTGGGTTTCCAATTTGCTTTTCTGCCTGAATAACTGCAGTTTGCTCAAGTGTAAAATCGATTAGACGCACAAAAAATTTGTACTGCTTTAAATATTTTCGTGCGGCTGAAGCACCAGCACCGCGTGTCGGGCTGTCTTAACTCAATTAGCAGAGCCCAGTGCGTTGAGGGCGCGGTGAGCGAGATTCCAGGCAGGTGGCTGAGCGGTAATAATAGCTTGTTTTCGATGGGGGACCTGGTTACGCCATAGAAACCTGGTTGCAGCAAAAAACGCGGACAAAACCAAGCCACAGACAACTGCACGGGGCCAGCCAGCACGAAGAATACAGCAAGGCTGGAAGAATGCACCTCCGATTAGCACGGTTGACTATGTATGGGGTGAAAGAAGTTCAACATACAAATGTACACCGAGTATTGGGTGCAAAACAAATGAGAAGTGAAAGAGTTGAAATCCTGGCTGGGGAGGTTGGCTTGGCCCATCATTCATCTGCTTTGTGGAGAAGTCAACAGTGCTTGTTCTATTTAGAGGCTCCCCCCCCCCCCCCCCCTGTCATATGGACGTGTAATTTCCACCACTGGCTCAGGGCCGTAAGTAAGAGATGAGCGCCGATGCCTCGATGCTTATGAGAACAGTAACTCACTCTGACTTTTCTCTGACTTGCTGTTATTTCACTCTTCATTTGTATTCTGTGGTTATTTCGGTAAAGTCACGTAGATACAAAAAAATGAAAATAAAGTGAATAAAAAAATTATTAACATATCACGACGTTTCGATCGCAACACAAGCAATCGTCATCAGAAGAAAAAAGAGGGGGAAAGCTGCTGAGGCAGGCTGTTTATAATGTTAATGTAGGAGAGATCTCATACACCGGCAGTTGGTCTACACCAGGGGTCTGCAACCTTTAAGACATAAAGAGCCACTTGGACCCGTTTCCGAAGGAAAAAATAAACTGGGAGCCGCAAAACCATTGCAACATTTAAAACAAATATAACACTGCATATATTGTTTCTTACCTTATTGCTATATACAGGATCGTGCAGTCAGCTGTCAATCTGAATAAAAAAGGACTTTTTCACTTAACAATGTAAAATATATTTTTGCAAATTAATAGCTAAATTACCTGGTTAATGGGATTTTTGCTCCTGAACCTCAGTGCACAGTGTCTGCACATCAGGGCTGTAAGACGTCACCTTCATTTTCACATAGGCTTGCAAGCTGTCATCTGTGAGGCGTGATCGATGTTTGTTTTTAATATAGTTCATGTTGGAGAAGACCTGCTCACATACATATGTGGAGCCGAAGATCGACAGGACTCCAAATGCATACTTTTTCATGTTTATATAAGTGTTGGGGATGGCATTCCATGTTTCGAATACAAGTTTGTCCTGTTTGGGAAGGTTTTCAATATCACTCCATTTATGATTCTGAGCCAGAATGGCCTTCTGACGGGCAACATCCTCAAGAGTAGCGGTCAAGCATTTGAACTTGGACACCCATATATCTTTGTCGGCTATATCGGCCAGTTCCATCTCAAGATCAGGTTGACTTACACCTGCAAATGCAGTCATATTCAATAGGGATGGATCGATCGCCAGGGGAGTGACAGGGAAGGATAATGTCGTTTTTTCCTCTCTGAACTCACAGAATCGTTTCCCAAACGAACTTTGCATTGTAGTGATTGCAGACTTGAAATATTCCAAATTTATCGTATCATGACTTTGTTTGAACTCTCTCAAAGAGGGAAAGTGAGACAGTGTACCTCTCTGTAAATCTTTGACAAACACTGTCAACTTGCGCTCGAATGCCAAAACCTCCTCCAGCATGTGCAGGGCTGTGCCTCCTTTCCCCTGAAGGGTTGTATTTAGCGTGTTTAGATGTGCTGTCATGTCTACCATAAAATGTAATTTTTCCAGCCACTCTGGCTGTTCCAGCTCAGCAAAGGTGAGCTCTTTGCTGTTTAGGAAGGTTTTTACTTCTTCCAAACATGTGACAAAGCAACGGCAACGTTATTGCCTGTCACCGGGCGGGCAGTGTGGAGCGGAGCGGCGACCTGTCAGCAGTGGCAACGCCAGAGCAGGTGTCACAGTGCGCCTCCTCCCCTCGCTAGCATCCGCCCCGGAGCCGCGGTCAAGGTTCAAAAGAGCCGCATGCGGCTCCGGAGCCGCAGGTTGCCGACCCCTGGTCTACACCAATCAAAGCATTGCACCTCGCTCCACACACCCACACTGCTGACGGTGGAGGTGGACAAGAAAACACAAATCAAGTCATGACCCAAAGTGGTTGATGACATCTTTCCAATGATTGCTGAGCTTAAAACCGTTGTCTCGGTTGAAATTGTGTCTGTGTCTGTATATATGGATGGCTTCGTGAACGAATCTTTGTTGATAGCCAGTCGGCTTGCACAGTACCATCGTCTTAGAGAAATCAATTAAATGTGAGCCAGCCCCATTAAAGTAATAATCAGCCATGGCAGAAGTATTGGTCCTGCCGTGTTTCAGATCTGCCTTATGATCTGGAACAAGACCTGGATCTTGTTTTTGTTCAGGATTTGGAAAGATCCAGGTCCGATTTAACACTGCATAAAATTCGTGACCTGATCCCATCTGTGAAGGATAAGATTCCTGACATGCAATATCTAGTTGTCTACAAACTAAGCTGTATTTGCGGCAGTTACATTGGGGAAACCAAGCGAAAATGTCTAGGACCGTGTTCGTGAACACCTGGCAGATCTGAAACACGGCAGGACCAATACTTCTGTCGTGGCTGATTATTACTTTAATGCAGCTTGTTTACGTGAAATTGATTTCTCTAAGACGATGGTACTTTGCAAGCCGACTGGCTATCAACAAAGATTCGTTCACGAAGCCATCCATATATACAGACACAGACACAATTTCAACCGATATTACGGTTTTAAGCTCAGCAATCATTGGAAAGATGTCATCAAGCACTTTTGGTCATGACTTGATTTGTGTTTTCTTGTCCACCTCCACCGTCAGCAGTGTGGGTGTGGGGAGCGAGGTGCAATGCTTTGATTGGTGTAGACCTACTGCTGGTGTCGGAAACCTCTCCTACATTAACATTAGCTGCCCCGCCCATCTGTAAACCTTGATAAAGATCCTGCCTCAGCAGCTTCCCCCCTCTTTTCTCCTGATGACGATTGCTTGTGTTTGCGATCGAAACGTCGTGATATTTTTATTCTTTTTGATTCACTTTATTTTTATCATGTTATTTTTTTTATCTACGTGGCTTTACCGAACGAACCATAGAATATGAATTACTGCAGTCACGAGAGTTTTAAGTCAAAATTAGTTCATTTGTACCAAAGTAGATTTTCGTTTATCCTCCGGGTCGATGTAAACGTTTTCACTGAAATCTTCGTGCGATGCTCAGATTTGGCACAATGCACGACCGTCACGGGGTGGCGACGTGGAAACGTAACCACGTGCGAGCCACGCACTTCACGTTGAGTATAAATCAGTGTCAGATTTGAACACCGCTGTCAGGCAGACTTAGCCCTTGAGTTCCGATGCTGACTGCTGCTTGTGTGCGTGTGTGTGTGCGCTGACGGAAGTTGTTGACTGGGGCGGGGGGGGGGGAATCATTCACGGCTACGCTCGGCTTAGAGAGAGAGGCAACTTCACCTCGATTAATTTCAGTGTCTAGGAATGCGTCACATCGCCAAGCTGAAACTCTGCGCTTACTTGGCCGAAATTAGATTCCCCGCATTAATTTCACTCGTCACTTGTCAATGCGAAAGCAAGGTGGAGGGTAAAGCGCAGCCCTGCAATTGGTCGCTGGCGCCACCACTGATGGAACGGTCTGCACGCAGTGGAGCACTAGAGAGCCCTTCTGGAGGGTAGTTAGGCCTACGTTTCCACGCTGGCCCGACGTCCTGTAAAAGTGCAGGTGATGCTCACACTTGACCTCACCACACGCGACCTGTCAATCGACCTTCACCGGAGCTGCACCCATTCGCGCTGCAGGATGGACAGAGATGGTGGGGGAGGGGGGTTGCGGGGCAGGGATTTCAGAAACTTTGCATTGTTCCAACCGCCGTGTCGGGATATCAAATCGAAGTGGGCCAACTTTGTGCACTGACCACCGCACCCCACGGTGGCAGCTTCCCGTCGTCCCAACAAAACCTTCCAAGCAGACGCTGAGCACGCGTTCCACATTTACTGCTGCACCATCCCCAGCATCGCGCGACGTTCAGTGTCGAGATGTTAACTACCTCGCCTGGTATGCAGGAGGTCGTGGGTTCAATCTCGACTATGATGCCTGCTGTATATTTAGAGTTTGCGTGTCTCTCTCCCCGTGGTCGCATGGTTTTTTTCCAGGTCCTTTTCCCCTCCACATTTAGAATCTAAATATGTATTAGAGTATTTGGCTGCTATACATTTCCATGGAATAAGCCACTTTGAGCTACGTAGCTCAGTGAGCCTTCCCTGCTCATATGAAAATCGTTTTTAATTTAGTTTAATGGGGGCAAGATCTCTCGCTCTCTATCTCGAGGGAATCTGGGATAGGACGAAAAGAGGCCGTCGCCACGGAGATCCGCCGCATGTCACTGTTCTGCCAACACGTGTCCGTTCGTGCTTGCAGGGTGCAGCGTTAAACATCAATTTATTTAGTCGTAGTATTTAGTTGAGGGTACCCTGATGACGTTCACTCGTCACAGTTATTGATTAGGCATTGTCAATAACTCCTTTGACGACTGCTATTGTTTATGGGAGTGTCGTTGCAGCACGGTATTTGGGGCGTTATTCGTTCGCTTTTTGCGAGCCACTGTTATGTGTGTGTGTAGTAGCACCGTGGCTCTCGCGTGGGCCATGGTGAGTGACATTGCGTGCGCCAACTCAAGGGCGGTGCGACTCTCGGTGCGCGGTATCACGCGGGCGGGCGCGCAATCTGTGGTCTGGCTCACTGTCGTGTTCATTTACAAGCTGGCTCGCTCGCTCTCTACCGTATTCCGTACGGCACCTCCTTTGGTATTTCTCCGATGCTATAGGGAGCTATGAAGCTGCTGCTGATGTTGTGTAAATTAACAAACGACTGATACGATGGGGCACGGGGGGTGGAGTTGTCGGCGAGTGACGGGTGTCGCGATACGTTTAGCTCCCTGCTGCTGCTGTTGCTCTGCGGTGTCGTGCGTTGCGGCCGTCACCGTGACGCTACCCCCCCCCCCACTAATGAGCTCCTCCGAATGGTCCTCACCTGCATCGACTGAGCCTGCTTGGCTCGAGCGGCTGCTGTCACGTTGGATCTGCTCCACACGAAATGCAGCGGATTAGCACGAGCGGCGGTGGAGGCGGCGCTGGTGCTGTCAAACATCGCCATTTGCGCACCGCCGGCTTCACAGTTATTTTCCGGCGAGGGATTGTTTTTGCTGTTATTTTTATTAGAATCCGAGGGTGCTGTTGTCTCAATCATTTCTTCTGATGGATCTGGGAACAGACAGAGCAGTGGTCACACCCGGCGCACCGTGTGGCCTGAGGAGGTCTTCGTTTGTTGAGGTCGTGGAGCTAGACCTGACAAGCTCCTGGCACCCCCCCACCCACCCGCCCCTTCCCACAGGCTGTGTCTCCACGGTCACCGAGACATCCGCCGTCAACCTCGGAGGTGCGAGAGGTGGCCGGATGGCTCAGAGGTTGGGCGTGGAACCGGTGCCACCTAGAATCCTGGGTTCGAATCCAGGCAGCCGCCCGTGCGGTTAAACCGGGCTCTCAATTTGTAGTTGAGTTCATGGTCTCAGTATGGTCACCAATGACTGCACAAACAAACCCATCACGGTATGGAGTCTTGTTCTGTGCCCAATTTGGCTGAGCTCCAGCACTGAACATCGCTATTTGTGGCATTAATTCTAAACACGCGAAATTCTCCACTTCAACGGAAGCACGATACTTTTTGTCAATCCGGTAGACCACTCCCCTTGATAATTATTGATTCATCGGTGTTGTCTTAAGGTCACTTATGTGATTAAATAATTAAATAAACCGTGATCACCTTGCGAACTTGCGTCCCCCGCGTTAGCATTTTTTTGGGGATAAATGCCACTCGTACACGCACGGTGCTCCTTGTCGTTCCGCTGCTGGATGAGTGCCACGAAAAATTGGAGTTTCCTCCTCGCAGATTCTGCCTGCGAGGCAGCAGACGCTACGGTGGATGGGGTCATGGAGACGAGGAGCTCCGCTGATAATAAGAAAATGCGAGAGGCTCGTTCCAACGCGGCTCGCGCGTAGTAGCAAAAGCCTCCGGAGGGACGCGCAGCGATCTGGGCGGCTGGTATAATAATGCTGCTGCGACGTTCTAAATGTGTTGTGCGCTCTCTCGCTCTCTCTCTTTCTCTCGCTCTCTCTCGCTCTCGCGCGCTACGGCCATACATCGTGGAGCCGATGGAGGCTGTGGCAGACGCGGGTAGGGGAGAGACCCCCTTGTGGGTTTATGCTTTTTTGACGGATGATGAGACGGTGCGTTGTTAGGAAGTGTTGACCGATCACCAGTTGCACCATCGTTTTTAATTTTTTGTTTAGGAACCAACTAGAGCTATGTAGTTTTAAATGTAAATGTAAAACTGATATGTTTATACTGTAACTGCTTTTTGTGTTTAGCTTGTTCTCTTTCCCCCACACCTCCTATTCATACAGTTGTCTGAGTACAGTGCAAAATAAGATCAACATACATACATACAAACATACAAACACCGTTTACCATCGCCATCGCCCCATCTTCATCACACTATTGTCGTCAATCACGATCTATCCACTGAGGTAACAATCCGCTTAGCACCGGCACGTGAGCCGATTTCATCGCTCCATCTCCACGCTGGGTGCACTCCCAGATGAGTTCCCTTCTTTGGCTGCCGCTCCATCGTTCGACTTAACCAACGGACATCGCCACTGCTTCTCGTCAGACATCCTGCCCAAGCCCATCAAATGTTTGTCAGTCTCTGCTGCCTCGCGACTGTGTCCCCCTCTCAGTGCAACTTCCAGCATGCACCTCTCTCTGCACTTTTCTGCGCACGTTTCAGCCTTTTCTGTTCCACATTCTTTGCCAATGTCCATGGATCGTTCGGATCCGAATGCCCTCGCGGGTGATATACGTTGGTTATCTCACTGACAAGATGAGATTTATGGGACAGATTCTGGCCGCAGAGAAACAGGAGACACTGATAATGGGGTTGTGGATAAGAGGAGCTCACTGAATTTAAAATACAGTTGAGCTCATTTCAAATTAACTCCCACAAAACGCCTAACAGGTATGCACAGGTAGTTAGGACAGTTAGTACTACTTAATATTAAACACAACGCAAAATAATAAATTGCATGACTGTGCAGAATATGAGTAACAAAATAAATAAACAGACAATTCGCCTCCTTCACAGATCTGTCCCTCCACGTAATTTTTTAAAATAAAAGTATTATTACAAATCCCATCAGCCGTGCGGCCTTCTGGGAATGCATCAATTCAGCCGCATTGATTCAACACAAGCAGACCCTGGACTGGTTTTCACATTCAGTGTCTCATCAGCAGAGCCAGGCTCGATCGAACCAATGCTGGTGAACTGCCAGATGTTTGATATCGGCAAGGACCATCTCTGGTGGATATGGGGATCGTAGCTTGACCAAAAATTATATCACACTGAAAAACTAAATAATCATTAGCATCAACGTTAGATAATTATCACGCAAGTATATGATCATTATGGCGGTATCCCGGGGTACCAAATAATACAAAATGGCCGAGGCAATTAAATGTTGTATTTCTGGGACACTATTTTTTCCAGAAGTGTACTTAACTCTGCGACTGGGGTACCAATAATCCGAAATCAGTGCTACTCCGCGATGTCGAAACGCCAAACAGAATTAAAAAATCCGTTATCGAAAAATTCGACTTTGAATCGTGCATCGTGCACAGCTCGTCGATATGCGTCGATTGCCGCATCTCCGACCATCAACAGACTAAAAATTACTGCATCACGGACATTACGCGAGAGCCGGGGTACTATGGTACCCACTGCACAGTTACCATGGAACCCCGGGGAACTATGATACCCCCCTGTCTGTCTCACTGTCTGTGTACTCCCATCCTAGCAAAGCGTTGAACTGCCAAACTGTTGGGTTTACGTTTCAACAAAGTACACAAATACAACAAACTTATCCCGCCCCCCCCGACAAACACTTGCTATTTGTTTTGCCCTTGGTCTAATCTAAACGAAGACAATCACACTTTGTACAATGTACGCTGATTGTAATGATAACTTTGAAATGCGCGCCAAAGCACTGCATGGCATATGCCCCTGGCAACGCAAAAATGACGCCTCTACAAGACGCGAAGACAAACACAACGGGAGCGGCGCTGTGGCGCGCAAAACAAACAGTGGAGGAGCAGCGAACAAACAAGGAAGGCACCTCAGCAGCACGGGCTGAGGAAACTGAATTGCAATAAGCATGGAGACAAGGCAGAGACTGCAAAGTACTGTAGCAGCACAAGCTGAAGTAAATCCTAAACAGCGTCCATGGAGACAAGCTAGAGACTGCACAGTTACCTATGCAGCAGCACAAGCTGAGGTTAATCCTAAACAGTGTCCATGGAGACAAGCTAGAGATTGCACAATTACCTCTGCAGCAGCACAAGCTGAGGTTAATCCTAAACATTGTGATGTCCTGTCCACCCCCACTACCCCAAAGTGTACAGTTACTACTGTAGAGTCAGTAGATACTACTAGAGATACCGTAGATAGCTAATTTAGAGTCAGTTACTACTATAGTCAGTAGATACCACTGTAGGGTCACTAGATACGACTGACTGTTGCATGTAGGGTGTGTTGGTATATATGCCGACAAAATAAAAATTGGGTGGAGAGGAGTAAAAACTTTTTGGAGGGGTCGACAATTTTTTTAAACCTTTTAGATCAACTATTTACCCCCCCCCCCCCTTTCTATAACTTTTTGATTCAGACCTTCTATAAAGCTCTTATTGTTGACAGACAAATGGACAAACATGACGTTGGGCTTTTATGATAGCTTAGTATTTGTGTATGTATATGTTATTTTTTTAAGAGAATACAAGTTTCGAAATATATATTTTCCCCTGGGCAAAGCCGGGTACTTCCTGCTAGTTGAGAATAAATGTTGTGTATTTTACCTGATGCACAAATGGAAAATTAAAACCCCTCCAGTGTGTGACCGTGGTCATCCAGAACAAGACCGTACAATGTAAAACGACGCAGTGCCCCGATTCACAAATACGAAGGAGACATCGCAGCGATACAACTCCGCTGCTCCTGACGTGGTTGTCTGGCTTCACCACCTGAATGTGACATTGTAGTTGTTGCTCTGCATCTACATCAGCAGCCGTATGGAAGAAGAAGTTTGTATTATCATAGGTTTGTGTCGAACGAGGTCCCATATCTTACAGAGAGGGCCCTTACCTATGAACAAACTGCAGTGCCCAACAGAACACAGGTAGCTCCGTGGGGAGTAAGGGCGGAGGAGCTCCTAGGGGGGCAGCTCGTGCAGGTGTATTTTTAACGGATGATGATATAGCGTATTTTTAGAAAGTGATGACACAGTAAAATTATGACATCACTATTCATCATTGTAGTACTCTCGGTACCGGCGTCTTGTGATGGTTTATCAGCGCCGGGCTGGCAGGAATATATTTATTATGAGCTTAACACAAAGACACATGTGTGCTACATACAGCATAGCATAACAACAACACTAGAGTCGATAAATATTGCAAAATTGTGGGAAACTGATGTCGCGACGATCTGAACTTTCCAAAATTTGACATTGCATCGAATCGCGACTAGTCCGGTGACCAAGGGGAAGAGAAGACATCGAAGGGCAGATGGTGAGAGACTCGTAGAGTGGCGCTCTGGGTCGTCTCGGCGTGTCTCTATGAGACTACAGGGTTACGAGAGTCTCAGACCAGATGGGAGGAGACTGTTAGGGCAGCTCTATGGATCTTTGTGTGATACTATGCGTCTCTGTGTGTATCTGTGTGACTATGTGTTCCTGTAGGATTCTGTAGATCTCCATGTGAGACTCTGGGTCTCTATGGGAGTCTCAGACCAGATGGGGGGGAGACTGTTAGGGCAGCTCTATGTTAGGGCAGTCCTATGCACAGCGATCATCCCCCCCCCCCCCTACTGGCGCACTCATGCCCTAGGCCGTTACTTGGCTATCATCAGGGAACCCGCACTGGCCAGCTTGAAGCACGGTCACCATCTGAGGCCCACCCCGGTGGTGAGGGGTGAGGCTACTTCCTCCGCCCAATATTGAGACGCCCGTTGGATGACGCCATCGACCATTTTATTTATTTATTTCACTACTGTTGTAGAAAATTGTAAATGGGTAAATAATCGCCCTTGACACATTTAATTTCAGGTGCATTGGACCTGGCGCAAAAGCAACTTAATTTAAAATGCGCAAAATGTTGTTTCCCCCCAAAAATAGTCAAAATAACCTTAATGAATTGATATGCACGGCTTGGGGCAGTCCTTATCCATCACTAGATTGACAAGAGGGCTGTACGCAGTGTTAAGCGTTGGTAGTGTCTGTCACTAAAGAATGTGATTTCCGGACTGAACTCACGATTGGAGCCATTTAATCGGTCGGCGACTCCTCCCGGTTCTCTTGACTTCTGGCCCGGTTAAGCAAAAAAATGAACAAAACTTGATTTGTGTGTGTGTCGCGGTCAGGTGCTCAACGGCAAATTGACCATTCCCAACGCCGATCGCTCCGACAATGGAATCTACGCCTGCTGGGCTTCCAGCAACCAAGGAGAGTCGATCCACATCACCCGCCTTCTGGTGCAAGGTGCAGTATATTACGCACGTGCGTGTTTGTGTAGCAGTTGCTTTGATCCGCGAGACATTACCTCAAAAATGTCTCATTAGTACCACCCAGCGTGCGCTGCACATGCTACGAAAGGATTTTCTGGAAAGCATTTCACCGCTAGAGCACATGCCTATGATAGCAAAAGAGGTGTGGAAGGCGTTTATGAGAATAGTTTGTTAAAATGGTGGCAAAATAGTACGTGGTTTCAAATATGTACACAATGGTGAAAAAGCAATAGGGAGCATGTCTATAGAGGACAGTGCGTACACAAAGCTGTCTGCTCATGGTGGACACTGCTGCCCGTAGTGGACATCGGACACTGAACACGTTTGTCACCCCAACTGGTGCCGACCATCCCCTTGGCTCATAGGCTACTTGCATCACCGCGGTGGCGAGGAGATGTTAACTACCACACAATCTCCGTGGTCGCGTACATTTTTTACTCCGTTTATATCCCTCCACACTTAGAATCGACGTCACGCGTTTAGAGTGTGTGGCCGCTACACATTTCCGCGTGATAAGCCACTTCGTTGAGCTATCATTTGTGGCGCGGTCACTTCAGAAAAAGAGCCATATAGCAGCTCAGTGGGCCTTACCTGGTAAAATAAAAAATAGGTTTTTTTTCTTTAGTTTTATGTCTGGGTCCTGGTTTGTAGGTTTCCTTTCAATCTCCTCATAGGCCAGTGCTCTGAGTGATGCCGTAGTGTCATGGCATGATTCAACGTTTGTGATGGAACATGTACGATGCTGATGATGTATGTGTAGTGGTGATACGCGCTGGTAGTAGGGATCGTGGGGTAGCGCGTGGTGATTGGCTGTGTGTTGGTGACGCGCGCTGACGGTGAGGGATCGTAGGTCAGCGCGGGGTCATGGGTTATGTGATGGTGATTGGCTGTGTGTTGGTGACGCACGCTGACAGTGATGGATCGTGTGGCAGCACGTGGTGATTGGTTATGTGCGCTGACACAAGAAGGGATCGTGTGGCAGCGCGTGATGATTGGTCGGCTAGGGTGGGTGCCCACATCGCGGTCCGCATAGGCTCCGTCTCCTTGGAGCGGAGGGCTATATAAGGCGGTGCGCGCGGGCGCTCGGGGAGAAGTTGGTGACCAGTGAAGACGGAAGACGGAGGAGGAAGAGATAGGGCCCTGAGACACCTAGTCCCGCTGTCTTTGTAAGGACCGGGGCCCTGTGTGGCTCAGAGGCGGGACCTTGGGACCCGGGGGCCGGACGTCCGTGTGAGGACCAGGCCGCGGGACCCAGTGTTCGTGATCCGTACCCAAGCTGGGGTGGGTCTAGAGGTTCCCCCGGATGCTACGGGACTGGAATGCCCGTGTGTGTGTAGCCGGGTGGAACGGGTAGCGTGAGCTGTAGTAACCACCCGTGTCAGGTGGAACGTGTAGCGTGAGCTGTAGATACCACACGTGTCAGGTGGAACGTGTAGCGTGAGCTGTAGTGACAACACGTGTTATTGTGACAACCCAAGTGTGAATAAAGTGTGCTACCCGTCAAGTGGTCTCCCGCCGTAGTTTACTATACTACAACTGGCGTCAGGAGTGAAACAGTCATCCTGCCATGGATACCAGGAAGACTCATCGGACTCACGAGTGTGACCGGGAGGAAAACCACGATGACTCAGGCCAGCAGGCATCAGGGGGAGAAGAGGAAGAGACGCCGGCGCCACAAGACCCTTCATGGGCGCCCAACGAGCGGCTGGGGGCTGACGCCGGACTCCGCGACGCGCACTCCCGCCTGGCGGAGCTACTACTCGCCGCGGCGTCCATCCTAGCGGAGATCACCACGTCGGGAGGATCGAGAACGTCGACGGACATTGAAAGGGCTCGCGTTGCTGATTCCCGCCAAAATGACTTTGAAATTCCCGCCATTTCTGCTGAGCGGCCATCTTTTGGCGGGAACTGCGAGCAACACGTGGCGGGAGTCCACAAATCCCTGCCGCTTACGTCATCAACGCGCGCTACGGGCCGCCATCAGCCACCCGCCATAGGGGCCGCCATTTTGCAGCTCGACGGTGCGGCGCGGGAGAGTCAGGAGCCAGAGGACGACATCATTTTCCAGCAGCGTCTTCCCGCGTTGACAGCCTTCAAGGCGGACGGCGGGGACTGGGGCGCATTCCAAAGAAGATTTCGCGCCCATCAAGAGATGTCGGCCTGGTCCGACGCTACGGCGCTGCGGGCACTGCCTGCCATGTTGGACGACGACGCGCTCGCGGCCTTCAGGTCCGCATCGAGATCGGCCCGCTCCACGCTCAAGGCTGCGCTGGGCCTCATGGCCAAAGTTTACGGACCACCTTCGGCCTGCCGCCACCAATTTTACGACTGACGGAAGGCGGACACGGAGACCGCGCTCGCCTACCGCACGGTGTTGTTGGCTCTCGCCGACGCCGCGTTCCCTCGTATGGACGAGGAGGGGCAGGACGCTATGGTTTTGGAACAACTGCTCAAGTTGGCACAGGACCTGGGGGTCCCCATCAACACAGCCGACGAAGTGGATATATGTTCGTTGCGTGTTGCAACGAGTATTCAGGCGCACGAGGTCCTGCAGCGGAAACAGGTGGTCGTTTGCACTGCTGCCGGGGTCTCAGCTCCGGGCCCGGTGGTCACCGAGCCCCAGGTCGTTCGCCCACGGGAGGAGGCGTTCGCGGCTGCACGACCGGGGGATTGGAGGTCGGGGGGTCGGTCGCCTCTGCGATCGACCCGCAAGCTGGAGCAACCGAGACCTCCGACGTCCCTCATCATGTGCTACAACTGCGGCCTTCGGGGCCACGTGGCGTCCGGGTGCCGCGCTCCACGTCAGCGCGCCACGGGACCTCGGCTGGACGACGACCACGGCCCCAAGTCGTCCCAACTACTCCCGGCAAGTCGCGGCACTTCACATGCTCGGCCTACATACACGACACACATGGGCCGTCGCTTTGCGGCGGAGGATGTGCGATTGGGGGTCGGGGAATCGGTTCGGAGAGGGGGGTTCGTACGGGGCCAGGGGGACATTGAATGGTCCGAGTTGGGCCACAGAATTGTGGCCGCGGCAGCCGGTTCGTCGGTCGTTACGGGATTCATAGACGGGGTCGAGGTCAGGGTGTTGGTGGACACGGGAGCGTCGGCCACTATAATTTCAGACCTCATTTATAACATTCTCCCCGTCTAATGTCGACCTCTGCTTCCGGTGGACGTGCCATTTTACGCGGCAAATGGGGGCTCATTGGGTATTATCGGTCAGATTCGGGCGTCCATTTGCATAGGGGATATTAAATTGGCGGGACCTATTTTCGTCTCCTCTTCCCTAGCGGTTCCTTGTCTGTTGGGCACAGATTTTTTGGCTAAGATGCCCATTAAAATTCTCGTGGATCAACGTTGTATTGAGCTGCCATCGGGTCGCCGTATTTCTTTTTTGTCTAACCCTACTGAAATACGGACGGCGTGCGCGACGATCCAAGCGCTAGCGACACAGACAGTGCACGTGCCCCCGGGTTCGCAGATGTTGATACCCCTCCGGTTGCGGAAGCCATTGGGTGGGGAGACTGCGGGACAAGGCGTGCTTTTGGGTCCATCGAATAGAGCTGTCGGGGGTCTGGATTTGGCGTTGGCTCAAACGTTGGTTCGGGCTGACGGGGACCCGTTCGTTATGGTGTTAAACGCTGGTTCAAGGCCGGCCATTATTCCGCAGGGCACCGTGCTTGCTCACGCGGCACGGGTCCCTGCGGAAGAGCGCCTTTTTGCACATGTTGATCCCGTCCCGGCGCAGAAAATTACATCGGGTGATGACCTTGAATGGGTCGATTCGCTGTGTGCGGACTCAAGTGATTTGTCAAGGGTGCAATTGGGTGCGCTGCACGCTCTGCTGATCGAATTTTCCGATGTGTTCAGCACGCACAAATATGATATTGGGTGCACGGACCCACATTGAAACAGGCGATGCAGCACCAGTCCGGCAGAATCCCCTCCGGCGGAGTCCTGCCGAGAAGGAACACGTTCAATCGGCCGTCAATGACATGCTGACGGCCGACATCATTTCGCCCTCATCCAGTCCGTGGGGAGCACCTATCGTTCTGGTTAAAAAGCAAGACGGCTCCTTGCGATTTTGTGTGGATTTCCGTCGCCTGAATAAAATCTCCGTGGCCGACGCGTATCCGCTCCCCAGGATGGACGAGTCCCTGGACGCATTGTCCGGGGCGCGGTATTTTTCTACACTTGACTTACTGTCGGGATTCTGGCAGCTGCCACTCGACGATGAGTCTAAACCTAAGACAGCATTCCGGACCCCAGGGGGCCTGTTCCAGTTTAATCGGTTGCCCGTGGGACTCCACTCCGCTCCCGCGACGTTTCAGCGCCTTATGGAATTGGTTTTGTCGGGTTTGCAATGGGATACTTGCTTAATTTATCTTGACGATGTCATTGTTTTCAGTAAAACCTTTGAGGAACACCTCCAGCGATTAAGAGGGGTGTTCTTGCGGATGCGTTCGGCTAAGTTAAAGTTTAAACCGGCGAAATGCCACCTTCTGCGGAAATCCGTAAGGTACTTGGACCACATTGTCGATTCTTCGGGGATCTCCACCGATCCCGCGAAGACAAACTGTGTCAGTTCATGGCCAACGCCCACGTCGGTTTCTGAGGTCCGCAGCTTCATTGGTTTTGCGTCATACTACCGCCGATTCGTGGAGCATTTCGCCACCATTGCCAAACCCTTGCACGCTCTAACAGCCAAAGGAGTCAGGTTTCGATGGGGGCCAGAGGAGGTGGCCGCGTTCTGCTCCCTTCGGGACGCCTTGGTGGGTGCCCCGCCCTTATGTTACCCTGACTTTACGAGTCCCTTCTTGCTGGATACTGATGCTAGTAGCACGGGCATTGGGGGGGTGCTCTCACAGGTCGTTGGGGGAGTTGAACGGGTGGTCGCCTATGGTAGCAGGGTTTTGTCGCCTGCAGAACAGCGCTACTGCGTCACCCGTCGCGAGTTGCTGGCTATTGTTTTTTTTGTGCAGAAATTTCGACCTTATCTATATGGCCGTCATTTTACGGTCCGGACGGACCACACGGCGCTTCAGTATTCATTGAGGGTCGCCCAGCCCTCGGGCCAATTGTCACGGTGGTTGGAAGTCCTCCAAGACTATCAATTTACGACCACTTACCGTAAGGGGTTGCGCCACACCAACGCGGATGCCCTGTCGCGGTTGTCGCCTAGTCCTGAATGTGCGTGCTTGATGGAGTCGGCGCGCTGTAAACCGCCAGGTGCTGTGCCCGAGAGTGAGTTGGTCGCCGCCACGAATGCGCCGATGGTTGACGTTCCCGCTACCCCTGCGGGCGGGGACTCGCTACTCTCACTGTCTCTCGTTGAGTGGGGCCGACTCCAGATGGCTGACAGCTCCCTGCTCGCGTTGCGTCGTAGGGCGGGGGGTCCCGAGGAGGGTCGAACATGGGCTGGCTCCTGGCTGCTCAAGCAGGGCCTGCTAATGAGGTGGGACAATATGTCCCGGCGGCACGCACTCGTCGTGCCTTCCGCTATGCGGGGCAAAGTTGTTTTGGCTGCACACGAACGCCTCTTACATCTGGGGGTAAACAAAACGCTTGCTTTGCTCCAGCGGGACTATTATTGGCCGGGGATGGGGAGCGATGTGGTCAATATACTGAAGGGGTGTGTGGATTGTGCCAAACGGAAACCACCGCCCGTTGCGCCAAATCCACCGCTACAGTCTATTCAGGTCTCGCGCACCAACGAGCTCGTTGCGCTGGATATTTTGGGGCCTTTTCCTGTCACGCCTAGGGGTAACAAGTACCTGTTGGTTGGTGTGGAATACTTTACCCGATGGCCTATGGCGTGGCCACTCGCTAACCAGTCAGCGGCGGCCGTGGCGGACGCTTTTGTCCAAGGCTACGTCTTGGACAAGGGGGCTCCCGAACGCTTGCTGACCGACCAGGGAAATAATTTTTCGAGTAAATTGCTGCAGGAGGTGTGCGACCTTTTGGGTACTAAAAAGGTGCGTACCTCCCCGTACCACCCACAGACTGACGGGATGGTGGAGCAACTCCACAGGACTTTAACCTCCATGTTGTGCCAGCAGGTGTGCGAGGCACAGGTTGACTGGGACTTGCAGGTCCCGGGGGTCCTCGCCGCGTATAGAATGGCCCCCCACGCAGCTACGGGGTTTTCCCCATTTTATCTGATGTATGGTCGGGAGGCCGATCCGCCCATGGAGACTCAGCTGGGACTTTCCGTGCCACGGCCTAATTCCAAATTGGCCGACCATATTAAATTTAACATTGCTAAACTCGCCGAGGCACGGGAGGCCGCACGGCTTAATTCGAGATCTCGGCAAGTCGCCAACAAGCGCTTGCGTGCACGGAAGGTGTCCGTGCACGATTGGAAACCGGGCGATAGGGCCTGGCTGCACTGCCCTCGTGCACCGTTGGCTACGTCACCTAAATTGTTGAGGCCATGGCGGGGACCCGTGGAGGTCGTGCGGGTTGCACGCCCCCAGTGTGTTCAGATAAAATGGGGAAAGCGCCGGTGGTACGTTCACCCCTCCCGGCTAAAACCGTTCTCGCCACCATATGGCCTTCCTTTGTGTCGTGATGACCGAGCAGGTGATGTGACCGACGACCCGGGGAGGGAGATCTCTTCGCCTGATCCTCACATGTTTTCGCCTGATCCGCTCCCAGGTGTCCGGGAACTGACGGCTGCCGACCACCGGCGACCAGATCCCCGGGGCACGGCCGGTTCTTCCAGGCCCGAACCGTGCCTTCCTGGGCTGCCGGTGCCACCGGACGGTCGACAGCGTCTCGTCCCGTACGACGGACCGGCCAGGCGGACTCGCGCTAGGTCGCGCAACTTTTCCTGACCGAATAAATGGGGTGGGGATGCGGGCCGACACGGCTGGAGCGTCTCGTCACTACGTTCCCCGTCCGCTCGACCGCTTTATCACCCGTTCAAGGAGCGTGCGGAAGGGGGATCGGTAGTCAAGGAGACACTGGACACGTTTTTTTTCGGAATAACTTGATTGTGTTACTCGTCGGTTTGTACATAGGTTGTTGTTGTGTTGTGTTGTTGTGTTGTGTTGTTGTGTTGCGTTGTTGTTGTGTTACGGGGCACACTTCGGGAGTGGGGTTTTTTTTTGGTTGGTTTGTTGTTGTTTGGCAGCCGGGCCGGCTGCGAGCTATGTGGGGGGGGGTGATGTAGTGGTGATACGCGCTGGTAGTAGGGATCGTGGGGTAGCGCGTGGTGATTGGCTGTGTGTTGGTGACGCGCTGACGGTGAGGGATCGTAGGTCAGCGCGGGGCCATGGGTTATGTGATGGTGATTGGCTGTGTGTTGGTGACGCGCGCTGACAGTGATGGATTGTGTGGCAGCGCGTGGTGATTGGTTATGTGCGCTGACACAAGAAGGGATCGTGTGGCAGCGCATGATGATTGGTCGGCTAGGGTGGGTGCTCATATCGCGGTCCGCATAGGTTCCGTCTCCTTGGAGCGGAGGGCTATATAAGGCGGTGCGCGCGGGCGCTCGGGGAGAAGTTGGTGACCAGTGAAGACGGAAGACGGAGGAGGAAGAGATAGGGCCCTGAGACACCTAGTCCCGCTGTCCTTCTAAGGACCGGGGCCCTGTGTGGCTCAGAGGCGGGACATTGGGACCCGGGGGCCGGACGTCCGTGTGAGGACCGGGCCGCGGGACCCAGTGGTCGTGATCCGTACCCAAGCTGGGGTGGGTCTAGAGGTTCCCCCGGATGCTACGGGGCTGGAATGCCCGTGTGTGTGTAGCCGGGTGGAACGGGTAGCGTGAGCTGTAGTAACCACCCGTGTCAGGTGGAACGTGTAGCGTGAGCTGTAGATACCACACGTGTCAGGTGGAAGGTGTAGCGTGAGCTGTAGTGACAACACGTGTTATTGTGACAACCCAAGTGTGAATAAAGTGTGCTACCCATCAAGTGGTCTCCTGCCGTAGTTTACTATACTACATATGTATTATATGTTGACACTTCTTTCGCACCATACGTAGCCAACTGTACTAACTGGAGGCGCTGTGCAGTGCACTTTGGGCCGCATAAAAGAAGCGAGTGTGGAGGTCGTAGAATAAACGTTCACTCAGCAGTTGAACACATTTAGCCATTGTCTTATACATTTTTATATTTAGTTGTATTCTTATTAAAGAACCCAGAAAAAAAAGTTGATTCCTAAAAGGGGGAAAAACGGCAAGTAACGCGTAACAAACCCGGGGCGATACACCCTCAAAATTATGGACAGACCGGGGGCATCCAGGCTCGCTGCCCTAATCGCAGTAGGGGTAACGATCGAGACCAGGGTATTTATATGAAAGGGAATAAAGAGGAGGGGTGAATCGTGTAACAAAACAGAATCAGAGCTAAAATAACATAAATGTGATGTCCAAGTTTGTCATTCTTGTTTTCTCCCTGGAGCAGCGATTGTCGTGCATTAACAGAGTTGGTGTAGTCTCCAGAGTCCCATACCTTCTCCCCGGCCCCCAATGTTCCAGCTATTCATGTTTCGGGTTCTACAGGGAAGGGGACTCATTTTGCCATTTTAATAACGTGAGTAGAAGAGCTGAGCGGGCCAAACAGGGCTGCAGCGATGCGCTCTTGTGTTGCGTTTGTTTCTGGTGGTAATTGTTTTGCGTTTGTGTCTGTAGAATAATTGTGTTGCATTTGTGTCTGGTGATAATTATTTTACGTTTGTGTCTGGTGGTAATTGTGTTTGTGTTGGGTGGCAATTGTGTTGGGTTTGTGTTGGGTGGTAATCTCCGTGTTCTCTCTCTCCCCCCGTGAAGGTTCTCCTGTGATCGTTCTGCCTCCCCGGAACGTGACGGCCAACATTACCCAGCATGCACTGTTCTCCTGCCGTGCCGAGGCCTACCCGTCCAACGTCACATACTCGTGGTTCAAGGCCGACAAGAACGTTCACGCTGTCAGGTGACAACAATAACAACGACGATGCCGTATGCGTTGTGTCCGTCACGAAATAGGCGTCGCTTAGATCGGCACACCCGGCTGGGCTGGGTGAGAGAGGGGCTGCCTCCCGGGACAGGCATCGGAGCGATCTCCACAAGTCTGGTGACCAAGGGGAAGAAAAGACTTCCAAGGGCAGATGGTGGGAGACTGTTAGAGCGATGCTATGGGTTTCCGTGCGTCTCTGGCTGAGACTAAGATACTATACGATTCTGTAGGTCTCCATGTGAGACCCTGGGTCTCTGTGCGAGTCTCAGAGCAGGTGGGGGGAGACTTAGGGCAGCTCTATGGTTCTCTGTGTGAGACTATGGGTATCTGTGTGTCTGTGTGACGATTTGTTCCTATATGATTTTGTAGGTCTCCATGTGAGACCCTGGGTCTGTGTGAGTCTCAGAGCAGGTGGGGGGAGACGGTGAGGGCAGATAGTGGAGGTCGCTGCATCTCCACCGTGCAGCAGGAGCAGCTGTGGGGTCTGGTGGAGGGTGCAGAGCGTGAGTAGTGAGAGGGTGTGGTGGGATGCACTGCGTACACCTCACTTGGCAAATGACATGGGACCAGCCAGGTGGCTCAATGGAAAAAAGCGAGCAGCTCACATTTGGAAGGTTGTTAGTTGAAATCCTGGTTGATAAAATGAGTGCCACCTTTTGGGGGGAAGTTAACGTTTAAGAGACTTGGCCCCAGCCATAGAAGTGTGTAATTTTCACCATTGTCTCTAGACTATCATTGGGAGATGAAAATCACAGCCAAGCTCAGTTAAGCAGGAAATTACTTTGACTTTCTCATGCAATTGTGCAAATTTCTCTCTCCACAAAAAGGAACTTTAGTATCAATTCCACAAGAATGTCTGCATGCAAATTGCCAAAAGGGTAGGGCCAGGTTCAGCAAAATTATTCTGTGACCATTTAAAACTAGACAGAAAACGAATTTCCTAGATGGAAAACTCATTATTTTAGAACTAGTTTTTTTGTCTAGTTTATTGTCCTTTTCCTGCACCTCCGGTTAGCGCGGTTGCCTACGTACAGTGTGAAAGAAGTTCAACATACATACGTACATACACACCCCCAGTGTCCAGTCACAACACAGGGTGACCAGGAGGGGTGGAGGTTTTAAGGGTAAAGGCACAGCCCTGCGATAACTTTCTCACGCCACTGCTGGCGGAAGGGCCTCTACTGGAGGGAACTCTGGAGAGGGCTCTGTCGCGTTGGGAGCTGAGTGGTGGTGAAGTCTCTGCCAGGAATCTCGATTATTCTATCGGAGGTTCTCACGAGAAAAAAATCTCAAATCGCTTTAATGGCAATCTGCTTTAGGCTGCCATCCAGTGGCTACCCTTGGAATTACCTCTGGATTTCTCTCGAGTGGGAGATTCGTGAATCGCTATGTATGTGTAGTGTCGTGCGTCTCCTCTTCATTCTCTTGCTCGAGGCTTGTGTGTGTGTGGCGTGCGTCGCACACACACTCAGAGACGAGGTGGTCGCAGGAGGCACCGTCCTCCCCTTTTATTGTTGTTGAGTTCACGCCACCACTCGGGCCCCCTCTCTCTCACGACCACGCTGCCGCACGACCCATCCCAGACACGACCCTGTCCGCGTTGCACCGACGGTGTCGACCGGGACAGCCAACTAATGCCCGGCCGTGTAATGATCGGGCGAAGGCGGCGGCAGCGACGACGAGACGAGTCAATCCCAAAACCGGCGGCCCGGAGCTCTCGCTCTCCACTGCTGATATTCCCCTCGGCGCCGCTTGGCTCCACCCTAGCCACACCTCCCTTCTTGAACCCACCAGAGGGTTCCAGGGGCTTCCCCAAGAGGTCTACCGTGACCCTTGCCCCAGTTCCTCTGCCCTGCCGGCATGCTGAGTGGCGTGTGCGCTAAGTGCCCACCTGCAGTTGCAGCTGCTGTACAACAGTCAGCGCTATGTCACTACATATGTACATTATGTATGTTGAACTTCTTTTGCACTGTACGTAGCCAACTGCGCTAATCGGAGGTGTGAAGGAAGGACAACAAACTAAACACAAAAACGAGTTCTAAAGAAATGAGTGTCCAATCTAGATAATTTTAAAGTGCAAATCTCTAGTGGCTTCCTAATATCAGAAGGAAGAGCGTTCCAGACGGCCGCAGAAGCGCATCTGAAAGCGCGCGTTGTGGTGACCACCGTCTTTGTTCGATGGTTCGCCAAAAGCCGCTTCTGCGTGGATCATCGGAGTGCACGTGATGATGGTCTATGCTCCTTGACGAGATCAGCGAGGTATTGTGGTTCATTTGTGGCAAGCATTCTGTGTAATAAGTGAGACCTTATAAGTGAAGTATAGTAAACTACGGCGGGAAACCACTTGACGGGTAGCACACTTTATTAACACTTGTCTTTCCACAATAACACGTGTGGTCACTATTTCTCACGCTACACGTTCCACTCGACACGTGTGGTCACTACAGCTCACGCTACACGTTCCACTCGACACGTGTGGTCACTACAGCTCACGCTACACGTTCCACTCAACACGTGTGGTCACTACAGCTCACGCTACACGTTCCCGCTACACGTTCCCGGGCACTCCAGCCCCGTAGCATCCGTGGAACCTACAGACCCACCCCAGCTTGGGCGTGGGTCACGACCTCTGGGTCCCGCGGCCCGGCCCTCACACGGACGTCCGGCCCCGGGTCCCAAGGTCCCGCCTCTGAGCCACACAGGGCCCCGGTCCTCACAAGGACAGCGGGACTAGGTGTCTCAGGGCCCTATCTCTTCCTCCTCCGTCTTCTGTCTTCACTGGTCACCAACTCCCCGCGCGCCTGCGCGCACCGCCTTATATAGCCTCCGCTCCCAGGAGACGGAGCCTATGCGGACCGCGACGTGAGCACCCACCTTAGTTGACCAATCACCACGCGCTGCCACACGATCCCTTCGCTGTCAGCGCGCGTCACCCACACACAGCCAATCACCACCTCATAACCCATGACCCCGCGCTGACCTATGATCCCTCACTGTCAGCGCGCGTCACCAATACACACAGCCAATCACCACGCGCTGCCACACGATCCTTACCGCCAGCGCGTATCACCACTACATAAGCATGGAGACTATTGAAACGAAGCACAAATGCCAAAAAACCATGCGGCCAGCAATAAACAGCACTCTTGAAGGTATAATAGATTAGAGTTCATACACTATGTGAATTGAGCAAGGTTACAAGGTCCTGGGAAAGGAGACGGTGGGAGGGAATTTCAAAGTGGAGCAGTGCCATGGAAGAAGTAGAAAGAGAAGCGATGTGACTGTCAGTGTCGTGAGTGGGTGGGTTGATGAGTGAGTCAGTGGGTGAGTGATTTTGTGCATGAGTGAGTGAGTGGGAGAGTTGTTGTGACCCCCAGTGTGGCGGTCAAGCACAGTGCAGATTACATGGAACTGTCAGTCTCATAGACCGAGTCCTTGAGACGGATGCAGGAATTGATGAGCGAAGTTCACGGTGAGTGCATGAGTGAGTGTGTGAGTTATTGGGTGAGTGTGTGTGCATCAGTTAGTGCGAAAGTGAGTCAGTGGATGAGTGAGTGTCGGGGAGTGGGTGAGTGATTGGGTGGGTGAGTGAGTGAGTTGTAACCTGCAGCGTGGTGGTTGAACGCACTGTGGAAGAGACAAAGCAGTCCGGTCAAACGAACCCTCAAGATGGGAGGAGGAATCAAAGAGTTAAGTTCGTGGAGAGAGTGGTGGTAGGGACAGGACAGCGATAGCCACGATGGACTCCCACGCATCTCCCTGGAGCCCTGCACACTCGACGCTCCTCTGGCAAGGTCATGCGGGTTGTCTGTGCAGGGGGGAGCGGTGGCAAGGAGTCGATTTCTGCTAACCTCTAACAACGGTGACGAATATCCAAACCGGTCCTGCTGCGCCTCCCTCTAGGTCGACTTGGCCTTAAACGAGTACCCGGTGCGGTGGTGTGTAAAATATCGGCCGGGCGTTGTTCCGGCCACACTAGTCCCTCGGTGCTCGCTAACAGCGCTTGACCCCAACAGGCAGAATAGGTCACACGAGGGATCTTTGCCTTTGTGCGCCGCCAGTGGGCTGGAGGGGCGTGTGCGGGTGCTGCTGGACGGGAGCCTGCTCATCTACCGCGCCAGCCCGAACGACGCGGGGGCCTACTCCTGCGTGGCGAGCAATGGCCTGGGCAACGCCGCCACCGCCTTGGCGCACCTCACCATCCACTGTGAGCCACCACACTGCACCGCACCACACCACACCACACCGCACCGCACCACACCACACCGCACCGTACCACACCACACCGCACCGTACCACATCGTACCACACCACACCGTACCACACCACGCCGAACCACGCGCCACTGCACCATGCCACTAAAGCACACCGAGCCATAGCCAGACGTGTCGGCGTCCCGGACAACAACAACAACATGCTGCCCACTCCACTCCCGAGCTCACCACACAGTTGAGCCTTCCCTCCCCGCCCTGTCCGTCCCCCCCCTCCCCACCCACCCCACCGCTGCGGCGGCACCTGAGGGTTTAGCAGCACTCGGCAGATTCTGCCACGAACGTTCACCGATCGGGTTACAGAATTACATGGTAAACAGACCCCTGTCTACTCTCTGGTGGATGAAGGCCTCCCTACGCCATGTCGATCATTGAGCTTGTTTGACCATACTTCATGCTGGTCAGTGTGGTTGGTGATGGGGGGGGCGGCAAGACCCGTTCAGATATCTCTCGCCACTCATGTTCGCTGTCGCCAAGACTCAAACTCAAGTGTTGGCAGGTACAGAGTGTTTGCCACTGTGGCGTCGCCCCATCCAATTACGATGATTGTATATGTGTAGTGAGTCCAACTGAGTCACAGACGTTGTCTTGGGAGCAACACTTTATTCAATAAATCAACATAACATAACACAACCTACACTTGGGTGTTGAATGCTCATCTAGCCACGCTATGGCAGAACTAGACACGGTTCGCTATCCCGGCCCAGACCACAAGCTGGGTCCCAGACCGCGTGGCTAGAGGCTCCTTTTGCCTGACGTGGATCTTCATCACCAGCAACACGAAGAGCCCCGAGCCCCTCACGGGGCCCCATTATATCGGCCCGGGCTGGCTCCGCCCCTCGTCCCGCCCACCTTCTAGATCTCTCGAGCTCTTTCCCGAAGGCTCCCCGAGAGCTCTTTTATACCACGTGACCGCCCAGCGGCCCCTGTCCAGTCCACCGGTGGCCCCCCTCCAATATCATCCAGTCATGTGTCGGCAGGTCAACCAGCGTATCATGCCCCAACGTAACCCTGGCTGACACTCCCTCTCACTCCCTCACCGAAGGCCCGCACCGCGTGGTGCCTCCGTGCTGACCAGCGCTCACTCAAGCCCTGCTAGGGCTGGTACTACACCCACTAAGCAGGCTACACATAATGCCAACACATTATCTGCCATGGCTTTGCCAAGCCCAGCACACAGTGAAAATCACAGTCACTACATCTGCATACGAATGCTAGGAATTATTTTTCACGTGGAACCGAGTCCGCATCAAGCGAGCGGTGAGCAGATTGTACTCATTGCTTGCCATGGTACTCGAACGAGCGAGCGGTGAGCAGAGCGGTGAGCAGATTGTACTCATTGCTTGCCATGGTACTCGAACGAACTCGCGGTTCACGCACAGCAGCAACGGCTGTGCCCCACGGAGTATGCTGCATGAAGCGGATGCTCTGGTTTGCACTCGCCGTCCGGTTCTGCACCCCGAAAAACATTTTGCCTCTGCACAAAATGAAACCGCCCACAATGCATTTCTTGTTATTAACGGTGACAGGAACGTGTGAGGTGGCGGCGGGGGCAGCTTGCAGGACGCCTTCATCCAGCAGTGGACATGAACGTGGCTGTTGATGACGATGATGAATGGCGACAAGAGGAATGACCACCGCTTGATTCGTAAAGCCATGACATTCTCGATCTCTCCCCTTGCCCCCTCCCCACGCGATGCCCCCGAGGGATTGCTTTGCGAGCAGCACCGCCATAACAGAGCCCTCACCATTCGTGCTCAGTCCTGGTCGCTGGTCAACTCCACCACCACCATCATCATCACCTCTCTCTGGGGGGCTGATAAAATAAGTACCGCTTTGTGGGAAGCTGACTGCGGTTGTCCAGTGGAGAGACTGGCTTTCACACTGGCTCATAGATGAGTGCTGCCCAATGCCTGTTTAGTGAAACTAAATACTATTAAAACTTTAAACTATTTTTTTTTACCAGGTAATACCAACTGAGCTGTATAGCTCAAATGATACCTCAATGAAGTGGCTTTATAACAGCAGCCAAATATTCTGAACGTGTGATGTTGATTATAAATGTGGAGGGGAAAACCGGAGGACCCGGAGAAAAATCCACGCGACCACGGGGAGAGAGACGTGCAAACTTCACATATACAGGCGTCAGGGTCAGGATCGAACCCACGACCTCCTGTATACCAGGCAAGGTAGTTAACATCTTGCAACCACGGCGACCCAGTTAAACTAAACTAAATTATTTTTTTATTTTACCAGGTATGTAACTCTTTTTCAGAAGCGACCTGGTCACAAATTATAGTTCAACGAAGTGGCCTATTATGTGGACATTTATAGGAGTCAAATACTCTAAACGCGTGATGTTGATTCTAAATGTGGAAGGAAAACACTGGTGGACTGGAGAAGAATCCACAAGACCACGGAGAGAACATGCAAACTCGAAATATGCAGGCGTCAGGATCGGGATCGAGTAAACAGATTTCCACTTCGGCGGCCCAGTTAGGGAAATGCTTCCCGTTTAGCAGGTCGTCGGGGCCACTGCGTGAGGAATGACGGTGATAATTTAATTGGTGGTGTTGAAGGGGGTGGGATAATACAAGGTGATACATTTATAGATACCCCACTAAAATGGTAGGAAGGCACGGGTAGACCAGCGTGTTACAAAGCCTCTACACGTCACACAAATCTGAACTCATTCAATCTTTGGACACTTTCGTGATTTACCTTGCCCAGCTTAAACGGTATGTTTTATTTTACAACATTGAATGATTCATAGGTTGAGGTCATTTATATCTAAGCAAGAAGGCAATTAGGAAGCAGTGAGGTGTCTACAAACGGATCACCCTGTTAACATCTCACCACTGCGAGGTGCCGCGGTGGTGAGATGTCAACTACCTCGCCTGGTATGCAGGAGGTCGTCGGTTCGACCCCTTAAAGGATGCCTGCTGTATATTTGGGTTTGCATGTTCTCCCCATGGTCGCGTGACTTTTTCTTCGGGTCCTCCTGTTTTTTCCTCCACATTTAGACAACAACATACATTTAGTGTTTTGCTGCTATAAATTTCCACATGATAAGCCAGTTCATTGGACTATCATTTGTGGCTAGGTCGCTTCTGACAAAGAGGAATATAGCTCAGTGGGCCTTTCTTGGTGAAATATAAAGTTTAGTTTACATAGTCTAGTTTTAATTTATATCGGGTGTATTCACCGGTTCATGTGACTCAGTGGTAGAGTGAGCGCGTCGCAATCCGAAAGCTCAAACATCCTTGTTGGGGGGTAACTCAGCCCATCATTCCTCCGGGTCGATAAATACGTACCATGTTGTGGAAAGCCAAAAATAGTCGCCATACGGACAACCGCGACCCTGCCATAGGAATGTGGAGATTACTCCGCTGCAAACAGAGGATGAACAACACCTCAATGCTCAAGTGAGCAGGATATCACTTTGACTTTTCGCTTCTGAGCTGGATCATTGACATTTTAATTTCAATGCTACAGGCATAGATGAACAGCGCTGATGAGAGAAGTCAGCCAGTAACTCCCACCCAGGGGATAAACATTGTCGAAATAGCACGCGGACTATCGCGTGATACTCGTGACAGCATTTGTCATACAGACACTGATGCCTGTGGTGGATTCAGCGCATGAATGCACTGCAGCACAGCAGTGAGCGAGAGGCGGTTGCGATTTGGGTAGGCCTTCATCCAGCAGTGGATTAACCACGGATTGATGCATCGGTGCCCAAGAGTAATGAAAAACGCGCTTCCTCGACACTGACCAGTACTGACGCGCTGGCACCTGCATCTCCCTTGCTGGGAGTGTGGTTCTGACCCCGTGTCCACGGCAATCGGCCTGTGTCTGAATCACGGTGGCAATCCGGCATGCGTCCCACGGTGATGGCAATTCGTTTGAAAACAAGAGACAGCCTCTTCGGTTCTCGGGCAAGGCTCTTTGCTAATAGTTGTGGTCTCTCGATCAAAGGTGTCCACGTTGATAATGCAGATTCAAGACTTGATTAGGAAAGAGTGCGGGTCCTTTCAGCGGCAGAAGGCATTGGAGGCAGCGGCGCTGTTTGAAGCTTAAACGTTGGAGAGAGAACAAATAAATGCTCGACCGGGTTACATGTGGTGCAGCAACGTGGCCATTATCAACAACAAGATAAAGAAAACGGAACAACAACAGTCGAGGGCACACCACATTGTGGAGAGACGCACGCTTGGAATTGCAATGAGATTGAGAGAGGAGCAAGTAGAATAGACAGCGGACGCTTGTTATTTGCGTCATCCTAACCGTTCCAAAGAGTGAGTTGGGGCTTGGCGGCCAGGACGTGTCATGGTTAGAAGGGGCGATGGACCACGGTCGAGAATAATACCAGAGTCGCAGGCAAGGAATGGATCTCGCCTGTTGAGAGGAGGTGCTGTGTGGAATAGTGAGAGGTTGGTGGTGGCTTGGAAGGCCTTTATAAATCCAGCAGTGGATTGATCACGCGTGTATGTATGTGGACTTTCTTTCGCATCGTACGTAGCCAACCATGCTAATCAGAGGTATGGGGGAAGGATGACAAATCATCATGGCTGATGATGATGATAATGACAATAGCACAACCCTTCTGTGTAAACAGCGGGCTGCACACGAGTGTGTGCAGCTACGGAGCGTATCTAGTGGGCCGGTTCCCGTGGGCAGCGAAAAAGTTGTGGCCATGGCCTGCTGCATAAAACCTCCCCATGGGCCGCCTTTGGCCTGAGGGTGTTCGTGTTTGATGCCCCCTCCTCCAGACCCAAAAGCAAACTCATTCAATGAGCGGTACAACACTGACTTGGCACGTCATAAAAATTTCGCCTCGGAAAAAATGGGGATGTAATTGACACTAAATTACCGCTGTGGTGCAAAGGACATTGTTCACGACTGGGCCGCTCCCTACTGCGCCCGTGTGGACGTGCCCTCCATAGACTGTGTCCTCCATGGGCTGTACCCTCCGCGAGCCGTGCTCACCATTAGCTGTGCCCTCCAGGAGTCATGCGTGTACGCCATGCAGCTCCGAGGGGCACGCGGCGCGACGCCGCAGCACTTGCGTCCCCAGTGCATGCGCGGATTGCTATCACACCAGGTGTTGTCACCATTTCTGAGGTGCAATGAGAGGGGGAAACTCTATACAACCCTTTGTCATGAGTGGTGTATTTGTTAACGTTCTATGGAGAGTTAAAGATCTCCTAGGACAGCAGCTGCTGCCTCCTCGCCAAGAGGATGATCCTGGGAAATCCAGGGCAGGTGGTGAGCCCTACAAGACAGAGACCAATGGTCGTTGTCGGGATGCATCGAAAATATAAAATAAAAATTCGGATCCTAAATTTGGTATCCAAAGAGGATAATTTTTTTTATTTTGGATTAATCCCAAAATGGGTAACACATCTCAAGTTTGATTCGGGAATCAATGTTGTGGTTGGGCCACGTAATGATCCGCTAAGTAGAAGAACAATTCTCAAAACCAAATGCTACCAGAGCATGTTTTTGTCTGCATGTTCACCATGAGTATATGTGGTTAATGCAGTTTCAGTTTGGTGTTTCAACATCTTAACACCTGTTTTATTGCCAGAAAGGGTAAAGCCTATTCTTATGCACCAAGCATCTTCAGAAAAGTTCAGGAAGTCAGCATAAAAATTTGATAATCTGGCTACCCGAGTTCGATTCCTGCTCATGATCAACACCAGTGACGATTATCTGAACCAGTCCTGGACCTTGGCTAGGTTAACTCAACTTCAAACGAGTACCTTGCGTGGTGTGTAAAACCATCATCACTGGGAAGACAAAGGCGGACGGTTTTGGTGAGGGCCACCCACCCCCCTCGTGTGCTGCTCGCTAACAGCACTTGCCCCAACAGTCTGTTAAGGCTACACGGGGGGGATATTTGTCTTTTGTCTCACAGACCCGGCACGGGTAGTGGGCATGCCGGCGGTGACGTACGTGCCCATTGGCCTGGCCGGCTTCGTGCGCTGCCCCGCGGACGCAGTGCCCCCCGTGTTGCGCATTGACTGGAAACGGGACGGCCGACCTCTTGACCTGCAAGCGGTGAGCGCCCCCCCCACACCCTTCCCCCCCCACCTCTATCCCCTCCCTACTCTCACCCCACTGTGCTTCTCCACAATGGCTGCCGTTTCCTATTCCCCCATGCACGTTTTAGAAGAGGCGTTCCGCCATGTGAATGTCGGCTCACTGCAATGGCGATTGAAAACCACAGAGGAAAAAAAAACTAATGAAAAGTATTAAAATACATTTCCTGTAACAAAAGTTCGCTTGGACGAAATCCATTTGACAAACCGTTTAAAGTCAAATGAAGTTACGGCAATGACTGCACTGGTATGTAGACAGAGAAGGACATGAGTCGAACACAAGCGCATGTGAAGGTGTCGCACAGCAGCGCCGACTAGTGATGTAGGTGGGAAAGGCGCCGAGGGTGCTCGTGAAGTGACGGACTTCCCAGGATTAGGTGGAATTCGCGGGGCGTGGGGGGGGGAGAATCCCGAGGTGAGATTCCTTGGACGCCCCATGGTGTCATGGGGCGTCCAAGGTCCCGAGGGAGTGGCGTGACGGCTCTGGGTGAGTGATGGGCATTGAGTGTCGACGCCAAGCACGCCGTGTTTTCCTCCTGCCCCACCGCCCCCCGCCGGCAGATGCCGGGGTGGTCCCAGCGAGCAGACGGGGCGCTGGTGATCCCCGAGGTGAGCAAGGCGGCGCTGGGCTCCTACAGCTGCACCCCGTACAACGCCTACGGCAGCGTGGGGGAGTCAGCCAGCACCCAGCTCATACTCAAGGTGGGGCGCATCGCCACGGGGACTTTCGCTTGTCCGCAGAAAAGGTAAAGGCGCAGCCCTGGCGACGTCATGCCACTGCTGGCGCACAGGCCGTCCGCTTGAGGTAGCTCTGGACGTCCTCTCCGGCCGGCATTTTTTTTTGGTGGGAGAGCGTGCCGATCGACCGGCTGTGGTGGTGAACTCATTCTCACAGTTGGGTGGACAGAGCCTGTGGTAGGGGAGGGGGGCATTTAGGAAACTTGCCCGTTAATTACAAGTGCTGCGCCGGGATATTGCACCGGAGCGCTCGAGGCATTGCCAACCATTACGGGACGCTTCCTCTGTGTGTGTGGCCAGGTGGGGCTCGGCAGTAGAGCCGGCGGCTCACAAGCAGAAGTGTGCAAGTTCAAACCCTGATTGGGGGTCGATGGAATAAGTACCACTTTGTGGGGAGGTCAGTAGTGGTTGTCTCGGTGGCGAGATGTCAACTACCTCGCCTGGTATGCAGGTGGTCATGAGTTCGGTCTCGATCCTGATGGCTGCTGTATATTTGGAGTTTGCGTGTTCTCCCCGTGGTCACGTGGATTTTTCTCTGTGTCTTCCGGTTTTTCCTTCCACATTTAGAATCAACGTGTGTTTCGAGTATTTGGCTGCTATAAATGTCCACGTGATGAGCCATTTCGTTGAGCTATGATTTGTGAAAGCCAGGTCACTTCTGAAAAAGAGCGACATAGCTCAGTTGGCCTTACCTGGTAAAATAAAATAAAATATTTTAAAGTTTCATATTTTATAGACTCACCGCCACCACAGGAACGAGGAAATTTTCACCGCCGACTTCAGGGCTATCAGTGGGAGATGAGCGTCGCTTCAACGATGCTCGTTAAAGCCGGAGTTTGCTCTGACTCTCGATTTGCGTGCGCGTGCCCACGCGTGTCTGCGTGTGTGCGTGCCAAGCCTCCACCATACTTTACGCTGGTACCGGCGCGGGAATACAAGCAGGAGGTGGGGCGTGAGCTGCGCATCCCCTGCTCGGCGGTTGGGGACCCACCCCCCTCCTACTCCTGGAGGCAGGTGAGCAGCAGCAGCAGCAGCAGGAGCACCGGCGCCAAGAGCAGCAGCACCAGTGCCAGCACCGCTCCACATGGCGGCGCCACTGTGGGCCCACTACTCGGGTTGTTCATGAACAGCGACACGCCGATTTACGTCGTTTCGCATATTAGTTGTCGCTTTATTAGTACAGCCCATTCTCTCCTATAATGCTGCGTGTGTACTTTTCATAACGCAAATTGGATATAACGAGATGTATGTTTAAGGAGCACACATTTTTACGACGCGGATGCAAATTGGATATAACGCGTTTGAGCGAAGGGAATTTCGTCGCGTAATTAGGAATAAGCAATTGTACGGCTGCCTCGGCGTAGCATCGCACAAGGCGGGATGCTGCTGGATGCTTCTAGATGCTATCCACGCACCTCAGTCTTTGTTCGGCCTGCGTACGCATCTCCCGTGTTATCGCTGACTGCTTTACCCTAAATTATATATTATTCATCATAACGCAATTTTTCCATATCGTGGCATTTTTCAGGAATGCGACAACTACTGCGTTATAGGAGAACAGACTGTGTACCACTACCTGATTGTCATCGCCTCAACTCACCTCCGTTTAGCACGGTTGGCTACGTACAGTGCGAGAAGAAGTTTAACGTACATACACACTGACGTCGCTGACACCATCACCCGTCCTTTCTGGTATCCGTCTTCTCCGGCCTTCGCCTCCACCTACCCTGTACACGAGCTACTTTGCATCGCGCGTAAAGAAGTGTACTGTACCGTAGATTACAAAATATTATTTACGTACGGTATTTTGGTGATTTTTTATTGTACCCTGAAAAATTTGTGTTAAAGTTTACTGCCGTACCCTGAGCACGGAGTTTTCAGTAATGTAATGTAACATTGTGGATACATGTAGGATGAAGATGTGTGCATTAACAGACAGCGTCACCACAATGAGTAGGTTGGCAGGTTACGTGCAGTGGGGTAAAGTGTGGGTACATCGACCTCGGCCTGGCCAGCGGTGACAGAGTAGGTCGAGTACCTTCCCGAGGGTGGGAAACATTTGGAGACGTTCTAATTTCGAGCCTTGGCCCATGATGGCATCTGGAGGTTGTCAAGGGTGCTCGATGAAGGTCAGATGTCAGCCTTTGAACATTAAAAAAAGGTTCCTTTTGCATTATATTCTCCCCAAGAACTGAATGTTTATAATTTATAACTTTGCTTGTATCTGAGAGTTCTGAAAGGTGGTAACAACTCCGAGAGTGTGGGAAGGTCATCTCCAGTACCAGCTACACTCGAAACAGAGCCTAATCACACTCGTATTTTGTATTGTTCTTTATTGTCTTGTAAATGGATGTATACATTTGGATTGAGCCTGTAACATTTCAACACATTCAAGACACAAAGAGCTGCACTGCATGTACAATTATCCCTCGGCCTTTTTCAGACCACGAGTTCAAGAGCACTGAATGTCTTGCCGCTTTGTCATCATTTCAAAGATTTGAGAAAATGTGGCCATTCCATCAACAGGCGGCAGCAGCAGTGAGAGAACGACCCAACAGTCCTCATTTGGACTCATCGGTCCCGTGGTCAGAGATGTTCACTGCTGCCACATGCATCTGGGAGCCCTACATTTGGAGAGGGACCCCGCGAGCACTGCCAGAAGGCAACAATGTTTACGTCTGCAATGACGACGGATTTTTGTCATCATTTTCAGATTGAATTCAACACATTCTCTTTTCCCTTTGAGGCTGAAGCGTTATTGACGAATGCGTTGAGTTTTTGTTCCTCACGCTTGTGCACCATTGCCACACGATTTGTCCTTCGAGTGGCCTCCCGTGCGTGTGCGTGCGCTCATGCGCAGTGCGCGATGAACTTGGCGACCCGAGTTCGATTCCCGCTCACGACCAACACCAGTGACGAGTACCTGCACCGGTCCTGTGCCTCCCCTAGGTCGACTCAACCTCAAATGAGTACCTGGTGCAGTGTGTAAAACATCGCCACTGGGGAGACAAAGGCGGCCGGGCATGATCTGGCCACCCACCCCCCTCGTGTTCTATGCCGGTTTTCATCGGTGCTGCTCGCTCACAGAATTTACCCCAACAGTCTGTAAAGGCTACACGGGGGCGGGATCTTTGTCTTTGTGTGTGCAGGAGGGCCACCTGCTGCCCCAGCAGCCCCCGGCACGTGACGGCACGCTCTACATCCGGGCACTGCACAAGGAGGACTCGGGCCGCTGGGCCTGCGTGGCTTCAAACGTGGTGACCAGCATCAGTGCCGACACGTACCTCTACGTCACCGGTACGACGGACGGAGACCGGTTCGATCCTTCGTGTTGGGATTTTGAGAGATGCACCCTGGGTAATTACCTTGAGAGTACGGCAAGAGGAGTGTATGGATTGGAGGCCGTGCGGGTTCACAACAACATCTGAAGCGTCGAACGGGCTTGGGCAGGACGTGTCCCTAGCAGGTCAGATGTGGGCGAAAGACAAGGAATGGAATGCATTTGAGAGGGCGTCCACCGTGCTGATGGAGAAATGCAATCGACTTGTGTGAAGGTGCCACGTCACATTGCTTGGTAATTCGCAGTGGGGACAGCTTGGAGGAGGGCCTCATGCAACAGTGGATTGTTAACCATGGTTGATGGTGACGATGATGATAATCATAAGGTCGCGCTTATCACACAAAAAGTGCTCGCCGCAAATGAATCAAACTACCTTGCTGATCTCGTCAAGGAACATAAACCATCATGCGAACTCCAGTCATCCTCGCAGCAGCAGCGGCTTTTGGCTGGCCATTGAACAAAGACAGTCACCGCGTCACGCGCTTTCAGATGCGCTTCTGTGGCCGTCTGGAACGCTCTTCCTTTCAACATTAGTAAGCCACTGGAGCTATGCACTTTTAAATCTGAATGGAAAACTAATTTCTTGAGAAGTTATTTTAGTATTTAGTTTGTTGTCCTTCCCTCGCACCTTCGATCAGCACGATTGGCTATGTCCAGTGCGAAAGAAGTTCAACATACACAAAAACTACATACATCATTAATGGTTAATACTTCATATAGTGGCAAAAAGTATAAAAAAACTAAAACCTAGACTATTTTTTATTTTATCAGGTAAGGCCCACTGAGATGTATAGCCATTTTTCAGAAGCGACATGGCCATAAATGACAGCTGAACGAAATGGCTTATCATGCGGAAATTTATACCAGCCAAATACTCTAAATGCATGTTTCTAAATGTGGAGGGAAAAACCGGAGGACCCCGAGAAAAATTCACGCGAACACGGGGAGAACATGCATACTCGAAATATGCAGGCGTCAGGATTGGGATCGAACCCACGACCTCCTGTATACCAGGCAAGGTAGTTAACACCTCGCTCAAACAATACAAACGGACACACGATCGAACAGAACAGCCCTACACGTAAGGCAGCAGGTACACGTGAACTCAAAACGATGACGAAAACCACCGCCACTGGCCACTTGAGAATGGTGCCCGGACGGGGGGGTGTGTGTGCACGTCGCGTGCAAGCTTTGTCCCCCGCCCGCCACCCACCCCCCCCCCCCCGTGATGGAGCCTGCGGTGCCCCCCTCCGCCCGCCCCGCCCCCCCCCCCCGTGCAGGCACCACGCCCCACTCGGCGCGCGACCTCCACGCCTCTTCCGCCCTCGACTCGGCCAATCTGTCGTGGGCCCCGGGCTACGACGGTGGATATGCCCAGCACTTCACCGTCTGGTACCTTTATCCACTCTGGCCGATGGGTTTAAGAAACCCCCCTTCCCACCCCTCCTCCCGCTTTATATTGTCGTTGAAGTTTCTATGTTAACATTGTTTTTAGAAATATATGTGTATGAAGCAATATGTTTCATGGCGGGGTATTAATAGGATTTGCATTCCAGAGGTCGCCTGTTAGATCTCCCGTAAGGGTGTCAGTACGGAATTACAGTGCGGTAAGGGGATTTATTTTAGTTCTTAAGAACGATACGATATTACGGAATGAGATTGTTTTCATCAGGTAGGGTACGAAAGTACGGTATATTGCCATTCCCTTTTTGTACTCTCTTCATACACCAACTCAGTTAATCAGTTAATTTCTGATAATCATTCGTAATTTCAAGATAGGATCAAACATGTTCACGGGATATTCGTTTAGTTATTTTAAGAGTAAGGAGCTTTCTACAAACAAATTAATCATGCAAAACGATCAACTATGAATTTGCTTGTCGTTTATCGCTTATTTTCTAAGCATTTTTTTCCTTAAGTACGATGTAAGGTTTGGAATTACAGAACACAATTTCAACGGCCTGGTGGGGTACAGAAACATGTTTTAAGGTACGGTGTGAAATTACTGTTCGATGTTTTACCTTACCATACTGCCACTCTGGTTTCCTGGTGTGGCACTTGTAAAACTGGGCACGTTTTTGAACTCTGCCTCTCGACTAACTGTGGTGTAACTTATCTGCGGCCGTCTGGCCATTTATCGCCATCTGGCCAGCTTGGAAGAAGAGGCCAAATAGCCTCTGGAGTGGCACTGTTAAGCTCCCTCCAGTGGAGGCCCTTCTACCTGGAATGGCACGAGTACGCAATTGCCTTGGTCGATCCAGCAGTGTACGTGCGTAAACCGCAAATAGTCAGGTCCAGGTGTGGTGGGGTAAAGTGGGGGGTACTCCCACGTCTTCCGAGATGTATCCTGCAGCATAGAAGAGGTTGGCCACATGCACTCGAGAGAGGGGGCTCCACAGAGCTCCCTGTAGTGGCTCTTCCGCCAGCATGGCCACGGGGAAGGCAGTTGTGGGGCTGCCCCCTTGCCACCATCTGCACACCGTCTGCGTGCCGACGCGGGCATGGTTTATGTTAAGGGAGGGGTTCTGCGCCACGTTGTTTGGTGGGGGGGGGACGTGTGCCGCCAGGGTGAAGCGGCTCGACCGACGGCCGTCCTACTGGGACCCGCTGCCGGTGCCTGCCGCTCACTCGGAGATCACCGTGGGCGACCTGGAGCCCGGAAAATTCTACCAGTTCAGCGTGCTGGCGCACAACCAGATGGGCAGCGGGCCCTTCAGTTCCATCCTCACCGTCCGCACGCAGTGTGAGCTCCTCTCGCGCCGCCCACGTGGCGGCCGGTGTCGCGCGCCGAGATTCCGAGGTGCGGCCTGGCTCTGGCTCAGCTTCTGTCACGGCTCGGCCCGGGCCTTGAGCCGCTCGGCTGTTGCCAAAGATGCACGAGCGGGCTGGCTCAGCCGTGGCTTGGCCTCAGGCTCAGGAATCCCGGGCGTGGCTGAGAACATGCTCCGAGCCGGCTCAAGTGAAGCGTGGATTTTGAGCCGTGGCTCACTTGAGTATAGAGCCGAGCTGGAGCCGTGCCGAGGCTAAGCAAGCAAGCATACGTGTTTTCGGCGGTGGTGCATGGCTCGTTGGGGGCTCTTTCGAGAGATTTAGACAAGTTGTAGCTAAATTAAATGCCGACAAAAATACATATTTAGTGAAATGTGGGAGATATAGACAGGAGGCAGAGATGAGATATATATTTGTTTACCGTTTTTAGGTAATTATCTTGAAATGAAATGAAGATGTAGAACCTTTGCATTGTATCCCTTCTCAATGTGCGAGCCCTCGTACAACACCGATGCGGCTGCTGTGATGCCACAATCAGCCTCGCGATTTTCCGTGTTTTGTTTATTGTAATTTTACTAATCACTCAGCCTAGTGCATTATGCAAAAACCGTCAATAGTTTAAAATGATCACAATGCACTTCTTGAGGAATGTTTTACTTTTTTTTTGTGCACCGTGCATGAGGTTTTGTGCTTGTTCATACACACTAGACTAGTTTTAGGTTGGCCATGAGTTTAGTGTACATTTTAATTTTAGCTCATGTCACTTTACTCACCCTTGTGACAGAGCCGGGCAGGTTTCTTAAATCCTTGTGTGCATGCGCGCACGCGCGCGTCTTTCCTTCGCCAGCCCCGTACGCCACGACGGCCGAGCCGCACCTGCGCGCGGGATTCAACTCGGCCACGCTGCCTCCTCCGCGGTGCCTCACCGCCAACCAGACGGAGAGCGCCCTGCTGCTCGCGTGGCTCCCGCCGCTCAACCAGAGCGAGGCAGCCTTCAACTACAGCGTGGAGTCGCGACACCGCTGGGCGGGCTGGGAGGAGGTGGAGACCGTGGCCGGGTCGCACACCCAGGTGGAGCTGCGCGGGCTGCTCAAGGTAACCGCCCCACGTCTCTCGCTCATTCCGTTCCCGTTTGCGAGTTGGTTCCGGGAGGGGGAGGGCGGGGGGGTGGAGGGGGGGCAGTGGCAGGGGGCAGGGGGAGGGTCACACCATTAATGTTTGCCGTGGCTCGGAATCTGACTCGGGTCGCCAGGTTTGTAGTGCGGTAAGCTAACCAGTGTGCCGCCGCTCCACGTTTATAAAATGTTGAAATTATGGCTAAATGTACTCCCTCATTAGCATGGTTGGCTATGTACGGTGCAAAGGCCTCCCTATGCTGTCACCATCCCTCAAGGTCCTGGGATGCTACTGTTCATCTCGCTCGTGTGTAAGGAGCTGATTTCAAAGTTCCATCTCCTTCGTGGACGTCCTCTTCGCCATCTTTCTCCTTTGGCTGCCAATCCATCGGTTGCCTCGTCCAATCGGCCATCCACACTGCTCAAGATGTGTTCCATTGTAGATAATGTTAACACTATCCACAACAACGCTCTGGTTAGCTTGTGGCGTGTACTACGTGGACCCTTGTTTCAAACGGAGACCCATTTCCTTCGGAACGGGTGCTTGCCCACAAACATTGGGCAGTTCACCAACATTGACTCAAGCAAGCCTGACTAAACTAAACTGTTTTTAGTTTACCAGGTAAGGCCCACTGAGCTATATCAGGGCCGTATTATCTAATATACTGTCCCTAGGGCCTATATAGCAAGGATAGGCACAGTGTATATACAAAGAGGCAGAGTCATGTCAATGTCTTTTTTTCATAAGGTGAAAGAAATTAACACCGGCGAGCTTTTTTTCATTTATAAAATTACCAAATAAGATCTTCAAATGGTGTTTGTCTCACAATCTCAATAGAGAGCAGTGCAAAGGCAGACTGTGGCGTTGTTGCCCTATGGTTGATCGGAGACAGTTTTTCTTTTCATCGGCTTTAGCTTCGAAAAAGAACACTACCCTTCACATTTCATCCCCACCACGGCAAGATGCAGCCTGAGAGCAATGTCAACATTGGAAAGTAGCTGATCAGCTTGTCAGATATTTGGGCTTGGAGCAACATCTGCCATACAAATGCTGCAGGAACAACAGGAATTCATCAGTGAATGATTTTCACACTGTGTAACAATAAAAATGTTGTTCCTGGGTCATAAGTGTTATTTCCTAATTGCTTATTCCTCAAAAGTACAGAAAATAGCTATTATTCCCCACAAACTTTTCTTTTGGAATCAGGACAGTGATATTTTGAAATTGAACTATTTTCAATGAAAAAACATGTGCATTTGTGTCTTTCGTTCATGTAAAGTCCTGGTCACAAAAGCAAAGTTTGTGAGGAATAATAGCCATTTTCTATATTTTTTAGGCATAAGCAATGAAAAAATAACACTTAGTACCCAGGAACAAAAATTGTGTTACATTGTGAATTTTTCAAGATCTGGCAGTGGTCTATTGACAAGGAAAATTAATCGTATTCTTAGGTTTTTTCGGTAAAGTCACGTAGGTAAACCATCAAAATTAATGGAAATAAAATAAAACAAAAATCACGACGTTTCGGAGGCAACACAAGTCTCCGTCATCAGGTGGGACCGTCACAGCTGAATTAGCTGCATCAAGTGAGGCAATGATTCAAGATGTAATCCCTTATAAGCAAGTTGAAGGGGGGAGGAGAGGGGGGGGGGGAGCTCATCAGAATGTGGTAGCCAATGAATGGAACGTATCGGGAGGGAGGGGGGCGGGGCTCAAAGACAGCACGGAGTGCTAAGTACAACGCATCGGGAGGGGGAGGGGGGCCAAAAAAAGACGACGGCTTGGACGCGGTTGCTGCTGCACACGCCAACACAATGGACAGAGAGGGAGAGGGGAGGCCTGATACACATGATAGACAAAAGAACGAAAATGCCCATGTTTATACCAATGCTGGCTGAACAATGAAGAGAGTACTGTTAAACAACTGGGGATGTTAACACTCGGTAAAGTAAAGTAAAATAGTGCCTGTCAGATAAGATGGTCCAAAAAAGTGTAATTAAGTCTTTTTTGCGTGGTTGATAACATCTTTCCAATGATTACTAAGTTTGTACCCATCATCACGGTTGAAATTATGTCTGTGTTTGTATATTTGTATGGCTTCGTGTACAAACCTTTGATGGTAGCCGGGAGGTTTGCAGAGAACCTTGGTCTCGGAAAAGACAATTTCATGAGAGCCCACCGAGTTGTAGCAATGATCGGCAACGGCAGAAGAATCAGTTCTGCCGTGTTTCAGATCTGACTTGTGCTCGCGGACACGATCAGAAACATGACGTTTCGTTTCTCCAATGTAGCAATCACCACAAATGCAACTCAATTTGTAGACTCCAGGATACTGTAAGTCAGGAACGACATCCTTCACAGATGGAATCAGATCACGGATTTTATGCACTGTACTGAATCGGACTTGGATCTTATGTTTGTTTAGAATTTTGGAGATCGTTTTGGTCACGCCTGCTATGTATGGTAACGTGATGGTTTTGGTCGGAGTTTCATGTGGCTGTTTCTGTGTGGTGGGAGAGACAGCTTGGCGGATAGTACGGTCAGAGTATCCGTTCATCCTGAGGGCCCGATGTACATGTCTTAATTCACCGGTCAGGTGGTGTTTGTCAGAAATGCCATGGGCTCTGTGGTATAGCGTTTTGATGAGAGAATTCTTTTGAGATGGGTGGTGGTGGGAATCCGGTTTCAAGTAGGAATCTGTGTGGGTGGCTTTCCTGTAGACAGAATGTCCCAAGGATCCGTCAGGCCTCCTCTCAAACAGAATATCCAAGAATGGTAGTTTACCGTCTTTCTCCACTTCCATGGTGAATCTGATGGATGGGTGTCTAGAATTGATGTGGTCCAAGAAGTGGTTCAATGCTGGGAGGCCATGTGGCCCCGCCCCCCTCCCTCCCGATACGTTCCATTCATTGGCTACCACATTCTGATGAGCTCCCCCCCCCTCTCCTCCCCCCTTCAACTTGCTTATAAGGGATTACATCTTGAATCATTGCCTCACTTGATGCAGCTAATTCGGCTGTGACGGTCCCACCTGATGACGGAGACTTGTGTTGCCTCCGAAACGTCGTGATTTTTGTTTTATTTTATTTTATTTTCATTAATTTAGATGTTTTACCTACGTGACTTTACCGAAAAAACCTAAGAATATGATTCCTTGCAGTCACGAAAGCTTCAAATCTAGAAGAAAATGAATCGATTATTCAATCTGGCGCATGCATTTTGCCATTTTTCTATCTCCACAATAAGTTGATCCACGATGTGACAGAAGCATTGGATACAGAATCTGTCACTTGGATTGTACGCACTGAAATCAGTGCGAGCAAATTGTTTCTTCTTTCGTGCACGGCTCTCTTTATAGCCAGATGTTGAGAAACCTCTGGCGACTGTTTCAAATTCCTTAAGCCTGTCACATCGTTTGTCTAAAGAGTGGTGCAAAAGTGCATCACAATGGTGCACAAGTCAATCCCAGCCTCCTGCAGACCTTTGTTTACAATTTTTGTCTTTGCAAAACATTTCAAATGGTAATAACGTGGGCAGTACCAACTGTAGAAAGTTATTACTGAAGGCCTACGAAACAGAAGTGCCTAGGGGCCTACACGAACCTCACTCCGGCCCTGAGTTATATAGCTCTTTTCAGAAGCAACTTGGCCACAAATGATAGCTGAACGAAGTGGCTTATCATATATAGCTGCCAAATACTCTTAACTGCCAATGAGACGCTGAATGTCGAAAACCTTTCTGGAATATGCTTGTTTTGAATCACTGCTGCAGATAAGGTGCACTCCCAGAATGCTGTGTGGCTGATGGGTTATGTAAATAATTTGTATTTAATGGTGAAGCAAGCATGGGAAGGAGGCATGTGTGGTATAATTAATTGTGAAAAAAATAAGATTAGGCTTTAGCCTTTCTGGCAATAAAACAGGAGGTGTTAAGATGTTCAAACACCAAATAGATAGCTCTTGCAAGGCATCAAGTCTGTATTCACCACACAACGTACTTGTGGTGAACATGCAAACAGGCACGCTCTGATAATATACGGGTGGGTGTCCCGTTCACTGCTAAATATTGTAACACACCAGCGGCTCGGCATTAATTTTATTTAGAGACACATAGCGCAGCTGTATTTTAACACATTGCTCTCACCGCAAAGATCCATAGCGACACGACTGCACTCTATAATAGTTGGCATCAAACTGTGCCACATGCCCTCCCACATGGCCTTGCGGGAACCTCGGTACCGATAAAGTTATTTTATTTTGGTTTTCTTCGGGTATCTTTTATGATGACGTACACACGTACGTACATCATCGGGACGGGAAAGGGTCAAGAAAAGTATGCATGGCTGGGGCCGGGTGTTGTTGCTGATGCGCACTGCGTGTCACGTTGCTGCGCTGTGTCCCCGCCGCCCGCGGCCCCCGTCTAGACCACATGGTACGAGTTCCGCGTGCTCGTGGTGGCTGATGACGGCATCAGCGAGCCCACCAACACGGTCACCGTGTGGATGGCAGGTGGGTGGTGCGCGCGACGCATGGGGGACGACCACCGTTAACCGCGACCCCCCTCGCCGGCTGCCGAAAGAGAGACGCATCCACAAACAAATTAAATCTAAACTTTTAAAAAATGTTACAAGGTAAGGCACTACTGAGCTGTATAGCTCCTTTTCAGAAGCGACCTGGCCTCAAATGATAGCTCACAAAGTGGCTTAACATGTGGAAATTTGGAGCAGCAGCCAAATATTCTGAGCGCGTGATGTTGATTATAAATGTGGAGGGAAAAACCGGAGGACCCGGAGAAATATGCACATGACCACGGGGAGAGAGACATGCAAACTTCACATATACAGGCGTCAGGGTCAGGATCGAACCTATGACCTGCTGTATACCAGGCGAGGTAGTTAACATCTGTCCACCGTGTTGGTCCTCTAAGCTGGACTCAATTAACTTGCTGACCACGCCCATGCTGGACATCTGTGAAAAAGAGCTTCATAGCTCATCAGATTCCTTCTACAGTCCAAATAAAGATTCTTATTCAGATGCCGGAATTCAAGATGCCCCTGACCGCACTCATGAATTTGATTTGCTGTGCGCTTGTGCGTGATCGGCTCACTTTTAAACCGTGATGCAGCAGTGCAGGCCAAGGAGGAGAGTGGTTCGCCGTTTGAGCCCGATGGCCACCCCAGTTAATAGTGCCGGTCTGTTATCCATAATATTGGGACTGTCTGCATCACAGTGGACGTTTAAAATCCCGTGGAAAAAAGGACATTGTTATAATAATTTCTATTTAAAAAGCGCCCTTAAACACTCGCTCTCAGGGTGCTTTTTTAAAGCTTCGGCACAATGGCCAAGGTCCAAAAAAAAATGTATTGCACATAACTTAATTGGAGTGACATAGCAAACATTGGCCCCTCCTTGGAGACGAATGCCCACCGGCTGGCCGGTGCTGCGTGCCACCTCGCGCCATGCGGCGGGGACAGCTGCCATCGGACCCACCGCCACCCCCCCCCTCCACCCTCCACAGATTAAAACTACAGCTGGACTCGGACTTTGGAACGATTGAGGAGAGAGGTGTTGTCCATGGTTTTGACACGGTGGGGCATTTTAAGCACCAAACCGGTTGCGTGGCTGTTTCTCTTGCCTGAATGTATTTGCCGCATTTGCACCGCCCCGGCCCCGACGTCGGTCCTGCAGGGGCGCTGTCCCCCACACGGCCCGCCCTGGAAGTGCCTCAGCCGATCCTTGCCGGGGTCATCGCCGGCATCTGCTTCCTGGCCATCGCAGTCCTCTTCAGCACCGTGGCGGCGTGCCTCATCAGCCGGCAGCGGCGCTCCCAGCGGCCCGGTGTGCAGCCACACGCTCACAATCGCACCGCACGCGCCTGCTGCTCGTTATCCTGACTCACGCACGCACAAACTCATGCACGCACGTGCGTGATTCTAAGTTTGCCCAAGGCTTTGTTGTCCTTCCCCCGCACCTCCGGTTAGCACGGTTGGCTATGTACGGTGCAAAAGAAGTTTAACATACATACGTACATTTACCAGCTTTTGGTTGTTTTCACTCCCAGATGCCATGCGTTTGTAGTTGGGATTCTACATTCCTCTGGACGTGTGTACCCGTTTTATTTCAAAAAGTCATTGAGAATGCAAAAAAGAACGGCAGTTGAATTTACGCTCGTACGCCAAGACGGTTTGAGCACGGCGGACTTTGCAATCCAGAGGTCACCTCTTCGACCTCCCCCCATAACGGCCCTTGACAAAGTGGACAGTGGCAGCCATCGACCCCTTCTCGGCTAGAGACGATGGGCCCCACGCAGTGCGAGGGCAGCGGGTGTGGCCACTGATGGACTCTTCTTCAACGTAACCCAGCACACTCGGGGAAACTTGGCCACAGCATGGCGGGGGGGGGGGGGGAAATGCTGAGCCGAAGCCAATGAACGTGAGAAGGGAATCCAGTGATCATTGACGTCCTCACGCTGGTGAGGCGAAACATTTTATTTGAGAATTGAAGGCAGTCCGCTATTAAAATCGATCTTCTTGCTAGAAACCCAAACCAAAGTGCGATTTATCACCAAATCAAACGTCATTATTATTACTACAATGCTCGTTTACTCACGAAAGCCTCATTGAGTCTCCAGTCTTGCTAAGTTTTCACGGTAGGGGGGCAATGTGCCTGCTGCTGTGTGTGATCCCAATTGAGTAATTTGCAGGTAATTTTTCAGAATTGAGATATTTTGGCCAATCCCGGTTCAAATGTGTGTTTTAGCTATGGGAGGAAACCCATGCAAAACAGGGGTAGAACATACAATCTTTACACAGAAAGGCGGCGCTGTAGTAGGGAATTGAACCAAGGCCCTTCTTGCTGAGGGTAACCATCACTCCACCGCCCTGCTACAAATTAACATTTAAAAAGGTTTGTTTTTACACTTGATACGTGTACGTGCAGAAACAGCCTGGAGATGTCGCAGCTTTTGCAAAAACGGAAATGGACGAATTCAACGTTTCCCCACTACCACGGCTGCACATCTTCCGCCAGTGTCTCCACACGTGGCCCTGATGTTTAAATCCACGTCTGTGTGCGCTCGCGCTTGTGTAACAATGAAACACTCGCCTCTCATGAATATGCGTGGCCACACCACGTACAGAGCCAAAGTGTCAAAGTGATTTCCTGCTCAAGATGAGCATGGAGGCGGTGCTCGGCTCCTGTTTACAGCCCTGAGCCAGAGGAAATTCCTCCTATCTACTTTGGGGACCAGTTTATCCATCGACGACCACTGTTGAATTCCGTAAAAAGTGGTACATAATTTTATCGACCTCAAAACAGATGATGATGATGGTCTGAGTCAAGTATGAGCACACCCCATAGTCTGCCGTTGCGCAGCAAAGCGTACCACACACCGATAAACACGGAGGGGGCTTCCTCTGGGCCTCTCACATCGTGGATCTTCGATTTGAGTTCCGGTCTCATCCATTGTCAACCCGTGCAAGAGAATGAGGTGAACGCCGAGTGCAGAATCATTCTTTGAACGACCGTGACCTCTGACCTACACCGCTTACCGTTGCTCGCGGCGCCTCCGCGGTTAGAACAAGTGTGGTTGCTTTTCCATGACTCAACCGGGCAGTTATTTTGCCTTATAATTTTTGGAACGGTGAAAACGATTTGGCTGTCACCCTAATCGCCGGCCGGAGTCTCGTTGTTTAGTCGGATTTATGTCCACGGGCTTCCGAAAACAAAATGCTCAATAAAGGAACTTTCCTGAGAGCCATTACACACAATCTCTTTTTTTTTACCATTTATTTATTTTCATTTTCTCCTTTTTACTTTTTTTACAAGGTAAGGAACACTGAGCTGTATAGCTTAATTTTGGAAGCCACCTGGCTATTACAAATAATATCTCAACGAAGTGGTTTATCATCATGTGGAAATGTATAGCAGCCAAATACTCTAAATGCACGATGATTCCAAATGAGGAGGGAAAAACCGGATGATCCGGCAAAAATCCACGCCACCACGGGAGAGAGATTGAGAGACACGCAAAATCCAAATATAAAGGCATCAGGGTCGGGGTCAAACCCACGACCTCCTGTATACCAAGCAAGGTAGTTAACATGTCGCCACTACCACGGCTGCACATCTTCCGCCGCATGCGGCGCTTCCATCGCGACTCAAACGTTACCGTTCCGCACCGCGGTCTATCCTAGGGGGACCCACCGGTGGAAGCCGCCTCTGTGCGGCGCAGAGTGAACGCAGCACCTGACCTGCAAGTGGGCTTTCGTCTGCCCGCAGGGGGACGATGTTCCCACGTGGTTTTTTTTCTTTCCTTTATTTGGTAGTTTACGAGATAAGTGGTCAAATTTGGTCCCTGACACCGACACGCGATGGCCAACTCAGTGACGTCGGCGGTACCATTAACCACGTCCACTGCGGAGCAAGGAGACTGGCTTCGCATTCACCCGTTCGCGTGCGTGCAACATTAACCAAGGTGGTCACGGGGGTGCTTGAACCGCAAATCTCAACTGGACCATGTTGAAACAGGGAAGAAGGGGAGGGGGGAGAAAGGGGAGAGCCCTTCTCAGGCTTTGCAAGGCCCGAATGCGCCTATCCGTGCAGAGCAGCAGGGTTTTCTGTCAACCAACTGGGGGTGCAGGGGAGGGAGATATAAAAGAATGCGTTCATCCCATTCTCGATTCGCAAATAGAGGAAGCATGGTCAAACTGCTTGGGAGCAGTTTGACCATGGTTCACCACGCGGGTTGGTGTGGGGTTGTTGAAGGGACACAGGGCAGGGACCAGTATGTACACGTGGTTGTCCTGAGATATGTTGCGGTTTGACACTGGAAGACCTCCACGAACATTGGTAAAGACATGATATAGGTTTTTGTTGGGTTAGTTCACGTAAATATGAATGTGTTGTTAAACCCGCCACCACCCAACACAGGTGATTAGTAAAGGTTTGTCATGTAAACAATTAGTTGCTAGTTCAGCACACCGGTTGTGTTCGAGAGTAAACCCACAACAGTTACAATTCAACACACTGCTGTGCAGTGGCGGACATTCAAACAAAATCACTGCAAAGCGGTTTGAAAAAGAAGTAGGCCATCGTGTGTCGGCTTCGCGGTCCAAATTAGAATAACAACACCTCAGCTTAACTCGATTGGCTTTACGTACAGCAACCATCACCACCGCCCTCTCCTGTGACGTCACTGCTGACCGTGTCCATTAAACGCTGAGACGTCTTCGTGGTAGCCTCGCGCTGCTAAGAATGGCAGTGCGAATGCCAAAAGTATACTATCAACTATCAGTGGGCAACTCCTTGAACTTCTCTCGCAAGAATGCAGTGGGTGAGGTCGAGACTGCGCGTAACCGGTGCCTGTTGTTGTCCGTTCCAGTGCCTCACCTCTCCATCACCCACTGTAAGAAGAGGACAGAATCTGAGTGAGTGGAACGCACGATCCTCACCGCTGGTATTGGAGGCCCAGGGGCCCGTTGCGTTGTGACACCTCGAGTGAACGTTGCCGTCGATTTAAATGAGAAAATTATAGCCATCTCTACGCACGAGTATTTTTTCAAACATCCCATCGGCCAGACAGCCTTCCTTGGCGGCAGTGCTTAATTTTAGCAGCGAGCACTCGTGACCGGTTGTCATCAGTCAGCGTCTCGGCAACGCCGACAATGATTCTAAATTGGATTGGAAGCCCGGGGAGTGTTCCACCGGAGTTGTTTGGTGCAACTGGTCGCGGGCCTGGACACCGCGAGCCTGCCCTGGCCCCGCTACGGCACGGGTTTTATACAAGTCATGTTGCATGGCCCCTTAACCCCTGTTGTCGGTCTAACGCGTGGTGTACCGGCACCTAACCGTGGTCTACCAGCCGCTAACCATGTTGTACCAGCCCCTAACTGTGGTATAGCGGTCGCTTACCATGTTGTACCAGCCCCTCACTGTGGTATAGCGGTCGCTAATCATGTTGTACGAGCCCCTCACTGTGGTATAGCGGTCGCTAACCAGGGTGTACCAGCCCCTAACTATGGTGTACCGGCCGCTAACCAGGGTGTACCAGCCGCTTCACCAGAGTGTAACCGGTCGTTAACCATGGTGTACCGGTCCCTAACCATCATGTATCGACCGCTAACCATGGTGTACCAGTCGCTAACCATGATGTACCTACCGCTAAACACGGTGTACCTACCAGTAACCATGGTGTACCTACCACTAACCAACGTGTAACTACCACTAACCATGGTGTACCTACCGCTAACCACGGTGTAGCGGCCGCTAACCATGGTATGACGTCACTACACAATAACCTCCACCATGGTGAAATATGGTGCAGGCCGGTCAGCCCCACAATGCAATGTAGTGGAGAGATACCCACGGACCAGGCTTTTAAGGGCCGAAGCAATTGTACTTCTTTGCTTATGCTGGGTTACAGACAGTAGAGGGAGAAGTGTGCAGCCCCCACCCCACTAATAGGGCCCCAAACCCCCTGAACTCACAAATCAACAGAAACACACATGGCTCACTCTCGAAAACACTTGCTCCTATGACCCTATGCAATCCCACCACGCACACACACCACACATAACAGCTCAGTAGTGGCGGTCGTTATGCCGTTTCACTATTTTATACACAGCACTAAAACCTATTCCACTGTCCACACACACTGTAGACAGCCCACGGATATCCCCGAATAGCCACAACGCATATTAAATCCATGGGACGAGGAAACCAGCAGTGAGATATTAGGCGTCGGTCCCCGAGGCCTACAGTAGGCTGGATCTTGATTCCTGCCTTCTCCCTTCTAATCCTCACTCCAGGCCTTAGGCCTTTGCTCCCTCCCCAGAGTGAGCTGCCTTGGTCGCTCAGCTCACTGCTGCTGCTGGTGCTGCTTTTGCTGCTTCTGGTGCTGCTGCTTATTATTCTTCTGCTGGTGCTGCTCTAGCAGCCAGCCCCTTTCATACTGGAAGGTGCCAGTGGGGGTTGTCACCCCGCCCCTAGCCACATCCAGATAATTCCAGGCTCTTCTCTCAAGTATCCCCAACACCGCTTCACCTCCTGTACCATCATTTGACGCCACTGTGAACCTCATTATATTGTATTTGTTACACAAGGTGTACCTACCGCTAACCATGCTAACCACGGTGTACCGACCGCTAACCATGGGCTACTGGACGCTAACCACACATTCATTGTGAAAAGGTAAAGGCGTAGTCCTGTAATTTCTTGGTATGGTCGCTGCTGGCGGAAGTGTCTCCACCCTGGGAGGGTCGCGTGAGCCTCTATGAAAGTTTGCGTTAAACCACTACGGTGCGATGAACGCCCAAATCGCGAATGAAAAGACGTATGCTCGCCGTCATTGCTCCTGTCCATTGCGCGGGTCACGGTTGTTGGTCCGAAACCGCCGGGTGCCCTGTACGTCTCTCTGTATGACCAACCTTCACCATCACCACCGTGTCGCACAGTGTGTGAGCGGCACGCACCAGCACGCCACTCTCCCCCTGTTCTTCACGGGTTTCCTCTGTGCGCTATGGTTCCCTCCAGGAGTAAAAAAAAACACTCGCTATATAAGTGGTAATAGTCAAACATCCCAATCCTCACAAATCACCTGCAAATTACTCAATTGGGATTGAACACGAAGCAACATCCCCTCCTACTGCAGTAACTTGGCACGACCCTCGGTTGGCTACAAACGGTGTGAAATAAGTTCAACAAAGAGTCTCAAGACTCTTTGCCAGGAGGTTTTCCTAGGTAAAGAAACGCAATAAATAAAATATAATCACCGGTGGTCATTAACCACTGTCACGCATAAACTGTCACGAAAACTCTGGTCATCCGCGCAGCAGCAGCGGCTTTTAGCTAATCATTGAACAAGGGCGGCCACTGCAGTGTACGCTTTCAAATGCACTTCTGTGGCCGTCTGGAACGCTCTTCCTTCCGATATTAGGAACCCGCTGGAGCTATGCACTTTTACATCTAGATTGAAAACAGATTTCTTTAAAAATGCTTTTTTGTGATTAGTTTGTTGTACTTCCCCCGGAATCCTCTGATTAGCACAGTTGTCTAATTACGGTGCGAAAGAAGTCGACATATATACAGACAAAGACAAATCGTGTTCTTCATGCATTTCACCGAGCGTAAAACTCTTGGTGCTGATTTCATCTGAGAAATCCCAGGTGCAACTGTAAAACAACAGCCCAGACACCCATGTGAATGGCTTGCCTATGCAATGTGTTGATTGTGGCGTTTTGAAAAATACCGAATGTTGTTGGAACAACAACAAAAACTGCGATTGAACGGCGCTTTTTTTGTCTCGAACATTGAGCCAATTTTAATAGAACAAATGGGTGGCAAATGTTATTAATGTGAGAAAAAAATGTTATATTTCCGTTACATCCCTTGACTTCTATCACGGAAGAGGTGGCCGGTAATGCCGTGGCCAGTGGAGGTGACGAGACACGGGCCTTCCCCTGCATCGTGCCCCAACACACTGGCGCCGCCACCTGTGATTTGCGTGCCATATTTAATCGTGTGCCGTCGCTCTCTACTTGAATCTCGTGGTGCTTAAGTCAAGACTGAAGTGCAATGCAATTTAGATGTCGAGCAGCTTGATGTTGTCGGGAGTCGGGGGCGACTGGTGTCTTAGGGTGTGGCTGCAGATGTGGGAGGTGCAGCAAGTTGGCCACTGCCTGTAGGTGCGTGAGCAACAGGTCGGTCCCTGCCCTTTGTCAAAGGGAAGGGGAGGTGCTGAGGACAGTGCTAGCACTGGTGAATTATATGCAATTCGTGAGGGTTCGGGGCACTGGAATGAGGTTCAAGGCAACGTAATTTGAATGTAAGCAGCGTCTGGACACGGCATCTGGAGACGCGTGTAGACTGCGTTACAATGGGAGAGCGCCTTTGCTCAGAGAGCACATTGCACATGCACGTGAGAGAAGCCTGTGTGACGCCGATGATCGTGGATTGATTTCAAAAATTGTTGCTTACTTGGTGCTTCCTTTGATGATACGGTAACGGTGTCAATCGCACTGCGGTGTGACAACGGTGAAGATGACGTGCACATGTTTCACTTATCGTGTTACGAATAAACCATTGTTTTTTGCTACATGCTCTTTCGTGTTGCCGAATGTGACGTGGTTCGGGATGCCGTTTGACCCTCGGACAGACGCACGGACAGACACTCGGACAGACATGCGACGGCGCAGGGCTCGCTGTCTCTGAACCCCCCCCTCCCCCGCCTTACTACGCAGAAACGTTCCGACAGGGAACGCACGACCCTGCGTGCCTGGCGACTTGCAAGCTCGACGTGACCCAGGCCGCATGAGTCAGGCCAGTAGAACTAGCCAGCTAGAGCCAGGCCGCTAGAGCTAGGACGTGTGAGCCAGGCCGCTAGAGCCAGAGCCAGGCCGCTAGAGCCAGGCCGCGTGAGCTAGCCCACTAGAGCCAGGCCATGTGAGCCAGGCCGCTAGAGCCAGCCAGCTAGAGCCAGGCCATTTGAGCCAGCCCACTAGAGTCAGCCAGCTAGAGCCAGCCAGCTAGAGCTAGGCCGCTAGAGCCAGGCCGTGTGGGCTAGCCCATTAGAGCCAGGCCACTAGAGCCAGCCAGATAGAGCCAGCCAGCTAAAGCCAGGCCGTGTGAGCCAGGCCACTAGAGCCAGCCAGCTAGAGCCAGGCCGCTAGAGCCAGGCCGTGTGGGCTAGCCCATTAGAGCCAGCCCACTAGAGCCAGCCAGCTAGAGCCAGCCCGTGTGAGCCAGCCTGCTAGAGCCAGGCCGCGTCAACCAGACTGCTAGAACCAGCCCGCATGAGTCGGCCTGCTAGAGCCAGGCCACATGAGCCAGCCCGCTCGAGGCAGGCCATGTGCGTGCCTCGGAGGTCACAGCGCTGAGCCAGCAGTGCGCGACGGTTGGCGAGATGTTAACTACCTGGCCTGGTATGCAGCAGGTCGTGGGTTCGATCCAGACCCTGACGGCTGCTGTATATTTGGAGTTTGCGTGTCTCTCTGTATGTGCCACAAGATTAGCCCAGTCCCCCTTCAACACTATGAGCTCCATCGTGAATGAGGATGCATCTCCTCTAATCCGCCTCCAAAATCACGTGGCTGCGTAGGTGCTGGGGGGCCCAGAACCAATAAAACTGCGATATCCGATGCAGTGTGATCCTCACGTAGTGTAACATTGTCCCTGTACTTCACTCACGAACGAAGTCAACCGTGTCAGCTGTTGGCAAGTTATTCGATGGCAAATAAATACTTTTTTGGGTCTGGCTACGTAATGATCTGGCCGGTTGTTGTTTTTGTATCGTGAAACATTTCCACCACCCCACGCAGCCAAAACAAGAGACGATGAATTGTCACCCGGATAAGGGTCCAACGACACGCGCCGATTCTTGACGGTTCAGCTCACACCACAAAGTCCAGGGACGATTCTCACAGTCAAATCAGGCGACTGGATATACATAACATTTTTGCTTTTGCAACTGCATTGAGTATCTTCAGGTCTTGAAAGCAAGTAAAAATAACCTTGTGACCTGACCTGACTTCTTAAATAGGTATCACCACATCGCATAACCAACCGATTTTGAACACTCCACATTAAGCCGCTGGAGCTGTGCACTCTTAAACCTAGATTTAAAACTCATTTCTTTAGACACTGTTTTTTGTGTGTTTAGTTTGTTGTCCTCCCCCCCTCTCCCCCCGCAGCTCCGATTAGCACAGTTGGCTACGTACATCGCAGTTTAATTTATCTGGGCCAATGGTCACCACAGTTGGCATGTTAGCGCTCTTACACCACGTGGTAATTAAATTAATTTGGCCGCGTCGGGTGGCGGAGGGTTACACAACAACGTATGAGTCATAATATCGGCGGCAATGGCGCGTTTCGTTATTCTGCCATTTACTCGGACATCGTGAGCGGAGGTGGTCGACTCCACTCCTCGCCTGCGCACGGTGAGGCCTTGTCAATCCCCCGCACATCGTCGGTTTGTATCTCTCATTTGGTCTTTGTTTTCAACGTTTGATTTTTTAATGGAGAATATTTTTTCAAGCATCTGTTTAATGTAATTATAATCTTAGTTTGCTGTTCAAAGTTCGATCTGGTGTGTTTTAGGTTGTTTTTGAAGCTGCACGCTATATTTTTTGATTTGTCGAACTTTTATTGCCGCCTGCGATGTGTGTTACCTATCACGCAGGTCTCGCCTGGTTATAGCTCCTCACGATCCCTCTTGTACCCTCCCGACCATAATGGGAAAAAACTCAACACGTATAATAAGAAAAAAACATTATAATAGGCGACGTTATGGGCAACGGCCCTTCTTCACAGCACATAGATGAGGCCCAAGTGGTCATAATCGAAAGTACGGAAACGCATCGCAGGCAGACAGCGAACACGGTCTGAAGCCGCAATCATTTGCGGGGGGGGGGGGAGGAGACCCCTTGAGGAGTCGCCATCCCCGGGCGGGCGTCGCTGCAAGCGTCCTCATAGTCAGGGACCCCACCTCCCCCCGCAGGCCATCGGTAGACCCGGAGCCTACATCCGCACAGAACGGACGGGCGACCTCCGTTGACCTCGCAAACCGCGTGCCGTCTGCAGGTCTTCTCTGGACAAAGCGAACGGAGCGGACCGGGCGCGCGCCGGCTCGCGGGAATCCCGCACGGGCCTCGAGACGGACGATGACGACAACGACCAGGAGCCGTTCGGCGAGGCCATGGGGGCGGCCGCGGCGGCCGTGGCGTCCGCCGACGGCTACGCCAGGACGGAGGGGGCGGGCGGGCCTGGCGACGGGCGGCACGCCGGCGGGCCGAAGTTGTCGCTCTACGAGAAGCTGACGCGCGGCTCCGGCCACGGCCGCTACAGCGTCTCCAAGCATGAACGCGACGCGCGGCCCATCGAGCTCATCAGCCGCGGGCCCGACGGGCGCTTCACGGTGGACGGCGAGGAGGTGGAGGAGGTGCCGCCGTCCCGGCGAGCCGAGACGCAGGACGAGCGGAGTCCGCGGTCCGAGCGGAGGATCCGGGGCTTCCCCTTTGTCCGCGACATGGAGATGTACCCGGAGTTCCAGCACTCGGACATGGAAGGGGAGGCAGCGGCGGCTATGGGGGGTAGGAGTCTCCCTCCCTCCTCTCGCTCTCTACAGCTGCCCAGTCAGCAGTAGAAATTGGAAAACCACAATCGATCAGCAGGTCGCGTGTAGTGGACCAAAGCATAGGGTACGTCACACCTCTTACAAAGTAGGCCAATTACCCTCTAGAGGGGCTCTCTCCAGGTGGTTCCACTAGTGGAGGCCGTTCTGCCAAAAGTGGCATGAGCAAACAATTGACACTTGCAGGGCTGCACCTTCACCTTATTATCTTTTGTCAGAAATCGGCCAAAGATTATTTGCCTGTGGAGCTCTCCTCCCAAGCGCGAATTTACTTGTCCACGGCCTCGTCCCTCCACGTCGTTTCAGGCAGGAAGCGGTGTGGCGCTGTGTGGTGCAGAATCAAATGACCACATTCACAAGGGGTCGCGGCGGCGATGGTTGTGTGCGATGGACGTGTGCCAACTGGCCACCGCGTGTGCCCGCCAGGACCGCCGCGCGGCTCGCAGTTTGGCCGGGAGGTAAGCGGCACGTCCAGCCGCTCGCCATACGCCCACCGCTCTGATGCCGGGAGGTCAAAGGGCATGGAAGCAAGGCACCCCAGGGGTCAAGGGGAGGACTCGAGGTTCCTCTATGGCATCGGAGCGCAAAGGCAGCCGGTACGCACCTCGCCCCCACCGCGCGGCTTCTCGTGTGCAGTCAAGCGCAGCTGGATGTGTATTCCAGTCTGCTCGGTCAGAGACAGACGACCTGTGTTGGAGTTTGAGTTGGGATTTGTCCAAAATCACCTGTGAATTGCTGCCCAGGCACTCACATACCTCTCCCAGGTGCATTCGGTTCGTGCCGTGTGATGTTCAGCACGATGTCCGATGTTTCGCTCCACATGCTAGGAGCTTCTTCAGGAACCGAATTATTACCTGAATTGTCCCTAAAGAAGCTCCCAGGACGTGGAGCGAAACGTCGGACATCGTGCCAAATGACACGTGGTATGAACTTAAAACACATCGGAGAGCTATGCAGGAATAATGAAGTGGAATCTGTTGATATGAGACACTCAATATTATTTGTATTCCCTGTAGATGTGCTGTGGAATTTGAATTCCTGTATAAAATTACTGTACGTGCCCACAATTAGCATCTTGATGTTACGAATCAAACCTGAATAATAATGATAAAATATACAAACGTTCACAGGAAATGTATACACTTTAGGTGTTTTTTTTTCTGGAAGGAAAGTTGTCCGAGAATAAAATATCTCAACGGTCACTGAATGGCAAACGAGATCGGGGTTATACTATTTCGGATTTATGAATTTGTCCAAAGATTTTTTGTTCTCTACCGGGAAAATCATTTGAGGTGGAACGTGTCATTAGCCAGGGTGTCCGGGGTAACAATCGACGTGTACATGGCGTGGACTTGGTGACGTGCACGCGATGACACACATGCACGCGGTGACGCGCATGTGGTGACACGCACGCACGTGGTGACATGCACGCACATGGTGACAAGCACGCATTTGGTGACAAGTACGCATTTGGTGACACGCACGCATTTGGTGACATGCACGCGCATGGTGACAAGCACGCATTTGGTGACAAGCACGCATTTGGTGACAAGCACGCATTTGGTGACATGCACGCACGTGGTGACATGCACGCACATGGTGACAAGCACGCATGTGGTGACGCGCACGCACGTGGTGACGTGCGCACTCGCTCGCGCAGGAGTCGGAGGTGATCGGCATGCTCGAGGGGCCGCTCCCCATGCCCATCCGTCAGCGCAGAGCGGCCCACGAGCCCGGCCATGGCCACGGCGGTGTGGGCAGGCCCAGCGAGGGCTTCGAGAGCGCCGTTCCCATCCTGCACGTGGAGAGCCGCCAGAGGTCCTTCTCTCCCGGCCAGTGGCGGAAGCTCGTGCTGTCCATCAGCAGCGCGGGCACCTCGCCCGACCTCTCCTGCTCGCACCAGGCACCCAGCTCGCTCCTCGTCTACCCGCGGTCTCCTACCCGCTCCCCGGCGGGATTCTCCGTCTCTCCGTCGCGCTCCGCGTTGGGATACTCGTCGTCCCTGTCGCGCGCCGCCGCCGGTTACCCCGCGTCACCCACCAGGGGGGCGGCTGCGGGCTACCCGGCGGGACCGCCTCGCTCACCCGCGGGCTACGCCGTGGCGTCGTCGCCGCCGCGCACGCCGGCGCCGCGCTCGCTAGCGCCGCGCCGCACCGCCACGGCGTACTCGGTGTCACCCCCCCAGTACTACAGCGTGTCGGGCTGGGAGGAGACGCGCAGCGGCGGCGGCACCTCGCCCAGCGGGGACATCAAGGCACGGCTCAACGTGCCACCCAACTATGAGGACCTGGTCCACCTGGAGCCACCGTCACCACGGCTCCAGCGCTCTCCCCGCAGCGGGCCGTCCTCCTCGGTCTCCTACTCGGGGACGCAGCCCGAGCTGCGCGCCGGCATCAGGTTGGTGTTGCGTATGCAGCCCCCCCCCCCCCCCCCGTGTCACACTGACAGACCCCCCCCCCCCCCCCCCCGCGTGTTGTCCCCGGCGGCTGTACCTGATTGCAAGCAGCTTCGATCGCCTTGAGCAATTCCTCTGACAAACCACATCCCCTCGTATATAGAGACACAAAGACATCCTTGTCTCATCCCACAGAGACACTGTAGGCGGAAGCAGTTAAGTTGCCCCCACTGATGCTGTGGTACATCAAACAGTGGATAGATCATGGGTGCTGCTGATGATAAATATTTTGTTATCCTGTTTGTTTTACATCACAGCAATAGTCCGTATAACAATACTTCTAAGTTCGTCTGTTCTTATGCCATATATTTTAACAAGCAGAGATAAGTCAACTTAACACGTTCGCAGCCAACATTATGATTCAAAATCGATTTTTGAGCGAGTCCATGTAATGATCTAGCCAAATTTGTGTTATGAAGACCCGAGGTCAGGGGGTGGAGGGTCCTAATGACACGGATTCTGCAAGATCATCAATTACAACCCAAAATATTAGCGATGAATCATCGAGGTAGGCTGCTACTGATAATCTATTTTTATTTTACCAGGTAAGGCCCACTAAGCTATATAGCTCTTACTTCAGAAGCGACCTGGACACAAATGATTGCTCGACGAAGTGGCTTATTGTGTGGAAATTTATAGCAGGCAAATACTCTGAACGTATGTTGATTCTAAATGTGGAGGGAAAAACCGGAGGATCTGGAGAATAATCCACACGAACACAGGGAGTGAGATAGAGACACGCACAGTCCTAATATACAGGTGCCAGGGTCGAGATCAAACCCACGACCCTCTGCATACCAGGCGAGGTAGTTAACATCTCACCACCATGGCGCTGATAGGGGCAGCAGCAGAACGTTGTCTCTTGGGCTCTGCAGGATGTCGACAGCCATGCCTCCCAGGGACATTCGGATGGGTCGGGAAGACATCCCGTCCGCGATCGCGGCTCTGGGCCCTTCGAGCGCGATGAGCCATGGTCCTCAGCCCTTCTCAGGGCCCGAGTACAGCGCCCCTCCCCCGTACCGCCCACCGCGGTTCCACCCGCCGGCCCTCGCACCCCGGTCGGAGCCGGGCGGTGCTGGCGCCGTTGCGGCAGCCGCCGGGAAGAGCAGGACAGAGCCGCGGGAATTCTCCGCCTCGCCCAAGGGGGACGTCCTGCCCGGCACGTCGACCAGCGAGGGTTCGGCCGGCGTGGGGTCCTCCTCGGTGGGCGCTTCGCCGCGCTCGACGCGGCGGCCCGAAGCACGGACGGCCTCGTCCACGAGGACGGAGGACAGCACGCCCGAGGAGGAGGACGAGGGGCTCAAGGAGGGGGCGTCGGCGTTTCGGAGGAAAAGCAGGTACTGTCCTCGCAGCGACAGTGAGGGTGACGGTGAGGGTGGCGCCGCTCCCCCTGCACGCCCGCGCTGTCCGAGAGCGCTCTCCCTCCATGCGACGGGCAACTCGCGTCTCGCACCTCGCCACGTTTGACAGCTGTCTCTGCGCTCAGCGGTGGCGAGATGTTAACTACCTCGCCCGGTATGCAGGAGGTAGTGGGTCCGATCTTGACCCTGATGCTTGTGTATTTGGAGTTTGCATGTCTCTCTCCCTGTGGTCACGTGGATTTTTCTCCGACTCCTCTGGTTTTTCCCTCCAGATTTAGTATCAACGTGCGTTTTAAGTACTTGGCTGTTATACATTTCGTTGAGCTATCATTTGTGATAGCCAGGTCACTAAAATAAAAAAAGTTTTAGGTAATAGTTAGCGCAATGTGAGCCGGTACCGGACCTGCAAGCGGGCATCAGTCTGCTAGTAGTGTGGGAGAGGGGGGAGCTTCGTGTAATCTCATTGGCACGAAATATTTTCCGAATGGTACAAATTTGGACCAGGACTCCAGCACGCAATTTGCCAGATTTATCTCGAATGACACCACGTGATCTTTAGCATCCACTGCGAAGGAGATGGTGCGTAGTATTTTTTGGTTAATGCGCGTTGCAGTAATAACCAGGGCGGCCGGCTGGATTCGAACCGAGGACCACGAGCCTCTGCAGTGAGCGGCGAACTGGTGTTGAGGATACCGCCGCTGCTGTGGCGTAACGGTGAGCGCATAGGACTGTGACGTAGAGGTCACCACTTTAATTCGATCTCCTGGTGCGGTGGGCAAGGCTTCATTAACCCCCCCCATCCCCCCGCCACCTCTGTCCACTCGGTGGCATAAACGGGTTACACCACAGCCAGCCGATCGGCAGCAGGTCGCGTGCGGCGGCGTAAAATATGAGCACTCCCCACCAACCTCTTCCAAGACGTCTGGCCGGCCGAAAGAGTAGGCCAATAATCCTCCACAAGGGGCTCCATTGGGCTCCTAGGGGAGGGCCCCTTTTCGCCAGCAGTCGCGAGAGCAGGCGCATGTGGAGCGGCCGGAGCGAGCCGGTGCTCCGTTGACCCCCTTCCCTCCCATGTCGTCACCCAGGTCGGAGGACCCCGGCGACGCTGGGGATGCCCCCGGGCAGTTGAAACCAGCAGCGCCAGGGTGATCACTTCTCATTGAAACATCTCCATGCAGTCACAACCATCATGCACCCTCTAACAGTATGACGTGAACCATAGCCACCACACTGCCAGGGACAACACACTCACTCACCTTCTCGCTCACCCCACTCACCACACTGCGAGTGACAACACACTCACTCACCCTTTGCTCACCTAACCACCCCACTCACCACACTGTCCGTGACAACACATTCACTCATCCTCTCGCTCGCCTAACCATCCCACTCCACTCACCACACTGCCAGTCACAATACACTCACTCACCCTCTCGCTCACCTACCCACCCAGCTCACTCACTACACTGCTGGCCCCAACACACTCACTCACCCTCTCACTCACCTAACCACCCCACTCACTCACCACACTGCCGGTGTGTTGGGTCTGGCTTCGTAACGTTATTTTATATTGACAACAATTATAACCCTCTTGTAAATAGCCTGCAGAAAGGGCGTTTATAATGTGAATCGCATTCAAATCTGGGAGTTTGTCAGCATTGTTTCAAGCAATCCTGAACTGCTGATTAGACAACGAATGTTGAAACTGGTCCGGAGTTTGCTTGTGTTGAACCAATGGCGCTGACGAGACGCACACCCAGAATGAATCCGTGCGGCCCATGGGGTCGCGCGAGCGTGGAGTGACAAGGACGGGAAGGAAGCGTTTATTATGTTCTTAATCTTCTGCATGGCGACGTTTGATGATGACGACGATGATAGTGGCTGCGTTGTGTTTGGTAACAGTTGAGTTGAGCTTGGTTTGAGTGTGCTGTGTGTTGTTTTTCTGCGAAAGACTATTTTTATTTAAAATAATATTTTGCTGTTGTCCTGTACAGCGTTGTGAGATGTACTTTTGCATGAACGACGCTGTATACATTTTAATTTTTACTATTATTAACGGTTGGTTCATTTGTTGTTCCTTCATGTTCGCAGGGGCGGCACGCCACGGAAATCCTCGTTAATTTAGGTGAGAAACATTTCCTTCAAGATTATTATTATAAACTTGAATTTTGGTTGAGAGCAGAAGTAATCATGATATATCTTTTTTTAAACCCCATGAACGTTACATTTTAAACGGAACTGATTAAATGTTGAACACTGTACGCTACTCCGAAACCTGTTGAATGTTTATATGCTTTCAAAGTGTGGCTGTTTAACGTGAGCGCCACTGCATCTGTCCGGTCAGCAGCATTACAAACGGGCCACGGCGTGGTTTGTTCAATGTCCTTCACTAATTTTCAGAGGGGGGGCCACGTTCGCCGATAAGACATCATCAGTGTGAGGGCCGCCACAAGTTTGAAACCGTTGGGGGTTTGACAGCAGCACGATGATGGTAGGGGGTGTTTTCACACGTTTTATTGGAGGGGGGTTGCACTTCAGGAGCCGCACTAAAAGCCACCAGGGGCCACCAGTGGCTCACGGGCCTTGCAATGAAGAACACTGGGTTAGTCGGCAGGTCGCGAGTGGTGGATTAAAGTGTGGGTTACTTCAATTTCTTCCAATACGTCTGGCCAGGGTGGAAGAGTAGTACCAAAACGCCCTCCAGATCAGTGCTTCTGAACCCTTCTGGACTCGCAAACCACGGTTAGTCCATCGCGCAGTAAAGGATCTGGTGTTTGTGGAAAGAAATGTATTTTGTGGAGTACGCCCCTCGGCATTGTGGGTCATCCAGTGGTCTGGGGACCACAGGCCAGGAACCGTGTAACCACCTGAGATCTCAAGAGACCAAGAGGAGTCTGGTTTGCTCGTGACTTGGGGTATTAGTCTGCCAGTAGGGTGGCGGGGGCGGTGATGGCTACCGCTGTGTGCGTGATCACAGTTGAGTCGTTTGCGGTGTAATTTTCGAATTTGTAAAATTTGTACCCCGACGCCGGCACACCATGGCCTTCTTTTGCGAATGACGTCAGGGAAACGTCAATGTTCGCTGTGAAGCAGATGGCGCGGAGTGTAATTCCAATTAATACTCCGGTTAATACACCAGCAGTATTAGACTAAACTAATTTTTTTTACTATTTTTTATTTTACCAGATAAGGCCCACTAAGCTATGTAGCTCTTTTTTCAGAAACGACCTGGCCACAAATGATAGCTCAACAAAGTGTATTTTCGTGTGGAAATTTATAGCAGCGAAATACTCTTAAACATGTGATGTTGATTCTAAATGTGAAGGGGAAAACCGGAGAACCCAAGGAAAAATCCACGCAACCACGGGGAGAGAGAGAGGACATGCAAACTCCAAATATACAGCAGGTGTCATGGTCGGGATCGAACCCACTACATCCTGTATGCTAGGCGGGGTAGTTAACATCTCACCAAAGTGGCACCCATGGTGGTGAGTTGTTAAGTATTAACCAGGGCAGCTGCTGGATTCGAAGTGTGAACCCCTGCAGCAAGCGGCAAACGCGTCCACAGCCCAATAATTACGTCTCGAGTACGTTCTGCCAGTGCTACCATCTGCAAGCTATTTCGGGGGCGGTTGTCTTTACCCAGAATGCCCTCTTACCAGCAAAATAATATCTGCTAAAGATATTTTGCTGGTGAATAAAACCTGGTTAACGTCAATGTTGTCGGTTTGGGTTGGGACTGCCGATTCGTGATCTGTGTTGTGTTACGATTACGCACGTATGTAACGAATGAACAATAATACTAATAACAGTCATCATAATAAGAATGGCCTTGTGTTTATTTTTCCATAGATCAGCGGATCTCCTGACACGATCCATCACAATCACCTGAGCTGCAAATGCCTGAGAAATTACTACCTCAGTACCAAGCACACGCTGCTTAGAGAGCGAGAGAGAGAGCGAGAGAGAGTGAGACAGATACATCTGTCATGACGACTGAAGGGAAATCTCCAAAACACACTCATACACAGAGATACAGCAGTAGCAGCAGCAGAGAAACAGGTGTGTGTGTGGCTCGCAGTAAGAGCTGAGGAACATTGACAAACGCGACAAATGTTGGCCAACTTTTATCAGCCTTAATTAATAACAACATAGCTCTATGAACTTGAACAAAAAGGCACATGACGACTACACCCGTGACAAACAGCAGGTAATGCCGTAGCGACGGTTGAAGCTCGGCGATCATCCACCGTCCTCGACGAAGGAAGAAACCCCCACGCTCTCGCCGGGGTTCTGGGAAGACGCTCGCTATGCACCGCCAATGTCGCTGCGCGCCTTGTCCCCCGGTGGGGGTGAGGGGCGGGGGGGCCCAGCTGGGCCCGGTTGGGCGGTGCGGTGCCCCCCCCGTTCAGTTTCGTCGGCGCTCAGCCGACTACTCCGTGGCAGCCATCTTGTTTCCCGATCGCCCTCCACCTCACGCACGTTCGCTCGCTCGAGTTCCACATGCTCCAAATTGACATACGGTTGTCGTGCGTACAGCGAATTTTATATCATATTGTGCGTTATTATTTAAAACAAAAGTGCTAATTATTTGACATAACCTGAAATATTTTTTTTTCAAAAAAAACTTACAGTGCTGAGTTTGGCTAATTACTAGTTAATGAACATCTAATTTATTTCTACTGACACTTCATGGTGTTTTGATCATTTGAATGGTTTTATGTGGTGTGTTTTGCAAATACTCTACACCTAAACCCAACGTAGGTCACGTCTGTTTACAAGACATTCAGTCAAGAGAGTTGGGAGAAATTTACAGATGTCATTATAATTTTTTTCAACTTCTCATCTTTCGCCACTTAAAAGAAAGTGACTTCCAGACGTCGCGAACGATTGGCGCGCTGCCGAAATAAGTAGGCTGAGAGGTCTTGATGAAATCGAGACATTAATGAAATATATAAATACAGCAGTATTCAAACGGTGCTCTTTATTTAATACAAGTTAGCCAAGTAGATATTGTAATTTTGTGTTTAAATTTTACGAATATAAAATGCATATTTATAAACAAAAAAATTACTTATTTGTAAATAGTACAGGATCTATGTCAACCGGGTGACGCCGCTTGCCCTGGTCGCTAACGCGGCACGCACTTAGTGTTGGCGGAATGGTGCGGAACTATCGCGACCCATTGGTTACCACTCGCCGTAACACCACATCCATTGCTAATGCTGACAGCTGTAGTATTAAAGAGGCTATTGCAACTGTGGCATTGCGCGCACATTCACACTCACCGGTGAGATGGCCTATGGTGCTGTAACTTTCACGTATAGAGTTTTGTAACTGACCTGGTGCTACCGCTGCATAAACGTTATGATACAACCCGCCCGGGAGGAAACATCTCTGGAATTCGTTCCGCACTGCGCGCGTGTGTTCGTGTAAAATACGGCGTGTCTTTTATGCCTTACGGAGAAAGTAGAAAAAAAACTGCCTGTTTATTCAACAACATTGATGGACATTACGAACGCCAAAAATTATTTTTGGGAAAAGCCGGCAGAATTTGAACGCGTGTAAAATCAAATACAGAGGATAACCACGTTCTTGGACAATATTTTAAAAGACGCTCCGGAAAGTAACACGGGGGCTGCCCGAAAATTGAGTCCGGTGTCAATACAGTTACATAGATCTGGTGACAGACAAAGATCCCCCACGTAGCCTTTCACATACTGTTGGGGCAAGTGCTGTTAGCGAGCACCTATGAAGGCAGACACGGCACACGTGGGGGTGGGTGACCAACGCCATGCCTTTGTTTCCCCAGTGATGATGTTTACACATCGCCCCAGATACTCATTTGAGGCCACGTAGACCTAGGGGAGGCCCAGGAGCGATATAAATATTCTCCACTGTTATTGGCCTTGAGTGGGAATTGAACTCGGGTTCATAGCGCAATGCGGTCACCACGATGCTCCGCATACGGATTTAAACTAATTTTAATATGCGTCGTCAATTACAACAATCAAAATCGCAAAAGCTGCGTACAAATATGAATTGTAACATTAACATTACGTTGCAAGTTTTAACAGATTTATCAGCACACCTGCGGTTCATGCCCTGCAAGTTATACCGAGGATATACCTGCTGACAATCACCTCCCTCACAATGACATGCCGTCACAGTCGTCATACTGAATACGATCCACGCTACATTTGATTTGTGTATTGACGTTCGCTTCTCTAAAAATACTCCTTTGTGAAAACGACTAGAGAGTTGTGCCGAGGAGATGTTTCTTCACCGTGACCCTCTCGGTGCCAGACAGAGACCCACACTGACATTCGGAGGCCGTCGAAATGCAAATCGTCTTCACGCGGCACCTTCAGCAGCGGCGTACGGCTCTCGGCGGTCGTCTTTTATTTATTTATTGTGAATACGATTTCATAGCCTGGGTGTGAACGGCACCGTTAGGGTTTTGTGGTGTTGTTTGTGTGCGCGGGGTTGTAAAATGTATGTCCATGGCCTTTGATATATTGGTGCAAGTAACAAATATGAAGCAATATTTAATTTGCCAAAATTTTGGATTGTAATTTTTTTTATCGTACAAAAAAAGAAAAACCATCCCTAATCGTCTTTCTTTTCCAACCAAATTTACACAGAACCCGAAGACGAAAAGATCGCGCTGAAACGGCAACCAAAGACAGTTGACGCTGCGAGTTGCAGTGGTAATCGCGATACAAGAACCAACGGGGATGATGGGAAAACGGTGGAGATTGCGGATCCCTGGAGTGAGTGCATCCTTCGAGCACGTAGCTCGCGTGAGCAGGACATTGCAGGGCTGCGCATTTTGCCGACCGTCGATCTGCACGCTGTTCTTGCAACCAGTGAATGGATATGAGAACTCTGAAGCGACCAGATCAAAATGTTTTCCGATCTCCACCTTTCTCTTATTCATTGAACCAAAGGACTGCAAAGAGATATATAAAATAAAGTTTATTTTTAGGCTCGTGTAAAACTGTGTAGCTGCTATCAAAAATGCTCAAATGATCACGTGTTAAAATCTTACATTTCATTGCGGTTTGGTTGGAAAAGGGCCAGATTCAATATTTTTTAAATCAGCGCACTGTAAATGTTCGGTATAAGGCCTTCATTAATTGACGTTTCAAGGCTGTGTTATTTTATTGTCAGCTGCAGAGATGAAGCCTCCTGCATTTTTCCTGCTGGTGCAAAAACCAAAATAGCTGTGCTGAATATTTTTGCAGGATGCTCATCGCGGAACGTTCTTACTCCCGGTATTTACTGCATCTGGCCGGATGGCTCGGTGGCAGAGTGAGCGGCTCGCAATAGGGAAGGTTGTGAGTTCAATTCATGATTGGGTGCTGACTGAGCCCATCATCTCTTTGGGGTCGATCAAATAAACACTTTATCCATAATAGAGGGTTTTTTTTGGTGAGATCGCGTAAATATAAATGTGTCGTTAAACCCTCCACCACCCGACAGCCAATTAGTTAAGGGTTTGTCACGTAAACTAAACATGTCAGTTCGTGATTAGTTCAGCACACCGGTGTGTTGGAGAGTAAACCCACAACATTTACAATTTGAGTACCGTGACGTTTTTCCGGTAATTAAAACCCGCCTCATCATGCGACAACCGCTTTGTGAGGAAGTCACCAGTGGTTGTCCTATGCATAGACTCGCCCCCGCCATAGGAACGTGTAGTTTCCATCACTGGCTCAGGGCTGTAGCCTGCAGATGAGTACTGCCTCAGTGCTCATTGTCGAATCCCTTTGACTCGTTTCTGATAAACATTCCTCAATCGGGCATACCAGGCCGCTGCCATGTCCATGGCTGACATTCTGAATTGTCAATTAACATTACCTAGAGTGACAACGGCGAGCCATGACAAGGGCACAAAGGAGACTTGCAGGATTACAAAACTAATTTTACAACCAACGGTAAAAAAAAATTGTAATAGAACATCTAAAGAATACAAAAATAGACAAAATTACAACTAAACTACTTTTTATTTTACCAGGTAAGGCCCACTGAGCTATGTAGCTCTTTTTTTACAGAAGCGATCTGGCCACAAATCATAGCCCAATGAAGTGGCTTGTTTCGTGTAAATATTTATAGTGGCAACCAAATACTGTCACTAATTTGACAATTACTTTGGCAACACAAACAACTATATAATCGTTGCTTTATTGCATTCAGACATTCATTCAGTCGCACAGGAGTTTTAAGTCACCAATTAAACTTAAATGGACCAATTCATGGATATATTTTGGCCAACATTCTGCCACTCGTTGGCAAAATTATGGTTATTTGACAGCAAGATGTACTCACTAGTGGGACTGTGTCCAGAACTGGCGAGGAGCTGTGAGCTCCTCACACAATCCAGTCCAGTTCAACCCAGGATGGATCAGAGGCAGCCACTTGATTGTTTCAAACCGGCTCAAGATGTCCCTTTAGAGGGGTCCATGTTTCGCAAGCGTAGAGAAGGGAGGGCACAACTGTGGCTGAGAAGACCAGGAACTTCGTGTGGAGCGATAGGCCAGGTAGCTTCCATACATCGTCACGCAGCCCAATTAAAATGTAATTCCACTCGACTGATTTGGAGTGAAACCTCCAAGACCAAACTGGAGCTGGTCATGACCACAGTGCCCAGTTGTGGGAACTCCTACACATTCGTCAAGAAAACCGTGGCTCTCAATTGGAGAAATATAAATGTACAAATAGATGATATTTCGGGAAATGGCCATTAATAAATAAATACGTTCGAACAACAATTTGTGTGCTTTTTACCACACGTTGCTTGGAGTCACTGCAGTAAAACATAAATAGGGGTGCACTTTTCATATTCCATTCTGGAAAGTTTGGACCACCTGCCTCCATGTTATTGTTCATGTTGCGTTATTATTTGGAGGGAATACAATTTGTATCCTTTTCACGGTACATTGACTTTCGTGCTAAATTTAGAAGAAAAAAAATGTTACTTTATTCCACGAACTCATCATCGTGGAATAAACACTCAATGATAGAGTTTGGCCAAACATCACCAACATAGGACCACAGAGTTTCGGTAATTGTTGGCACTGGCTGTGGCTGTCTTCCCGTTTCGCACGTTTCTGAATCTTTGCAAATTACATTACATAGCATTTATTATTTTTCATGGAAACATCACAGGTTTTTTTTTCATGATGGAAAGGAAACGCTTGAAGTTTTCCAGATTTTGTGGAGAGACGCATCGGCTACAATACGTCTGCGTATCGTTTCCGGGTACATAGAGACGCAAGAGAGCGACGCGCACACAAGAGTACATTACGGCGATGACAGTTTTATGCAGCGGCAGGGTTCACATTCTGAACAGGAACCTTGTTGGGATGCTGAGATTAATAACGCTGATCTGAACGTGAATATTACAATCGTGAAATTAACACAGCCTTGGAACGCCGGTACAATTTAAAACGCTATAGATGTTGCTTATGATTCGCTGTATTTTCTATTTGGAAAATTAACCCTTTTTGCGACGTTGAACTCGTGTTATATTGCTTTGTGCAACACTACACGTGGTCACACAGAAAAAGAAGAATCGTTAAGAAATATGAATCCCTGTATACAATCTTCAAGCTCTTGTTTTTATAGTTTGACCATAGACAATGCATTTTAATTACGTACTTATATATGGATGTTCAATATTATCTTTGTATTAGTATAAAGATCTTGCACTATGATATTCACATGAAGCTGACAACTTTACCGCTTGACACATGCGGCCTGCATGAACCCTTTCACCTGCAACTGGGGCACAGAGGAGACGCGGTTGAACCGTGGCCGGCAAGTTTTGCGCCCCCTCTCCTGCGGTGGCTAAATACATGGCAGCTATTATCCAGTGGGCCACGACGGAAGTTAAAGGGCGCAAACCCTGCCCGGTCAGGCGTTCGAACAGAACCGAGCGTTTGGAGTGTGCGGTTACGTCCAAGGAGTTCACGGAATGTCATGAACCTGCCAAGAATAGAGTACTTTTTTACGTTTGATCGCGTAAATATAAATGTGCCGTTAAACCCGCCGCAACCACTCGACGCAGTCAATTGGTTAAGGTTTGTCACGTGAACAGAACGTGCCAATTAGTTACTAGCTCAGCACACCAGTGTGTTGGAGAGTGAAGCCACAACATTTACATGTAGACTACCGTGACGTATTGCCGTCAATTACAACCAGCCTCATCAGGCGACAGCCGGTCTTACATCGAGGGGGTACACGTGATGTCGTTGCTTGTGAGCCAATCTGATGCGACTTATATTTACGCGATCTAGCGGCAAAACAAAAACCTCTTGTGGATAACATGTCGCAAAAGCCTATGACTACTACGTGTTAAACTAACCTGGCTGAGGTGAAAGGGTTGGCAAAAAATGTAAGATTGCTGCGAGGAAATGTTGCGAAGTGTTCGTGGAGTTGACGGCAACGTGTGTGGCGATACGTCCGCCGCAATCATTGCGGCTCCCCATCGCGCCACGTTGATTATGCAGCAGACCGACATTGTTGCCCGTGTATGGCATCAATGTGATAGCCTCGTTGCCTCTTTAAGAAACACATAATAAATAAATAAAATCTATTGCCTTTTTTGGTGCTCGTAAGTAGAAAAAGGCAGCTTGAAATTGTCCTTGCCTGCCATCTGCCTGCAGAGAGGTGGACATTTTGCAGTTTCCATATTCTCCAGATTATAAGACGCTCTGGAGAGCAAGAGGCACCCCAAACTCGTGCCCCTGTGTCAATGAAGTCGCACAAATCTAGCCGTCCACACACACAAACACACGCGCACTCACCAGATTATCAGACGCACGCCTTTGCTTTGGTGTACAGTGGAGGGAAAACTGCACCTTATGATCTGGAGAACACGGTGTTTTGGGGAAGGAATGCTCCACCTCTGATCGTACATCGAGTCACGAGAGCCAAGGTCTTGGGTGTGTGAGAAAGAGGACAGCCCAAGCGTCGTGCATCGTTGTGCCGGTGAACAACCTCTCCGCACATCTTACGATCGACGTCGCTGTGCTCTCGGGCTCGTGCACCCACCGTGTTTAAAGAGATAAACCGTTTTTAAAACATTTATTAATAAGAAAGCCTTCCCAGGCTTCCCCATGCCTACATGAATTTCCATTGTCTTCGGGAAAAATTACGCAAAGGAACGAACCAATAAAGAAGTTAACCGTGTGGGAAATCCCTTTTTAACAATATGCAGTTCTTTATACGATTGTTTATTAGAACACGTGCAGTGCTGTGTACAGTGGTTGAATCGTTACATTTTTACTCCCATATGGGAGAGCTTCCACTTGCTCTTGTTGCCGGGAAGAGCAAAAGAATGCCGTCCAGGAGCAAAGTGTGTGGATCAAGAGGAGAGGGGGCCGCGGGTTCAGAAGTAGGGCAGCAGAGTGGTAGTGCTGGACTCCCCGGACTTTGTGGTTTGGTGTCACCCAATCACACGGCGGCGCTGCTGCTGCGTGGCGAGGCCTGATGGCAGTGATGATGAATCCTCTCTCTCGAAGACAGCAATTCTTAACCTGGGGTGCACGCACACCCTGGGGTGCGACATGCCCTTTATGGGGGTGCGAGACATGGGCAGAACTTTATTAGAAGGTAAATAATTGAAAACACAAATTAATCACGGGCACGTGAGTTCCAACTACGTTGTTTAATCAAACCCTCTATATTAACATAAACCAAATTACAATTGACAACTAAAGGAGTGCAGGCCGCAGTAAAGGTTAAGAACCACTGCTCTAAGACAACCCTACCATCGCTGGGATTCTTTAAAACTGTTTCAAGGAAACGGGGGGGGAGGGGACAGCCGTGACGTAATGGTTCGTGCACCAAGACTCGCAACCCAGAGGTCGCCGGTTCGATCTCCTGGCCCGGTGGTTGAAACAACAACGGTGCAAGTTTCTTATATCACCCCCCCACCGCCGCCTCTGTCCACCCAGCAGTATAAATGGGTACACTACAGTGTGGTGGGGTAAAGTGTGCGGGCACTCCGACCTCTTGCAAAACATCTAGAGGGGCTCTCTATCGCGCCCTCTAGTGGAGAGCCTTCCACCAGCGGTGGCGCGAGCGAGTCACTGCAGCGCAGCGCCCGCATCTCCCTTTACCGAGTACAGGTAACCGCGGCCCCATTGTTGACCCACAACGGATTTATCTTGGGTAATTCCAAAGATGGCACACGGGGGGTCCAAACGAGAACTATATTGCTGCACTTTGACCCCTGGCGGTGGGAGGAGAGTGAGGGGGCGTGAGTCGTGTGCGCGCGTGTGTGCGAGCGACCTTCACTTTGGTGAACACCAAATCACGGATGGCTTGAGTGTCGGATGTTAAACAATGCATTTCATCGTTAATGTACAATTACTTGTGGGGGGGGGGGGGCTCTACTCAGTTATGTACAGTCTATTGTGATTACAACCAAACGCAATCACATTTGACGGCAGATAAATCCAGCTCTGGTGACGGTCTCCGCTCATTTGGTATTTTTTTTTAAGTTTGTCGTTTTAATTTGCTTTACAAAAACAATGTAGCTCTATTTTAATGTTGTTGTTGTTTTACAAACACCGTTAAGAAGCTGACGGGGCAGAGTCGCCATGCTCTCTGGCAGTTTCACTGCTCTTGGGTGGCAGCTCACTGGAAGATGTTGTTCCAGAGCGCGCTTTTGCAGACCGCACAGCCACCCGCAAGCACCGCGGGTCCGGTGACGAGAATGAGCGATTTGCAGCACTGATGCCTACTTTGGCGAGATGTTAACTACCTCGCCTGGTATGCAGCAGGTCGTGGGATCGATGCCGACCCTGAGTTTGCGTGTCTCTCTTGCCGTGGTCGCGTGGATTTTTCTTCAGATCCTCCAGTTTTTCCCTCCAAATTTAGAATCAACGTGCTGAGCTAGTAACTAATTTGGCTGCGATACATTTCCACGTCATGAGCCACTTCGTTTGCGCTTGCGTGTGTGATAGCCAGGTCGCTTCTGTAAAAGAACGACATAGCTCAATGGGCCTTACCTGGTAAAATAAAAAAATAGTTTCGTTTACTATTGAGGGCGATATTGGCACGTAAACGAAAGATTAATTGATTGAAAGGAGGTCTGGAATGTGACTGCAGGCACACCCGAGCAAACCGGAGATCGCATTTTGTACCCTTGCCAGGTTCACATTCAAATGAAGGCAGCAGCAGTAGCAGCAGAAGCTGCGGTGTGGTTTTCCCGCCTGGCTGGAACTTCATATTGCTGTCCACTCAGACGGACGCGAGAAGCAGACTGTGACGACGCGTGCGTTTGGGGGGCGTCATCGGTGCGGAACTGACCACCACTTTGTTACAGGGTGTGCCAGGCCATTCTGTAACTGTCACGGTGTGAAGGCGAGCCACAACGAGTTGCTTTGCCACTACAAGGAGCACATCACGGTCGTTTTCCCATCACGACGGTTGGTGGCACTGGCTTGACGCCATTTCACCTCCCATTAGCATGGTTGACTACGTACGGTGCGAAAGAAGTTCAGCATACAAGTTCAACATACATTGCCATCACAACATTCGGATAACAGATTTGACCCGAGAGTAGAAGTGAAAGTTGTGGGGGCGGGGGGCGGGGTTTGTTGAGTAAATCTCCTCCAATCAACGCTCCGGGCAGAGGGGGAGTCGATCCGTGGTCCGTCCGCCCGTCTCCGAGCGGCCCCGCGAGTGGGGCTCGCCGTGCTTGGGGAGACGGCGGCGGCACGCGGCCCCCTGTGCGGGGCTCACGCGTCGAGTGGCGAGCCCAGCAACGTCGCGAGGAGCTGGCGCTTGTGTTTACCGTACGTTGAACTTCTTTCGCACGCCGCACGTAGCTAACCGTGCTAATCGGAAGTGCAGGGGGGAGGGACAACCATCTAAACATGAACGCGCAGTTCTAATGAAATTATTTTTCAATAAAGATTTTCAAGTGCACACCTCCAGTGGCTTCCCAAAATCATAAGAAGAGCGTTCGAAAGCACACGATTCGGTGACCGTCTTTGTTCGATGACGATAGCCAAGAGCGGCTGCTGCTGCTGCGAGGGTGACCTGAGTCCGCGTGATGATGGTTCATGCTCCACTTCTCTCACCGAGCCCACGATGTGGCGGAGAATGAGAGAAAGCACGTAGCAGTGCGGATGCTCTACGTAACGGGAAACGAGTTTTGATCGCGTTCATACGTTAGGGGCCGTCCATAAATGACTTCACGCGATTTTGGACGATTTTTGACCCCCCCCCTCTCGTCACACGGCGTCACAAAAAGTCAGACCCCCCTCAAATATGACGTCACAAAGCTCTGCCCCCCCCAAAACCATATTTCCATTTTTAAAATAAACCATGCTTCAAATCGCTTTAAACCATTGTCATTGTAGTGCGTATTTAATGTGGCGCTACACTCTGATGCTGTAGGAGTGTTGTTATAACAATTCGATATTGATTTAAATTTGCGCATTTTCATGTGACGTCACATTTCTCACCCCCCCCCCCTCCTCGTCACACATCGTCACAAATGTCTGCCCCCCCCCCCCCCTAGGTGCGTGACGTCATTTATGGACGGCCCCTTATGGGTTAAAGATTATTATTTTAAGGCGCCAATTTGACCGAAACACATCACGTAGAATGGAACTTCGCTGCATTGTGACGTCACGGTGAGCGTGCGAAGGGGGCCGGGGTCGTGGGGAGCTGGGCATGGGGCATGACCCCCACTCCCCAGGCCGCTGCATCGGCAGGCGTAGCCGGTGGCCGTGAAGAGTTGCGCTGTGCTGCGGTGCGCTGGCCCTGTGGCGAACACCGTGGCGATCGCGCCTTTGGTGATGTGAGCTTCTATAATGGCGCGCAGTTCGCGGCATATTATACCATTGACCGTTTTAAGATGTGGAGCCATTTCCAGATTGCGGACCGAAAAGCAACCTCTAGAAATGTTGAGGTTATCAAGATGTCGGATGTGAACCAAAATTGCGTCTCTCTCCCGATGTTGTTGTCGCGCGATGTTTCGCTCCGCGTGCTGGCGAATCCTGTGGGAGCAGAAGCCCACAAACCCCAAAGCGCGATTGCATCAACTTCCACGCCCGCATTTCCGGAGGCGCGATTCTGAAAGACGCACAAGGCCACAACACAGCATTGTGGTCAATGTCACGGCTCACCTGCGACGTGAGTGGCAGAAACGCCGGTCTTCGAAACCCCACCCCCAATGTGGTAAAACCCCTGTGGATTGTCAGGTATGGCAAGGCGGGTGGGGGTGACTGGTTACAGGCCTTACAGCTGTCTTACAAACACAGCGAATATTGACAGCAGCTCGTTATGAGCTGGCGGGGCTGCCTCCCAAACGGCGTCTGCAGTTTGCGGCAACGTCACTAAACATCAACTTGGTAGCAGTCGACAACTGCCAGAGGGCATGGCGGGCCTTCACTTTCCTCTCAAGGGTAAACATCTACGAATTGGGGAGGCTTTGAATGAAACCGACTTCGTTACACTTCGCCCACCGTCGACCAAAGTACCCATGTGTACCGCAGAGTGGAGTAAAGTTCGTGTTTTAAGTTGAAAATCTATTTTGTAACGAATGTATGTCTATGGTGAAAATAAGAAAATCTAGCTGCTGAATTTAAATTATGTAAATTACAAAGAGCTATTTAAGATCAACCAGACGATACATTTATATGCAGAGTATTATATACAGTAAATTTCCATATTGAACAAAAAAAATATTTTAAAGCATCGAAGTTGAATATGATGTGCGGAGAGAGGCAAATGTATCGAATGAAACGGCTGCAATCACTATTTTGTCCAGGCGTGAGGAGTGCGTCGCATGCGCTGTAATCGTAGTGATGCTCTACGCATAGAACTGAGCTACGATTAGCACGGTTGGCTACGTACGGTGCAAAAGAAGCTGAACATATATACGAGGAATGACAGTGGGTACACAACTGGAAGTTGTAAGAAATGATTTATGATACCTGGTAAACAATAAATCATGATGTGAAGTCTGCATTACAACATGTGCATATGAGTCGGTGTGTGGTCATATCTGCACGTGAGTGTGCGTGTCTTCTGAAAAAGTCTGACTTCACTCAGCGTGTGGGCAAGAGAATGACGTTTTGATTTGGTGTGGAGACGCGAGCACTCGGGAACACAGACGAGTTCTGCAAAGTGCCAAAATGCCGATGCTGAAGTGGATGCTGGGAACAGCTCGAAGGGAAAGGAGGAGGAGCAGTGAAGAATTTGAGCGTTAGCAGAGGTTGCTCGTATTCTCGAGAAGGGAGGCAAGACTGAGATGATCTGGACATGTGTTGAGAAGACGTAAGAAAGCCTCAGACTCACACAGAGACCCATAGACTCACATAGAGACCCACACACTCAGACTCATAGACTCGCACAGAGACTCATAGACTCGCACAGCGACCCAAAGCTTTGCAAAGAGACCCACACACTTACACAGGGACTCAAACTCACAGAGACCCATCGACTCACAGGGACCCATAGACTCACATAGAGACCCAAACACTAACAGAGATGCATAGAGTTCCACATAGACCCGTAGTCTCACAGACCTACACACTCTCGCAAAGACTCAGTAATTTGTTCTGCAAATGGCACTTTTCACGTGCTTATGCGTTGTCAACGAACAGGGACGTCACACAGGGGCCATCCATTTAGTACGTACGCATGGAGAGGGGAGGGGGTAACCCAAATGCGTACGCTTGCGTATGGGGGGATTACTGACAATGTAAGTACGCATAGGAAACGGGGGGTGGGGGGGGGAAGCCTCGATAATTTGTCTACATTGGCCTTCAAATGAGTTAGTCCGGCGGTGGACTCTCTGTTTGCTTAAACACGGTAATATTATTAATCCTTGATCGTTTCTGCGTGGATTAAATATCAGCCGTTCTATAGGATTCAGGGGGTAGTGTGTCAAGAGCACGTACGCAGGTGGGGGGGGGGGGTAAAAGTACGCGTGCGTACAGGGAGGGTTCACGATGTTTTGCTTACGTGCTAAACGGATGGCCCCAGCACAATTGTGGACGTCACTGCAGCAGCTGTGGAAATAAATGAGTCGATTTTTTTATTCATGAAATTCCAAGATTTAGAATGTATTGTGGGGTTGGAGTCAACCCCCTTTTCGCACGGAATACCGGCGTGTCTCACTTAACGGGCCTTCTATTTACGAGAATTCACGATAACGAGAGCAATTCAAATTTATGCAAATTCGCAAAACGGGCGAATGTTCGTTTGAAGAGTGTTCGCTTACCAAGCAAATTCCGCGGTTGCTCGTTAAGCGAGACGACACGCCTGTCTAAAAATGTCTCCGAATCGTCTTGTGACCAGAATCGGGAATCGATTCTTCCGGGATCGACTTTCTATCCCCAACTTGTTGGCTTGCAAGGAGGGAAGGAGTCGTGGGGTTATCAATCCACGTCAGGCGGCTGGAAGTGTGAAATCTCTTGACGAGCTAGCGAGATGTATGCATGTTGCACTTCTTTCGTACCGCGTGTAGCCCACCGCGCTAATCGGAGGTGCGGGGGAAGGACAACAAACTAAACACAAAAAGCAGTTCTAAAGAAATAATGGAATAAATAAAAGGTGACCTTAGTAAATTTAAATAATCAAATAGTTAATAATAAAAATTAATAAAAAATTAGTGTTGTTATAACAATTATATTGTTTATATTTATTTAAAGTTGCGCATTTTGATGTGACTTCACATTTCTCAAACCCCCCCTCCCCCCCTCGTCACACATCGTTACAAATGTCCGACCCCCCTGCCCCCCCCTAGATGTGTGACGTCATTTATGGACGGCCCCTCATTCCTGGATGGAGGGGAACTTGGCGGCGATCACCGTGGTGGGCGGATGGTTTTAGTATGTATGTTGAACTTCTTTCGCACCGCAAGCACCCTCAAGCCGACTCACAAGTCTCAGTGTTCTCACTCAGCCCGCGTGGTCAAGCCCCGGGGTGCCGGGTCACGACCCCACCGCCAAGCCCCCACACACCAGGCCACACCGCGGTCAACCGCTGGGACACAAGAGAGGCCTTGAGGAGGTAGGGGCAGATGCGCTTCAGCGGCCGTCTGGAACGCTCTTCCGACATTAGGAAGCCACTGGGCGCTATGCACTTTTAAATCACCGAGACTGAAAACTAATTTATTTCGAACTGATTTTTGTGTTTAGTTTGTTGTCCTTCCCCCGCGCACCTCAGATTAGCGCTGTTGGCCTCGTGCGGTGCGAAAAAGTTCAACATATCGTGCATACACCTGGGGTCCCTCTCAGAGAAGCAGAGCTCTTCTCTCCCTCCTGCTCCGGGCGAGCGGCGCCGCCAGGGGGCGTCCTGCCTGGAGCCCGGGGCACGGGAGGACCGCGGTGCCTGCAAAGGAGGATCCCCACCTGGAAGCTGGGGCCCCATTCTAAACAAAGAAATAATCTACGTGTTTTTTTTTTACCAGACAAGGCCAACCGGGCTATATATGGCCCTTGTTCAGAAGCGACCTGGCCACAAATGATAGCTCAGCGAAGTGGAGTATCACGTGGAAATGTGTAGCAGCCAAATACTGCAAACGCACGTTTGGAGGAAAAAAGCGGAGGACCCGGATAAATAATCCACGCGACCACGGGGAGAGAGACATGTCAGGGTCGGGATCGAACCCACAACCTCCTGTATACTAGGCCGGACAGTTAACATCTCGAACTACCTCCCGTATACCAGGCGAGATAGTTCACATCTCACCAACGCAGCCAACTCGCTCTTGACGCAGCTGGTGTGCCACGAAGCAGCACTAACACACACGAAGGATCACAACCACGGGACCCTTTCATGGATGATGTCTCCGAAGTTGTCTCTGGTGTTGGACAATTGCGTGAGTAACACGGTGGTGAGATGTTAACTGCCTCGCCTGGTATACAGGAAGTAATGGGTTCGATATGTTAACTGCCTGGCCTGGTATACAAGGGGGCGTGGGTTCGATCCCGACCCTTGACGTCTGTTGTATATATGGAGTTTACATGTCGCGTGGATTTTTTTCCGGGTCATCCGGTTTTCCCTCCACATTTAGAATCACAACATCACGCGTTTAGAGTATTTGGCTGCTATAAAAAAAAAATCCACCAGAGTAGCCACTTCGTTCAGCTATCGTTTGTGGCCAGGTCGCGTCCGACAAAGCGCCATATATCGCTGTGGGCCTTACCTGGTAAAATAAAAATACTCTTTGGGTCTTTTGGTGACTTAACCGAAATACCCAAAGAGTATGAATTCCTGCAGTCACGAAAGCTTTAAGTCAAAAAAGAGTTTAGTTTAATAGTTTAGTTTCGATGATTATGCGTACAATATCCAATCATGTTGTTTGCGTGATTTACCACAAGTACGTGTGGTTCGTGCAGACTTAATGCCTTGCAATAGGCGTGTCTGATCTTTGAACATCTTAACATCTCCTGTGTTATTGCCAGAAAAGGTAAAAGCCTATCCTATCTTTTTTCATCACGACAGCTCGTAACCAGTACAACCTGTAACAACGCGACGTGACAAAGTGCGGGATACAACAGAAATGTAATGTGAAGCCAGAAGCCCTGCAGGCCCAGTGGATCAAATGGTGTATCCTCTGAGAATTGCGAACAAACCCCTCTGTCGCTATCGCATTAGTTTTGATAATTGGTCAAAAACACCCCAAATGAATCCACTCGTATGGTGGGGAAAATCTAAAGAGGAAGTTCTGTAACCTTTCAACTTTACTGTAGAAAGCTGTTAATTATAAATAAAGCCGACTGAGATGCTGGATGAATGTTTCCTCTTGTGGTTCATGGTTCTTTAATTTACTCCGGGTTCCTTATTTACAACAAAAGTTTTACAAATATTTGCTTAATTGTCCACTATGAGCAAACATGTTTACGAACTCATAAAACATTTTACAATCTACCAGTGTGTCGTGGTCGTCGTGATCTTCAGCCGTGATCTATCCACTGCTGCATGATGGCCTCCCCGAGCCGTCGTCACCCCGCACGACGTCACACAGTGCGACAATCCATCCAGCTCCTGCAACCTCGCTGATCTCATCGCTCCATCTCCTCAATCGACGTTCCCAGGGTCTGTACCCTCCCTTGTGTTGCCAATTCTCTGTACTTGTTTTTTTTATCAGGTAAGGCCCACAACTGTAATAGCTCTTTTTCAGGAGTGACCTGGCTACAAATGATAGCCCAACGAAGTGGCTTATTTTGTGGACATTTATAGCAGCCAAATACTCGAAGTGCGTGATGTTGATTCTAAATGTGGAGGGAAAAACCGAAGGACCAGGGAAAAAATCCACGCGACCACAGGGAGAACGTGCAAACTCCAAGTATACAGCAGGCGTCAGGGTCGGGATCGAACCCATGACCTTCTGTATACTAGGCGAGGTAGTTAACATCTCCCCACCGCGGCACCAAATCCGTCATTATTCTTAACCATCGATCATCATCCCTTGCAGCGACAAAACCTGCCCAAGCCCGCTTAATAGTTTGAAATTCATCATTACCCCGCGTTATGTCCTCTAATCCACGTGTTTCTCTATTTCAAAATTACAAGCGTGCATTACTCCATGCATTTTGAGGCCGACTGAAATTCGGTTTCGGTTTCGGCGCCGAAAGGTGGCAAATGGCTTCTTTCAGCATACTTTCGGTTTCTGCCGAAAGTCAATTTTTAACTTTCGGTTTACTTTCGGTTTCGGCCGAAACTGATATTGACTTTCAGTCGTCATTCGTCAACCGAAGATCTATTTTTAGAATATAACGCTAGTGCTTCGTCTATCACTGCCTATCGGCCGGTCAGTCGGCGCTAGGCAATCCTATGCGATATGCTGCAAACACACACGTCAGCAGCAGCAGCTTGGGAGCGATGTTACAGCCGCAACCATGGTCTGCTAATGTATATACGACCGGTCAACAGACGGCAGCCTGGATCTCCATCCGTGGGTGGAGTCTCTTTGGCCGGACGACAACAAAGTGCCTCTGTTGTCTGTTCCGAGACGCCTGCCCGCCTTGGCTTATGTGTTGCGTTCGCTTCAGTCTACACGCGTGTTGATACCGAGATTCGAAGTCTGACAATTATAGGCCGACTGAAATTCGGTTTCGGTTTCGGCGCCGAAAGTTGGCAAATGGCCTCTTTCGGCATACTTTCGGTTTCGGCCGAAAATATTTTTTTTACTTTCGGTTTACTTTCAGTTTCAGCCGAAAGTAAATTTTTTACTTTACGTTTTGGAGTATGCACTGGTTTAAAATGTTCTCCCCGAGGCCGAGGGCAAGTAAGGAAGAGGCAGAGGATTGGCTGAGGGTTGAAGGAGATAGATTTTGTCATTTTGGATGGGAAGGAAGGAGGAGGCGAGAGATACACTTTCTGGAAAGATTTGGGGGCAGAGGGGATATGACGTAGGCCCGGGAATGCTTAAGATAAGACTTCCTACGAATGTGTATGTGTTATAGTGTCAGAAAACGTCTATGTATGTGTAGTGACTTGGAATGTCACTGTGTGGTGCCGGGCCTGCGAGGCCACGGCGGGATGTCGACTGTTGTGTGTACACCCCGGACACGGGGTGAAGTACCCGCCCTAGTGGGGGCTTGCGTGAGCGCTGGTTAAGCGCAGTGGCACCCGTTGAGAGAGCAAGAGAGAGTCAGCCAGCTAGGGTTACATTGGGGGCATGATACTCTGGCTGACCTGGGGACATATGACCAGATGATACTGGAGGGGGGCCACCGGTGGAAGGGGCCAATGGGTGGTCACGTGGTCCGGGAAGAACTCTCGAGAGCTTTCGGGCAAGGGCGCGAGAGATCGAGAAGGTGGGCGGGGCGAGAGGCGGAGCCAGCCCCAGCCCGGCCCGATATAAGAGGAGCCCTGTGAGGGGCTCGGGGTTCTTACTGTTGGAGAGGCAGGAGATCCACGGCAATCTTGAAGAAGCCTCCAGCCACACGGTCCGGGACCCAGCTTGTGGTCCGGACCGGGATAGTGGAACCGTGTCTAGTTCTGCCGTAGCGTGGTTAGTTGGGTGGTCACCACCCGAGAGCATGTTATGTTTAATAAAACCTGTTGCTCCCTAAGACAATGTTGAACTTCTTTCGCACCGTACATAACTAACCGTGCTCATTGGAGGTGTGGGATAATAAGGTCCCCAGCCAAAAGATCACCTCGTGTGGGACCCCCTTTCACCTGGTGGGGTTATGTCGCACAGTATCCCGATGAAACCCTCGAGCAAGAGAGACCATGAAAGTGAGAAACGATGGAGTGGAGGAGAGAGATGAGACAGAGGTGCCGTTGGGCTGAGCCCGGCCTGGGAGCTCCACTTCCTCCCTTTCTGGCACCTTTCCTGGGTTGGTACCCACACTGGTGGCTGTCGTGGCACAGCTTTGGGCGCTGATTCCAGCGACCCCGGGGGCCCCACGCAGCAAACGCCGCCCGGTAAACTGGCTGGTGGCAGCGGTTGCTCGGCTACTGCAGCAGTCAGTGGAGGGAAGGTGTAAAACCCCTGACGCGAACTAAAACTATAAAACTATATTTCTTTTACCAGGTAAGGCCCCCACTGGAGCTGTGTAGCTCTTGTTCAGAAGCGAACTGGCCACAAATGATAGCTCAACAAAGTGGCTTATTGCGTCGAAATTTATAGCAGCCAAATAAATACTCCAATAGTGTGGGGCTATTGGAGAAATGTGACAGCAGCTCCAAAGTTCTCCCCAACTCAACTACCCTCTTGGGTCTCAACCACTGCCGCTGGTCGCTGCTGCTCAAGGAGGCTACTACTGCCCCTGTCACCAACCCGGCTTCTGCCACAGTCACTGCTCCGGTGAGAAGACCCTCGGGTTTCGGGCAGAGGCGGCTCGTGACATTCCCACTAGGTGGGGCTGTTGTGAGTGACCTATGAAAATATGATGTTCTAATTAAGAAAAACCTCTTCATGTTATTGGCCTTCCCATGAAAGTAATATAAGTGTTTTATCTACTATTTATAAACAATACGAAACAAAACAACAAAGCACTCTATTACCCTCATGTTGTGCCCCATGGCAGGTATGGGGGTGTTGATTACACAGGAACTTCCTGATATGGTGTTGAGTTTGGTCACGTGATCAGGAAGTTACGATTTAACATTCTCTAAGCCATGAGGCAGGGTGTCTGCCATTACACAGAGTACAAAATGTAGGCACAAATAACATATCAGTGAAGACAGATGCATCTGTTCATTGTGGGACTTTAAGAAGCATTGTCTGTAAGTTCGTTTATGTTCTTATAATACATGGAATGCTGTTGTTAGGATTGCCGGCATAATGCTGTAATGCCTTTATAATGATGTTAAATTGTCATGATAAATGAGGCCTAGTTAACAACAAAGCCTGCCACTTGCATTATTGTAAATGTTACTTGTAATTAGATAAGTCGAGTCAGACTTGTACCCATGTAACTTTAATGCGATCTTGAGAGCAAGGATGAAGAAGTATCTCATCCACAGTTCAGTGTTATGTGCAGCGCTGTAAATTTAGGCTGCATTATGGTGATTACACGATGTGATCTTATTTAACACAGTAGCTTATTCTCTTGTGTAGCTATTCAGTGCTAATGTAGGTGCCTGGTCCATCCAGGACCTATTGTTGAGTTTCATGTTATCTAAGACAATGTTATGATGCTGCAGTGTTCATTGTGTAATGGTTCGACAGAGTTGAACACGCTCGTGTGGAGGCAACTTATTTATTTAACACAACTGCAGCACAACTGCAATACAACTGCAACACACCCTACACATAAGGTGGTGACCACCGTCCTACTCTCGCTAACACTCGGGTACTACTTGGCGTGGCCAAGCCAGGAGGGCTTCTGCTTGGCCACGATGACTTTCAGATTCTTCATGTGACGTCTTCATCCCAGGCACGAACAGCCCCGCTCTCTGTGCTGAGCCGACTTATAAGCCCCCCTGGCGTGGCCAGCCACACCCTGGCCACGCCCCCTTCTCGACCCCACGAGAAGGCTCCACTCCCTGAACACGTGACCCCCAGGGTCCCCTGACCCCGACCTGGAACCGGTCACGTGTCCAGCCGGGGTCACTCAGAGTGCCACGGCCTGACACAACCTCCATGGCACTCGTCAACAGCCTCTGTACCGAACAGGCAGTGACGTCACGCATACAGACCCAACATAGCAGTGACATCATGTGTACGGACCCAACATAGCAGTGACGTCATGTGTGTATAGACCCAACATAGCAGTGGCGTCATGTGTGTACAGACCCAACGTAGCAGTGACGTCATATGTGTACTGACCCGACACGGTAGTGACGTCATATGTCACAATTGTATTGATATTCCAAGTATTAACAGGTGCTGTATTTTGTGCTGTTTTTCCATCAGTTTTCCCTCGTTCAATTCATTAAATACGTCGAAGTCGGATGTTCACCCTGGTTCTGAAAGTGTATTGAATGCGAGGTTAACTCCTCGGATAGTGGTGCAATGCAGCGCACAGCGAGGCCGAGACACCTCAAGTTCACACTCCACAATCCCTTTGACTCTTTCAAAAGCCGAGAGCGTGTAAGCCGTGACCTACTATATTTGCACAGTGCAACCTAGCGTTGTGACATAGTAATTACAGTCATGGGCGCCTTTTTCACCACTCCGATTGGGTCTCAAACGGCGTGGCTAAAATGCGAAGCAATGAATGAAGGGATATCTCTCGGACGCATTCACAGCCGCCCCGAGACCTCCCCGAGGCACAAATAAGACTGTGTTGCAACAGTTTATCATATGAACTTAAAATGTTATCTTGATTAGGCAATTCACTTTGAATGAATCATTATATATTTAACAAAAATTAACACAACAATTTGCACAAAAGTATTTTTAACACATTCCTGCGGAGGGAGCTGGTAGGAACGTTGGGTTGCTCGGTCAATGGCCAGGGTCAACGGCGGCGTGGTCTATTCCGCAAATATGCCCGACTGTGAGGGCGGGCACAAGCCGGCGTGAGTAGGTTAAACGTTGAGTTTTATAAGGGCACCACGGGGTGACCAGACCCTCCCCACCCAGCCCCACCCCTCCCACCCCCCCACCCAGCCCCACCCTCCCCACCCAGCCCCTCCGCACTCACCCCACCCAGCCCCTCCCTCCACACCCAGCCCCTCCCCACCCTCCCCTCTCCACCCAGCCCCTCCCCTCTCCACCCAGCCCCACCCCTCCCATTTTTGGATGCACGATGGACGGACGGACACAATAATCCCCTGTGGGCTGGTGGAACCAGGTGGTCCCTACCAGTATTAGAAGAATCATTTCTCATCTCCAGCTGGTGGGGAGGCGCTCCAACGCCTCTAGTGGACGAACCGCGCCTGATGTCGACTCCGTCCCGTGACGCTCAGCAAGCAGCCAGCCTGTGCGATGGCGCTCAGTACAAAATTATGTGAACGGGTCCTGTCGCGCACGCCGATTGGTTGCAGAGCCTGATGTCACCGCGACCAAGCAGCCAACCAAAAGGGCAGAATGTGATAGGAAAATCGTGTGTTAGCATATTATAGAATAAGATTAAATAAAGTATATAAGTACAGTTTATGCATTTTAATCATTGGCTTAACTGGAAATATAACTTTTATTTTTTCTGTGGAGAGACATTCAGGTAGTCCCCGAGTTACGATGCTCCGACTTACGATATTTCGATCTTACGATGGCGATAGCGATACGACAAAATTGACATCAACAACCTAACATCGTTCAAGTATGCAGACGACGGACATAATCTTGGTGAGTACAGTACAATATGATACGTTACGATACGTTCAATGCATCTATGATACGTAGCTTTAGCGATTTCATTTTAGGGTTACCACGATATGATACATACGTTCAATGCATGTAAAAAGTATTTTTTTTATATATATAGCAGATAGGATTGTTTCCTGAATTTTTATTTTATTAAATTGCAGTTCATATAGGTATGCTAAGAATTAACCTTGTTTTTTTTTACTTTACATTTTACTGTGCAATACAATATTGTAATCGATAAATACATACGGTATATAGTTTATACAGTACGCTACTGTAAATTGCTCTGTTTTGCTAAATTATCACCATTCTTTAAGACTCCTGGGTAGGCGAGGCCATCTTCGACTTAAGATATTTTCGACTTACAATGGGGTCGTCGTAACACATCTCCATCGTAAGTAGAAGACTACCTGTTTATTTGACAGCCTAACTAATGATTCCAACAGTCAATGGTATTATTTTTGTAATTTCATAAGATCACTATCGTTCGTGTAAAGTTGTTAAAACAATACGCGATCAGAAATTATCTGATATTTTTACTAACTGTTTAAGAAGCCCCACAATTGAACGGTCACAATGATGCACAGATCAACAGGAAACTGAATGCCAAAACCAAAAACACTACCGTTGAAATTGACGAAATAATTAAAACTATTAAAAATACCGCACATTGCGGGAGTAACTGATAAACTCGCCAGATGTTTGGAAAATCAAAACATCTGAGTCAGATTTGGCACGGAACATAAAATACAGAAATTAATATCTGGTACAAAAGATGTATTACCGACGCTATCAATAGAAAGTGTGTACCGGATTAATTGCACGTGTGGCAGTGCAATGATTGGAAAACAGGACGAATGATCAGCACGAGAGTAAAAGAACACCAAAAAAGATTAAATACTCCCAAATACAACTGGCGGCAGTGACAGAACACGCGTGCCAACAAGGACACTAAATTGATTTTGATAATGTTGAAGTTCCGTGCAGAACTAGTTACTAATGGCCAAGACTAATTAGAGAATATATCGAAATTTAGAGAAGTAAAAGTAACTTTGACTGTTCGGATAGCTACAGACTTAGTGCTGCTTGGAATCGAGTCATCAAGTAATACATTGTGTAAATGCATGTCTATACAGGTCAGCATACTTAATAGGGATTACCATTGAACCGTAGCAGTTACGGCTATATTAGTGCACACAATCGACAGGAGGTACAAGAACAATGGACTTGCACAATGCGCATGCATAATAATGGCGAAATGTTGTACTCAGATTGTAAATGTTGTGGCTTCGCTCTCCAACACACCAGTGTGCTGTTCGAGTAACAAATTAGCATGTTCTGTTTACGTAAACAAACCTTACTAACTGGCTGTGTCGGGTGGTGGCAGGTTTAACAACAAAAAAAAACCTGTATTATTAATTAATTTACAGATGGTAATACATACACCATCAACAGAGGGGCTATCCCAAACATCCGTCGGGATTGAAGAGGTTTCCCTTCATGAGCGTCAACGTTGAGAACAGTCCACAGAGGAGGATAAGAAGCGATCTCCCAGAGGTCGCCAGCGGAAGAACCACGTCCACAGGAGGCGCCGAGCCAGCAACATGCTTCATCTCCCATCTCGCGGGGGGCGGGGTTGGGGGCTGACGCTCGTGCTCATCGCCTCATCCACGAGAGCGATGAGCTCATCCCGGTCCATCTCTCTCCAGGTGGTTGTTCTTGCAACAGAACGGTGGTGAGATGTTAACTATCTCGTCTGATATACAGTAAGTTTGATCCGGACCCGGACTCATATTGTACATTTGGAATTTGCATGTCTCTCTCCCTGTGGTCATGTACATTCTTCTTCGGGTCCTCCGGGTTTTCCCTCCACATTTAGAATCAACATCATGTGTTTACCGATCAAGTCTCACCGCACACCTCCCGCCCCCCATACCTCTCACCCATGCCGAGTTCAATCCCCTCACCTGGTCTACTACCATTGCGAGACTAGTTCTTCTTGCGCCTCCATCTGCTGCCCATGGGCCGCATAGACGCCTTCTTGTCGTCTCCTTCTCTCGTGCTCCCCTGCTTCTTCTTCTCCTTCTCCTCCTCCTTCCACTCCTTGGCGGCATCAACCGCGGTGGCGTCCCACCACATCTCCTCCAGTACCTGGCGCGCCCTCAGTGGAGGAGCTCGTCAGGGACGCGCTCGGCTGTCTCGCTGACCTCCAAGCGGCGTCTTTCATCCTCGTCGAGATGCGGTCCCTACCCTCGATGGTGAAGGAGGGGGCGGCGGAGCCGTCCGGATGGGGCGACTCAGCCGCCTATCACAAAAGGCAGGAACGCCATCGTCGGTGCCCGCGCTCGCGGGCGCCATATTCCGCCAGTGGGGAGCCTGCCAAGCTTGAAGCAGGGACGTCCCCGTCATTCGACGTCCAGTCGCTCTGCCGTCAGCTGCCCTTCATTAAAGAATTTATTGCCGCCAGCGGCGATTGGGTGGCAGTTAAGAGGCAATTTCTCACTAATGCCGACGTGGCGGGATGGTCGGAGGCGGACGCGCTGAAGGCGCTGCCCGCCGACCTTGACGATGATACTTTGGCGGCGTTCCTCGCCAGCCCGCTGTCCGAGAGGTCCACCCTCACGCAGGCATTTTACCAGATGGCCGCCGTTTTCGAGCCTCCGTTGAACACCCATCAGAAGTTCGCCATGAGGCGAAGAGGGGATGGTGAGTCAGCCCTCGCCTACAGGAGTGCGCTTTTGGCGCTGGCGAAGGCTGCGTTCCCGAAAATGGATCACAATGGCCTTGACCCCTTGGTCCTCGAGAAGATGTTGGGACTTGCCAAGGATCTCCATACTGTGCTTCGCGCCGAGGACGGGGAGGTGTCTTCGCTCAAGATCGCCAGGTGCAGACAGGTGCACCCTGCAACGTGACAGAGTGTTGGTGGCGTACTCCGCGTCTCCCGCGGAGCCCGAGGCCCACGCGGACGAAGAGCCTGGTTCCATATGCTCGCTGCATCAGCGGAGTGCCGATCATCGGGGTGATGGAGATCAGCGGCGGGACAACTGGCGGCGGGCGAGGTCTGCTTCGTTCCAATCCAGCGGCGGACGGGTCACCTGCTACAACTGCGGCCTGTCGGGGCATGTCCAGTCGGGCTGCTGGGTTCCTCGACGGCGGGCCCCGGGACATCCGCCTTCCTACGACTCCCTGCCCTCTAAGGCGAGTCGCGACGCACCTCACACTCGGCCCCGGGGTTCACTTCACTCATCAGGGGGGTCCTATTTGAGCCGGGGTCGTGCGCGACGCGCGGCCGATCCGACCAGATCAGTGGTCGGAGCTGGCTTATCGCATGGTCGCGGCGACCGCGGAGTCGTCAGCCATGCTTGGGTTCGTTGAAGGTGTTGAAGTGCACATGCTTGTTGATACTGGCGCGTCTTCAACCATTATCTCCGAACTAATTTACAACATTTTGCCCCCCCGGTTTCGGGTTTTGGAGCCGGTGGATGCTCTGTATTTCGCTGCTAACAGTGGATCGTTGGGGATAATCGGTCGGATTTACGTTGCGTTGCGCATTGCCGATATACAATTGTCGGGCCATGTTTTGATTTCCATGGCCCTGGCTGTCCTGTGCTTGCTAGGGACTGATTTTCTCGGCAAGATGCCCCTGAAAATTTGTATCGACCAGGGCTGGAATTTTCGTTGGGATGACGTATGGCTTTTCTTCTGTCTCCGACCCGCATGTATTCTGCTATCGCCATGGTGCAGGCACTTGCGTGCCGAACGGTGCGGATTCCGCCCGGCGCGCAAATGCTGGTGCCTCTTCGATTGCGTAAACCGCTCGATGCGCGCACGGTATTGTGTTGGGTCCCTCGAATAAGCTTAGTTGGGGGATGTCGCTCATGGCAGCTCAGACGCTGGTCTCCCAGGACCAGGCATAGTTTATTCAAGTCCTTAATGCCGGGTCGGACACTACGGTTATTCAGGAGGGTTCCATGATCGCTCACGCGTCTCCGGCATGTCCAGAGGCGGATGTCCTGATAAATTTCGGGGTCGGCGTTCGGTCTCACGGACCTCCGATTGTGGATCAAGTTCAAGTTCATTTATTAGGTATTGCCCTGTGAGCCATTCGGCTCTTGAATTGGGTGCAACCGCAACAAACAATAAACAAAAACATGAACAACAAAACACCTTAAAGTGACTATGTGACTATGTGAAAACTGAAAATCCAGGAAAAAAAACAGCAAAAATTCCAGAAAAAAGCACCGTACACCAACGCTGTGTGCAAAAATCCCAGTGGGATGCAAGTCAAACAACAACGACCACAAGACAACTTATATTAAGGCCATCAGTCTAACTCCGTACTACAATAAACAAACATGGCCAAACCAAAAAACTTTTCGAAATCACCAAAATAAAGCCATAAAAGCAATGTAACAGTGATCATAGGAACTGTGACCGAATTTTCACAATAAACGACATAAACAACATGGCTGCATGAGTCACTCCACAACAGCAGGAGCATCAGTCGGAGTATCAAAAACTTTCCAATGCACCTTTAAGATCAGCACACTAAATCAAAACACAGATAATACTTTGCAGCAGTCATCTGGAGCGAAACATTTTATTTTATTTTAGGCCACTGAATAACAGTGACAGCTAGGGGTGTACAACTCCTCTAGAGCAGTTTTGAGTGAAGATCTCATAGGTAGTGATTCAAGTTGCAGTTTATTGGCAATAGCATTCCAGACCCTTGGGGCATCAATAGCAAAGGCCCTTCCTCCAGTATTTGTACGGCAATAGGGAATGTGAAGCTGGTAAATGAGCGAAGACCTTAGGTCAAATTTGTTCTTTGAAACAGAAATCCAGCAGGTAGTCTGCGGATTTTTTTGTAAGTACATCGTTAATAAATAAGATCTGGTGCACAAGCCGTCGAACATTAAGAGATGTTAAGTTTGACCCAATGTAGAGATCACAGTGGTGAGTCCTATATGGGCAGTTCAATGCAAATCTTAAGGCCGAGTGATAAATTGAGTAAAGCTTTTTCAGTACAGTACTTGGGGCTGATTTATACACGATGTCACAGTAATCAAGTAGAGGCAGTATGGTAGCTTGTATCAATTCTAAATGGAACATAGGGGGGAAGCAGTGCTTGTGTCGATACAGAAAACCAATATTTATTTTTGTGTTTTTACCAATATAATTAATGTGATCTTCAAAATTCAGTTTTGAATCCAGGATGACCCCAAGATACTGATAGATATTGACTTGCTCTATTTGATCATTATTTAATGTAATTGGGGAAAAATAACTTCCTGCTTTAGTCCTGGTGAGAAGCATAGCACCTTGGTTTTGGAGGTATTCAGGACTAGTTTAAGAGCAACTAGCTGATGTTGTAGTTTGTTGAAATCACCCTGGAGCTTAGCAATCACGTCATCTGGAGAGCGGCCAGCAGTAATCAGTATCGTGTCATCTGCAAAAAGATGTACCCTGCAATGATCCAGGTCAGTGGTCAAGTCATTGACATAAAGAGAGGCATGGATGGATGGATAAGCTAAGCTCGGAACGCGGCGATTTGTCCGCGGGGCAAATGGGGAAGCTGAGTTCGCTCCTGCGGGAGTTTTCAGACATTTTCTTCAGACATTTTTAGGAAAAGTAAATTTGACATAGGTCGCACGTCTCTGTTAAGCCACCATATTGACACAGGAAATGCCGCCCCCATTCGGCAGAATCCTTACCGCCTGAGTACGGCCGGAAAGGAACACGTTCATGCGGCGGTAGATTAAATGTTGGCCGCAGATATAATTTTGCCATCCACCAGTCCATGGGGTGCTCTGATCGTCCTTGTTAAGAAGCACAACAGCAGTCTGCGTTTTTGTGTCGATTTCCGAAAACTTAACAAAGTTTCTGTCGCAGATGCATACCCCCTGCCTCGTGTGGACGATTCGTTGGACGCTCTAGCAGGCGCGCGGTTCTTTTCCACCCTGCACCTTTTGTCGGGTTTTTGGCAGTTGCAGCTTGACGAAGCCTCAAGGCCCAAGACGGCTTTTCAACAATTTCATTTACCCGTGACACCTGGATGGATTGCAGCGGAGGACAACAGGATCTCGCCGGCGGCTTCCGCCGGGCACATTGCACGCAGCCTTTCAGTAGATCCTCAAACATCAGAGGCCATGGCCGGCCAATAAAAATCGAATTTAAGAGCGGCCAGCGTATTCTGCACTCTGAGGTGCAACAGCCGTTTATGCACAGCCCACACAACCTTGCCACGCAGGGCGGTAGAGACAACAATAGCATAACGGCGCAATCCTCTGTCCCAGTACATGAACAATCCTCCCCACAGCACAAATTAGTTAACACCCCGTGGAGCCGTACCATCGGGGGTCTCCCTGACACGCTGGCGCAACTTAAAGAGGAACGCGTCCTCCGCTTGCCGGCGTCCCCCATACCTCATAGTCCAGCCTCAAAGTTGCATCCCGTGCAACAAGGACGTCGCCCGTCTCCCCCATCGCGTCCGCGGCTGACGTAACAAGAACCAGAAAAGCAAGCGCACTCATATTTATCACAACAATTTAACAGCATTATAAAGGCATTTACAGCATTATAACGCAATCCTAACATTATAACAGCATTCCCAGAATTATAAGAACATAAACGAACTTACAGGTAATGCGTCTTAAAATCCCACAATGAACAGATGCACATGTCTTCACTGAGACGCTATTTGTGCCTCCGTTTTGTACTCTGTGTAATGGCTGACACCCTGCCTCATGGCTTAGAGAATGTTAAATCGTAACTTCCTGGTCACGTGACCAAACTTAACACCATATCAGGAAGTTTCTGTGTAATCAACACCCCCATACTTGCCATGGGGCAGAACAACTATTAATTCCCTACCTTTATCAGAATCACACTCTTTATTTAGCCTGGAGGAATCCGATGAGCTATGAAGCTCTTAATTGCGGTATTACTCTCGATTCCAGCAGGAACCCACGTAGCTTCCGCAATGATTTGGGCAGTCCCGATTAATGAAGGGGGCCTGTTCTGACGACACACAAAGACAAAGATCTCCTGTATAGCCTTAACAGAGCGTTGGAGAAAGTGCTGTTAGCGAGCTCCTATGAAGGCTGGCACGGCACACGAGGGGTGGGTGGCCAGCACCACGCCCGGCCGTCTTTGTCTCCCCAGAGTGATGTTTACACACGGCACCAGGTAGGCATTTGAGGCTAAGTCGACCTAGGTGCTAGCGGATATTCGTCACAGCTGGCGACACACACACACACTCACTTTCACATGCATACTGACAAAAATCCCCATATAGCCTTAACAGAGTGTTGTGGCAAGTGCTGTTAGCGAGCGCCTATGCAGGCTGGGACAGCACACAAGAGGGTGGGTGGCCAGCATCGTGATCACTGGGATTGGGCGTGAGGGGGAATTGATCTTGGGTCGCTGGGTTCATAGCACTAACGGCTACACCACCGCTTCTGACACACACACACAAAAACAAAGTCCCTCGAAGAGTCTTAATAGACTGCTGGGGCCAGTGCTGTTAGCGAACACTTATAAAGGCTGGCACAGCCCGCGAGGCGGTGGGTGGCCAACACCATGCCCAGCTGCCTTCATCTCCCCAGTGGCGATGTTTACACACCGCACCAGGTCTTCATTGGAGGCTGAGTCGACCTAGGGGAGGCCCAGGACCAGTTCAGATATTCGTCACTGGTGTTGGCGGTGAGCGAGAATCAAACCCTGGTCGCCAGGTTCATAGCGCAGCGCGCTAATCGCTACACTACCGCTCCCCACTACACACATATATACACACAAACACATCCAAATGCGTGTATCTACACACATTCTCAACACACACACTCCCAGGGGCAGTGGCGGCTCCTGCTAAATCTCTCAGGGGGGGCAAATGTCTGGACGATTTATAAGGATAAGGTCCACCTATGCAAAGGATACATTAACAGCTTAAGCATGTAAAGGCAACTTCACTTCTTTAATATTAATGAAAAATAAAGTGATTCTTACAATACATCTTGTTTGTTTCTATACTCACTATTAATACAATCCACTCAAGTTTCTTTTATTAAAGATTCCACTAGGTGGCGACAAATAAAATTGTTGACTGAAACGTGCTTACGTATGATGACGTAAGCACGTTAGTGCGAGCCCTCCCGGAAGCCATAGAGAATGCATTGCAGCGCCCCCCGTTCGAAAAAAAACATCTTTGAATGTAAGTCTATGGGAACACTCTGGGCGATTCTCAGCCGGAGTGAAATCGCCCAAAAAGAGGCGGTACTCCACAGAACGTGACATGACGCTGATTGGACTATATCCAGAGGCACAGTGACGGCTCGTGTGACTCTGTGGTTGAATGACATTGGTGGTGCGTCGCCCAATCGCCCTAATGAAGAAACCGCCCCTGCCCAGGGGTGACTGGGAGGACTCATTACATCTTGCAGAGAATCTCTCCGCCAAACGAAATAGTTTGGCGGTTCGTTTCGCCTATACGAGTAGGCGTTCGCAAGCAGTTTTAGTTCACGTAATTTGCTATCTGCATGTTGTCGTAAGTGGGGCTTTTGTCCAATTAGTGTGTGGAATTACAACCATCAGTTGGACCAATGAACGGGCCTCAAGAACAAAACCCGTTCGTAATGCGGGGACTGGCCGTAAAGTTTTATGATGGTGAGTTGCAATTAATGTTGGATTGTGCAGCACAGGATGATTAATTATTGCATGTGAAGTACCGTTGATGACTCTTGGACACCGTTGGTGAGGCACACGTATTTATTCCGTACAAGTAGTCACAACTGTGGACATACAATACTAGAGGGGGTATCGGCCCCCTCACCCGGCTAGCTGGGAATACACTGCTAGCTATCTCTGACCTACCTCCTAGTCCTCCACTAACGGGCTAGGGGAGGCTGTCTGGCCCGACACTGGTAAGTCGGGCTACGGTACCCGGAGTCCCAGAGCACTAGCTCTGGTTCTCGGGACCACGCCGCTGGCTCGGTCCTGCGCGGCCCTGACAAGGGCGGCGTCCCAGGGGAGTCCAGGGCTCTAGCTAGACGATCTTCGGTCTTCACTGGTTTAGCTTTAACATTCTGCCCCGAGCCCTCTGACACATCCCCCTTTATACTACACCCCCGCTGAGGGGTGGGGCCCCGGGCTGCCTGGTGCGGACGTCGTTGAGAGCACCCCCCCCCCCCGTGCACTCACGTAGCCCCGCCCACTGTGTTTGTTTCCCATAAGCTGCCATGCATAACGGCTCTCTCTCTAACACCCCTACATCACCCCCCCCCCCGCATAGCTTGCAGTCGTCCCGGCTGCCAACATACAAAAAAAACGACAATAAAAGCGCATTTACCCCCTGACCGCGCGTGTGCCTCACTATGTGCCCCAAATAACGCACCGAATCGCGTAACAAATGACATTTTTGGGGTTTGAATTTCAAATTAGCAGCCCGCATCTTTAGGAAAACCGCCCGCAACCTCTGGAGATGTTCGTCAAAAGTTTTACTAAAGACGATAACGTCATCCAAATAAATCAGGCACGACTCCCATTGCAATCCAGCCAAAACCAATTCCATCAAACGCTGGAAAGTTGCCGGCGCTGAGTGTAAGCCCATCGGCAACCGGTTGAATTGGAACAGGCCGTGCGGTGTACGGAAAGCAGTTTTAGGCTTTGAATCATCGTCCAGAGGAAGCTGCCAGAATCCCGAAAGTAAATCCAGTGTGGAGAAGAATCGCGCTCCCGCCAAGGCGTCCAGCGATTCGTCCATTCGTGGGAGCGGGTATGCGTCGGCAACCGAAATTTTGTTAAGGCGCCGAAAATCAACGCAAAACCGCAACGAGCCGTCCTGCTTTTTAACCAGGACAATCGGCGCTCCCCAAGGGCTGGTGGAAGGAGAAATGATGTCGGCGGCTAACATGTCATCAATAGCCGATTTGACATGGTCCTTTTCGGCGGGACTTAACCGAAACGGATTCTGGCGTATTGGCGCGCTGTCACCCGTGTCAATATGGTGACGCAGCAGATGAGTGCAACCCAAATCGTATTTGTCCCGACTGAAAACGTCGGAAAATTCCCGCAGTAGCGTTCTAAGCTGTTGGCGCTCTGAATTTGACAGGTCCGTCGATCCCGCACAAAGCGCATCGAGCCACCCTCCATCGCTGTCCGAATGTGGGTGCGGCCGGGGAGCAGTGCCGACGTGATTCGCAACAGGTTCCTCGCAGGGCACCGGCGTCGCGTGAGCAAGCACCGTCCCTTGAGGAACTACCACTGTCTGTGACCCCACATTGAGGACCGCGATGAAAGGGTCCCCGTCCCCTCTTACGACGGTCTGGGCCGGAATCAAATGAGGTCCACTAACCCCGGCCCTAGATGGTCCCAGCAGAATTCCCTGGTCCCCAATGCCCTCAGCGAAGGGCCGACGAAGTTTTAGAGGCACCAACATTTGAGCTCCCGGCGGCACACGAACTGTTTTAACGACGAACGCTGGTACTGTTACGAACGCCGTCCGAGCCGCAGTAGGGGAAGGCAGGAATGCCATGCATCGTCCCGACGGGAGCTCAATGCATCCCTGGTCTATTAAAATACGAATCAGCATTTTGCCCAAGAAGTCCGTCCCCAGCAGGCACGGAACCGCCAGCGAGGAGGAAACAAAAATCGGGCCCGACAATTTGATATCCCCGATACAAATTTGCGCTCGAATCTGTCCAATGATGCCAAGAGAGCCCCCGTTAGCAGCATAGAATGGGACGTTAACCGGCAGTAAAGGACGGCTCTGGACAGGTAGAATATTGTAAATGAGTTCGGAAATGATGGTCGCCGATGCCCCCGTATCGACCAGGATGCGTACCTCCACCCCGTCAATGTGTCCCACCACGGCGGACGACCCCGACGACGCGGCCACAACGCGATGGGCCAACATGGACCACTGCCTGGGTTCGATTTGAGTCCCCATAGTGGTGCGTGTTGGCCCGTCGCAGCGCAATGTCGGCCCCCCGTTCGTTGCGGTGTGCGAGTGTGTGACGAGTGTGTGCTTGGGCCAAACATGAGGGGTGCCGCGAAACTCGCCGGATTATGTTGATGGAGCTTGGGAGGAGGAGGGCCGGCGTCCTGTCGAGGCGTCGTCCCGCGCTGCCGAGGAGAGCGGCACCCCGAGGCGACATGGCCCCGGATGCCGCAGTTGAAGCAACGCGGGAGCGCCGGCGGCGATGACGGACGGTCGAAGCGGCTCGACCCATCCCGGCCCGACCGTGCTCCCGTCCCCTGCTGCCGTTGACGGTCGACGGCGTAAACCTCCTCCGCCGGGAGGGTGGCTGCAGCCACCGCACGCCCGGCCGCTACCCTGCTGACTTTCCGACGCTGTGACAGCAGGTTGGCGTGGAGGAGCCGCGCAGCCTGGAGGGAACTCATCTCCGTGTCCTCCTGTGCAACGACGGCGATGTCCAGGTCGTCTGCCAGCAGGAGGATTTTTTCTGTGACCATGGCGTCCACGCCATCGTCGTCCATTCGAGGGAAGGCCATCTTCGCCAGTGCCAGGAGACTCGTCCTGTACGCCAGGGGCGACTCCTTTGCACCCCGCTGGCGATCGTAAAACTGCTGCCTGCATTCCGCTGAAGGTCCGTAGACCCCGGCCAGCAACTGCAGCGCCATCTGTAGCGTGGAGCGCTTCTCCCTCGGCGCCGATGTAAGGGCGGCGAGTGCGTCGCTGTCGAGGAGCACCGGCAGCGCGCAGAGAGCCTCAGCATCCGACCACCGTGCCATTTCTTGGTGGGCGAGGAAGCGTCGCTGGAAGCCGCCCCAGTCGCCCTCCGCGCCAACAAACTCTTTGAGCGGAGGCAGCCGTTGGTGCAGCGCAGCGGTCGCCATGGAAGCTCGCAGGCTGCTGTCCCCGTAACTCGGCTGCGCTTCGGCGCGAACGGCAGATGGTATCGCCTGTCGCAGCCGTGATGACGCTCCCTCCGCTGGCGGTGACGCGGCAGCCCCAGCGAGAGCGATGTTGGACCCGAGGTTCAGGCCGGCCACGCCCTCAGCAGCTGCTGCGGCGATGGCGGGAGATTCAAAGTTTGAATCCGTTGAGATGGCGGGAAGGCGCATCGGACGTCGGTTCTCCTCGCCCCGTGGTGGTCCACCAGCCCCCAGCCGCGTGATGTGTTCGAGTGTGGCGGCAGCGGCGTAAAGCAGCTCCGCCAGCCTCGCGTGAGCCAGCCTCAGCCCTTCTGATGGCGGCTCCTCTTCATCCTGATGCCCCGGTAAGAATGCGTCCGGCCCCGGCTGCACGATGTCTTGTTGAGCCGTCTCGGGCTCGACAATTTCAGCGGTGTCCTCCACCTGCGGTACTCCGGCTCGAGCTGTCCGGCGCGTGTCCATGTTCGTAGTTGTTCTGACACCAGATGAAGTACCGTTGATGACTCTTGGACACCGTTGGTGAGGCACACGTATTTATTCCGTACAAGTAGTCACAACTGTGGACATACAATACTAGAGGGGGTATCGGCCCCCTCACCCGGCTAGCTGGGAATACACTGCTAGCTATCTCTGACCTACCTCCTAGTCCTCCACTAACGGGCTAGGGGAGGCTGTCTGGCCCGACACTGGTAAGTCGGGCTACGGTACCCGGAGTCCCAGAGCACTAGCTCTGGTTCTCGGGACCACGCCGCTGGCTCGGTCCTGCGCGGCCCTGACAAGGGCGGCGTCCCAGGGGAGTCCAGGGCTCTAGCTAGACGATCTTCGGTCTTCACTGGTTTAGCTTTAACATTCTCCCCCGAGCCCTCTGACACATCCCCCTTTATACTCCACCCCCGCTGAGGGGTGGGGCCCCGGGCTGCCTGGTGCGGACGTCGTTGAGAGCACCCCCCCCCCCCCGTGCACTCACGTAGCCCCGCCCACTGTGTTTGTTTCCCATAAGCTGCCATGCATAACGGCTCTCTTTCTAACACCCCTACACATGGATAGTGTGTCTCACCTTTATTTATTATTTAGAAGTTTTATAATCAGGTTGACAGGGCATGTACACAGTTACTGCTGCAGCCAGTGCTGAGGAAACTCTCAAGCAGCGTGCATGGAGACAAGCCAGAGACTGCCAAGTTACCGCTGCAGAAGCAAATGCTGAGAAAACTGCAGATCAGCGTGCATCAAGGCAAGCCAGAAACCGCACAGTCACTGCAGCAGCACGGGCTGAGGAAAATCCTGATCAGCGTGCATCTAGACAAGCCGGGGACCGCACATTCACTGCTGAATTACGGGCTAAGTAAACTACTGAAAAACGTGCATCTCGATAAACCAAAGACCACACATTCAATGCAGCAGCACGGGTTGAAGAACAACTGAACATCGTGCAACTCAACAAGCCAGGGACCGCAGTCACTGCAGCAGCACGGGCTGCATGAAAGAACCACAACATCAAAAAACGGCGCACAAGAGGCAAGTCCGTCATATTGCTGCATCAAGAACAAGAATAAATAACCCGGACTGGAACAGAGCAACTTTACATTACCAACCTGAGATCGATAATTATCAGTCCATGGTGATATGAGGCTCTATGTTAATTACTTGCGAAGAATTGTTGTATATATTGTTATGAGAAAAAAATAAAAATATGAAAAATTATGAAATTATGCAAATTAGGCAAAACATTATAATAATGAAATGTGTGTGAATTAATGTTAATTTATGTTCATTAGGTGTAAAAGTGTGATCAATTATATGTGTGATTAAATGTGTGTAAAATATTACGTCATCTCGGTCATCTCGGTCAGTCGACCCGTGGCACCTGGGTCTGCCCCGTGACCTCCTGCCAGCGGGCGTTCGACCCTTCACGTGGCCTCAAGGTGCACATGGCCTGGCACAAGCGTCGTGGTGACGTCACCACCACTTAGTGGCGAATGGCGGTTGTTGTATTATTAATGTGTTTGTTTGTATGCTGACCAATGTGTGTGTGTTGTTATATGTATTATTGGTGGCTCTTTCGTTGTCTAGGGGGTGTATTGTGTGTGAGTGATTATATTTATGATTACTGTGTGTGTGTGTGATGCTTGCTCTTGTCTATGAGACGTATTACCAATCGTGACAATACAATCATTTTCCCTTTAACTTTACAGATTATGATTCTCGCTTAAACATTTACTGATTCTTGCCTGAACATTTACTGATTATGATTTTATTGTCATTATTTCCGGTCTCAGGATTCAGCTCTCGCCACAGGATACAGTTCTTATAATTAAGATAATTATGCATGAACTTAGGAAGGAACCACTCAGACTCTTCTGTATTAAGCAAGTTTAATATCTAAAAACACTCTAATATGCAAACACTCTTAGCATCTAAATTACCACACCAGTACTCATGCAAATATTGTCCTCATCGATCCGTACAAATAAACACATCGATGGTCAAGTCTTATGGTTACGTTGTTAAACAGGGCAATAGAACAATAGGCTAATTTCTCATGGTAACGCGGCAATGCACAATGACAGGAAAACACCTACAAATGGCAATATTCATATGGAAACATGATACAGAAATGTGTGCCCAATGGTAAAAGGGACATCAACGAATTAATTGGTAAGATTACGCGATTAAAATAAATATCTCAAAACAATAGTATAAATGCTAGCATATAGATTCGCAAAGTAGATACTTTTCATGAGAATAAGGGTTTTCCCTTTTCTGGGAATAAAACAGTTGGTATTAAGATGTTAAAACACCACACTGAAACCTTTGCAAGGAATCATGTCTGCATTAACCACATATACTTGTGGTTAACATGCAAAAAAAACATGCTCTGACACACCAGAGACAGCTTTCTTTAGAGCCGAGTCTCAAACAGTGTTAGACCAGAGGACGCCAAAATGGCTAGTAGAACATCAATGAAGTAATTGGTAAGATTATGCGATTAAAATAAACAAATGACTAAAATACTATAGTCTTTGGTTCTTTCGGTAAAGTCATGTAGGTATAATATACCTATGTATATTTAAAAAAAACATGCTCTGACAGTATTGCGTTGTCTTTTAAATAATATACCCACGTGACTTTACCGAAGGAACCAAAGAGTATGGATTCCTGTAGTCACGAAAGCTTCAAATCTAGATTATACTAAAATACTTCTAACGACCGTATTCATGCAACTTAAGGGACAGAACAATGCTTCTTAACGACCGGTTAATACTTAACACACCACCTTGGATGGCAACCCTATGCGAAACACACCGCGGAACAACCTTATTCCTACCGATATGCGCGTCGTGTGTGTGTATGTTAGAGGGGCAGTCACCACGAGGTCCAATACTGATAGCTGTGGCTCTGGGGTCCCGGGAGCTGTGGGAGGCTTGCGATAGCCGCGTTCCTTTGTACCGAAAATACCTCAGGTCCCCAGCAGGGTGCGTTGGGTGGGCGGGTGTGTGTCGGCACACGGCGTGTGATCCGCTCGGGCTGCGTGCCCGTCAGGCTCCGTCCACAACTGGAGTGGCTGTCGAGTCGGCACGCTGGTGGCTCACCGTTGGGTCAGTCTGCAGAGGGGTGCACTGTGGCCACGTCGCCAGGTAGCACTCGCAGCTCGTCTGCTAGGTGGCAGCGCATCACCCCCTTGGCACCAGGCACGGTTCTTTGTGCATCAAGCTCGACCCACGCTGGAGGGTGCTCGGGGCTTCCGAGTCAGCACGCTCGTGGTTAGCCGTTAGCTCCTGCACGTTCGCAGGCTATCTGCACGCCAGGCTCGATCAGCAGTCGGAATGGTCTGTGGCCACGTTGCTCCTCATTCCTTGTCAACAGCAGCTTGCTTCGCTCAAGCATCTTTGGTGCCCCCTCCCTCAGGAGCACTCCTGCTGTGCTCATCACTGCTCCTCGCTCACTCTCCAAAATTCATCAAAACTCTTATCATCAGAATATCTGTCACTTGGACAACATAACTTTTCCAGCCTATAGCTTGGACAACATTTCATGCATTCTCGATATTAGTGGATAACTCCAATCTCCACTTAACTTCTCACACGTCTTAGCTGATCACAGTATTATATGAAAATGCCTTCGCACACCTCTTAGCCTCTCACAATTCTTATAGCCTGGTACAGTGCAACTTCTCGCAGTCCTTGACTCTGCAAGCGACTCCAAACATAAGGAAAAATGTAGAATAAAACTTTCAAGCGATACTCGGAGTCTGTCAGCGCAGAACTCAACACTTAGCAACACAGAGCCTTTGCCTCTGCAAGACTCGACACTGATGGTTTATTTCGAGGACCATACCCCGGAGAAAGGCTCTTGACACTTGGCTGGTTACGGGTGCCCCCCGGAGTTTGCCTTTGCAAGATTAGTTTGTGTGGTTTGGCTTCCTCCTAATATCCGATATGTTCCAGACTTTTGCTTCCTTGGGTCAGCTGTTGACATGTGACATGTCTGTATGGCATGTGACATGTTTTTCTGACATGTGACATGTCTGTCTGATATGTTACATGTCTGTCTGACATGTGACATGTTTGTCTGACATGTTACATGTTTGTCTGACATGTGACGTGTTTGTCTGACATGTTACATGTCTGTCTGACATGTTACACGTCTGTCTGACATGTTACACGTTTGTCTGACATGTGACATGTTTGTCTGACATGTTACATGTTTGTCTGACATGTAACGTGTTTGTCTGACATGTTACATGTCTGTCTGACATGTTACACGTCTGTCTGACATGTTACACGTTTGTCTGACATGTGACATGTTTGTCTGGCATGTTACATGTCTGTATGGCATGTGACATTTCTGTCTGACATGTGACATGTTTGTGTGACATGTTACATGTCTGTCTGACATGTGACATGTCTGTCTGATATGTTACATGTCTGTCTGACATGTCACATGTTTGTCTGGCATGTTACATGTCTGTATGGAATGTGACATGTCTGTCTGACATGTGACATGTCTGTCTGACATGTTACATATCTGTCTGACATGTGACATGTCTGTCTGACATGGTACATGTCTGTCTGGCATGTTACATGTCTGTCTGACATGTGATATGTCTGTCTGACATGTGACATGTCTGTCTGACATGTGACATGTCTGTCTGACATGTTACATGTTTGTCTGGCATGTTACATGTCTGTCTGGCATGTGACATGTCTGTCTGACATGTGACATGTCTGTCTGACATGTTACATGTCTGTCTGACATGTGACATGTCTGTCTGACATCTTAGATGTCTGTCTGACATGTGACATGTCTGTCTGACATGTTACCTGTTTGTCTGACATGTGACATGTCTGTCTGGCATGTTACATGTCTGACATGTTACATGTCTGTCTGGCATGTTACATGTCTGTCTGACATGTGACATGTCTGTCTGACATGTTACATGTTTGTCTGGCATGTTACATGTCTGTCTGGCATGTTACATGTCTGTCTGACATGTGACATGTTTGTCTGACATGTTACATGTTTGTCTGACATGTTACATGTCTGTCTGGCATGTTACATGTCTGTCTGGCATGTTACATGTCTGTCTGACATGTGATATGTCTGTCTGACATGTGACATGTCTGTCTGACATGTTACCTGTTTGTCTGACATGTGACATGTCTGTCTGGCATGTTACATGTCTGTCTGACATGTTACATGTCTGTCTGGCATGTAACATGTCTGTCTGACATGTGACATGTCTGTCTGACATGTTACATGTTTGTCTGGCATGTTACATGTCTGTCTGGCATGTTACATGTCTGTCTGACATGTGACATGTTTGTCTGACATGTTACATGTTTGTCTGACATGTTACATGTCTGTCTGGCATGTTACATGTCTGTCTAAACGAGTCGACCGTGAGCGCCATTAAAAATCACGGGAGTGCAACCATGGGGAGTGCTGTGGCTCGCGATATACTCCCAGAGTGCTGAAATGATAACTGCGGCGTGGTTATGAAACACGTGCGTCTCCCCAGGAGTCGCACTCCTGAATTCCACACCACCACCACCAGCATCACGCGTGTCAACCCTCGTGGATAGAGAGGGGTTCACAGCAGTTGTAGACTGATTCCAGTATCTACGCCATCGCGGTCCTGAATGTCAGCCTTTTTAAATAGGGCCCTACAATAATGATAATAAATAAATAAACACGCAACGTTTTTTCTCTGGTAAATATCAATAAAATACATATTTTCGTTGTCTCAAAAGGAAAGGGGTAGGAGGGGGTCACTCACAACCACTGTCCTATCCCCGAGCACTCTCCAGACTCAATGCTGCTGAGCTTGCGAGCTCTGCTGCAGATCGGATGCAATCAGAATCAGACTATTTATTGACACTGCTGGAGGAATCCGATGAGCTATGAAGCTCTGTTTCACAGATGGTCCAGTAGGGACACGGGGTAAGAACGTTCCAACAACAAACAGTACACAAACAGGATAGCAATGCAAAGTACAAGAAAAAGTAAACAAATCACCCAAACTCAAAACAAAACCATCCCCATCCTACCAGGCAAAGCATTAACACAAAGAGAGGGTGATCATTCGGCATTGTTCAGCAATGGGGGGGTGGGAAGTGCCCAGCCAGCAGGCTCCGCCCAGAAACGGCCCAGCGGAGCTGTCATTGGAGACGACGGAGAGAGAAAAAACACCGAGAACGGGGAATTCCACTTGAAGCGCCATCGGCCAGCCGGCGTCAGCTTCTCGCTCCGCCGAGACCACCGCGTCGAAGTTCCTGCCGGGGACCACGCGACGTGCAGGTGGTGACAGTGGAGTTATTCGTTCCCGCAGTTCGTGGCACTGGAGCAGTGCCGAGGAGGTAATGATCATACTGCGAACCTGGCAGCGTGCCCTCGCACTGTGGAACTGCGCCCGCCTTTATACCCGACCGATTTCGTGACGTTGAATCGATCGCGAGAAGAAAAAAAATTCCGATAATTTACGCGTTGCTAAACGGTGCGCGGCGTTGCAATGTTTTGCTTGTGCCGTCAACACAAATCCCAAGGGATGTGCTGCTCACCGTGAGCATTCACGCGGTGCTCCGATTCTGTCCTCAGCCCTGAGGCAAGTGGTGCAAAATCCACGGGATGAATTGTCTACAAAGTGCCACTCGTTTTATTGATCCCAGAGGGATGATTGGCTGAGTAACTAGAGTGAATGCACTTGTTAGAAAATCTTGACGATGCCTACGTGTGCTCATGTTGTAGTTGCAGCATTACGGCGTTGCTTATGTTGTGTGCTGAACGTCATCCCCTTTGCTGACCCTATTGCTGTGTTATTCCAGGCCCAACACTTTGCAAGTATTTGCGTGCAGTCTTTAAAAGACTGTGAACGAAATGTAAATATGTTAGACGTTCAAAATAGTCAAACCGCGCCCGGCGAACGCGAATGATGGACTCGGACTCCTTGGGACAATGGCAGCAAGACGTTCGGGGCGTCGCAGAGAAACGGGACGGGCCGGCGAGATGCGACGACGACGACGACCGGTCGACGAGGTGCCAAGCGAACAAACCCCGGAACCGCCTCCTCCTCCTGCTGCTCCTGAGGACGACGCCCATGCCAGAGATCCTTCCACGGGGGGTTCCGCTGTCGGGAACAAAGCCGGCAAAACGAGAAAATCAAAGGCCGCCGTTGGTGCGAGAAGGACGCTGCGAGCGAGGGCGCGGTGTCAAGGTCCACCTCGTCGCGAAGGAACGCAAATTAGGACGTCGTCACCTGAGGATGACGCCACGCCACTGCGCGCGGACGGGCTACGGGCCACCAGCACGGGCACCGCCGACAGCGTTCAAACCCAAATGCTGCCCGGGGCGGACATCCGCAGCGAGCCGTCTTCGGCGGCCGCGATGGAAGCTCCAGACTCTCGCCAGCGCAAAGCCGCCCTCCCGCTGCTGCGCAAGAGAAGACGTTTGGCAGACAACGACTTGAGGGATGCGAGCGGAACAAACCCCACCGAACACAAGCGCGGAGCCCGGGGGACCGCCGACCACCAGAGGCCCGCGGGCCCACGGGACGTCGTCGCCGACCGCCAAGGGGGCTCGGCGGGCCCAAGCGGCACGGCCGCCCTGTCGCCGGGCCGCACCGCGCCGGCACATTGGCGCAGGCTCTTACCGAGGAAGACGCCGGCCACGCCGGCTGGAGGGTTGCGCTACGCTCCGCCACGCTACTCGGGTAGGTGGCCACCTTGGCGTCCAGAGTCGCTTGTGCTGCAGTGCTCACACTGAGTGTCATCATCATCATCATCACGATCCATGGGCAGATAGCCCTTAGGTGTTCACTGCACACTGCCTAATTTGTTTCCACTTTCCTCTGTCTTGTGCCAATATTCTCAAGTAGTGCAACATCTTTCTGGGACCAATCTCCACTGTCGTCGTTAAGCCATTCTCAGTGAGGTCTTCCTCTCTTTCCGGTTCCTTCCATTTTTCCGAACAGCACACTTTAAATTGTCCTGTTGTACATCCTATATATAAATCTTGACTTAAAGCTTTCGTGACTACCGAAAGACCCAAGAACATGAATTCCTGCAAAGTCCCGTAGATAGGTTCAATGTGTCATAACTGCCTGCATCTTCAGGTCGTCTTGTACGTCCAACCTTTTTCTTCTACGTTGGTCACTCTTTGGGTTCAGCTTAGATGCAGTATCCTTCTGTAGCAATACATTTCGAGTTCCAATATCTTATCCCTGTGAGTAGTGTTTAATGTCCACGTCTCGCAGGTATACAGAGCTGTACTGAATTGCACACACATGTTCCTATAATGTTGAGTTTGGTCTTGTAGCTGATTTGCTGTACACTGAGTGTACAGCATGCAAAGCAGTCAGGCAGAATGATCATCCAGCATTCACTGAGTCAGTCCTCATTCTTCTTCTATCGCTACTGCCATGGTTCATCTTCCCATGAACGTCACTCAATTCTTCCACCCAAAGTTGACTGCCAGGTCTACTGCTCTGCCTCGTTCGTGCTTTGTACAACCACCGCCTTTGGAACCCACTCCCATCGTATAATTCGCCAACTTCTTGTAATCATCTTGCTCAATTTAAGAGATGCATTCACTCCCATATATAACGGCTGTAATAGCACGGTTTGCTTCAAGCCGCTTAGCATTCTGGGCCTTTGGGCTTGTACTCAGCAACTGTGATAAAAAAAAAATCTAACCCGATGTACAACCGTAGTACGTTAAGTGGAATAGGTGAAGAAGGTTGCCTTGGCGTTGTGAGTGACCCATTAGGTGTCAGTATGAAGACGTGCATTTGTATAAGACCAGTTCGTGCGTAAGGACAGAATGCACATTTGTTTAAATTGCACATCAAGTATATGCTATTATTGTGTTATTATGATTGAACCAACATTAACAATCACATCAGATGGCTCATGTAAACATGACTAACAACATGACAGGAAGGTGTGCCTTCTGTGTTTACTTCCCTCCTTAAAGTAAATGCTATTTTAAAAAAAGTTTGGGAATGTTTTCACTCACGAGTGATATATGTACTATAATGTGTTCCCAGCATATTGAAGTATGGTCAAACAACTTCCACTGCCTGCACCGCATTGGGAGGCCCTCATCCAGCAGTGGATTGGCAAAATGGTTGTACATGTGCATGAAACGTTGGATGCTGTAGCGCGTGTAGTCTTCCTCTAGACATCTCGTAGAATGTTTCGTCCCACCAGAAGATGCTTGGCATAGTATCCAGATAAAACATCGCACGTCTAATTGCTAGAGATTGGCCGTGAGAAATGTTCTCCAACTCACCGTTGAGCTGAAACAATCATCATTGGAGCATTAAACGCTTGTATACCACGCGACAATTTAATTTCGTTTTGGCCGTACAGATGGCAGGCGGAAAGTTTCGTGATGTGAATTCGGCCAGATCATTACGTCTCGTTGGGAATGACGCTTGTAAATAATAAGATTAAAAAGTGCGTGGTATGTGTGCAGGTTTGCCCATAGTGCCCACGCTCGTGCCAGTTAAGGTCTTCTTGGCCTCCTCCGGCTTCGCCGCTCCCCGGCCACCGTCACTTCCGCACGAACACCCCCACTCGGACATCGCCATCGCAGCCAAACCCGACGAAGACGGAGACACGTACGTTTACCGAAATGTTTACCTACTGCGGCGGACGCCTGATAAACAAACTGCCCTCTACAAATGTCATCTCTTAATAGCACCTCCGATTAACGCGGTTGGCTACGTACGGTGCAAAAGAAGTTCAACGTATATACGTTGGATGCTCGGTATTTGGGCTTTTTGTTGTAGCACATAGGCTGTCACGAAGACATTAGGTTGATTCTTCGTCAGCTTCACAGAACAAATCGGACTTGGAGCTACTGCAGAACTGGCCGTCAATGACAAATCCTGACAGTAATTGGCACCGAGTTTAAGATTTGCTGCACACCGCAAAAAAAGTGTGAGTGAGTCGGTGGGTCAAATGAGTAAGTGAGTATGTGTGAGTGTGTGAGAGATAGTGTGAGGAAGTGGGTAAGTGAGCGAGTAGGTGAGTGGGAGAGTGAGTGTGTGGGTGAGTATGTGAATGAGTAGTTCAGTGAGTGAGTGGATTAGTGTGGGAGTGAGCGAGTGAATGGGTGAGTGTGTGAGTGAGTAGGTGAGTGGAAGAGTGAGTGGGTGGGTGGGAGAGTGAGTGCAATTGTGTGTGAGTGTGTAAAGAAGTGGGTGAGTGTGTGAGTGAGCGAGTGAGTGTGTAAATGGGTGAGAGTATGTGAGTGAGTAGGTGATTGGAAGAGTGAGTGGGGGGGATAGTGCAATTGTCGGTGGGTGTGTTAGTGAGTGAGTGTGTGAGTGGATAATTGAGTGGATGATTGTGTGAGTGAGCGAGTGAGTGGGCGAATGGGTGAGTGAGTGGATAAGTATGTGAGTGAGTGAATGGGTGAGTGGATGAATGGGTGAGTGAGTGGATTCGTGTTTGAGTTACTCGGTGAGTGTTTGAGTGAGTGGATGAGTGAGCAAGCGAGTGGGTAAAGTGTATGAGTGGGTGGGTGGGTGTGTGAGTGAGCGAGTCATTGGGTAAGTGAGTGACTGTGTGAGTGTGTAGGCAGACTATAACGTCCCGACCGTTTCTCGATGTCACAATCATGTGATTGAGGACTGCTAACCGGAGTTGATGATGACCGTGGAAGGTGACACCACGTTACGTACATCGCAGCCACACCAGAAGATGCATTTTGGTGTAGATAGGATTGATAAGGACAATTTAGAATATGCAACGCACACAGTTTTCGTTCACTGCCAGAGAGAGAATTAATTAGAGGCACGGGAAACCACAAATAAGCGGGAAGGTAGCCAAAACCTGGTGCCAACAATTGCCCAAGCCCTGTGGTTCTACATTGGGATACCGTGGAGTGAATTACTTCACACTGCCCCGAATACAAAATTATGAATAGAGTGGTGGGTGGATCAGTGGGTGTACTGCAATTCACCAACTCGCAGACACAACAATTGAAGGGCCAAATCACTTCGAACGGAATCGCTTAATAGTTGCTCTTCATAAGCCACATGAAAGGAGGTGGCGACTGTTCCTCTCCCTTCCAGCACTTGTCTTTCGTCACTTGTATTCACTTATGTTGAACTTCTTTCGCACCATATGTAGCCAACCATGTTAATCGGAGGTGCTCTCCTAATTCCTTCCAAAAAAGCTCCCCTTAATCACCTAGCGCATCTCTGCCACCTCCCTCCATGCGACCCACGGACCCCACGCGTGACCCTGCTCAAACAGTGGGAGTCCAGCCCTGCCCTGCCAGAGGCTCACGCTCTCCTGCCGCAGCGGCATTCCCTTTGCTTCACCATCCTCATCGGCCTCGCCGCCGCCGCCACCACAGTGGAGGCGATTGATTGTCCCATCGTTATTCTACTGTGCCCTTTGCATGCTGCGCTGGTGGCCGACTTTGCCTTGTTCCTCGGTCGCCATGGTAACTGATGACCACGGAAGAAGAGTTGGAACTACAACTACAGCGGTTATCCTGCAGGTCAGGCATTGGTAGTGCTCGAGGGCTGCTATGGGAGTTGAGGGATGGAAAGTGGTAATATTGCATTGACGCTTTATGTGATGGGATGCAGATAACTATTCGAGGATTCAAGTGACCCGCCTTTCCATACTGACCGAACTAATGCATTCGAACTTTCAATCTTAGTTGGACTCGGGCCCTTCTGTGTGGAGTTTGAATGTTATCTCTCTGTTCTGCGCGGGCTTCCTCCGGTGTCTCCGGTTTCCTCCCGTAACTAAACACACACACAATGTAACCGGTATTAACTAAAACATCCCAATGTTGAAAAAATTACCTGCAAATGGCTTAATTGGGAATCGCACAAAGCAGCAGCAGCAACAACACCGTCCCCAACTTTAAACACTTGGCAGTGCCCTCCTGAAAAAGAGTTGAGATTCGGTGAGACTTTCCTGGGTAAACAAGCGAAATAATTGTCAATCATAGTTGAAACGCTTTAAAAGAAGACAAGTGGATGATTTGTACAAGGTCGACAATCTTTTGTCAACAGAGTGCCTTGGACTGAGATAAAAACAAGTGGGTGCCGCGGTGGTGAGATGTTAACTCCCTTGCCTGGTATACAGGAGGTTATGGGTTCGATCCCGACCCTGACACCTGAATATTAGGAGATTGCATGTCTCTCTTTCTCTGTGGTCGTGTGGATTTTTCTCCGGGTGTTCCGATTTTTTCCCTCCACATTTATAATCGACATGCGTTTAGAGTATTTGGCTCTATACATTTCCACGTGATAAGCCACTTTGTTGACCTATCATTTGTGGCCAGGTTGCTTCTGGAAAAGGGCTATAAAGCGTCGTGGGCCTTATTTGTCAAAATATAAATAGTTGAGTTGAGAGTGTGCAGCCCTGCAGTGTGTGTGTTCGTCATGCACCGGTTCTACAGCCTCCCCCCCGCTGTCCTGCACACACGCCCCAACCCGCCCAACCTCCTCTCTTCCACTCAAAAGCTCGCTGTCGGCTTCTGTCTCTGAATCCCAAGTTACTTGCTTGATCTTGCCATGATATCTCTCACGTACCTCACAAGTACCTGCACTGAAATGCCAGAAAGCGTCTCTTCCCACTGGTCCAGCACTGTGACCTCTGCAGTAACACAGGTACAGGTTTTCCAGTCCGTTCATTTCAGAATCAGAATCTTTATTTAGACTGCAGGAGGAATCCGATGAGCTATGATGTTGTTTTATGTCCAGTAGGGACGGGTCAGGAAGTTACAACAACAAAACATTACAAACACCGATATTTACGTTCCCATAACCCCTTGCATTAATCACCTGTACAATCTTACTTCCTGTTGACACCTGTGATGAAGATGTGGAATCCCCAATTCCCAATCACCGGCACCAGCTTCTGTTGTGGACCGCTCACCTTAAGACCCCAGTGCCTCAATCTACAAAAGAGCCGCAGTGATCCGGTCGAGATCCTGGTCAACAATCCGCATCCGGAGAGTTGCATGGAAATCACGCATTCCGATTCCCGATCGCCTCCAGTCACTACTCCATGCACGGATTTAATGAGCAGGTTAGTAGTCGAGCACAACGGCGAATGAAGGTGGTGGACAAAATCAAGCTAGTTAAGAGCTTTTCCAACATCCCAGAGGATTTGGAAGTGGATCATAACGTTGTAGAGAGACTGTCAAAAAAAGACAAACACGTCATTAAAGATGTTCCAAGAAAAAATAATTGACTGCCTTTGAAATTCAACCTTTCCAGCGAATTATTAATGTTTAATATAAACACAAAGACTCAAGGCAACTTGAGTCTGGTGAAGTTCATCCTCACAGCGGCTTTGCCTTACCATCGAACACAGATAGTCAATGCATCACGTGCTTTCAGATACATTTCTGTGGCCGCCTCTTCCTTCTGTTTCAACCGAGTAGTACCCCCTTGTCTGACACAACATGGTTCTGAGAAATAAATGTGTGAATAATGAAGATCAATATTTTAACCATTTGTCCATTTTCTGAGGTTATCCACCAAATTAGCAATAACTGCAAGCGAATAACAAAAAATGTAACGGACGTTCTGCATGCATGACGGCATTTTCTCTCGGTCGCTGCTTTCTCTGAGAAACCATATTGTTTAGGATCAGTGAGTTAATAAATGTATTTTATATCGTTCTAGGTTACCATATGGATTTAAAGTTATCATAGTTATTTTATATTGGCAGTTTCATGAGTGATTATTCACCAATGACTCTCATGTATGATATAATGTCACATTCATAAATGACCTCACGTGTACCCCCTGGGACATTGCCACGTAGTGCCCCCAGGGGTCCGCCCCCCCCGGTTGAGAACCACCGCTCTAGAGCATGGGATGACAGCGGCAGCTTGTTGAAAGTGTGGAGGACCTCGCCACGTGAGATCGAAGCGCTGGCAAGATGTGGCGATGTAACGAGGTCACGAGTGAATAATGAAAGATCACGTGGGCCGAACATAGTTGAGAACTTTTCCGTGGGGAAGAAAACGAGTAAAAGTACTGTGTTGGTTTTTTTGGTGAGCCTGCTCCGTGAGAAGTCGTGGTGAGAGGGGCTGAAGGGAAGGACGGACATCTGTTTGAGAGTGGTATGCAGAGACCGGAACGCCACTTCTCAGTTTTTTCGCGCATTTCCACGTGGACGTGCACTGTTTTGATCGCCACAAATATAATTGCCCACAGGGAATGTTAACTGAAAGTGCTTCATGGAAAAGCATTAATAATGCTACAACAATACTACTAAAATCATCAGCCATGGCCAATCCACTGCTGGATGACGACCTCCCCAAGCCACTGCAACCTCTCTCTCTCGATCCTGTGATGCAATCATCTAACCAGCACCTGCACACACGAGCTGATTTTACCACTCCACCACATGGTCGAAAGTCACTTGGACGTGTTCCGTTCCTTGGTTCTATTCGAATAGATAACAGTAAAAACGCACAGGACACGAAATACCGTAACAACTATATTTGTGCGGTCTTTAAAAAGTTAATTGTACGAGAAAAGTGTGGATACAACGAGTGAGCATATTCCCATGTGTGAAGTAAGTGCACTTCAAATGTTGTCTTATACAGGAGACCATTGAATATCGCGAGTTCATCGTTCGCGGCTTCGCTTTGTATACCAATTGAGCTACCGCGGGGGTCACCGGAGTTTTGACCTTTCACGAGGGACGCGAGGCAGTCGGTGGCACCTCAACCTTTGCTGTGCTGGCATCTCACGGACAAAGACAGAGATCCCCCGTGTAGCCTTAAGAGGCTGTTGGGGCAAGTGCTGTTAGCCGAGCGCCTATGAAGAAAGGCAGGGCACACGATAGGGTGGGTGGCCAGCACCACCCCTGGCCGCCTTTGTCTCCACAGTGGCGATGTTTTTTTAAACACCGCACCAGGTACTCATCTGAGGCCGAGTCGACCTAGGGGAGGACCAGCACCAATCCAGATAATCGCTATCACTGGTGGCGGGCGTGGGTGGGAATCGAACTGGGGTCGCCGGGTTCGTAGCGCAGTGCGCGAACCGGTCGTTTCGCTACCGCGCCTCACTCGCGGACACACACACATCCTGTATATAAGTGCAGTATTCAGTATTTATACTACAATCTATCGTGCAGGAATGTTTCTTGTATCGGGTGTTTACATGTTCATTACAATTAGTTTCGTTTTTGTGGCATACAGTACAGTACTTATTTCAATTGCGATGCGTCTGTTTTTGGTTTGCCGTGTCCAGTACCCATCCCCATTATTTAGGTTCGATTTAAGTATTGAATATCGCGGTTTTGGTTTTCGCGGCACTTCCCAAGAACGCAACACCGCACCCCTCCCAGGCGATATTCTCAGGGTCTCCTCCACTGCTGGTTCGTTCATTGTGGCTGGGACAAGTGACACTGTAGGGGAAAGTCCCCTGCGTGCACCCCCTATTGGAGTCTCGGGCCAGCTGCCATCACGGAGCAATGAGAACTTCCTCTTTCAGTTGTCGGGGACTTTCCAGCCTTCACCACAAATAAGGCAACGACATCAAAGCCGTTTTGGATTAGTGCACTTATGCACTCCCCGCGTGACTGTATGTACTTTTGCAAACAGTGCATACAATCACTTCCACGCTTTTTAATCAATCGCGCCAGGAATTTGTATCGCCTAACAAAGCAAGACTTTAGTCGTACCGATGTATTTATATTGCCAATAGCAGTGCATTATTTAACTTTTTATAAATAAATGAAAACTATAAAAACTATATTTTTATTTTAACAGGTAAGGTCCACTGAACTGTAATAGCTCTTTTTCAGAAGCGACCTGGCCACAAATGATAGCTCAACGAAGTGGCTTATCATCATGTGGACATTTATAGCAGCCAAATACTCGAAATGCATGTTGATTCTACATGTGGAGGGGAAAACTGGAGGACGCGGAAAATAAATCCATACGACAGGGAGAGAGACACCGCAAACTTCAAATATACAGCAAGGGTTAGGGTCGGGATCGGGATTAAACCCACGACTGCCTGTACACCAGGCGAGGTAGTTAACATCTCGACGCCGCGGTGCCCTTAGTGATCACATCATTCACACGTGGAATAGGAACCACTGACGATACGCCACCTCAGGTGGTACCGACAAGTGAAACATCTGCAGCAATCCACGCAGCGCCTGCACGCGAACTGACCTTCGTGAACCGGTGTTACCCGTATTTGTTAAATATTTCTCCAACGTTATCGTGACTTTATATTTGCACTGTACTGTATCTGATGCGTGGGCATCGTTGTGGCTTTTTTCATGTATTTCTGCTCTGGCATGAAGCTGGAGCTGAAGAGTAGTTAGAGCATTAATGCTCCCCTGCTCACGATCTCTGATGTATTATTATGAATGACCCTTGTTTACCTAGGTGAGCATTGTAGAGTCTCCCTTTCAGTAGGGCCCTGCTAAGTTTTTAGCAGTAGGAGGACAATATTGCCCTGCGTTTTCCAATTGCAGTAATTTGCAGAGTAATTTTCCAATTGTTATGGCCGTGATGCTTGCACACAATGATTATGCTTCTTTGGTTTACTTTTTGCAGAGATCGCGTATATTTTTTTCCGGTTAATGCACCCGCAGTGGTTCATACTGCAGATGCATTAACCAGGGCCATTTACGTATTTATTTATTTCTCTCCCTTGTGTATCTGCTGCTCTACCTGTGTGAAAGTCCACGCGTCAAAGCCTTCGCTAAATACATTTGGCAGGGTGGCGGACTGCCAGCTTTGTACCCTACATCCTCTGATGGAAGCGAGTGAACGTATTCATGCTTGATTTTGAGGGCATAAGACACAAACACTCTGCCGATTTGTTGGTCTGCTGTGGTGTCAGCAGAGTACGGCTGTTTCAATTTTGGGAGTATTTTTATTAGTTTATTTGTGATTATTAATCTCGCGTGGAAGACGATATATTCTTCGTCCACCGTATCCCTTGTACCAAACGTGACTCCTGGAGGACTTTGTTGACAGGGCGCTACACATCGCTGTGGTGCAGCAGAATGTGCAAATGGTTAACAAGATCGTGCAGCTCTTCCACATGGGCCGGATCAGCCTGGATGTCTACAACCACTTACACCAGGTGAGCCGTGCCGCTGCCACCATCACCACCACTGCCACCACCGCCTCCACCAAGTGAGGACAATTACACCGGTGTAAAGAACTCCCATGGTTTGCGCACTGCACTACAAACCCGGCAACCTGAGTTCGATTCCAAGTTATCAGCGAGTGATATCTGAATTGGTCCTTGGCCAAATACTGTACGATATTGTCACTGCGGAAACGCTTGTAATCTTGCTTTGCATACGGTTTATTTTGTGAATGTGATAGGATGTTATTTTTATTCTCCATAGTAGGTGGGGACTTTCCCCGAAGAGCGAGTTAGTGTTGTAAGAGTTGTGCATAAATTGTACGTCCCTGTATGTGTGCCGTGGCAAAACAACCCCCTACCTCCTCCGTGGGCAGTGCTGTGGGGGGAGGGCCAATTTCGATTGGCCTTTCCCCTCATGGCATTTGTGACCACCACAGCGGCCAAAAGGGGGCTCTGGATGGGTGCCAGGGGCTGGAAACCCCTCCACCTTCAATTAATTACCGCTAAACCACGACATAATTTTTTATTAATAAGCTTGTACCGGAGGCCCCGGGGGGTCAGGCGTCTGATGTCTCCTGGCCAAACAACATTTGGCGGAGCCAGGAGACTGAATCTTTACCCTCGGGGGTCCTCCTGAAACAATAAAAAAAACTATGTGTGGCTACGTGAAATGTTTGAACACTCACTGGGAGCTGGACCGGTACCGCCTGGATCTCTATGGTATTCAGGAGGTCCGGTGGACCGGCTCTGGCTCCTGCCACCATAACGGATGGACAGTCCTCTACTCGGAGACTGCCAAACAACAGGGAGTGGCTCTTCTTCTGAACAAAAGAATGAAGGGGGTTTGGGAGCGTGGCGGTGAGGTGTGGGAAGCTGTAAGCTCCAGGCTACTTAGGGCTCGCCTTCCCATCAACCAGAGACGAGGAGTGGTGGTCGTGGTTACTTATGCCCCCACTGAAGATGAACATCCGTAGAGGGATGCAGGCAAGGCCAATGAGTCAGATGCCTTCTATGACCTCCTGTCACAGGTGCTAGCTAAAGTGGCCCCTCGGGATAGAGTCATCTTGTTGGGTGACTTCAATGCTCGAGTTAGTCATGATGCTGGCATCTGGCCTGGAGTGATTGGAAGGCATGGGCCAGATCAACTCAATAACAACGGCAGGAGGCTGCTAGATTTTTGTGCAGCCCATGGGCTTGTAATTACCAACACGCTGTTCCGGCATTGGCGCATCCACACAACATCATGGATGCATGCCGGGTCCAAGCAAGAACATCTGCTGGACTACATAGTGACGGAACAGCAGATGCGGGCCCACGTCCTTGATACCAGGACCTACCGTGGAGCTGATCTGCCCACTGACCATCGACTGGTCATCTGTAAGATGTGCCTGCCATTCTTCCACTCCAGTGGTGGGTGTACACCCAGGACCCCATTTAAACCCCTAATGGCATGGTCCCAGCTAGCTGATGAAAGTTGCAAGCGAGAATTTAAACATCGCCTGCGGCTGGGGTTGGCATCGTCCCTCACTCCTCCTGATGTCGAGAGGAAATGGGCGGGGTTTAGGACTGTGGCTCATGCAGCTGCAATGGCTGCTTTGGGTACACGGTCCAGATCTCCCCAGATACCCTGGCTGACAGAGGAGGTCTTCAAGCTGGCTGAGAAAAAACGACAGGCCCACTCTCATCGGCTACAGCATCCCACATCGGAGAATGAGGAGACTTACCGCAGCCTTCACTCGGAGGTTCAGAGAGCTGTGAGGCGCTGCAAGGATGGGTGGTGGTCGCGGGTTGCTGAGGAGATGGAGTCTGCCTCAATGGCCCACGATCATAAATTGCTCTTTAATTTCATTAAAAAAGTAACCTGCAGCGCCACACCTATTACCATCATTAGGGGAAAGAACAGTGATCCAATCTCCGACCCCCGGGAACAGGTTTGCAGATTTGCTGAGCATTTCTGTGAGGTCCTGGGGGAGGGGACATCCCTCAGCCTGGATAACAACATGGGACAAAGTGGGGATGATCCTGCCGAGGCTGCGGTGCCTCAAATATTGGAAGAAGTCACCCCCTGTGAGTGGCTGGCTGAGGTGCCATCTGTTGAGGAAGTACTGAAGGCGATCCAGAGTCTGAGACTAGAAAAGGCACCGGGCAGAGATGATCTCCCAAGTGAAATGTTGAGGGAGGGTGGTGTTTGTGCACAGACTGCCCTACTTGACATCATAACAACAGTCTGGACCACTGGATGGGTTCCACAGGACTGGAAGGATGCCCTGGTGGTCCCCCTCTTTAAGAAGGGGGACCGCACAGAGTAATATCTACAGGGGCATCTCACTCCTCAGTGTGCCGGGAAAGGTTCTGGCAAGGATTGTTCAACATCGCCTTGCTAGGCACGCTGAGGAGAGGCTTGCGGAGCCCAAATGTGGTTTCAGGAAAGGGCATTCCTGCATAGATGCCATATTTTCTGTCCGTCTGCTAAAGCAGAGGTGTAGGGAATTCCAACAATACCTACATCTCTGCTTTATTGACCTGGTCAAGCCCTATGATACCATCAGTAGGCCTGGGCTCTTGGTAGTTCTTCGTGCTTTCGGAGTCCCTGACCCTCCGCTCAGGATCATTAAGGACCTTCATGATGGTGAGCGGGCCTGGGTAAAACTATGCGGCTGGGAGTCAGAACCATTTCCTGTACTCCTTGGGGTGCTACAGGGATGTCCTCTGGCTCCCACATTATTTAACATCTATTTCAACCAGGTAGTTCGTGAAGCCTTCAATAGCTATACCGGAAGAATTTCCATCTGGGACAGATACAATGGGAGGCTTATCGAGGGTAGTTGTGGAGAGAGTGGAGAGTTTCCCATAGCTGGACAGTGTGCTCATGACCGGCTCCAGTTTAATAGCAGAGGTCTCACTCCAAATCAGTTGAGCGGCCTCATCTTTTCATCGGTTGCGTAACGCTGTGTGGAAGCTACCTAGTCTGTCGCTCTGCACAAAGCTTCAGGTCTTCTTGGCCATGGTCATTCCCTCCCTTCTCTACGCTTGCGAAACGTGGACCCCCCTAATGGAACATCTTCGCCGGTTATAAACATTTAGGCTGGCCTGCCTGCAATCCATCCTGGGTTTAACCAGGTTGGATTGTGTGAGGAGCTCACAAATCCTTGAAAGATCGGGGCAAAATACCATCGGTGAGCTCCTCCAGCAGGCAAGGCTGCGTTGGCTGGGCCATGTAGCCCACATGCCCAGCCACTGCATGCCTAAACAGCTTTTGTTCAGCCGGATCGAGGAGGCAAAACGGGCGCGGCACGGACTAGAGAGGAGATGGAGTGATGTGGTACAGGAGGATGTGGAGCTTAAGCCGATGACTGGTACCAGCGGTGTCAAGATCGGCCTCTGTGGAGGAGGCTCGTGAAGGACGCTACTGGGCAGTTTGAAGCAGTCACGCTCCAACAACAATGGAGGGCAGAGGAGCGACGCTCACAACAACGAGCGGAGCGCCGGGTGGCTAAAGCACAGCAAGTTGGCACAGTAAGGGACAAAGGTGGTGCATCAGCCGGTCGTTTCAGTCGACCTGTGGCATCTGGGTCTGCCCCGTGACCTCCTGCCAGCGGGCGTTGGATACTTTACGTGGCCTCAAGATGCACAGCCTGACACAAGCGTCGTGGTGACGTCACCGCCACTTAGTGGCGAATGGTGGTTGTTATTGTTGTTGCCATGGCCACCGTAGGTGCTCGCTATCAGTGCTTGCCCCAACTGCCTGTGTAGGCTACATAGGGGGTCTTTATCTTTATATTTCCGTGTGTCATGTATGTCTGTGCCGATGCATCTGTATATATATTATATGGGGAGCGGTAGTGCAACGGTTAGCACGCTGCGCTACGAACACGGTAACCCGAGTTTGATTCCTACTTGCAGCCAATACTAGTGACGATTTTATGAATCGGTCCTGGGCCTCCCCTAGGTCGACTCAGCCTCAAATGATTACCTGGTGTGATGTGTAAAAATCGGCACTGGGTAGACAGGCGGCCAGGAGTGGTGCTGGCTACCGACCCCCTCGTGTGCCGTGCTGGCCTTAATAGGTGCTCGCTAACATCACTTGCCCCAACGGTTTGTTCAAGGGGGATCCTTTTTTTTGTCTTTGCGTGTCGTATCCCAACACATACGTGCAGACACGGAAATATCAAGACCTACAGACGTAGATCCGCAACACATTCCTACTGGTAGCCAACCAAGCGGACAGTACTTGTGGCCATAATATAGGTTTTTTGGTTAGATCGCGTAAATATAAATGTGTCATTAAACCAGCCACCACCCGACACAGACAATTAGTAAGGGTTATCATGTAAACAAAACATGCCAATTCGTTACTTGTTCAGAAAATTGGTGTGTTGAAGAGTAAACCCACAACATTTACAATTCGAGTACGACTTTTGACCAGTTATTACAACCAGCATCATCAAAAACAGTACTGCTCTTCGCTCGCCATAGAATTGGAAGTGGGCAGCTGTGCTGTGCTGCTACTGCTCTCTTTTTGTCGCGCCGTGCGGTTGGGAGTGAAGCAGCCCAACAAGTCGCCCTCTGCACACGTAAACACGTGGATATCAGCTCCCGTTCATTCCTGTGTGCTCTATGACCCCCTGTGCTGCTCCCGTTCTACTGTCATGTGCACCGATGCCCACTTTATTGAGAGCGATATTGGAACGTAAACTAAAGATTGATTTGATTAATTAATTCCTTAACTTGACTGTGCTTCGATGGCTTAAATTTGTTGCGAATACTGTATACGCAACATTTAAAATTAAGTTCCTTTTGGTATAAACTGCAGGATTGTATTTGTATGAAAGGTAAAAGTGCAAACCTGCAATTGCCTGCGCACACCACTGCTGGTGGAAGGGCCTCGACTAGAGGGAGATCGAGAGAGCCCCTCCAGACAGTTCAGTATTTGGCCTACTCTTCCATGCTGGTAAGCCTTATTGGAAAAGAGGGGAGTACCCATACTTTACCAACTGTCGCATGAACATTTTTACTGCTGGGTGGACATAGGCAGTGGGGGGAGGGGAGGAGGGTTGAGGGGGGATTTATGAAACTTTCCCGATTGCTTGAACCGCCATGCTGGGGATGGAACTGGTGTGGCCTCTGGATTGTAAGTCTGGGATTGCTCACCATTGCACCGTCGCAGCATACCTTTATGAACTCGTGCAAAATGTAAGAGATGTTTTATCAGTTGCAGTGGAAGGTTCCCCGAGGTTCAAAGGAAGGGTTACCCCTCAATCCCCCGAGACACTAACAATACCCACATAGCTTTCGTGACTGCAGGGATTCATCTTCTTGGTTCTTTCGGTAAAGTCACGTAGAAGGGAAGTAATAAAATATTAAAAATAAAACATAATATAACAATTTTCACGACGTTTCGGCCACAACGCAAGCAGCCGTCCTCAGGTGAAAACCAGGTCTGTCGAGGCGACAGCGTCTGAAGAGCCCCTCTGCAAACAGCGTCTGAATTTCAGACGCTGTCGCCTCGACAGACCTGGTTTTCACCTGATGACGGCTGCTTGCGTTGTGGCCGAAACGTCGTGAGAATTGTTATATTATGTTTTATTTTTATTATTTTATTACTTCCCTTCTACGTGACTTTACCGAAAGAACCAAGAAGATGAATACCCACATAGTCAAGGGGCCTCATGCTGCCAATGATTATGTTAATAATTACTCTTGATTTCTCCCACACTTACAGACATGTAAATAAAAGCACTCTGACTCTGTGTGTGTTAGTCATACTTGTTGGGACTCTGCCATGGTGGAGTAGTTGGTACACAATCCAGAGGCCACCGGTTCCATCTCCCGGTGAGGCCACTGGTTCCATCTCCCGGTGAAGCCACTGGTTCCATCTCCCAGTTAGGCACTTGAAACAATGGTGCGGGTTTCTTGAATGCCTCCCGCCTCTGTCCACCCAGCAATATAAATGTTTATGTCACAGTCAATCGGAAAGTCGCCTGTGGTGGGGTTAAAGTGTGTGTATTCTCACGGCTTCCAAGACATCTTGAAGCGTTGGCCAAATACCTTCCAGAGGGGCTCTTCAGAGCTCAGTCTGGTAGAAGCCTTGCTCAAGCTTGGGATTTTATGTACTCATGCAATTTGATCAGGTATACTTTACGTATGTTTTTAAATTAGTTTTAGTGATTTACTTACCTTTCCTATACTTTGCGCTCCCATCATTTTTTTGTGTTGTTGATATAACTTTCTGACCCAGCCCCTTACTGGACAACTGTGAAAAAGAGCTCCATTGCTCATCGGATTTCTCCAGGATAAAGAAACGTTCTGATTTGAAAGCCCACCCACCAGCGGTGGTGCAAGCGAGCAATTGCGGGGTCACGTCGGCCCACAGCCGCCCGTGCGCGTAACATAGACGCGGCGGCTCGGCACCGTGTGCGCAGTCGCCGCTGCACCTGGCCATCATCACGGGGCAGGAGGCGCTCGTGGCCGTGCTGCTGAGTGGAGGAGCTTCCCCCGCTGCCCTGGACCGTCATGGCATGAATGCTGTGCACCTGGCGTGCAGCGCCGGCCAGACCGACGTGCTTGCCCTGCTGCTCGCCCAGCCAGCCTGCCGAGCGCTCCTCAACAGCCACGACTTTGCCGGTGTGTCCGCGGCGCCTGGCCGGTTTCCTCCCGTAGTCGACATTCACATATCCCTGTCTGCTTACATTCCAATGCAGGTGTCACCCCACGTTCGTTTTGATGGTTTCCTGTAAATACATTTTACGATGAATAGTTATGAGGAGTAATTTGTCGAAGCCATATTTTATTACTGCAAGTGTATTAAATCTAATATTCAATCTTAATTTTAGAACTTTCGTGACTGCAGGAATTATTATTTGGTTCTTTCGGTTAAGTCACGTCTAAAGATAAAATAATAAATTAGATTAAATAATAGAATACGACGTTTCGATTGCAACACAAGCAATCATCATCAGGTATAATGAAATAGCGACATAAAATCTAACCAGAAAACTATAGACAGACATATTAGCAGACAGATATTACCAAGATACATAGCGGGAGCAACACAGGTAACAGAGAGGGGTGATCGTCTCTGTGGGGTGGCCTTAAATAGACAGAGGGGGGGGCGGAGGCAGAGAGAAGGAAGGGGGGTTAGAGAAAAAATTAGCATATCAATGAGTGGTCAACAGACGTGGTGCTGCATGGCAAGTAAGCCTGAAAATCAGGAGGACACACTAAAATTAAATAACCTAGTAAAATATCGAAATGTAATGTAATACAACACAGAGGGTCGGTCAACACACAATTAACGCATAGCCTGGTTGATTACGTATTTCACAAGATTGCTAAGTTAGAATTTAAGTGTGAACATTCTAAAGAGGACACAGGCAGAGAAAACAAGTCGCCAGAGAGAGAGAAAAAAGATAAGCTTAAAACTTCCCCGTAGAAGTGGTTCAATCTTAATTTTAGAACTTTCGTGACTGCAGGAATTATTATTTGGTTCTTTCGGTTAAGTCACGTTTAAAGATAAAATAATAAATTAGATTAAATAATAGAATACGACGTTTCGATTGCAACACAAGCAATCATCATCAGGTATAATGAAATAGCGACATAAAATCTAACCAGAAAACTATAGACAGACATATTAGCAGACAGATATCACCAAGATACATAGCGGGAGCAACACAGGTAACAGAGAGGGGTGATCGTCTCTGTGGGGTGGCCTTAAATAGACAGAGGGGGGGGCGGAGGCAGAGAGAAGGAAGGGGGGTTAGAGAAAAAATTAGCATATCAATGAGTGGTCAACAGACGTGGTGCTGCATGGAAAGTAAGCCTGAAAATCAGGAGGACACACTAAAATTAAATAACCTAGTAAAATATCGAAATGTAATGTAATACAACACAGAGGGTCGGTCAACACACAATTAACGCATAGCCTGGTTGATTACGTATTTCAAAGATTGCGAAGTTAGAATTTAAGTGTGAACATTCTAAAGAGGACACAGGCAGAGAAAACAAGTCGCCAGAGAGAGAGAAAAAAGATAAGCTTAAAACTTCCCCGTAGAAGTGGTTCAATCTTAATTTTAGAACTTTCGTGACTGCAGGAATTATTATTTGGTTCTTTCGGTTAAGTCACGTCTAAAGATGAAATAATAAATTAAATTAAATAATAGAATACGACGTTTCGATTGCAACACAAGCAATCATCATCAGGTATAATGAAATAGCGACATAAAATCTAACCAGAAAACTATAGACAGACATTAGCAGACAGATATCACCAAGATACATAGCGGGAGCAACACAGGTAACAGAGAGGGGTGATCATCTATGTGGGGTGGCCTTAAATAGACAGAGGGGGGGGGCAGAGGCAGAGAGAAGGAAGGGGGGTTAGATAAAAAATTAGCATATCAATGAGTGGTCAACAGACGTGGTGCTGCACGGCAAGTAAGCCTGAAATTCAGGAGGACACACTAAAATTAAATAACCTAGTAAAATATCGAAATGTAATGTAATACAACACAGAGGGTCGGTCAACACACAATTAACGCATAGCCTGGTTGATTACGTATTTCAAAGATTGCTAAGTTAGAATTTAAGTGTGAACATTCTAAAGAGGACACAGGCAGAGAAAACAAGTCGCCAGAGAGAGAGAAAAAAGATAAGCTTAAAACTTCCCCGTAGAAGTGGTTCAATCTTAATTTTAGAACTTTCGTGACTGCAGGAATTATTATTTGGTTCTTTCGGTTAAGTCACGTCTAAAGATAAAATAATAAATTAAATTAAATAATAGAATTCGACAGGGAAGTTTTAAGCTTATCTTTTTTTTCTCTCTCTGGCGACTTGTTTTCTCTGCCTGTGTCCTCTTTAGAATGTTCACACTTAAATTCTAACTTAGCAATCTTTGAAATACGTAATCAACCAGGCTATGCGTTGTGTGTTGACCGACCCTCTGTGTTGTATTACATTACATTTCGATATTTTACTAGGTTATTTAATTTTAGTGTGTCCTCCTGATTTTCAGGCTTACTTGCCGTGCAGCACCACGTCTGTTGACCACTCATTGATATGCTAATTTTTTCTCTAACCCCCCTTCCTTTTCTCTGCCTCTGCCCCCCCTCTGTCTATTTAAGGCCACCCCACAGAGGCGATCACCCCTCTCTGTTACCTGTGTTGCTCCCGCTATGTATCTTGGTGATATATGTCTGCTAATATGTCTGTCTATAGTTTTCTGGTTAGATTTTATGTCGCTATTTCATTATACCTGATGATGATTGCTTGTGTTGCAATCGAAACGTCGTATTCTATTATTTAATTTAATTTATTATTTTATCTTTAGACGTGACTTAACCGAAAGAACCAAATAATAAATCTAATATTGGTTATGCTTGTCCACAGGTTTCAACATCTTATGCCCACATGGTTGCGTTTGCTCTCGTGTCTATTTTGATTGAATTTGCTCTGATTTCTATTTACTTCATCGTTGTGCTCAATTGCACTTTATTACTTTTGTCATATTGGTGACCCATGTCAACCTGGCAAATGAGAGCCATCTTTGTTTGTTGAGTTATTGCCTTGTTAAAGAATAAACTTTACGTTTTACATTTTTCATGTTTATCTCGTTTATATGAAACGAAAACTAAACAATTTTTTATTTCCCCAGGTAAGGCCCACTGAGCTGTGTAGCTCTTTTTCAGAAGCGACTTGACCACAAATGATAGCTCAACGAAGTTTCTTATCACGTGGAAAAATCATAGCAGCCAAATACTCTTAAGCGCATGTTTATAAATGTGGGGGGAAAAACCGGAGGACCCAGAGAAAAATCCATGCAACCATAGGGAGAACATGCAAACTCCAAATAAAGAGGCATCAGGGTCAGGATCAAACCCACGACCTCTTGCATACCAGGCGAGGGAGTTAACATCTCGCCACCAAGACTGGCCGTGCTGCTTTCCTGTCCTCCACTTTGCCCTGTGAGCCGTGTTAAGTGTCGAGTTGACGTTGCTTGACCCGGTGATAACTCAAGAGAGACCTCCAGGCTCAATCTCATGTGCTGTGTCCTTGTCTCTCCATCTCACCTCGGGCTGCCTCTTGGTCGGCACTGCAATGCTGCTCAACCACAGCTATAAATGCTCTAAATCACGCATTGTCTTTGTATTGTTCGCCTTTTGCTGTTCTGTGGTCTGACACTGGTGAGACGAGGCCATGAAGAAGGCTGTCTCTGGTGTAGGCCAGTTTCAAAGACAATGCAAATATTATCAGAGCATGTTTGTTTGCATGTTCACCACAAGTACGTGTGGTTAATGCGGACTTGATGCCTTGCAAGAGGTTTCTATTTGGTGTTTGAACATCTTAACACCTCCTGTTTTATTTTTCGATTTAAAGCTTTCGTGACTGCAGGGATTCATCTTCTTGGTTCTTTCGGTAAAGTCACGTAGAAGGGAAGTAATACAATAATCAAAATAAAACATAATAAAATAAAATAATTCTCACGACGTTTCGGCTACAATGCAAGCAGCCGTCTTCAGGTGAAGAATGAGACACTACCAAGCTAGGAGCTTATATATAAGCTGGGTTGGAGGTGGAAGAGCGCCTTAACAAAAAGAATGTGCATATGAAGAGGAATTTAGCATATTCATGGGAAATGCGTAGGAGGTGGGTGGGGGGGTTTCATAGTCATATTATGCCCATGCATTATGCAGGATCAACAGCACCAAGGGGGGGTGCAGGGAGTAGCATTAACAAAGGAAAGGAATGTTAATAGTATGTAGCTGCAGTTACTAAACAACCACGTAGAAAACTAAAGTATAAACTACATAAAAAACTAAAGTATAAACTGCATAGCACCATCAGTATACTTACTATACTCTACAATAAGCTGAGTTACTAACAGCAAGTAATACATTACAATTCTACGTCGTAAAAATTATATAATATGCTTCCATCTAAATGTTATTCTCTTACATCACACGAGCATACACCGTACTATATACTGCCATATATAAAGCCAACATTAAATTATATACTGTATTGCTATAAACCACCCTATACCTTATACATTTTAATATAACACTATGTATTATTCTACTCACCCTAATGTGTATCACACTGCTATACGTTTACTATACAATTACGATACTATATATTACTTTGTACATTGTATTAAGCATATAAATGTTATACTATTTGTTATTATACGCTGTACCATTGGCCGTCGTGTCAATGGGTGAGTCGTGGGGGGAAAACTTGCAGCGGAGCAAAGAATCCATTCCCTGCGGAGAATACAATGCCAGTGAGTGGAACGCGGTCTGAAAGTCACCGTAAACGTGAACACAATCAGTTAAGATCCGAAATGGTTTATTACGTCCTTCCAATGATTGCTAAGCCAGAATCCATCTTCTCGGTTAAAATTGTCTCTGTGTTTGTATATGTGGATCGCCTCATGAACGAATCTCTCATGGTAGCCAGATGGCTTGCAGAGAGCCTCTGTCTTGGAGAAGTCAATGTCATGTGAGCCCACTGAGTTGTAACAGTGATCTGCCACAGCTGAGGTGTTTGTCCTACCGTGTTTCAGGTCTGCTTTATGTTCACGGATGCGGTCCGAGACATGTCGTTTGGTTTCCCCAATGTAACTGCTACCACAGAGGCAACTTAGTTTGTAGACGCCAGGGTACTGTATGTCTGGAACCACATCTTTTACAGACGGTACCAGATCACGGATTTTATGTACTGTGTTGAATCGGACCTGGATCTTGTGTTTAATCAGGATTTTGGAGATCTTTTTTGTGACCCCAGCAATGTAGGGTAAGGTGATGGTCTTGAAAGGCTCCTCAACAGGATCCTTCTTGATGGTTGGAGTGATGGCTTTGCGGATTGTGTAGTCGGAGTAACCATTAGCCTTAAGAGCTTGGCGTACGTGTTTGAGTTCACTGGCAATGTGTTCCTGGTCGGAGATGCATTGGGCTCTATGGAAGTCGAAAAAGATGGCAAGCTACCCTTTTTGGATGTCCTAATCAAAAGGAGACCTGATGGTTCAATGAGCCACTCTGTCTACAGGAAAGCCACCCATTCGGATGCTTACCTAAAACCGGATTCCCACCACCATCCATCCCAGAAGAATTCCCTCATCAATACAGTATATAATTTAATGTTGGGTTTATATATGGCAGTATATAGTACGGTGTATGCTCGTGTGATGTAAGAGAATAAAGTTTAGATGGAAGCATATTATATAATTTTTACGACGTAGAATTGTAATGTATTACTTGCTGTTAGTAACTCAGCTTATTGTAGAGTATAGTAAGTATACTGATGGTGCTATGCAGTTTATACTTTAGTTTTTTATGTAGTTTATACTTTAGTTTTCTACGTGGTTGTTTAGTAACTGCAGCTACATACTATTAACATTCCTTTCCTTTGTTAATGCTACTCCCTGCACCCCCCCCCTTGGTGCTGTTGATCCTGCATAATGCATGGGCATAATATGACTATGAAACCCCCCCACCCACCTCCTACGCATTTCCCATGAATATGCTAAATTCCTCTTCATATGCACATTCTTTTTGTTAAGGCGCTCTTCCACCTCCAACCCAGCTTATATATAAGCTCCTAGCTTGGTAGTGTCTCATTCTTCACCTGAAGACGGCTGCTTGCGTTCTAGCCGAAACGTCGTGAGAATTATTTTATTTTATTATGTTTTATTTTTATTATTTTATTACTTCCCTTCTACGTGACTTTACCGAAAGAACCAAGAAGATGAACCTCCTGTTTTATTGCCAGAAATGGTAAAACCTGTTCTTATTTTTAATACTATTTTTATGTTTGTTTTAAAGCATATATACACAAGTGAAATTCCATTCTGTCTCCTCATATACAACAGTATTTAGCTCATCAGCTTTTCAGGATATTGGCTTTCCAGACCAATATTATGCTGCTCAATAATATTGGTCTGAAAAGCCAATAGGCGGATAGATTAACACATTATTACGTCAAGGGAATATGTTGAAATCGTTGAAAGAGTGAAACAAAGCACGTACTTTGATCTTTTTCTTAGAATTATGACAATGTCGTGCTGTTTGCGTGTACAGGGATGACTCCACTGCACGTGGCAGTGAAGGGAAGTTGCGTCAGTGCTGTGTCCCGTCTGCTTGAGAATCAAGTCAATGTCGACGCCTTAGTAAGCGACTGCAAAATAAACATGCTTGCCCGAATGACAGTGTTGCTTATTATAAGTCCCAGCAAAGGGGATTTTAGAGTATAAAGTATGAAGTGGTGTCGCTGTTATGGACTTACCCTGTTAAAAACCGACCAAATTGTGTGTACGTATGTTGAACTTCTTTCGCACCGTACGTAGCCAATCGTGCTAATCGGAGGCGTGGGGGAAGGACAACAAGCTAAACATAAAAGCAGATCTTAAGACATAAATTGGTCAGAGGGTTGTCTAAAAGCTATAAATAAACCAGCGCCAAAAAGAAAAGCCTTTTCGGCCAAGGCTACATATGATGTCACGTTCCATGCGTGCGCCTCGTGATGTCACCGTGTGTCGTATCAAGAGGAGCGCAAATATTGTGACGTCATCTCGTGTGCCTCGGAAGATGATGTTTATAATCGTCTGCAGTGATCACTCCACTGCTGGATGAAGGCCTCAAATTGTCGCCATCCCTTTTTCAAACTTTCTCATTTTTGCCAACTTTTATTCATCAGTGTCAATGCTTATGATCTGTATGTCACAGCAGGTCGCGCACATTAACAAATAATCCTTATTTACACGTTGGATAGCGATACATAATCAATGCACATGTGTGGTTTTTCCTCCTTGTTATACTGTTTCATAGGATTGGAAAAACGGAGCCTCTGCTTTAATCTACGCAGTGGAAAATGACAACAAAGAGATTGTAGAACTTCTAATCAAGGTATCTTATGCTTTCGATTCCTTTGTATTGTCACCTCGCCAAGCTTCCGTGATGGCTTGCTCATGTCAAGTCTCTCCAATGTGCTTACGGTTTGTCCGTCATTTTGTTTGCCATGATGTCCAACGTTTTGCTCCCAGCACGTGGCGCTGAAACATCGGATTTTCAGCACGTGGGGGTGATACGTAGCACACGGCATTCACGATCCACGACAGATGCATGGAATGTTAATCATTGGCAGTGATACATTTGCATAAAATTAGTAAATATGTACTCATTACCTTAACATATGCTTCGCATCTGATTGGTTGTGCCCTGAAATGGCATGGATTCTATTTCAGGAAGCCTGGTCAGGTGAAATTGTTAAGCTCAGTTCCTGAGTTCTCATCTTGAGGCCTGGATACGTTTTTCCCTGATGATGTTTGGGGTACTTCCAAATGAAACGTCACGTATCTCATACCAACATTTTTCTGTGAGTCTTGCTCTTCAACTTGCCGGTGAGCTGAAGCAATATATAATCGGCGCATTAAATGTCTGTCGTCGACGTGGCAATCTAATTTGCTGAGCTGTTGTCGGGTTGGCGGAGGGTTTCACAACGCATTATTTGGTCAGATCATTACGTGGCGAAACCCAAACATCTCTTGTGAATCACAGTCGTGTCTATGAAATCCTGCGTGTTAACGCTGCGGTTTTGCTGCCTTGTTGCAGAATGGTGCGAATGTGAACCAGCAGACGTACGGCGGCAATGCAGCCGTGCACGTGGCGAGTGGCCGGGGCCTGCTCGAGATCACGTGCCTCCTCGTGAGGCACGGCGCCAACGTTGGACTCAAGAACACGCAGAATGACAATGCCTACACGGTCACCACCAACCAGCAGGTATTGTATGTCATGTTCAAATTATTTTAAAAGCTGTTCTTATTTTTACCAGGTAAGGCCTACTCAGTTGTATATAGCTCTTTTTTTCAGAAGCGACCTGTCCACAAATGATAGCCCATTGAAGTGGCTTATCACGTGGAAATGTATTGCAGCCAAATACTCTAAACGCATGTTGATTCTAAATGTGGAGGGAACAACCGGAGGACCTGGACAAAAATCCACGTGACCACGGGGAGAACATGTGAACCCCAAATAGGCATTAGGGTCGGGATCGAACCCCTGACCTCCTGTATACCAGGCGAGGCAGCTAACATCCCTCCACCACGGCACCCCTGGACCACGCCGTTCAACTCGGCATGGTCCAAATGTTCCATCCATTACAGCTATCTCCATCCTCGTGATACTAATTTGCACAATGATGTTGCCGTTGTGTTACGGTCAGCGCACTGGCCTTGTAATTCTCGAGGTTGCGGGTTAAATTCAATCATCCAGCGTGGCAGCAGAAGCAATGGTGCAACTTTATTACATCCCTACCCCCTGCCCAGTAACATAAATGGGTGCACTACAGTTGATCGGTAGGTTGCAGTGGTGGGGTAAAATGTGGGTATGCCCACCTCTTACAAGACGTCTTGAAGAGTAGGCCAGTTATACCCTCGAGATTGGCTCTTTGTTGCTCCCTCTCGTGGAGGTCCTTTTGCCAGCAATGGCCTGAGCAATAAATTGCAGGGCTGCACCTTTACCTTTTCATACTTTGTGTTTTCTCGCCAATGCAAGTACATTGATATATGAGTCTACTCATACTGTGTTACGCACCTCTCTCTTAGGTAATCGATATTTTAAAAGGAAGAAACGCCAAACTTCACGTGACGGGTTCTGATAAATGTTCATTGCACAGTCAACATGGTGGCAACTCTCCAAACAAACCGCGTGATCTCCCAAAAGGTCCCGCGACCACCAGCATGTTGATCAACCGAGCAAGCCAGACTGACGAGCCAACAATGAGTGTACCATCATCACCCCGTCAAAATTCTCCTGTGCAAAACACAAGGCAGCCTGTGGATGGCAGCAAACAAGGCGAAGAGACGAGTGCTTCAAATACAGAGGGCAGTGTTACCGGGGCGCCATCTACTGGAGAAGCGACTAAGTCCATTGGTCAGGGACGTATAATTATGAAACGTGCAACTGCAAAGACGACGCGACCATGTGTGGTGGTTTCCTCCTCTGCAGATTCTCGCGATGAAGTTAAAGTCAAGCTTCAGGCTGCCATACGATCCAGAGTAGCAACGGCAACCTTCAAAACGACCCCGGGCACTTTATCGCAGCGAGCACAGGTCCCGTCCATCGTGACCTTGCATCCAGTGACCCCCGTGATAAAAGTTGTGACCACTTCGAGCTCGACTGCCTCCAAAGCTGCAAATGCATCTCACACTTTGACGAAAACTACACCTTCGGTCAAGGAGTCTTATATCTCCTTCGCAAAAGAGTGGCTGTCAACCGCAAAGGTAACGCCGCCGCCGAAATGTATAGCCACATCAGTCATAACAAAACGGCTTGAACTTGAAACCAAACAAAGTTCTAAAGATCCATGCACCCTACAACTTGAACCCACACAAAGCTCTAAAGATCCATGCACCCTACAACTTGAACCCACACAAAGCTCTAAAGATACATGCACCCTACAACTTGAACCCACACAAAGTTCTAAAGATCCATGCACCCTACAACTTGAACCCACACAAAGCTCTAAAGATCCATGCACCCTACAACTTGAACCCAAACAAAGTTCTAAAGATCCATGCACCCTACAACTTGAACCCACACAAAGCTCTAAAGATCCATGCACCCTACAGCTTGAACCCAAACAAAGTTCTAAAGATCCATGCACCCTACAACTTGAACCCACACAAAGTTCTAAAGATCCATGTACCCTACAACTTGAACCCAAACAAAGTTCTAAAGATCCATGCACCCTACAACTTGAACCCACACAAAGTTCTAAAGATCCATGCACCCTACAACTTGAACCCACACAAAGCTCTAAAGATCCATGCACCCTACAACTTGAACCCAAACAAAGTTCTGAAGATCCATGCACCCTACAACTTGAACCCAAACAAAGTTCTGAAGATCCATGTACCCTACAACTTGAACCCAAACAAAGCTCTAAAGATACATGCACCCTACAACTTGAACCCACACAAAGTTCTGAAGATCCATGCACCCTACAACTTGAACCCAAACAAAGTTCTAAAGATCCATGTACCCTACAACTTGAACACACACAAAGCTCTGAGGATCCTTGCAAACTCGAACCCAAACAAAGTTCTAAGGAACCACGCAAGTCTATCATTTCCAAAGACGTCGTAACCACTCAAGCATCCTAAAGGAATGCATTTCTTTTACAATGTTTATACAAACGAGTGTAGTATTGATGCATTGTTTAGTTTTTGTAATACCGTGCTGTCCAGATTATAAGACACTTTTTTTTTTACCAAAAATTGCGGCTGCCTCACAGTCTGGGTATGTATGAATGTGTTAATGTATATTTGTCCTTGTAAGTGTGCGTGAACAGATTTGTGTAACGTTATTTCGACTGGGCACAAGTTTGAAGTATATATTACCTTCTGGAGTATCTCTTAATCTGTAGAATACGGAACATGTGCATTTTATTATTGTATTGTGTGGTCAGATATATATGATGCAAGTACTGTATATTTAATATCGCGATATTTGTTCTAAAATATTGTAAATTTTGAGACCACAGCGATGTTGGCTCTGCACACCGGTAACCCAGCGTGAGAGGCGCTGAAAGCAAATCACCAAATAAATGATGAGCCAGGAGGATGTTTCTTGCTTGCTAGGATATGCCTGTCAAACCCTTTATCAGTTCCTACCTAATTACAGACCTTCAGACCTTTTTGGCCCTTATAAATATCCACGTTCATCCTACAGTCCCATAACAGGGATAAACACAAATAAAGACATTTATTTGCCCTTATTGAAACGGCTGTACGCCGAATGTACCTGAAAACTCAGTTTCCCTGTTCAACAAAAATACGACTAAACCGCATGGGTTGACGGACGCAAGGGAGATACACAAAGACACCGATTGGTGCGCTGCAGAATAGACTCCGCCTCTTATGGGTGCATGTAGCCAATGAGAGTGCGTGAGGGGCGGAGCCACAGTGAGTGAGGGGCGTAGCTAAGGGAGACACGGGGCTTGACCAATCAGAAGGCTTGCGTGTTTAACATGGTAAAGTCACGTAGAATGGAAATAATAAAATAATAAAAATAAAACAATAAAATAATTCTCACGACGTTTCGGCCACAACGCAAGCAGCCGTCCTCAGGTGAAGAACAGGTCTGTCGATAAGACAGAGTCTGAATGACACGTCCTGGGTTTGGAGCGTCTATTTAAGCTGGGAGGGAGGAGGAAGAGCGCCTTGACAAAATAATTTGCATATCAAGAGGAATTTTACCATATATATGTAATATTACACTATGTATTATTCTACCCACCTTACTGCACACCACACTGCTTCATATTCACCATACAACTACGAATTTTAGCATATTTATGGGAAATGCAGATATGCGACTACTACTACTTGTGATTACTATACACCACCCTATACCGTATACATTGTAATATTACACTATGTATTATTCTAGCCACCCTACTGCACACCACACTGCTGCATATTCACCATACAACTACGACACCATGTATTACCTTGTACATTGTATTAAACATTACAATTTTCTACTATTTATTATTATACAATCCGCTATACACTATACCATTGACCGTCGCGTGAAAGATACTAAGAGGAAGCAGCGAAATATGTCAATGGGAGAGGTGTGGTTGGAGACTTGCAGCGGAGCAAAGAATCCATTCTCTGCGGAAAATACAAGATATATAGTCAATGCCAGTGAGTGGAACGCGGTCTAAAAGTCACTGTAAACGTGAACACAATCAGTTAAGATCCGAAATGGTGTATTACGTCCTTCCAATGATTACTGAGCCAGAATCTATCTTCTCGGTTGAAATTGTCTCTGTGTTTGTATATGTGGATCGCCTCATGAACGAATCTCTCATGGTAGCCAGATGGCTTGCAGAGAACCTCTGTCTTGGAGAAGTCAATGTCATGTGAGCCCACTGAATTGTAACAGTGATCTGCCACGGCTGAGGTGTTTGTCCTACCGTGTTTCAAATCTGTTTTATGTTCACGGATTCGGTCCGAGACATGTCGTTTGGTTTCTCCAATGTAACTGCTACCACAGAGGCAACTTAGTTTGTAGACGCCAGGGTACTGTATGTCTGGAACCACATCTTTTACAGACGGGATCAGATCACGGATTTTTTGTACTGTGTTGAATCGGACCTGGGAGGGAGGAGGGGGTACCCCCCCTGGTGAGACACTGCTTAACCAATACATACTTCACCTGGAATGAAACTTTCTACAAACAAACTGAGGGCACCCTAATGGGCTCCCCCCTATCTCCGGTTGTAGCCAACGTTTTCATGGATAAATTTGAGACTGACGCCATCCAGACTGCCACTCTACGCCCGACCTTATGGAAGAAGTACGTAGATGACACTTTTGTCATCTGGCCACATGGTGATGAGGAAATTCTTCTGGGATGGATGGTGGTGGGAATCCGGTTTTAGGTAAGCATCCGTATGGGTGGCTTTCCTGTAGACAGAGTGGCTCATTGAACCATCAGGTCTCCTTTTAATTAGGACATCCAAAAAGGGTAGCTTGCCATCTTTTTCGACTTCCATGGTGAATCTGATGGCTGGGTGTATTGAATTGATGTGGTCGAGGAATTGGTCTAGAGCAGGCCGGTCATGTGGCCAGATGACAAGTGGCATCTACGTACTTCTTCCATAAGGTCTGGCGTAGAGTGGCAGTCTGGATGGCGTCAGTCTCAAATTTCTCCATGAAAACGTTGGCTACAACCGGAGAGAGGGGGGAGCCCATTAGGGTGCCCTCGGTTTGTTTGTAGAAAGTTCCATTCCAGGTGAAGTATGTATTGGTTAAGCAGTGTCTCACCAGGGGGGGTACCCCCTCCTCCCTCCCAGGTCCGATTCAACACAGTACATAAAATCCGTGATCTGGTCCCGTCTGTAAAAGATGTGGTTTCAGACATACAGTTCCCTGGCGTCTACAAACTAAGTTGCCTCTGTGGTAGCAGTTACATTGGAGAAACCAAACGACATGTCTCGGACCGAATCCGTGAACATAAAGCAGACTTGAAACACGGTAGGACAAACACCTCAGCCGTGGCAGATCACTTACAATTCAGTGGGCTCACATGACATTGACTTCTCCAAGACAGAGGTTCTCTGCAAGCCATCTGGCTACCATGAGAGATTCGTTCATGAGGCGATCCACATATACAAACACAGAGACAATTTCAACCGAGAAGATGGATTCTGGCTCAGTAATCATTGGAAGGACGTAATAAACCATTTCGGATCTTAACTGATTGTGTTCACGTTTACAGTGACTTTTAGACCGCGTTCCACTCACTGGCATTGACTATATATCTTGTATTCTCCGCAGGGAATGGATTCTTTGCTCCGCTGCAAGTCTCCAACCACCACTCTCCCATTGACTGGCAGTCTATAATGTAGACTTATTCTGGTTCTTTCAGTAATACAATTAAAACAAAAACCACGACGTTTCAATTGCAACACAAGCGGTCGTCATCAGGAAAAGGGGGGTTAGCCTCTAAAGGCAAACTGTTTATAAAGGTTTAGAGATGGGCATAGCCCATTACAGACTGCCAGTGTCCAGCTTAACCATTGCTACAGTCTACATTATAGACTGCCAGTACACTCACCCAGCTTAATAACCAGGCTACAGTTTACATCATAGACTGCCAGTACACTCACCAAACTTAATAACCAGGCTACAGTCTACATTATAGACTGCCAGTACACTCACCAAACTTAATAACCAGGCTACAGTCTACATTATAGACTGCCAGTACACTCACCAAACTTAATAACCAGGCTACAGTCTACATTATAGACTGCCAGTTCACTCACCCAGCTTAATAACCAGGCTACAGTCTACATTATAGACTGTCAGTACACTCACCCAGCTTAATAACCAGGCTACAGTCTACATTATAGACTGCCAGTACACTCACCCAGCTTAATAACCAGGCTACAGTCTACAATATAGACTGCCAGTACACTCACCCAGCTTAATAACCAGGCTACAGTCTACATTATAGACTGTCAGTACACTCACCCAGCTTAATAACCAGGCTACAGTCTACATTATAGACTGCCAGTACACTCACCCAGCTTAATAACCAGGCTACAGTCTACATTATAGACTGCTAGTACACTCACCCTACTTAATAACCAGGCTAGTCTACATCAGTGTTTTTTCGTGTTTTTTTATTATTTGTATTTTTATTCACTTTATTCGTATTATTATATTTCTATCTACGTGACTTTACCGAAAGAAACAAAGAATATAATGAAGGTAAACAAATAACTTTAATAAAAAGGGAGATCTGGCCGCTGGAGGAGATGAGGCCTAGTGGGGCGCTGGGATGCTGTTTGCCGATTTAAACCGGTGTTCTTCATTCTCACAGGGGGCACGTTCGCCGATAGGACATCATCAGTAATGTGAGGGCCGCCACACATTTGACACCATTGTTGGTGGGTTTAACAGCAGCACCATATTGATGGGTCGTGTGTGTGTTTTTCTCACGTTGTGTGTTGTTTGGGGGCCGCGCTAAAGGCCACCAGGGGCCGCCAGTGGTCCCAGGGCCTCCTAATGAAGAACGCTTATTTGGGGCTCGAGACAAGTTGGCAAATATTCTTTGGTTTTTTACCGAAAGAACCAAAGAGTATGGATCCCTGCAGTCACGAAAACTTCAAATCTAGATTGTCAAATATTATTGAAAGGGGATTTCTGTTGAAAATGAGGTTGTGTCTGTGACAGAAACAACTGCGACATTTTTCTTCTTTTGTAAAATACTTTATTTGAGTTATATAAAGTTTATGAGTTGAATATTTTATTTTTTACTTGAAGTAAACAATATTTAACATTTACTTTTGTTCTGGAATGCTTCAGTCGGTCTGAACACACGGGAATGACGCATGTGCGTGATGACATACGAAAGGTTCGCGAGACGTCGTTGCGTTGCGTGCGTGATGACGTCACAACGTCGGCACGTCGCGACTGTGCGTGAACGCAATGACGTCGACGAATGGGCTGCATCGTCGGAACGTGGGCGTGCGATCGCGACGTGCCCGGCGTGCGCGGTGACGACACGTACGTGATGACGTACAAAGGCTCGCGAGACGTGCGTGCGTGATGACGCGATTACGTCGGCATGTCGTGCCTCTGCGTGAACGCGATGACGTCGACGAATGGGCCGCATCGTCGGAACGTGGGCGAGCGATCGCGACGTGCGCGGTGACGACACGTGCGTGATGACGTCACTCCACCGGGGCGGTGATCCTTATATAAGGAGGGGCGCGGAGGGGAGGCGCGGGAGGCCGCACACAAACCACGGAGAGAGGCGAACATGGCGACGGGCCCCAGCAGCAGGCCGCAGCGCCCGCACCTCAAGGAGCGCATCTTCGGGCTCATGATGGACGCGTTCCACGACGCCGTGGGGCCGCCCAAGCAGGCGGTGGACAAGCGGCTGGTGGAGAAGACGTGGAAGCTGATGGACAAGGTGGTGCGCTACTGCCAGAACCCCAAGGTGCAGCTGAAGAACAGCCCACCGTACATGCTGGACATCTTGCCGGACACGTACCAGCACCTGCGACTTGTGCTCGCACGGCACGACGACCGCATGGCCGCGCTGGGCGACAACGAGTTCTTCAGGGTGTTCATCGACAACCTGCTGAGCAAGAGCAAGCAGGCCGTGAACCTCTTCAAGGAGGGCAAGGAGCGCATGCACGACGAGCACTCGCACTGCAGGTACGCGGGGAGAGCGCGGGACGCGAGCGGGCCCCTGGTGAGAAGTGGTGAGTGTGTTGGTGGAGGTGGTGAGGGTGGTGAGTGTGTTGGTGGAGGTAGTGAGGGTGGGGGTGGTGGTGAGGGTGGGGGTGGTGGTGAGGGTGGTGGTGGAGGTGGTGAGGGTGGAGGTGGTGAGGGTGGAGGTGGTGAGGGTGGAGGTGGTGAGGGTGGAGGTGGTGAGGGTGGAGGTGGTGAGGGTGGAGGTGGTGAGGGTGGAGGTGGTGAACGTGGTGAGGGTGGTGGTGAACGTGGTGAGGGTGGTGGTGGACGTGGTGAGGGTGGTGGTGGTGGACGTGGTGAGGGTGGTGGTGGTGGACGTGGTGAGGGTGGTGGTGGTGGACGTGGTGAGGGTGGTGGTGGTGGACGTGGTGAGGGTGGTGGTGGTGGACGTGGTTAGTTTGGTGGTGGTGGTTAGTTTGGTGGTGGTGGAGGTGGCGAGGGTGGTGGTGGTGGAGTGGTGGAGGTGGTGAGGGTGGTGGAGGTGGTCAGAGTGGTGAGTGTGGTGGAGGTGATGAGGGTTGTGGTGGTGGAGGTGGTGAGGGTCAACTGTATTTGTTTATTCAGACACCAGGAGGGTATCATTTACATGTGGTGTTGGTGGTGATTATGGTGGTTATCCTCAGGGTGGTGCTTGTGGTAGTAATTGTGGTGGATATGATGATGGTGGTGTTGGTGGTGGAGATGGTGATGATGGTGTTGGTGGTGGAGATGGTGGTGTTGGTGGTGGTGATGGTGGTGTTGGTGTTGGTGGTGGAGATGGTGGTGTTGGTGGTGGAGATGGTGATGATCGTGGTGTTGGTGGTGATTATGGTTGTGGAGGTGATGCTGCTAGTGGTGATGATGATGGTGGTGGAGGTGACAACTTGCAACGGTGTGATCACTAAGATGTACTGATAATCGTATTGATGGTGACCATTAAGTCCATCTACTGCCACTGTGTTATGATGCTGGTGAGGTTGGTGGTGACGGTCACAAAACAACGATTTCATCACTCGCGTACCACTGTTTTATTTTGTCCTGCAAACTTGTGCATTCCTCGTGTTATTCTTAACTTGGGTCCATCTTTTCAGCCTTATCTGTAAAGTTCTGAAAATAATGTATCGTATTTAATTTTCACTGTCTGTTAAAATAGCTCATCAGAAAGTATAACATGGAAAACATTTACGTTTAAACCTATAATTGAACTTTCTAAGCTTCATGTCTCCTTTTGTTGGAAATAACCATGGTTGAGCATGCCTCTTATGATTTGTGTTTTAGCGCACTCCGGGAAACCTAATTTTAGCAGTCCGTCTTTAATAAATGGGTTGATAATATAGTGGGGTTTTTTTTATCATTGCCTTGTTTTGAGAGCTTGGATGACTGCTTCAATTTCCACATGAAATGCAGGCGAAATAATGGCAACAGAGATTCCAACACTGTCTGATGACAGCAGTGACACCAATAACTATTTATAATCACGATCAGTCACCGACATTTGACGGTACCAAAGATTATAACAATAACTAAAACATGCAATTCGTAATCACATACATCACTAATAACAAACACTCGCTGAAGAGTGACGCTCATTAACGAATGCAGTCACGAATACGGAAAAAAATAACAGCCATGGCACCAAATAATAACAACATCAATCGTTACTAATAATCACAACCTCTATTAATCGATAACTAACCGAACAGCAGTCGTGGTCTTCACCAACACCCCCTCACTCATTCCGTTTGTAAATGAATCGCGATGTCTCCGCATCGTTGTTGATGCCACAAAACCAAACGGCGCCCTTTGGGTTATCCCCACTGGGCGTGAGCGCTCGTGGAATTTCCACGTTGCTTCGACGGTGCCCCAAATGTATTTCCCTTGTCCATTGTGCCCACCCCCCGCATGCGTGGAGCAATGAGACGCGGCGTTCACAGAGTCAGCGCGCTCTTTGGGGTGGCTAAAATACCACCACTTTGTGGCAATTGAACAGTGGTGGTTTCTATAGGAGATACGGGACCCCCATCGGAGCAATGTTTAATTTCCACCACTGAATGCACAGGGGGAGAGACTTTTGAGTGTAAGTGTTGATCGTGAAAATATCTTATAATCAAATTGAGACGATTTTCTTAACTAGTATTTTTCTCAGTATTTTGCCTAAGTTTGTTACTGCCGTGAATGTTGCTTTGTGTCAGTGAATGTCTACTCGTTTAATAAAAAACAAGCAGTGTTATATTTTATAAATCCCAGCAATCGCTGTCCCTAATCACCCCAATGTGTGCCCAGCGTTAAAGAAGGTCATGGATTGGTATTGGCAGTTCTAATATACTGCGTGTTGTAGCACTGCCTGTACAGTGTATTTGCATCATGCACACATTAGGTATTCCACGGTGGAAGTTTGTCACAAATGAAAAAGAGCTATATAGCTCTTTGTTTATAGTTTAAATTTAGCAATAGTACGTTTTCCTGAATTGATCAAGGTTTATACGAGTTTGGGAAATAATATGGGAAGGAATTAGAAAGTTAAAACCGTTCATGTGCAAGTGGATTATTAACATTGCAGGTTAGTGAAAGGTGGTGGTGGCCTGCATCCAGCAGTGGATTGACCATGGCTCTTGATGATTAATCTTCTAGTGAAGGTGAATATTGTGAGTAAACTGTAATTTGTCATGTCTCTCTCAAAAGATCACCTTGGGCGCAGGAGCGTGGTGGCATGCAGGACATCGACTTGCGTGCAAAAACATGATGTGGAACACAGGAAGAGCGCAAAGCGTAGGCGTGAAACGGTTGTGAAAAGGCAAATATCGATCCAAATGTTACTTCAGTTATTTAACAGTAACAGAACTATTGAAGTGTCATAGGCTTTACGGTAAAACTTAAGAGGAAATGCAGAAACGGGTATGTTGCCAAGATGTGTGCTAAATACAGATAGATATTTTGCAAACCTTTAAGATGTACATGTCATGTGTACAAAGCGATGTTGTCGGTTGTCCTAATTCCTTGTAGTTTCCAAAACGCATTCCTGTCTGATAGTTGTGTGTTCTGAATGACATGAGTCACGAGGAGTAGAGACAGTCGTCTATCGAGATGCCATTCCCTTTAGCCTCCATTGGGAAGTTGTACGTTAAAGATCTGAGCTTGACGTGTGACTTCATAGGGATGTGTCACGGTAACTACGCATGCGTATGCATGCACGATCGCATATTGATTGCGCTTTTACAGAGCCAGGCACGTATAACTGTACATGAATGTTTAACATGTTATATTAACAATCATCCTCGTCATCAGCCATTATAAATCCACTGTTGGATTAAGGTCTTGCCAAGCTGTTGCCATCTCTCCCAGTAATGCAATGCTACATCCTCCCAGAACCTGCACATGCATTGATTGCATCGCTCCATTTCCTGATCTCTTTTGTTGACGTACTCTCTAGGACGCGTTCTATTCATTGTCTGCCATTATTTTACTTTTCTTGACCATCTGCCATCATCCTAGTGATGCCCAAGGCTGCTTCCTTTTTTAACAGTTAAATTGTGCCTTCACCTCCCGTGTGTTTTCTACTCCCAAGTGTTCCTCTCTCTGTCTCTCAATGCAATTCGAAGCATTGCATCTCTGCGTCTTCGCGCAGGAACACAAATGCTGTTTTAAAAATTATATTACATTTCCATTGAGCCAGTATCTGACATTTGCCGGTGTGAAAGTCCAGTGCAGTACACCAGTTCTTAGCTTCGCACCCGTTCATTACAACAGCAAATGGTATAATTTTGTACTACATGAATGTGGTCTTTGGTTCCACTCTTTCGGCTGGCATTTGTTGACGGTCGTTGCATGAACACGCTTTACTGGTGCGTTCAATATATTTTACTTGGCACTTTTTCAAGGAGAACTACGCATGAATTATTTGAAAGTAACTTGAATGAAAGTTTTAATTGGGTCCAAGTATTGTACGATAATCTCATTGTAAGGGCTGAGAGCGACACTTAAATATGGCAGAAAATATCACAACAGTAGTAAACTGTGAACCGGGGCGTGTATTTATACCATTTGCCTTAACTATAACAGTGACAAGGAAGTCTTGTGTTTTTAGAACATGGTTTCCTTTCACTGGTGGTGGGCAGTGAATAGTTGGTAGTTACTTGCGCTGTGCTAACTAAACTAGACTATTTTTTTTATTTTACCAGGTAAGGCCCACTGATCTATACAGCTCTTTTTCAGAAGTGACCTGGCCACAAATGATAGCTCAACAAAGTGGCTTATGTGGAAATGTATAGTAGTCAAATACTCTAAACGCATGTTGATTCTAAGTGTGGTGGGAAAAACCAGAGTACCCGGAGAAAATCCATGCCACCATGGGGAGAACATGCAAACTCCAAATATACAGCAGCAGGCGTCGGGGGCGGGATCGAGCCCACAGCCTCCTGCATACCAGGCGAGGGAGTTAACATCTCTCCACTGCAGCTCGTTAAATTCTTTAAAACATGCGGCGCAATAGTCTGCGTGGAAGTGTTTCATGTGTTTGTTCAGATACATGACGTGAGTTATCCTGGTCCAAGGACTGATCATGATCATTATAACTCGGGTTGCACATCGCCTCCGCGTGTGGCTGGGAGCAAAGGCCAAATCCAAGCTAACATGTAAAAGGATGTCGGTAATTGCGTACAATAATAAGGGACTCTTGGTTGATTACAGATTTAATTTGTTAAGTAAAAGTGATTGAACAAGGGTTCATGTGTCGTGAATGTTTATAGTTCCATCTTAATGTTTGTGCTGGGTTAAATATCTTGATTTACGTGTTTTAAAATAAATATTCTTGAGTTAGAGATTTGCATGACGTTAGACCTATTTTAAGTTTTGAAAATATATTCGTGAAAACATTTGACTACTTTTACAGATTTCCTGTCAATAATTCTTGATACTGAAAGTTTTTGAGATATTGTTTGTCCGAGCGCAGCGACACTGAAAGAACTGACTGTTGTTTTCTCTTGAAATGTTTCGATTTTTTATTTTATAATTATATGCAAACATCATCTCATCACATCAGTTCACAAATCTGATGACTATTTTCAATTGTGTTTTTGAATGTACATTCATGGTTGTTATGATTGAAGAAGAATTATATTGCATCACAATTGCTTTAATAATTGGAAAAATCGTATCCCCCCTCCTGTGTTTGTGGATTACACAAAGCTATTTTAGAAAGACAAAGCATGAACGTAGAACATACACAAGCTGTCTGATCATCATTCACTGCCTTGACACTTCTTTGTCTCCTTACACCAAATTAGCTACAAAGCATTGCGCAATAACCCCCACAGCTGCTGTATTTACAAAGCAGGGTCCTGTTACTTCGCTCTGTGGCAGTAATTTTCTCCCGCTTATTCTTATTTCGTACTGCTGCTGATTATACATGCGGAGCAATAACTAAACACTCACATTCAGGTGGTAAAGTGCGGATAACCACATCAGGAGTAGCAGAGTGTATCGCTGTGTCTCCTTCGTATTTGTGGATCGGGGCACTGCGTCGTTATATGATGGTAGGGTCTGTACTGGATGACCACACTGGAGAGTTTTTTATTTTTCATTTGTGCATCCGGTATCCACATCTGGTCATGGTTTGTGCAGTGGATGCGATGCGATTTAGCATGGACCATGAGCTTCGTGGAAGATCAAACCCAGCTTTAGGTCTTTCCTCCCTCTGATGCTCCATTGCCAATTGGGGACATCCATCCACAGACCTGACACTTTTTTACAACACTTTAAATAGGCCTACTCTTACTCCTGGCATCCATAGTTGGAGATAATAATTTTTACAGGAGTTCATTGAATGTTATCCGCAGCAGCCATGGTCAAGCCACTGCTGGATGAAAGATTTAGAAAACCATCCCCCAACCAGTCCTGTGATGCAAGTCCATCCCGCACGCTCACATCAGCTGATTTAATAGTTCCATCTCCGTGGTGGACAGTGGGTGAATGCCTCCCCTACCACATTTCAGTCATGGAGGTTGTTTGACCATACTTTACAATGCTGCTGCTTCGTGAGGGTTGGCAAAATGTGTGCCTGGTACCGCTTAAAGTAAAACTCTCCACTGATGTTAACCATGGCTGGGAATCGAACCAAGCTTTCCCGGTTCATCCTGTAGTGCGCTCACTACTGCACCACTCTTTTTCCCACGACGGCGTTGACAAGTTTATACGTGATTTATTCAGAGAGTGAATGCTGTACGACAAGTACTGTTGTACAGCATGCACTGAGATATTAGTACATTTAACAATGACGGGTGAAGCTGGATTCAAGCTCGTATTCCATCAGTGTTTTTAATGTGTAGTGGAATTTTTTTTGTGAATGTAAAATATGTTTTGAGTCAGCCGATAGCATGTGAATCTCTTGGATTTGTGGAGTCAATAGTGCATTTCTAAGTGGTGTGTTGGCAAAACAACAAAACATCCTCCCGGCTAATGAGAATCCTCACTGCGTGGACAAAACATTTTTGCCAGCTGTGCGGTAATTGTGAAAATCGGCTAGTATAGTCGGAGGCATCGTGGGAAATGCACATGTTTGTGTGAACTTCTTTCACACCGTATGTAGCCAACCATGCTAATCGGAAGTGCTGGATATTTATACACGGCACCAGATATTCATTCATGCGTAAAGATTTTGGATGACAAGTCCTGTGGTGAGATATATATGGAATGCTAGCCATTTCCTGTCCTGTGTGGCCTAATATTACATCTCGAGCTGTACTGTGTGTCAGTGTGTGGTTGATACCTGCCAGGAACGATGAGATACACAAGCTGGTTGCATGCTGTCAAGGAAGTTAGTTCTCATTGAGCTTGTGCTTTAAATTATTCTTGTTGGTTACAAAAGGCAAAGCTTCATATTTTGAACATATTTCGTATGGAAAGCAGTAGTTTGTATCTTGAAGATACAGATTTAAATTATAGTTGCCTTTTGGGCAAGCGCTAACGAGGACCCCCCATAGTGTCAAGGTTGACGTCCTCTGTATATATGGGGCTCCCAGAGACAGATGGCAGCAGTGAATGTTACGGACTACTTCACTGTTGAGTCCGAGACAGGACAGAACCAGTCTACGGTTGTTTTGTTTCTTTGCTCTCTTTTGGCATGGCCACATTTTTCGGTGCTTTGACTTGGTGGACTAAAATGGCAAAATGGCCAAACATGCAGTTCTTTAGAGTTGGTGGTCTGGATAAGACTTGAGAGCTTTTGTACATGCAGTGCACATCTTTGTGCGTTTAAATCTATACTCTTACTTTGTACAAAACAGATAAGTAAATAACATTAAGGTTTTTTTTACCATCACAATTAAAACACTATTTCGCCCATTGACTAAAGGGCTTTATGGATTGATACACCCACATTTTCCCCAAACAGGAAAAACTTATTTTGAGCGTCTTGCTAAACTTAGCTGAACGTAATGTTGGGCTCTGGCAGCCTTCGTGGGTGGCTGCTATTGCCCCTAACACTGGCTTACTCGGTAAGCATTTTTAACAATGTGCACCCAGTTGACTATACTCAATAAAATGAACTTGTCAAGGTTTTACCTTTACTAATATAATAATAAGAATATATTTTTAACACACTTTTGCCATATGAACTGGACTACCCAATGGTTGATATTTTGTTTAACACGTAGGCTTTCGCGACCAATATTGTTCATAATCAACGATTTTTGGGTTTAGATCGCGTTATTTATAAATATTTTGGCAATAAAGCATTCCCCATTATGTTATATTCATAGCAATTCACTGCACCAGCACATTTAAGTCATGGCATGTTTTTTTCATTCATAAGAATTCAGTGGACGTGCCCAAAACGCAAATGCCTCAATTTGGGCATCCTCTGAATTTATACATGTAAAAGGAGAAATTTTCAAAGCTACTTTGGCCGGTTTGTATGTAGTGCTGTGTTTTAAAAGTCCAAGTAAATTCCCCGAACTTGGATAGCTATATTCTGAGACAACATAACTCGAGCCTTCCAAGACTACAAGGTGCCCACCCCAGGATGATGAAGACTTCCCGCTCCAAAGTGACGATGGCGACGGCGATTCCCCCACAACAGCAGCCCAGAGCCCTCCGTTCGTGCCGGCTCTTATCCCCCTCACGACCCGGCCCCGAACCCCCTCTCACCGTACCTGGCCCTGTTCGTCTCTGCCCTTGTTACAATTTACAACCGATAGGTCCCGTGCTTCCCCTCCTGTGACCCTATCAACTCTTGTCCATCAATCATTATTAGCAACCACTTAGGTCCCACATTACCCTAACGTGACCCTGTGTTCCCGTTACGTTAATTAGTAACCATGGCCACGGGGAGCCGTACTGTCCCTACATCACCCCGTACTGTCCTTACATATATGTTCACTGTTTCCAGTGTCTAAAGGTTGTAATTGAGGATTAAATGGTTGTGTAGAAACTACTTTCTTAATCATCCATCGGCCACGGTCAATCCTCTATTAGATGAAGTTCTCTCCAATCTACTGCCACCTCACAATCTTGCAACATAAGAATGCACTTTGCACCTGCACGTGAACTGATTACATCGCTCCATCTCTCATGTCGTAATTCAATCCCTTGTTATGATGCTTCACTGTCAGCCATGATTTCTGATAGTGATGTCCTGGTGATGTGCGAACTACTTATACCATTTAAAGTATACATTTGACATCAAGGTGGATAGTAGTTTATTTACTGAACTGTGATGAATCTGATGCCCTTACATTTTACCATCGGAGTTTTAATATGTATTTTTCAATTACAAATTGAAGGGCTTGGCATAACATAAGTTGTACGTAATGCTTTCCTCTCTTTGGACACATGTATTTATAGTTGGGCAAGACTCCATGTGTTTTGGGGGCATGCTTATTTGTCTAGTTAGACTGTCTTGAGGTTTGGAGGAAAGGCCAAACCGCAGACTCCCCCCCCCACTACACTCTGGGAGAATGGAACGGTTACGCATTCACATTTGTGGGCTCGCCCCTCTCATGGAAAAGCCACGCTGGCGCAAGTCTGAGGAGACCCAGATATCCCCGCTGTTCATATTTGTCGTCTTTTGCAATTTGCATCAATGTTGTGACGGAAAATGCTTGGCATTAAAAAGTTATGCTTTAACCCCCCACCCCCCGCAAGGGCCTCGCCGCTTTGTTCTCTAGTAGCAGATATTTTGATATCGGATTGTGTCCTAGTGTCCTTTTAGGATCTCTGTCTTGCACATCCATAAGACTGGGGTTTCTCAGTTGACCCCGTGATGCCACGGGGTGGAGGGGGTTGCAGAAATTCTTCGGTGTGTCGTCACCTCCTCGTCCTTTCTCTGTCCGGCCTTCCTCATCTCTCTTCCTGTTCATGTCCCTCTCTTTTTGGGTCTCCAAATTTGTCTCTCTACTTATGTCCTCTGCCTTTCACCCTATTTCTTTTTTATTTCTCGTGAATCTCTCCGCCCGAGGTACCCCCCCCGCCCGTTTCTACGCGGTCGCTTATAACACGATCTGGTTTGAACCAGTTATTCTTTGTAATGGTAATACTTCTGTATTTTGTTCTTATACAGAATTCCAGTTGCTTTTCTGCATGTAGTTTGGTACCGACTGCAAAATATCCAATTACGTTTAGGCAAATGTATTATTACACTGTAGATAATTGGAAACTTAACAATTTAAGTTTAATTGCTCGTCATGACTGTTTGAGAGGTCCAGCCAACTGTACTTGTGACCGGAATATTGTGAAAGTGTGTAAACATGCTTCCCTTTATTTCCGCTTTTGTGTTTTGTTCCCATTATTTTTTAGGAAGCTGGCATTGACATGTCTGGTTGATAAGCTGTTACCGAATGAAAGAATTTGGCAACTGCTACTTCATATTAAAATGGTCTTACAAAGGAAACGATCATCTCAAATCGATACACACTTGTTGTAGTCGTCCATGTGTTTGAAAATATACGTAAGATGTAATGAAATGCATCTCCCGGAAAAAATGATTCCAGGCGCATGTCAAATTGCGCGTATCTTATGTGTCTTGTAGCACGTGTCGGAGCTCGCGTCGTGAACGTGTTAAGGGGTGACTGTACAAGACAGTACAGCACTCCCATATCAAAGTCAATGTGATTTCCTGCTCAATTGGGCAGCGAGGCGGTGGTCATGTCCTGTTTACAGCCATGCGTAAGTGGTGGAAATTCCACAATCCTATGACGGGGGTGAGTCTTTCCATAGGACAACCATTGTTCACTTCCCCACAATATGATATGTATTTTATCGACCTTGGAGAGATGATGGGCTGAGTCAACCGCCAACCAGGATTAGAACCTGCAACCCTCCGATTGCGATTGGCTCTGGTGAAGCTATGATGCGCGTCACTTCACAGGCAAAGCGTTTTCTCAAAGTCCCCGAAGCTCCCTTGAGTGGACCAGCTGGGCGGACTGTACAAGTTGGGATTTATTTATTGCTTCCATTCAGTAACGATTATTTTATTGGTCGCCTTTGTTTCATTACGCACTTGCACTCGAACAAGTGTGAACCATTTGCAATCTCTCTCCGAGAACTCTGCGGCAACTGGCGAGCTGCGGATTGCATTGCAAGGCGCGCGCGGGGCGAACACATCGCCTTATCTGCACCCTGCAGGCTGCACAGTGCAGTGCCCACACGGCTGCGAGGGAAGCTCGCGGCCCACTTGCGGTAACTTTCCTGCTGACCCAGCCACGCGGTGAGCAGAGGTTTCTGATAACCAAGGTTGTATCGGCCCCGCGAGCCGGGGGGGGGGGGTAGGGGTGGGGGGGGTCTGTCGGTACCACCTGGGTCGCCAAATGGTACCCAGTGCCCGCCGTGGGCAGAACGTTCAGCGTCCGTTTTGCAGACGCATTTCCTTCGCTTTGTTTGTCGTGTTCGTAGACGTTGCGTATCGCATTAATTTCTGTTAAAGCTATAGTTTCCATATAAAACATGCTACGGTACCCTTTTTATAAGAACTTATTTCTCGTTTAAAAAGCTACCACAGTGCCCTTTGCTGTCACACACGTTTGTGATCTAGAGATACTGTGCTTCAAGAAAGTAAATTTTGACATTTGCCACCTTGGATGGTACAGATGCGACTCGAGGACCGAATGCCCAACTCCACTCTGCCTCGTGTGATGAGCTAACTTGTGTGCCACTTGGCCACACTTAACCCATTTGATTCATACTGACGTACGTGTACAGGTGGACGGTAGAGCACTGTTCCACGTGGGGTGGGTGGTGGCACTTATTGGGCCTTATCTGGCAAAATAATAAAAAATCTTTGTTATTAATAGCAGACGCTGAGGACAGGAAGTTGTGCTCCATCTCGCATCCCCGCATCGTGTCTGAACCCAGCAACCCTGGTTCAATTCTCAGCCACGGCTAACATCAGTGGGCAAGTGATACTTGAACCGGTGGTCCTTGCATCTGCTCCCTCCACTCGCTAAAAACAAATGCCAGGGCACCTGCAAGCACTGTGGTTCTGCATGTGTGGCAAGTGTTACATTTGAGGTTTTATTACCTTATTTTGAAATTATAATTAGTATTTCTCACGTAAAAAAAGTTGTTCCAGAGTGGAACATTTTGTGGCTGAAACGTAGCTCGGCTTTTAACATAGGAGGAGTCGATGGGAAAACAATGATCGTTTAAAGGAGTTTTCGCTTCCCCGGAACGCATCCTCGCTCGTTAAGCGAGACGCGCCTGTAATTCGTGTTTTTTCCACATTAGCAGCTCTCCGCCACTTCATCGCGCACAAGGAGGAGGCTCCCCCCGCCCCCCATTTGAGGAAGTATGGAGCGCGTGCTCACGGAGGGCACCCATCCACAATGCGTGCTCTTTGCCTCGTTGCGACTCTGGCTCGCTTGTTTTTTTCACATTCTAAAATTAGGCAACAAAAAGTATTTAATTATAGATACATTTAAATTCAAATTGTGACCACACAACGTCATTTCCTTCCGTGCCGATTAATTAGCACACGAGCTGTCTTCCGGGTGGAATTTTTGGGTTGAAATAGTTTTTTTATATTTCAGTGATTCTTTCCAGCATACCTTAAATTATAGCTTACGCGTGCGTGGCTTTTAGAGTTTTTTTTGTGATGCAGTTGCAATTATACTGCATAAATGGCATTAAGTATGCCGTGTAAAGATACAGACGAAGGCAGTGAGAATCATTCTTGCGTGTGTAATAAAAGACTCCGTCAGGCGATGCTGGTCTCCGTTTGTCTTTTCAGGTTCTTCTCCGCACCCCCACTGGCCTCCTCGGACCAGTGTCATCTCGCGCGCGCCCCGCGCACGCTCCCTCTCGCGTGCCACGCACGCTCTCTCTCTCGCGTGCTACGCACGCTCCTCCGTTAGCTCCTCTAATTCCCGTACTCAGCACACCGCTGGCCGACGGCGTGCTGAGGTCCTTCGGCCACGTGGCCGATGGCGCGGATCTTTCCTCACCACTCAACGTGACTCAGCCTCTTAACTTCCCCGACTGCCCCGATCTCTTCCGGGCTCCCACTTATATACATTCCCCCCACGTGACCCTGCCTCCCCTTCCGGATCGTCAGATCCGGCCTTCCCATACTACCCTGCTGGCTCCGCCCCCATTCACCGCGCCTCCCATTGGGGCCGAGGTGAACGGTTGCCCCTCCCACACGCCCCGCAGACCAGGCTCCGCCCCCCAATACCCCGGGCCGTGTGATTGGACCAGAGGCCAGCAACAACCCCATTTATGCTCGCATTACACGTGTGAAGCAATCACAGTGTTCAACGTACACTTGTAGCTGGCAGTTAAATGCCACGCAGGCTTTTTCAGCATGTAGCCGTTATGCTAGCTTCACTGCACAGAATTAGAATCTTTATTTAATCTGGAGGAATCTGATGAGCTATAAAGCACTTTTTTTTAACACATGTCCAGTATAACCCACACAACCTTGATTGAAAGATGGAAAATTACTGTACAGGATGGTCAAGTTGTCTTGTGACCCCCGTTTCTCTAAAACTTAACATTTTAAAAGTAAAAGTTTATTTAAAACAAAACTAAAAATGCAAAATTGTTAGGGGTCAATTGAGGGGGTCACAAAACATCTGCACCACCCTGCACAGTCGAAATGTTGCTCCGGAGCCATCAGTTGCCACAATTTCACACGGAAGCTATTTCACAAGCTGCACGTATGGGGCACATGCGGAAGTTAATCATTTCAAACGCCACTCGCTTATATTTTGTCCTCCTAATTAAAATAACCTCCAAACAAGACTAACACGAGCTCGTGAGAGTTATAAACGCGACAAGTTCGGGTAAAACGTTAACTCTGTTAACTTTGGAGGCGGTTGAGGATTCACTGTTAATAATTTGCGAGGCATTGGGTGCTAATGAACATTTTAACAGCGCCCAATGTAGTTCTTGAGCCCATTGCTCACAAGTGGCATTTAGGTACATTCCTGGGTGGCCAGTTGTTAACATCGATATTCCTCAAGCGTTATCTCTCGATCATAAAAGTGTATGATAGCAAGTTCACTGTGGTAACTTTGAATGATAATACATGTTCTTATTATTATATGAGGTATGTTTGATGGAGAATATAGTTTGAGGAAAAGAACACTTCGAATGTGATACGAAACCTCTACAACTACATTCCAATTCATCGGAAGTGTGTCCCAAACTGACTGCTTGCACGCCAAGTGTTCTGCTTGCGGTGGATTCTGGGAAATGTTTCCGGCCCCAGGTGCTACCGACCGAGCCCTTGGCTCGTGAGCTCATTTTTCAGTGAACTGGCTCTCCAAAAAGAGGACCTCGTTAGCCATTGCTTTTGTTGACTTGGAGTCCACTCAAAGAGCACCTGTAATTCAGGCTGCTATGCAACATTGCAATGCCATGGTAGTGAAACTGGCTATATCTTCCAATGTGTTATCCCTGCGAGGCCAAGCCCATCTGTTTCCCGAGTGCTCAGAAATCGTATGAATGATCATGTCTGATGCTGCACTTGCATCCGTAATGTACAGATATAAATATAGACTTGGTCAATTGTCGGTTATACAGAGTAATGGGGAAGAGTGATTAGGCCTGGATAAAACAAACACACTTGATATAGACCATATGCAAAGTAGGCTGTGGAGACTTATTGTCTATTTACGTAGAATGAGCGTGTGGGCTGAGGGTGTCATCTGTTTTTATTGTTTCTTGAAGTATCTGTTACTGAGTCACAAGTGAGATGCAGTTAATAATAGAACCAGTGTCCATGAAACATGCAATTGAGAATCCTGTTTTTATTATTTTTCTAATTTTTACAAGCACGGTTAAGCCGCTAAGTAGGCCAGATTATCGGCACATGAATAATCTTGCGTTAACTGTATACAGCATATATGCGACCGCAGAAAAGAGCCTAAACGACCGCTGCAAATAATGCCATGTTATTAAAAGTCCTCACGGTAAGTTAGTGTAAAGCAAACGGTAAACACCGGAAAGCACGATATGCAAGCTTAACCAACTGTAAGTTTAAAAAGCTGATTATGCTCTTAATCACCAGAAACGGTCTTTGCATGTGTAAAAAATAGTTCGGCCCAAAAGTTACGGTTTTTATCAGTGGCAGAGGTCTGAGCGCGTGACGTACGGCACGGCAGTGTGGAACATGCTACTTTTTATCTGCAGGAAATTGTGAGAAACCCAGCATGGCAGGATAGTGGTATTTAGAAATGTATACATCCACATTTCTTATGAATGATGCTTGCCCCGGTGTAATGGTAGCGCGCTGCACTTTGCAATCCAGAGGTGGCACCTTTGAATTGCTCTCCCAGAGCAGAAAAGTGAAATCGGAGGCAAGTTTCTTAAATCCCCCCCGTCCCTGTCCACCCAGTCGTATAATTTCACGCGCCACAGTTAGTTGAGAACGGCAGGTTACGCATGGTAGAGTAAAGTGTGGGTACTCCCATTTTTTCCACGGTGTCTGGCCAGCGTCAAAGAGTAGATGAAATACCCTCCTCGAGCAGTGGCGTTTGGAGGCAATTTCAGGGCTGCACCTTATTTTTTCTTCTGTGCTTTTTTGAGAGCAGCTGTTTGTGCTGCGCCCCGTGAGTAGTTGGGAAGGAGCAATGGTGGGGGGGTGGAGGCACAGATGCCTTGTTTCGTGACAACCTCTGGGGCGTGTGAGCTCAGCCAGCCCAGAAGTAGCAGGAAAGCACGAGTCCACGTAACCCGGACTCCTCCAACTATGAAACTCTATGGGCTCAGCCCCTCCCACACTAGCCTCTATGCCCCCCATTATCGACCCACCACAGCCAATGGGGGTGAGGAAGAGATCTTAACTTGGGTTTGTTAAACGACAACTCGTGAACTGTAAACAATTTTCATAATATATTCCCGGAAATTCAGGAACCGGCAATCAATGTAACTCACTGACCCGCCCCTACCGGACATCTGTGACATAGTGCTTCATAGAATCCTCCAGGAGAAATACATATTTTGAATCTGAATTCAAAAAAATATTTAGTCATGAATGCACTGGTTGCCTTCTCTGTGTGACTAGGTCGAGGGTGCCTCCCTGAATTTTCTACCTTGCCTGTTAACGCCACTGCGGGCAGAAGGGCCTCAACTGGAGGGCTTTCCAGATGAAGCCCTCTGTTGAGCCCTGTGAAGCACTCTACTTCTCTGTGGCAGTGTTTGGGTTTGGAAGATGCGTACTAGTGGCAATGTTGATGCAGGTTTCCTAACTAAATATGACTTCTTGAGCTCTTTACGTAGTAATATGTTAAACGTTTCATGTAAGGCCATGTATGAGCCAGACTTGCATGGCTACTTGTTTCGCGGTGGTGAAATGTGAATTACCTCACCTGGTTTGCAGGAGGTCGTGGGTTCGATCCCGACCCTGACACTAGCTTGTATATTTAGAGTTTGCTTGTTCTCTTTCCCCTTGGTCATGTGCAATTTTCTCCGGGTCCTCTGGTTTTCCCCTCCATATTTAGATCAACATGAGTATTTGGCTGCTATAAATTTCCAAACGATAAGCCACTTCGTTGAGCTATTATTTGTGGCCAGGTCGCTTCTGAAAATAAGCGACACAGTTCTGTAGGTCTTACCTGGTCAAATACAAAGTTTAACTGCATCCTATGGTTATCGGTTACTTTTTGATAATTTTTATGTAGGCCTGGGTGATGATAGGCTCTGAAAGATCTTAAAATACATTGGGTGTTTTTTAAACAAAAATCATTTTGTTCATAAGTGTGCACTACCTAAAATGATACATGGATCAGAAACATGGAAATTGACAAGTAACGTTAAAATGTATCCCAAAAGTGCAAAATATGACGGAGGGAAGGGGGCGGTACATGTTTGGAGTTACATTTGAGAGACAGAAAGAGGACCACGATTTTGAAAGTTTGAATGCATAATTCAAACTGTTAATAAAAATACAAATGTGCTTGGGCAAGACATCACCAGCTGGGGGATGCAGCTTATTGATGTGGCATCGTGACTAATGACCCGCACGGCCTCTGTTTGCTTTACTTTATCGAGCCTATTCCCGGCTTGCTCAAACTTTATTCTCGTCACCACAGCACAAAGCCCTCTGGTGACAAACGGCCACCCGGCGTCTCTCTCACTCTCCGCTCTTCCTTGTCGCTTCGGATGTCGTGCATGAAGACCCCCTCGGTCACGCCCTGTTAACCATCGTGCGCCCTTCACCATTACCATCTACGTGAAGTTTGCATGAACCCCCATAGCGTGTCTTCACCCCCCGCCCCCCGATCTTCACGCTGGCACATCTCAGAGCGCTTCACAAACGAAGTGCGGCTCGCCGCACACCGCAGTGGCAGCTGTCCATGTGCAGGACCAAGATGACTCGGGCACCTGGCCTACGAGTGAGGATTAGTCTTGTCAGTAGGGTGGGGGGGGCGACGATTGCAACGTGTAATCCTCTAGTAGTAATTTTGCGTTGTTTTTTTGGGATAATGTAGACCATGACGCTGACACACAGCGAGTATCCCAGAGGCCTGACCACACCATGAGTCTCCTTGTTCCCCACCGAGCCATTGTGGCTCCCTTGCGCTGTGCGGGCCCTGCCACCCTGGAATATCCCAACCCCCCCCCCCCCGCTGCAAGGGTTTAATCGCCGCCCCAGCCCCTCCCCCCGTGCCCCTCCATATTCTCCCCGCAAATATGAGTTTGTTTCTGGTGGTCCTGCGGTGGTATCCGCCAGCAGAGCAAGCGGTTTTGGGGTGGGGAGTGTGTGCGCCATTTCCTCCCGCATGTGCCCGTGGTATTAATATAGTCGGGTTGTACGCCACATGAGTTGTGTGTGTGCACTTAGCCCCCCGCTTTCCGATGTCACCTCCCTTGGCCCAGTAACAATGGGATGTGCGATGCACTGTAATGTCTCTTTTTAATAATGTATTCGTTTGATACGTATGGCATTCACACCGTTCTCGGAGCGTGAGGCTTCTCGCCAAGACGCAGTGTTTCGCTCACGTGGTCTGCAGTAGCGTCACGTTAGGGAGCGATGTTGCCGTGTGTAATCCCACTTGAGTAATTTGCGAATCATTCTTTTTCCAAATGTGGACCGTGACGCCGACACACATTGTTGTAGGGAGTGTCTCTGAAAAAAATGTTTTTGTCTCATGACAACAAAAGAATGAGGTATAATTGTCAAATAAACAAAAACAAGGTTTCTGGTTAACGTTTTAGGACCATAAATTAGCTGTTTTAGGTTTCACTCATGCTTTCCTCTGGACATGGTGTCTGCGTTGAGTTGTTATTGTTTTAAACACACAAATTTATTCTATCTGCCCTTTTTGTAATATGCAAATATAATTGTTATTCATGTAATATCTTGCTCTCGTAATGCAATGCATGCAGTCTCATTCCAGCTGGCAATGGGGTTGCACTAATCTCCTCTGGTAGCCCCAAGGCGGTGTAATTCCACATTCCTAGAGCCGAGACCAGTCTCATTAGGCTAGCCAAAGTCACCTCCCTCGAATGGTACTCATGTTATTTCTTCTGACAGATTGAGTCGTTTAGTCGGACCCCTAAATGGGGTCCGATTAAAATATCACACTGGTGTCTGAGACAGCGAATCTAAATGTGAACTTCCCATAAGTTGATTGCCGCGGTTAGAGATGGGACCGATGCACCTTATCACAAGTGTCACTTGCAAGTGAGCATTGAAAACTCTAGATTAGAACTGCTTTTTGTGTTTAGTTTGTCCTTCCCCCGCACCTCCGATAAGCACAGTTGGTTACGTACGGTGTGAAAGAAATTCAACGTACATATATAGAATATGGAGGTAGTGATAATAATTTAGTACATTTTGGTAGAAGTGCCATTCCTAGAGTGCAAGGCTATCACGAGACATAGTCTGCAATAGTTTCACACTAAGAGGGAAATGTTGCTGTGTGTAATGCCAATTAGCGGTGTCATATTTTTTATTTGGAAAATGTGGAACTTTAGAATAAAGTGAGGGATGTTTGACGCCCACTCTGAAGCATAGGGGCGCGTGTTTCATGGTTCGTAGACCTGCAGTAATAACCAGGGTGGCCTGCTGGAATCGAACCGTGACCCTCCTCTGGAGCAAGCACGAACGTGCTACTGCTGTTCCAAGTCACTGCCCCAACACACAATGCAGAGGGTCTTGTGTATTTAGATAGAAATGTGCGCGCAGCGCGGAGAGTTGAGAAGCAACAGGGCAAGTTTTTGACGGACGATTGGAAGGTTTTTAATGTCACAGTGAATTTGAAAAGATGCATGTTTTGAGGCAAGAATAAGGTCTTCGTGACTGCATAGGTCCGAGAGCTGGACTTAAAGCAATTGATAAATAAACGTTCAGTCTGAATGCAGGTCCACACGGAGGATGCTGGGAAGATCACGATTGAATGTCAAAGTGTCGTAAATAAAATCAGGAAAAGGAAATTGTGATGCGTGTGGGACGTGTGTAGGGGTCAGAAGCAGGCAGGTGACCGAGTCACATTGGAGAAGTGCACACAGGTCTGATTGAGGAAGAGACCTCAAGCCAGATGGTGGGAAACCATCAGAACAGACCTTGGAGGTCCAGGTGCCTGCTTTGTCTTCGACAGGATCCAGTGATGGCAACGATGGTGAAGTGTTGGCTTCAAAGCATCAGCCACAATGACCTCTTGACCTTGTACTCCCAAATGTGGAAATTATCCGCAAACTAATTTATGGCCATTTTCCAGATCTTTCTTGCAACTACGATAATGACTAGAAATTGGCTCTCGCCCACTGAATAAATTAAATTGTTAGTGGTATAACTTTTAAGTGCTTCTACTATTGAGTCGATTATTGATCGTTGACTGGCTCCTGTGGAGTAGTTTGTTCAGCACCTATATTAAGAGTGATGCGAAACAACCAGGCCTACAGTAGGAGGGCGATTCTCTGCAGAACCTGTCAAGCGGGGACTTTACTTGGCTGTCAATTCAAAATCCATCCTGTTAAACCAGTTTTCAAGTTTCATGACAAACATACCTTCTTGTTGCTCGCAAGGGAAAAATAAAGTTATTTCCTGCTCAAATGACCAGCTAGGTGGGGTGCCCATCTCCTGTTTATTATTGTTTAGCATTTTGGATCCCGGAGGAAAATTGTTGGAAAAACGGTAAACAATTTACAAATGTGACTTTGAGTATTGGACCATTTGTAGTGCAATTCAAGGATATTTACTTTAGCCAGAAACCTTCGTGTTTTGCGTGTTGATTCTACATTTGCATGTACTGTAGTGGGCGTTTGAGCTCTTTTACAACGAGTAAAATATATCAGACGTGAAAGTACCATCGCCCATTTGTAGGCTCAACAAGGTAAAGGTGCGTCCCTGAAATGTCTTCCTTGGGCCACTGCTAACGGAAGCGCTTCCACTACGGGGAGCTCTATCGAGGACTTTTGGTCTTCTCTTCCACGCTTGTCACACATGTTTGAAGGTGTGGAAACCACCTACACGTCATATCACCGCACAAAGACAAGGGGACGGGGTGGGGGGAGATTTAAGACACTTGACAAATTTTTCAAATCCCGTGCCGGAAGATCGAATAGGACTGGCGACCTTTGGATTGCAAGTCCAGTGTGCTAACCATTACACCAAGGCAGCTCCCATAAACTGCAGGCTCTACTATATTTTATGTTCTTATTGCACTCGAGGGGAGGAGGTGTGTCTCCTATAAAGATGGTGGTGCCTCTATTTTGAAAGCAACCATGACTATATAAATATACTCTCTGGTTCTTTCGGTAAAGTCACGTAGATAGAAGAGGTAACCAAAGAAGAAACACGACGTTTCGGTCGCAACACAAGCGTCCATCTTGAGGTGAGAAAAATTTACTTAAATATATGCTAGTTGTTGTTCTCCAGCGTAACACTGCCCAAACGCTTGGTTGATCCTGTCTTTTCTCGGTCACAATATTGCCGTGAACGGCACTAAAGGATTTATTTTGAGAGTAATATCCATCACGAGTGTTTCCAAAATGCCAGCCCTCGCGACCAACCAACTTACCAATTTACTCCCCATTGAAAAGTTTACTATTTCCACGCTGCACGCGCCCGTTTGTTAAACATGTCCCACGTGACACGCTAAGCAGTTAAGGGTATTTTTGTCACGTGGAACACGTGCCTGTACACACACGAAACTTATGTCCACACACCGAGATCTTGATCTTAATTTTAATCTAATTTGAATCGGCACCATTAACGCAGACAGCGTTAAATGTTTAGCGGCGTCACAGTGCATCGTTGAACGAGTTGATTTTTAATTGAATACTAGCGGTAAGTACCTGGCGTTGCCTGGGCGAAAAAGACAGACACACACATCGACTTACACACAGACATCGACCCACACACATAGAAACACATCCACTTACATGCACACACACACACACTGACTCACACACACAGACATCGACTTTAGACACACACACATGGAGTTACACACACACATACATAGACTCACACACACACATATATGGACTTACAGACACACATATCGACACACACACACGGACTCTCACAAGCATATTGCCGTACACACATGGACTGACCCGTACACATGGACTTGCGCACACACACATGTACGTACACACACACCCAACAACAACCGCCATTCGCCACTAAGTGGCGGTGCCGTCACCACGACGCTTGTGCCAGGGTATGTGCACCTTGAGGGTAAAACTACGTGGCCGGGAGTCGGAGCCTTTCCCTGTACACCTTGGGGTGCGACAGGGATGTCCTCTGGCTCCCACATTATTTAACATCTATTTCGACTGCGTTGTTCGTGAAGCCTTCAATAGCTGTACCGGGGGAATTTCCATTTGGTACAGATATAATGGGAGGCTGATCGACGCCCGGGTGCGATCAAGGGATGGCTCCCTATTGGTCAACCACGTTATGTATGCCGATGATTTGGTAATAGCTGCTCATTCAGAAGAGGAGTTGGAGACGCTGCTGCTGAGACTGGAGCGTGCCACTAAGAGGTGGGGCCTTACCATCAGCCCCACCAAAACTAAGCACCTGCCTGGGTATTTTGTACCATCGGACACTCCACCCCCACAACTCCCAATTGGTGATGGGGCAGTTGTGGAGAGAGTGGAGAGTTTCCCATACCTAGGCAGTGTGCTTATGACCGGCTCCAGTTTATCAGCAGAGGTCTCACTCCGAATCAGTCGAGCAGAAATATCTTTTCATCGGTTGCATAACGCTGTGTGGAAGCTACCTGGTCTGTCGCTCCGCACGAAGCTTCAGGTCTTTTCGGCCACGGTCATTCCCTCCCTTCTCTACGCTTGCGAAGCGTGGACCCCCCTAATGGAGCATCTTAGCCGGTTAGTAACATTTAGGCTGGCCTGCCTACGATCCATCCTGGGTTTAACCAGGCTGGATTGTGTGAGGAGCTCACAAATTCTTGAAAGATCTGGGCAAAGTCCCATCGGTGAGCTCTTCCGGCAGGCAAGGCTGCGTTGGCTGGGTCATGTAGCCCGCATGCCCAGCCACCGCATGCCTAAACAGCTTTTGTTCGGCCGGATCGAGGGGGCTAAATGGGCGCGGCACGGGCTAGAGAAGAGATGGAGTGATGTGGTACAGGAGGACGTGGAGCTGAGTGGACTTGCCGATGACTGGTACCAGCGGTGTCACGATCGGCCTCAGTGGAGGAGGCTCGTGAAGGACGCTACTGGGCAGTTGGAGGCAGTCGCCCTCCAACAACAACGGAGGGCGGAGGAGCGACGCTCACAACAACGAGCGGAGCGCCGGGTGGCTAAAGCACAGCAAGTTGGTACAGTAGGGGGGCACAGGTGATGCATCAGCCAGTCATCTCGGTCAGTCGACTCGTGGCACCTGGGTCTGCCCCGTGACCTCCTGCCAGCGGGCGTTCGACACTTCACATGGCCTCAAGGTGCACTTGGCCTGGCACAAGCGTCGTGGTGACGTCACCGCCACTTAGTGGCGAATGGCGGTTGTTGTGTTGCACCTTGAGGCCACATGAAGTGTCCAACGCCCGTTGGCAGGAGGTAACGGGGCAGATCCAAGTGGCACAAGTTGACTGACTGAGATGACTGGCTGATGCACCACCTGTGCCCCCTACTGTGCCAACTTGCTGTGCTTTAGGCACCCGGTGCTCCGCTCGTTGTTATGAGTGTCGCTCCTCCACCCTCCGTTGTTGTTGGAGGGCGACTGCCTCCAACTGTCCAGTAGCGTCCTTCACGAGCCTCCTCCACAGAGGCCGATCTTGACACCGCTGGTACCAGTCATCGGCAAGTTCACTTGGCTCCACATCCTCCTGTACCACATCACTCCATCTCCTCTCTAGTCCGTGCGTGTGGACTCACACGCACACATGGACCTACACACACGCAAAGAAATGGACTTACACTGACTCACATGGAGCCACGCACATACAGCGACTAACACGCACATCGAATGATGCACACACACACACACATTGACTCGCACACACAGACACATCGACTTACACACACACATCGCTGCAGAAACGCACATCGACTCACACACACACATGGACTTAGACACGCATTATTATTGTGAAAATAGGTAACTTAATTTTAAAAAAGTAGTTGTTTACACACGCACACCACACACATCGACTTAGGCACACACACATCGACGGTATGCACTGCTATCACTACAGCAGTGCATTCCGACTGTGGTGGTACCTCCTTTCACTGCAGCAGTGCACACCGACTGTGGTGATACCTGGTATCGCTACAGCAGTGGCTATTGACTGTGGTGTAACCTGCTTTCACTACAGCAGTGCAATACCGACTGTGGTGGTGCCTGCTATCACTACAGCAATGCATACCGACCTTGGTGGTACCTGCTTTCACTACAGTAGTGCATACTGACTGTGGTGGTACCTGCTATGATTACAGCAGTGCATACTGGGGTGTAATTTGCTATGTTTTGGGACCTCCTTTGCCAGTACCAAAATATGAGAATAGGTTTTCCCCTTTTTTCTGGCAACAAAACAGGTGTTAAGATGTTAAAACACCAAACTGAAACCTTTTACAATGCATTTAAAGACAATACAATGCATATATTATCAGGGTATGTTTTGTAAATCACCACGGCCCCTTACGTTGTGGCAAGCTTCGGGGCCACTTCCTGGAGTCGTGGAGTTCTGCCATTACGAGTACATTTAATAAAAGCGTGTTTTTTTAAAAGTTTTTTTAAAAATATTGCTTATTAAATGGAGGCCACGGACTGCGCCACGGAGCTTTTAGCGGTAAACAAGGCACCGTATTTACCGGGTAATACTTCACACTACCTTTACCCTACCGAGTAATTCTTCCGAGCTACCTTTACCCTACCCTTTACCTTAACCCTTGGCATGTCGACACCTTTACCCTTTACTTTTACCCTTTTACCCGGTAAAAAGGGTAAATTACCTTACCTTGCCGAGGCCTAGCTATGACTACAGCAGTGCATACCGACTTTGTACCTGCTTTCACTACAGCAATGCATACTGACTGTGGTGGTACCTGCAATGATTACAGCAGTGCATACTGACTGGTGGTACCTGCTATCACTACAGTAGTACATGCTGACTATAGCAGTATATATCGACTCTATAGCACAAAATACTCACCTGACAGTGTCGTGGTGAGGCCTAGTCCCGTGCAGAGCCCCCAGCCTTGCCTAGATTGCCCAGCCGGCAGGCTGGGCAATCTAGGCAGGTGGGGGGAGGAGAAGAGGATATCACACTGAAGAATTAACTTCAGCGTTGTGTGTATTTGCCAGGTATTTTTAAGGCAAGTCAATTTCCCCCTCACCCCCACCGAACGCGTGTGACTTGGCATGGTCCTTCCCCCGCCCCCACCGAAAGTGCATGAGCTGGTATGGCTGAGTGCGTATTAAGTAATTAAATAAAGACAAATCGCACTTTTTCGCTCGTTTTAAGGTGACAGGCGTGAAAACGGAATCGCGCTTGCCAACCGCGGGGCTTACGGCGTGGCACCTGGCAATTCTTTTTTACTTAAACCCCACCGTTTGAGAGCCAAATCCCTCGCAAGCGCCTGAACACACAGACAGACAAAAAATTACATTTATATATAAGAGAAGATGTAGAAAATTGGTACAGACACAAAGACGTAGCATAGCGGGTCGCAAGGACTGGAGTTTGGGAAACCTTGCCCTACACAATGTTAGTTAGCCGATCAAGATACTACTACTATGTAGTACTAGTATTTTTTTTAGGTAAAGCCCATGAAGCTATATCGCTCAACGAAGTGGCTTATGTGGAAATGTATAGCAACCAAATACTCTAAACGTACGTTTCTTAATGTGGAGGGAAAAACAGGTGGACCCGTCGAAAAATCTACGCGAACATGGGGAGAACATGCAAACTCCAAACATACAGCCGTCGGGGTCGGGATCGAAGCCATGCCCTCATGCATACCAGGCGAGGCAGTTAACATCTGACACCGTGGCACCCACATGAAGTCACCGTGGTCAAAGCCGTTGGTGCCACTGCATCTCATCGCTACCCACGCTCTCTACCCTCCGCCAGATCTCACAGCTGCTGCTGCTACATAGTAGAGATGCAGCGACCTCCAAGATCGGCCCTGACAGTCTGCCACTCCCTCGCTGACTTATGTTCCTTGGTCATCCACGACTGCTGCTGTCGGCGTCGTTCTTGCGAATCGTGCAGTGCACACACACCGCTTTACCCTCTGTACACCATGAGGTGCAGTGGCATGGCACTCACGGTCGCACATTTGTCACTTGTTGCAGGATTTCATGGTTTGATTCCAGTAGTCGCCCTGGTTATTATTGCCCACGTAATAACCATACCGTCATTTTCAAAAGTAGGTTATTGTGTACCAGTGTCAGGGTCCAAATTTGCGAGAGAATGATTCGGTCAATCTTCTACATAGCAGCCTTCACCCCCTACTGGCAGACAAGATCCATCCTGATCACGAAATCTCACCTGGTTTAGTGAAATAAACTCGAATGAAGTCTCCAACTGTATGGAGTCCTGCCGTTATAGAAAGTGTACGAACCCTGCAAAGGCCTGTGCTACATCCAAGAAACATGACTGGTACCTCTACTTTCACCCCAATGCAAACACCACTGTTAAGTTTGAGCCCCTTAGCTTGACTATATCAATGGAACAATTCACCTTGGCTTGGCTTAACGACCCAGTATGGGTTGACCGAATTAATAATTTCTTATTCTTGGTTCTTTCGGTAAAGTTACCGAAAGAACTAAGAATTTGAATCCCTGCAGTCACTAAAGCTTTAAATCAAAAATATAATAATTTCTTGTTTATTCTTCTGTAGAATGTGCACCGTTTACAGCGGCACGATTTTGTCGATTCTAGGGATTTAAAAAGATATCTTCATTGTCTTCATCCATCGACCATTGTGTATCCACTGCTGGATAATGATGATCTCCCCGAGCTGTCCACCGCCCCTCACAATCCTGCAATGCCACAGTCCATCTTGCTCCTGCACGTTGGCCGATCCCATTGCTCCATCTCTGTGGTGGTGCCCCTCGAGGGAGCATTCTCTCCTGTGGCTGGCACCAGTTTCGTGCATTGACCATCATCCCTCCTAGTCAGTCACGTGTCCTGCCCAAGCCCACTTTGCTTTGCAATCGTGTCCTCTGATTTTGTGTTTGTTCCCCTGATCAGCGTCCTCATCTACCTGTGTCTCGGTGTAATTCCAAGTGTGCTTCTCTGCATGTTGCTTTGTCCACTTTTCAACTTTTGTTCACGAATGAGAAATAATAGGTTCTCACTTCTCCACTATGATGCACGTACCACGAGCATGATAATTGATTGAATTTTTATGTATTAACGATGCATTGAATCGATGCAGCGTTACTTATTGAAATGCAGCCATTGACTTTTTTGTGGCCTTGGATGATCATTACTGCCCCCTAGAGCCCCGTAGCCCCTGGCAGTAAACCCACTAATGAGAGCAAAGGTGAAGCCCGGCAGTTGCTCGCTCACACCACTGCTGGCAGCATGGCCCGCACTAGAGGGAGCTCCAGAGAGTCTCTCTAAGATGATAGTCTGTTCTATAAACGCGGTAGTTGCATTCCTGAAGAAAAATCGTGTTTTTATAATAAATAATATAGGGTAAAGCACAGTCCGCGATAACACGTGAGATGCATACGCAGGCTGAACGAAGACTGAGGCACGTGGGTGGCATCGAGAATCATCCAGCAGCATCCTGCCTTGTGTGATGCTATGCCGAGGCAGCCGTATGACTGCTTATTCCTACTCGCGCGATGTAGTTCTTCTGTTCACTCGATCGCATTATATCCAATTTGCATCCGCATTATGAAAAAAAATGTGTTCCCTAATACAATCATCCCGTTATGAAAACAACATGCGTTATAGGATAATAGACTATTTAGTTTTTAAATAGTCTTTTAAATAAATTGTTGATTTGCCATTACTCTTTAACTCTGGCCAGACATCTTGGAAGAGGGTACCTACTTATTTGTATAGTCGTATACGATGCCACGGATTCCTGTGGAATTTTGTCATTATGAAAGTTTACGAAAAGTAAAGTTTAATAGGACAAACTGACGACGAATCTCAAAATGTCAAATTTTATTGGTAAGTTTTCAGCTCCCTTAGTCAGAGGCCTTCAAGAAAAGTTTATCTGGACGAGTCGCGATGGATTCAATGGCCGTGATGGCGCTGCCTTGGGAACATGGGCACTTCGCAAGCACCGCAATCTACAGCTTGTGTTGCATATGGTCAGCAGCAGCAACAGTCTTGGATATTCTGCTCACGCTAACACCACATAGCACATGCTCATGATCATAATAAAAAAAATCATTCGTTAAGTTTGCCAAATTGCCATTGTAAATTACCCCCCCCCCGCCCTCTTATGATAGTGACATAAAGTGGATCCCTTGTTTTCTGGCCGATGTATCTCCCTTTTCTTGTATTGCCACTCTTGTGCCAGCACCGGCAGTCCTCTTCCATCCGTACACATTTAGACACGAGGTCTCCTCGCGCTATCAATAACACTAATGGTCATGTGTAGATGCGGTCATCTCATTCCCACATGGGGTCCCACTTAATTATTTAATGTCTCTCATTTGGACGTCGCCTTGCCACGTGCTTTTCAGGCTTCTTGGTTCCTGTTCCCGAGAGTAAATAAAGGGGAAAGCCTCTACGACTTCCTCTGCCTACACCGAATAAAACGCGAGATCGTGGTCGGAAGCATTTTTTCCCCCTCAGGGAAGTTGAAGAACACCGGTTCAACGTCGCACAATCGACATCCACTGGACGTCCTCACGGGGCGAGTTCCCTTCTATTTGCTGCCACTCTGTCGTTAGTCTTGCCCACCACCCATCATCCATTCGAGCAACGTGTCCTGCCAAAGCCCACTCACTGTCTCTAAGTTAATTTCATGTCTCTCATTCGCTTCGCCTGGTATATAGGAAGTCGTGGGTTCGATCCCGACCATGACGCCTGTGTGCATTTGGAGTTTGCATGTTCTCTCTGTGGCTGCGTGGATGTTTCTCCGGGTCCCCCGTTTTTTCTCTCCACGTTTAGAATCAACAATGCGTTTTCAGTATTTGGCTGCAATACATTTCCACATGATAAGCCACTTGATTGGGCTGTCATTTGTGGCCAGGTCACTTCGGAAAAAATGCTATATAGCTCAGTGGGTCTTACCTGGTAAAATAACATTTTTTGTTTAGTTTATGTTCTCTAATCCGTTTGTTCCTTGTCTGATCTCTTAGTTGACCCAGGCTGGAGAAACTAGTTGATGTTGTAATTATTAACATACGTCTTATTCTGAATGTAACGAGCTTCTTAAATGGCATTTCCATCACTTGTACATTTATTTCCACTGCAAAAATTAAATTCCGCATAACGCAGCCCTCTTAAACTCCTGCAACACTGACATTGTGGCTGCAGCATGAGCAGTTGCATAATTACTATAGTTCCATGCAAAATTACATATGCAGTTTCAAAAGCTAACTTTAGCTTATGAAGAAGTCAACTTCTCAGCTGTGTTAGTCCTAGTTTAGGAAGTTGCCTTATCGGCACAAACCCTGTTGTGTTAACTTCTGTTTATCATTTTACTAATGCTTTCGAGTACCATTTTCAGGCGATGTCTCTGGGAAACTGAACAGTTTTACCAAGCTGTTGAATAGCTGATTTAAAAAATGTGTGCCTAAAGTGCAACTGAGTGAAACGTGTAATTTGAACAACCTGCGGAATGCGCACGTTTTTGTGACGTAGTTTATCTTTAATTGCGAATGTGGTCCACATGCGTTTGCAATCACAAGATGAACTAACTTGGTTCACGGTTGTTTGCGTGTACGCAAGCCGCTCGGTGTACTTTTTAGTTCAAAACCGAGATTATATTTTCTATCGGGCACCTGTAAAAACACGTCCACATTATATTGTGTTCAGTTGTCCTAGTTTCTTTATGTTCAGCAAACGTCACATTAAAAAAAAATATTATGAAAGTAGCAACAATGTCTCAGGCAAGAAAAACACTTGTGCAGTTGGTCTGAATCTCAATACCTTGCTAATCTCGTCAAGGAACATTAACCATCACCAAACTCCAGTCATCCTCGCAATGGCTTTGGCTAACCATCGAAGAAAGACGGTCACAGCATCGCGTGCTTTAAAATGCGCCTCTGCAGCCATCTGGAATGCTCTTCCTCCCGATATTAGGAAGCCACTGGAGCTATGCACTTTTAATTCTAAATTGAAAACCAACCGTGCTCCGATGAGCACGGTTGGGTACGTAAGTTCTAAAAGAGAGTGAAGTTGGGTGAGGCTCCATGATGTGATCCAACAGACTTTTTAAGTCTTTGCTTCATCAACCTCGTCTGCCTGCCTTTTTGATAAAAAAAAAACGCCAAATATTAATACTCTCTGGTTCTTTCGGTAAAGTTACGTAGGTAGAAGAAAAAATATATATCACGACGTTTCGATCGCAACACAAGCGGTCGTCCTTAAATATAAATTTTAGTTGGTGTCTTTCCATATAGCATCACATTTAATACATATGCCAGCCCACAATTTACAAGTGCATGCACTTATCATCTATATTTAGCGCTAAATTAACAGCAGACCTGGCTAATATTCCTGAAGGAGGCTAATCCAGTAGACTAACATTACAAGATACCCCATCATATAAATACATTATTATCACAACGCTTGTTTACCCAGAAAAACGTCTTGAATCTCTCGACACTTTCAGGAGGGTCCTGCTACATTATTTAGTAGAGGGCGATGTTCCTGCTGTATATAATCCCAATTAAGTAATTGCAGGTAATTTTCCAGTATTCGAATGTTTTGTCAGTCTCAGAAAACGGGAAACCCAGCAGAATGGGGCAAGAACGTAGCAACTCCGCACAGAAAGGCGCCCGAGGCGGGAATCGAACCCAGGACCTTCTTGCTGTGAGGCACGAGCGTGACCACTGGCACCCTGCCACCGTCAGATCAAGATGCATGATCACCTCTTTCTTTGGTGGTGGGGGGGCGGTTATGATGAACTGTCGAGGTCCATTTCCCCCTTGCAGAGGGATCATGTATCCAAAGCATAAGTTGTATATTCCGTTGTTTTGCTGCGTTTGAGCCACATTAGCGATGTTTAAGTGGTGTCCATTAAAGTGCACGGCCAGTTTGTCAATCGTCTTCTGGTCGACGATCTCCCTATGGCCATGGCGGTCGTGGAGGCTGCTTGACTAGTGCAGCTTGGTGAAGACGGAAACCAAGATCCGGTTCGGATAACGCTAGCCACAGACGTTAGTCGTGCTCGCCAGGTTTAATGGAAAAGTGCTAACCATCTTTTCACTGCTTTGGGCAGTCGCGGTGATGTATTGTGCAAGGCTATGGTGCTATGTTTAGCCACCGTGGCGGTTTGCATGAATTACAGTGCCACCGCACACGCAGCTTCGTATTGACCACCACCAACATCCACCAACCAGGATAACTGTCGCAGCACCTGTGCACGCAGTCATTTGTTCTCGGGCTGATGTTGTTTTAATTTTGTTTACAGCATTTTCATCGTTTAGACAAAAGCAACCGAATGACAGCCATTGCGCTAGAGACAAAGTTGTAATTATAATGGCTTTAGCTTTTAAAGACTGGAACATGTGGAACAGTTGAGCACACGTGTGTATATTGATAGTTTTTGAGAGTTGTCATTTCGAACACAAGTCAGGTTTAACTAAGAGCTGTGTGTGTAAAGACCTGAGTGTTTGGAGCACCGAGGAACTAGGGTAGCAAGTTGAGTTTCCAATGATGTTACTCTGCAACTGTAAGCTCCTATCAAGTCATGAATATTATAGAGATTTTGACCCATGACTCAATGTACATGCTACGTTTTTACTGTGTCGGGAGGGGCGCCATGGTGGCGGTAATTATGTTAACTACCTCGCCTGGTAGACAGGAGGTCGTGCATATTCCCCGTATTTGCGTGGATTTTTCTTCGCGTCCGTTTTTTCTTTCCATATTTAGATGGATGCGTTTTGAGTATTTTGGCTGCTATGAATTGCCACGTAAAAAATCACTTCTTTGAGCTATTATTTGTGGCTTCTAGAAAAAGAGCCATATAGCTCATTGGGCCTTACCTGGTAAAATACATTTTTTTAAATTAAACTTCTTCGATGAAATGGAGATTTTTTTATTTTTTATTTTGCAGAAATAATTTCGCAGAAATTTTTTTTGCTTGGAAAAATATCGGCGCATGACGGGCAGTTGCACACGACAGCCACGGGTTCCACGTTTCCCCCAGCTGAAGAGGAAGTCCGGTGCTCCTTGGTTCTCATTAACAGTGGAGAAGCTGACATTTGCATGCTATTAGGGGTGGGGGGCGGTGACCAAGTGGGGATTGAAAAAACCCACTCATTTCCATGTCCGATGCTTAATTCAAAACAACCCCGGCTTGCTCTTGCTCCGACAGATGTTTCGGTTCAGACAATGCAGCTGTTGTTTAAAAGTTGCTGCTGCGGTATTGGTAGGTGAAATGATCTCCCCTCCACCCCGTTTTTCGTTGTCTGCGATTGAAGCAGTTGAACCTTTTTATTGAATTTAACTCATCGCTTGTGTGTGTTTACGTTAGTAGAACGATTGTGGCAAATTCCAGTGCCCATTTGTCATATATCAATGCTGAAAACATGTGGTGGTGAAGTGTGTGTTTTTATCATGACGTTCATGCTCGTTAGAACCTGTGTCAATTTCAATGTTTTCTTCCCATGATTACACGCACGGCTGGTTTGTGAACACACACTGTAATTAACAAGTTAATGACATTCAAATGTGAATTTTTAAGTCTGACTAGCTGACCTTCTTACAACTACATATCTTACTGTAATGTGGTTTAGATTGAGAGGGGGCTCATACACTCTACTCAAGAGGATGAGCAAGTAAGTGTTAATAATTTAACACGTAGGGTTTCACAGCCAATATTATGATTCATAATTGATTTTTGGCTAACGCCTCGTAACGATCTGACCAATTGTTGTCTTTTAAGACCCCTCAAAGTACCTAACACAGCCAAACAAATTTATATTTCTCTTGTGAGGATTGTTCTTCAACTTACCATTGAAGTGAAACGATAATTAATGGCGTGATAAACTCTTGCACAATTGACCATTTAATTATGTTCGGCAGTATCGGGCGGTGTTGTGTTGTTGATCATGTTTTTGGACTTAACGTAACCATGTGTTTTTTGTTTGTGTGCGTGGCTTGCAGGCGAAACCTCACCAAGCTATCGCTCATCTTCAGCCACATGCTGACTGAGCTCAAGGCCGTCTTTCCCAACGGCAGCTACCAGGGAGACTCGTTCCGCATCACCAAGGCGGATGCAGCCGACTTCTGGCGGAGGGCCTTTGGAGACAGGTGCCTTGCACTTCCGCGATGAACCTGTTTTTTTCTTTTTTAGTTCTGCTTGCCAAGCACAGGCCCCAAAACCGCCAAGCGGCCAGCAACTAGTGGTGCTTACGACGCAGATTTGTTGACGTCGTTAAGAGGCCTCGGGAAAAGAGTAAATTGTGAATCGTGATGTTGGCTGCGAAAACATATGCGGTAGCCATTGTTGATGTTGTTAATGGATAAGGAGTTGGCACCTTTCTTGAATTGATCAGTTTTAGTATCAGAGATTAAAATGACCATGGGAGGGAATTCCAAAGTGAAGCAGTGTAAGTGAAGAAGACATCTTTTGATCTGTAGTGTGTGGCGGAGTGAGTGAGTGTGTAGTGGGAGTGAGTGTTGCTGTGACCTGTAGTGTGGTGGTTGGAGTGAGGTGGGTGTGGTTGGAGTGAGTGTAGTGACCTGCATTGTGGTGGTGTGGATGAGATGAAACAGTCAGTGTCTGGTAGACCGAGTCTTCAACATGGGAGGAGGAATCAACTTCACGAGGACGGTAGCCATGATAGTCATAGCGATAGAAGAGTGGTAAGTATAGTAATAATTGAGAAATTGTTTATATTGTAGAAACTGGATATATGACCATCCCTGCTTGTATCAGAATGTGGAATCTGACTACCACTCTACCAATGGATTGTAAGCACATGTTGCTTAGAACACAACTGCTTATAAAATGTGCGCTCATATCCAGCTCATACGCTATTATTTTAATTATGTTGTTGCGGTTTGTGGAATCTGGAGTCTTGCCGCACATGCACAAGTGATGGACATAAGTCCACATTGGCCGGCCTACATACAAGACATTTTAAGCTATTTTGTGAAGTTTGTTTGCTCGGCCTGAATATTAGAGGAAATTCAAGACATCCCTTGGAATAAAATTGGCCTAGAGAATTGTGGTTCCAGCCCAAAGTAGCAGTTAAATAATTTAAACTTTTTTTATTTTACCAGGTAAGGCCCACTGAGCTATATAGCTTATTTTTAGAAGCGACCTGCCCATAGATGATAGCCCAATAAAAGTGTCTTATGTGGAAATGCATAGTAGCCAAATACTCAATGCATGATTCTAAATGTGCAAGGCAAAAGCAGAGGACCACGGGAAGAGACAAGCAAACTCCAAACACATACAGCGACAGCCGGCAGCGCTGTCGCTGTATGTGTCAGCCGCTCCATCCATTTTCTGAAGAAGCTCCCAGCACGCGGAACGAAAACACGTCGGAAAGAGAGATGTCCAACACGACTGCGAAAACCCACGCAGTCGCTTTTTAAATTGTCTGCTTTGTTGTGCATCTAAAGGCCTCCCATAGACGAGCCTTAACGACTGCTGCTGTGGCAACATCATGAATACGCCATCTGCACCTTTGTATACCCGAGCGAGTTGCCCACTCACCAAATACTCCCTGCTCATTGGTTGCCGAACAGACCGGCATTTTGAATTCTGGACGGCGTGGCGGCTGTAAATCTGCAAAATAAAGCGACCGACTGCGCACGTATTTTAGTTTAGTGAAGAGAAGCGCACGGCTTGTGCGCTCTGCAGCGAACTGCGCGCATCGCTTGCACTGATAAGTTGTCAAATTTCAGAGCTACCGATGCATGTTTTGATCATTGGATAGCTGCACAATCGTGTTTTGTGGATTTTACAGCTTGGCACATTCACAACTATAAATACTCATGTTTTTGACTCGAGTAGCGCATTGGAACCTTTCTCATCTAAAAAATTAATGCTATGGATTTTAAACATTTCATGGTTCAGTTAATTGCGAAAAGCCCTAATATACCATTGCATTTTTATATTTATTACATAATGACATTTTTTTTCTTCGCTTTAGCATTTTTGCTAACATTGTACTCTCACGGACCTGCTGGAATAATGCAGCCGGTGAGTCATGCCCTCTCGTGGCTCCGAGTTGCATTATACATCAATGGACTACATCAGTTGTACGATTGCACATACGAACCAGAGAGCACTGTTGTGGAGGGATTTTGGATAGCCGACATAAAGGTAATAAGAGAGCGGACTTTGTCCTCTACACTCGTAATAAAGTTTTTTGGGTTAGACACATTTATAAATAACGCGATCTAACCCAAAAACCTTTATTATGAATAATATTGGTCGCGAAAGCTTACGTGCTAATTTGTCCTACACTTTATAAATTGCCCCACATACTCGGCTGTGAATCGTTGAGGCTCTTTGTAAATTGATCAAGGGTGCAGCTGTATTTTCACTTATTGGTAATTGTTCCTTCTCATGAGAATGTTGGAAAAACCGTCTTTTGCCAATAGTCGGACAATTATATAACCCCATGGTGTTCAAGACTGTAACAAATACACCTAACAGCTGCAAAATACAAAAATCGGGTTTGGTTTAGAAGAAACCTGGTGTTGACTTTTATATGCCGAACGTTAACTTTCTCGTACACAGCGGCTGGGAAATTGCTGTCCTCCCCCCCTACATATGGCACAGAGGTCACGTGACGGAATCAAGGGGTAGCTCCGTGATATCCGCTTCCGTGAACCGTTCTCGAATACACGGAAGGATTGCACCGCCCTGCTAGAGATAAGGGTGGATGCACAGTCTCGTGACATGACACGGATGGCAGTCAGGGATGCAGTTGTGTAAAATATTACAACGAATGCTCCTCAACACAAAGCGCACGTGCACACACACACGTTGAAACGGGGTGGTAACACGTGTGCCTCACAGCAGGAAAGCCCGGGGTTCAATTGCCAATTGGAGCGTCTTCCTCTGGCGTTTGTTCTCCCCTTGTTATGCATGGGTTTTCTCTAGGTTTTCGTTTTTTTTATTGTAGCTAAAAATTATATCCACAATGTATCTGATATTGGCCAAAGCAGGGGTCGGCAAACTAAAATAAAAATACACTTCAAATAACTGTAAAATAACATCAATATTTCAAGAGCCACAATGTGTATTGTGAATACGAGATGGTGGGTCCTTAATGAATTACATCACGAAGCAGTCCTTGAAGAGCCGCCGCATGCGGCTCCGGAGCCGCCGGTTGCTGACCCCTGGACCAAAACATCCTAATGCTGAGACGTTACCTGCAAATTACTCGATTGGGTTTACATATGGCAAACAAAAACATCAGAATCTTTACTCATACTGGGAGGAATCTGATGAGTTATAAAGCTCCTTTTTCACAGATATCCAGTAGGGCCGGGCAAGAAAGTTACAACAACAAGCAATACCAAAACATTATAAGAGTGCAAAGTATAGGAAAGGTAAGCAAATCGCTGAACAAGGGATCTTGGCGGTAGCTCTAACCTTGCTAAGTTCAAGAAATGCATAACCTTGCTAAATTCAAGAAACGCATACCTGAATTCAAGAAACGCATACCTGAATTCAAGAAACGCATACCTGTCAACCCATACGGTTTTACCCATATTGTTGTATAGGAAAATTGAGAAACATTTTTTTTGTGTTTCTTTCTTGTGATGGGACTTTGTAGGGTGAACGTTGAGATTTGTTAGGGCACGGGGTGACCAATAAGGTCTGAATTTGTCGGTAATAAGGTAGGCATTGATATGGGGTTGACCTATATGGAAACGTGAACTCCTATGCATAAAACTAAACCATTTTTATTTTACCAGGTGAAGCCTACTGAGCTTATTAGCTTCTCTTTCAGAAGCGACCTGGCCACAGATGACAGCTCAACGAAGTGGCTTTTCGCGTGCAAATTTATAGTAGACAAATAATATAAATATTCTAAACGCATGTTTCTAAATGTGAAAACGTTGCAGGACACGCTTGAAAACGAGTCTCTTGTAACTCGGGAAATCCTTCCTGGGTGAAGCGCCATAATGATGATGATGATGGTGGTTATAATGATGATGTGTGCTGTGCGTGCTTTGTGTCTGTGCAGGACCATCGTCTCGTGGAAGGCATTCCGGCAGTGCCTGCACGAGGTGCACCCCATCAGCTCGGGCCTCGAGGCAATGGCCCTAAAATCCACCATCGACCTCACATGCAACGACTACATCTCCATATTCGAGTTCGACATCTTCACTCGTCTTTTCCAGGTGAGATGGTACCTGGGGTGGAGCGCCCGGTCCTTACGTCGCCACTGCGCCTGATAGAATTCAGAGTAGAGCAGCCAGGGATGATCCAGCACTCGCCGATTAACTCCAGTTACGCGCTCGCCGCCTTTCTTATCACTCTTCTATAGCTGCTGTCATAATTACTGTGAACTTCACTAATTTCTTCGGTGATTTTGAGGACTTGGTCTACCAGACTGACTGCTTCGTCATATCTTACACTGTTCAACCTCCATCCTGTGGGTCACAACAATGCACAGGCTGACTCACTCACCCACCCACTCACTCCTCACTCCATTCACTCACCACACTGCAGGTCACCACACTTCTTTTCTTGCTTCTTTCCCTCGCACTGCTGCACTTAGTAATTCCTTATAATTTATTTTTTCAATTCTTATAGCCTTGCTGAATTCAAGAAACGTTAACTCCTGTACATTGCAACTTTTTGATCATACTTTTTGTTGCTGGCCATTTGACGTTTTGCGCTGTTTGGGCTGTTTTCAACAAATGCGTTTAAATATATAAATTTTATACCTATGCTATTTCCTACCACATTGATCTTGGAAAATGCAACCGGCACGAAAATGTTATCCTGTAAGGTTTAGAAAGATAAAAAAATACCACTCTTACATTGTATGTACGGTACACGAGCAGTCATGGCATAATCTTCGTCAAACCACCTCTACAGTGAGGGGAAAAAAAGCATTTGATCCCCTGCTGATTTTGTATGTTTGCCCACTGACAAAGAAATTATCAGTCTATAATTTTAATGGTAGGTTTATTTTAACAGTGAGAGACAGAATAACAACAACAAAATCCAGAAAAACGCATGTCAAAAATGTTATAAATTGATTTGCATTTTAATGAGGGAAATAAGTATTTGACCCCTCTGCAAAACATGACTTAGTACTTGGTGGCAAAACCCTTGTTGGCTATCAGAGGTCAGACGTTCATTGTAGTTGGTTACCAGGTTTGCACACATCTCAGGAGGGATTTTGTCCCACTCCTCTTTGCAGATCTTCTCCAAGTCATTAAGGTTTCGAGGCTGACGTTTGGCAACTCGAACCTTCAGCTCCCTCCACAGATTTTCTATGGGATTAAGGTCTGGAGACTGGCTAGGCCACTCTAGGACCTTAATGTGCTTATTCTTGAGCCACTCCTTTGTTGCCTTGGTCGTGTGTTTTGGGTCATTGTCATGCTGGAATACCCATCCACGACCCATTTTCAATGCCCTGGCTGAGGGAAGGAGGTTATCACCCAAGATTTTACGGTACATGGCCCGTCCATCGTCCCTTTGATGCGGTGAAGTTGTCCTGTCCCCTTAGCAGAAAAACACCCCCAAAGCATAATGTTTCCACCTCCATGTTTGACGGTGGGGATGGTGTTCTTGGGGTCATAGGCAGCATTCCTCCTCCTCCAAACACGGCGAGTTCAGTTGATGCCAAAGAGCTCCATTTTGGTCTCATCTGACCACAACACTTTCACCCAGTTGTCCTCTGAATCATTCAGATGTTCATTGGCAAACTTCAGACGGGGACCTTGCGGGCGCTGCAGGATTTCAGTCCTTCACGGCGTAGTGTGTTACCAACTGTTTTCTTGGTGACTGGTCCCAGCTGCCTTGAGATCATTGACAAGATCCTCCCGTATAGTTCTGGGCTGATTCCTCACCGTTCTCATGATCATTGCAACTCCACGAGGTGAGTTTTTGCATTGAGCCCCAGACTGAGGGAGATTGACAGTTCTTTTGTGTTTTTTCCATTTGCAAACAATCACACCAACTGTTGTCACCTTCTCACCAAGCTGCTTGGCGATGGTCTTGTAGCCCATTCCAGCCTTGTGTAGGTCTACAATCTTGTCCCTGACATCCTTGGAGAGCTCTTTGGTCTTGGCCATGGTGGAGAGTTTGGAATCTGATTGATTGATTGCTTCTGTGAACAGGTGTCTTTTATACAGGTAACAAGCTGAAATTAGGAGCACTCCCTTTAAGAGTGGGCTCCTAATTTCAGCTCGTTACCTGTATTAAAGACACCTGGGAGCCAGAAATCTTTCTGATTGAGAGGGGGTCAAATACTTATTTCCCTCATTAAAATGCAAATCAATTTATAACATTTTTCACACGCGTTTTCTGGATTTTGTTGTTGTTATTCTGTCTCTCACTGTTCAAATAAACCTACCATTAAAATTATAGACTGATCATTTCTTTGTCAGTGGGCAAATGTACAAAATCAGCAGGGGATCAAATACTTTTTTCCCTCACTGTAGCTTTTGCGTGCTCGCTGCTTTCCACAGCGTCTGTATGATGTCCTCTGTGTGAAATGTGTCATTGGAACACATGCATGTATGTATGTACAGTCTGTTCTCCTATAACGCGTATTTTTACGACGCGAATTGCATACAACGCGATGAATGTATTAGGGAACACATTTTTGTGACAGATGCGAATTGGCTATAACACAATTGAGTGAACAGAACTACCTCGCGTAAGTAGGAATAAGCGGTTGTACAGCTGCCTCGGCGTAGTATCGCACAAGGCGGGATGCTGCTGGATGCTTCTAGATGCTATCTATGTGCCTCAGTCTTTATTCGGCCTGCATACGCATCTCACATGTTATCGCGGACTGTGTTTTACCGTATATTATTTATTATAACTCGATTTTTCCAAAACGCGGCGTTCTTCAGGAACGCAACTACTACTGCGTTATAGGAGAACAGACTGTTGGACTTCTTTCGCATCGTACGTGGGCAAGTGTTAATCGGAGATGCAATTCTTTAGTTTTTCTAGTGTAGAGCTGTGCTCCCTGTATGTCTGGTTAATGATTATAATCAGTAATTGATTATAATCAGTAACCAGATTTCCAATTATCGGTCCTGTTACTTCACTAATCGGATACATACGTGATGCCAGAAGAGAAAGGGGTTTAGCGGGGCATGGTGATATGATCATCATCATCATGTGCATCAAGCCTAGCGTTGCCTGCCTTGGGGAGGCAGCGTGGTGGGAGAGGCAAAGTAATCAACCACAGCAAAAGTTGTTGGTTACAATCCTAGTCGACTACTAATTGCTTTAAATGGTCAACCCCACAGTCCTGGCTCTCGGTTGTGAGTGGCTGCTTCATTTTATTAACCGTATGAACCTTCGACACTTGGAAGAAAAATTAGGGTATATACCATATTTCTATCTGGACTTGCACGTGTGATTTATTATATCATCAGTAACCTTATTGCTCTGGATAGAGAATGTCTGTAGTTGGCCAATAGCTACTAGTTCTTATGAGTTGAATGGCTCAGATGGTGCTAAATTTAGTGACTTCCCCTCTCTTTCATCCACAGATGTGGATGCAAAACTTCCTTAAGAAATAATGATAGGAAAATTATCCACAATGCATTGCACCTTTCTTGTGGGCAGAGATAATCTGACACCTTTTGTACCATTTTTCAAATGCCCTCCAAATTGGCCGTGTGTCTGCACGAGCAATGAGGCTGGGTGGGAAGGCTATTGACGTTGGCCTGCACAGTGGGGGGGACTGCAGCGTCCCCTTTTATTAACTCGTAATTGACATTCCACTTCACTGAGGTGAATGGCATGTGCAGTGGTTATTCGGTTTGATAGCCCTATTTTGAGGTTTGTATTGCAAAAGGGGCATTGCACAGTCTTTAGTGCCTAATGGATGCTTTCGGTTGATAATGTCCATAATGACAGGGACAGAGATAATACCATAATTGCTAAACATTGCTGTTCATACGGTGGTCACCGACACACTCCGACTGATCACCAATGCTTCATGGACCAGAGTTGTGTCGTAATCATTATATTATCAGCCATTATCTATCCACCGCTAAATGTATATATTCTTAAGCTAGACAGTAGCTAATTGTCCAGCAGTGGATAAACAATGGCTGGTGAAGGTCATGATTTTAGAGGCACATGTTGTTGTTCAAGTTCTTGTGACTTAAAACATTGTTATTCTTTTTTACTTGGTGGTCTCTGACTTGTAATTCATTGGGGGGCGGGGGATGGAATTGGCATGGATGTGCGAGTTGTTGTTCTGTAATGTTATGAAATATGGGGGTGTGGGAGACGCTGGTGAGAGACTCATCCAATGTTAATAAAACCCCAATGTCACATCCTCCAGCTGTATTCTTCCTCCCCTGGCATTCCCCACCGCCCATGCACTCTTCTCTAATAATATTAAACCACACGTGTTATCGCTACACAATGTAAAGCTTGTCCAAAATACAAGGTTTGTAAAGTAAAAAATGCTTTTAGGTTTGTACTGTATTTTACGATGTAAACCGTTGTATGACTTATTATTATTATTGGTTGCCGCGGTGGCGAGGAGATGTTAACTACCTCACCTGGTATACAGGAGGTCGTGGGTTCGATCCCAACTCTGACGCCTGCTGTATTTTGAAGTCTTCGTGTCTCTCTCATCATCATCACGGTGGCTAGGAGATGTTAACTACCTCACCCGGTATACTGGAGGTCGTGGGTTCGATCCCAACCCTGATGCCTGCTGTATTTTTGGATTTTTCGCCGGGTCCTCCGGTGTTTTTCTCTTTATTTGGATACATCTGTTTCAAGTATTTGGCTGCTATACATTTTCACATGATAAGTCACTTGATTAGGCAAACATTTCTGGCCAGGTCACTTCTGTAAAATAGCTGTGTAACTCATGGGTCCTTGCCGAGTAAACTTAAAATAGTTTAGTTTTGACCCACATTACATTATATCAGCCTTATAATTTATGTGTAATTTGCGTAAATAATATAATCTCACGGGTGCGCCCACACGCCTGAGAGATCTTTCGCACGAAAAAAGTTACTCTGAAAACCACACAGCATAATTGTTGCCGGCCAAACTGCTTTGTCCACATCTGAGCAACAAGTTGCCAACAAGGACGTGTCTTCCTTAATACAGGTTTTTGGGTTAGATCGCATAAATATTAATCCCCACTGACTTATGGTGACCTGTATAGGCATGCGTTTAAATAATGTATTATTTCATGATTCTCTTCCAGCAGCATTAAGTCTGTAGCTATTTGAACGTTTGACATTATTCTTATTTCTCTCAATTTCGATATTCTCATTAGTCTTGGCCAGTAGTAACTTTTTTTTTCTTTGCACGTGAAGGACTCACGAGTGATGTCATGACATCTACCCCCTCTATTTAAGGAACGAAACAGGAGGATTTATCCACAAATTTGTCTGTCTGCCTGATGATGCTAGTTGTAATTACTGGCAAAGCGTCGTGTGTCTCCGTGTCTGTGTTTTGCTCTCTCTCAAATTTTGCCATCTTTGGAATAACGTAATCAACCAGGGTAGGGTTGTTGACTGTTGTGTTAGCCGACTCTCGGTGTTTTATTGCATTATTTCTAAGTTTACTAGGTTTGTTTTCTACCTGATGACGATTGCTTGTGTTGCAACCGAAACGTCGTATTTTATTATTTAACTTATTTTCTTTCTACGTGACTTTACTGGAAGAACCAAAAAGTATTAATGTACCTATTATTATTCTTGTTTCAGCTCACCGGTGATTTGATCAATTCTCACAGCCAAACAATGTTTTGCTTGAAACTGCGTGAAACCGCCTCCAGTCATGAGACCAGCAAGTCAGAATGTCGGGTGGTGGAGGGTTACTTTACAATGATGTGGCCGGACCATGACATGGCCTAATTCGCTCATAATTAGTTTGTAGATGCCGGGATATTGCATGTCAGGGATCTTGTCCTTCATAAATGGGATCAGATCACAAATTGTATGTACTGTGTTAAATTGGACTTGGATCTTGTGTTTGTTCATCAAAAGCGGAGGGATGAGCGTTTTGAGTTATGTCAATTGAAATAGAGGGATGATATCATCCTCTCAGCCGACAAGGGCAATGCCACGGTCATCATGGACAAAAACCGTATACAATAACAAAATTCAGAACCTACTTAATGATGATAGCTACACAAAAAATTTAAATAGATCCCACCAACAGCCTCGTTACAAAAACGAACAGTATCATCACTGACTCAGCTTCATTAATTGAACAATTAACTTTACCGAAAGAACCAAAGAATATGAATTCCTGCAGTCACGAATGTTTTAAGTCAAAAGATAAATGTGTCATTAAACCTGCCACCAAAAGATGTAATACCGAAGCTATCAACAAAAGGTGTGCTATGTTTGGAAAACAGGACGAATGATCAGCAGCAGACTAAAGAACATCAAAGAAATATTAAATACTCTGAAATATAATTGTCAGCAGCAGAACACGCGTGCCAACAAGGAAGTTATGTGCAAAACTAGCTATTACGGCTCTACACCATTAGAGCGAGACCAGCTGCGCTTGGCCCGCGACTGGAAAATGCTAGCTGACATTGGCCGGCAACTTGTGTTTCCTCCGGAGATCGCAACCACCACCCTAAGACCTGACATGGTGCTCTGGTCCCGTTCGCTCAAGAAGGTCTTCATCATTGAACTCACAGTACCCTGGGAGGACTCGGTAGATGAGGCTTATGAGCGAAAACATCTGCGCTATGCCGATCTTGCTGCCGAAGCACGTCATCATGGCTGGAACACAGAAGTCCGACCAGTGGAGGTGGGCTGCAGAGGTTTTGTGGCAACATCTACAACCAGACTGCTTAGAGACCTGGGAATTAAGGGCCAGAGCCAGCGTTCGGCAATCAGAGCTGTATCGGAGGCGGCAAAAGGCAGCAGTCAGTGGCTCTGGATGAAGAGGAAAGACCCCAGCTGGGCCCCAAAGTGAGAGGGCCAGGAGGTATGCAGTCAACAATGCTTGACTCAGGGAGGAGGACGCCCCTGCCATGCATAGTCCCATGGGATGTTGGCTATCAACAACAAGGCAACTCCTATGACTAATTGGGAATGGAACGCAAGCGTAGGATTGATCACCCTGTCGCTGGCCGCCTTTGGGGAGGGTGTATAGTATGAAAAGCCGAAACACCCTAGGAACCAAAGGTTCACTACTGACGATGCGCTCCCCAAATTTCACCAGGCTCACTATTCATGAACTCTTGGAAGTGCTTGCACAAAGGATAGTAACATCTCATCCTGTGTTCTTTGGAATCAGCTCATAATTATGAACTGTAATAATATTCAAATCAAGATTGTAATAATATTGCTTTCAAAAACCGACATGTTAAGTTTATCGACAGCTTGCTCCATGCCTAATTGTCAGACTGCCCTGGTTTATCTGCGGGCCCTGTGCGCGTGCTGCTTCTGTCGAGCGGGGTTTGTTTACGGAAGCGACTCTGTGTGTGCCTTTTTGGTTTCTCTCAGCCCTGGTCCTCGCTGTTGCGCAACTGGAACGTATTGGCCGTCACGCACCCTGGCTACATGGCCTTCCTCACGTACGACGAAGTCAAAGCACGGCTGCAGAAGTACATCAGCAAGCCCGGCAGGTCTGTGTAGCATGTCTCTCCTTTTATCTATATATATAAATGTTTTACACTGACTCAACTGTTGAGCACAGACATGAAGTCTCGAAATACAGAAGTGGCCAGCAACAAACAGCACTGCCAGAGTGGTAACTCTGATAGGAGTGGACACGGTTCTTGAATTGAGAGGTTATTATCAGATCGTGGGGGGGGAGCGGTGATGAGAGGAGGGAGGAGGGGATACCAAAGTGGAGCCATGTGAGGGAAGAAGCAAAAAGAGAAGCATTGTGACCTGCAGTGAGTGGTGATTGGATGAATAGGTGAATGGTTGAGGTGGGTGAGTGTTATAGTGACCTGCAGTCTGGTAAACCGTGTCCTCAACATGGTGTATGCTTTCCAAAGCTCTAGCCATTGTGTATGAAGACAGGGCACTCTCCAGCAACAGACTGGGGATTGTTATTTCGATTTGTTCTTGGATGCCGATAACCGCATGCAAGTAAGCGATACAAATTTATGCTCGGTTTTCCACACATCTAATTGTAACAGCACTCCCTAAAAACCTTTACAAACTATTAAAGTATTTATCTTTTACCAGGTAAGGCCCACTGATTTGTATAGCTCTTTTTCAGAAGCGACCTGGCCACCAATGATAGCTCAATGAAGTGGCTTGTGGAAATGTATGGCAGCCAAAAACTCTAAACAAACGTTGATTATTAAAGTGAAGGGGGAAAAAAGCCACGCGACCACGGGGGGAACATGCATGCTGTAAAGATGTGGCATCTCGACCTGTAGCTAATCACAAACTCTCGTGGATATCCAACAAACAGTCCTTATCTTCAGGCTCACTTTGTGCATTGAAACAATCAAGCTGAGATGACTAGGTATGAGGTTGCCAATATTATTGAGAACAGTAAATTGGCAAAAGTAAATATTAGTTTCAGCCTTAAGAGAACTGAGATCAAATAAAGATATCCAAATTATTGCTGCTGATAAGGGCCGATCAACTGTTGTGATGCCCCGTGAGGATTATGATAATAAAATCTAAGATTTACACTGAAGGTCTTTTGATAAGTCACGTAGATAGAAAAATAATAGATCACGACGCTTTGATCGCAATACAAGCAATCGTCTTCAGGTGAGAGAGAGAGAAAGCTACTGAAACAAGGTCTTATATAGGCCTGAGATGGGTGCAGCCTCAGGGTAAGAGGGCGGGGCTAGAGATGGTCTCCCTGAGGCTGTGGAAGTGGCCATTGTATTGTATGTTGATGCATCGATGACTTGCCTATGCCACTGCATCGGTGACTGAGTGAGTAGGACATCCAGCCTGTCAATACAAAGACATCCAACCTAGTAATGCAGCTCAGAGTCGGCTAACATCGGCAGGAAAGATGGAAACATCACAGCAGGTTAAGACTTTACCTGGTTAATCACGTCTTTCCAATGATTGCTCAAATTGTACCCATCTTCTCAGTTGAAGTTGTGTCTGTGTTTATAAATCTGGATGGGTTCATGAACAAATCTTTGATAGCCAGTGGGTTTACAGAGTGTGATTTCCTGCAATCTCGAAAGCTTTAAATCAAGATTTGAAGGTACCCACTTTTAAAATTAAACGAGACCCATCTTGGAACATAAGACGCCGGCAATCATTGCCAAGTCATAAATTTCCAAGGAAGAGCAATACCTGATAAAACCAAGGGTGTCAAAACCACCAAGCCTTTATGGACTACCAAAAATTCACAAACATGATGTCCATATAAGATCCATAGGTAGTACAATAGGCTCTGCCACATATAAATTAGTACAATACGTAACGAAACAAATGCAGCCCTACCTCGGTAGGACCTCTTCGTTCATAAAAAACTCCAGAACATCTCGTAAATGTAATTTAAGATATAAAGCTTAATCCTAATGATATTTTCATAGGTTTTGATGTGTCCTCTTTGTTCATGAGGGTTCCAGTCAATTAAATTACTCTACTCTGGTAACAAATACAGGTTTAGCCAAAGCTATACCACGACTAGCTGAACACTGTTTAAAGAACACCTATTTCTTGTGGAAAGGTGATTCTATAAACAAAAGGAAGGAGCACGATTGGGCTCTCCTTTGACTCCTGTGATAGCAAATTTGTACATGGAAGATTTTGAAGCAATAGCACGAGCTTCAAGCACACTAAAACCCTCTGATTGGTTTAGATGTGGATGACACACTGGTGGTCTGGCTACACGGCAAAGATACACTTAACGGATTTCTAAATCATCTCAACTCTCAAAACCCATCCATCCAGTTCACCATGGAAGTGGAAATTGAGAGAACTCTCCCATGTCTGGATATTTTGCTCGGGCGCAGCCGAAATGGTAAAATCACGCACAGCGTTTACCGAAACAAAACGAGCACTGGCGCCTATCTGAATGCAGAGTCACGCCATCACCCAGCACAGAAATCCTCTCTCATCAAGATGTTCATACATCGGGCTAAGAAAGTGTCGGGTGATAGTCTGAGTAGTGAAATTAAACATGTTAATTCTAGATTTGAAGCTTTTGTGACTGCAAGGCATCATATTCTTAGGTTTTTTCGGTAAAGTCACGTAGGTAAAACATCAAAATTAATGAAAATAAAATAAAAACAAAAATCACGACGTTTCGGAGGCAACACAAGTCTCCGTCATCAGGTGGGACCGTCACAGCCGAATTAGCTGCATCAAGTGAGGCAACGATTCAAGAAGTAATCCCTTATAAGTAAGTTGAAGGGGGGAGGAGAGGGGGGGGGAGCTCATCAGAATGTGGTAGCCAATGAATGGAACGTATCGGGAGGGAGGGGGGCGGGGCTCAAAGACAGCACGGAGTGCTAAGCACAACGCATCGGGAGGGGGGGGGGGAGCGGGGCCAAAACAATGGACGACGACCTGGACGCGGCTGCTGCTACACACGCCAACACAATGGACAGAGAGGGGGGAGGGGAGGTCTGATACACATGATAGACAAAAGAACGAAAATGCCCATGTTTATACCAATGCTGGCTGAACAATGAAAAGAGCACTGCCAAAAAATAACTGGGGATGTTAACACTCGGTGAAGTAAAGTAAAATAGTGCCTGTCAGATAAGATGGTCCAAAAAAGTGTAATTAAGTCTTTTTTGCGTGGTTGCCGATCATTGCTACAACTCGGTGGGCTCTCATGAAATTGTCTTTTCCGAGACCAAGGTTCTCTGCAAACCTCCCGGCTACCATCAAAGGTTTGTACACGAAGCCATACAAATATACAAACACAGACATAATTTCAACCGTGATGATGGGTACAAACTTAGTAATCATTGGAAATATGTTATCAACCACGCAAAAAAGACTTAATTACACTTTTTTGGACCATCTTATCTGACAGGCACTATTTTACTTTACTTTACCGAGTGTTAACATCCCCAGTTGTTTAACAGTACTCTCTTCATTGTTCAGCCAGCATTCGTATAAACATGGGCATTTTCGTTCTTTTGTCTATCATGTGTATCAGGCCTCACCTCCCCCTCTCTGTCCATTGTGTTGGCGTGTGCAGCAGCAACCGCGTCCAAGCCGTCGTCTTTTTTTGGCCCCCCTCCCCCTCCCGATGCGTTGTACTTAGCACTCCGTGCTGTCTTTGAGCCCAGCCCCCCTCCCTCCCGATACGTTCCATTCATTGGCTACCACATTCTGATGAGCTCCCCCCCCCTCTCCCCCCCCCCCTTCAACTTGCTTATAAGGGATTACATCTTGAATCATTGCCTCACTTGATGCAGCTAATTCGGCTGTGACGGTCCCACCTGATGACGGAGACTTGTGTTGCCTCCGAAACGTCGTGATTTTTGTTTTATTTTATTTTATTTTCATTAATTTTGATGTTTTACCTACGTGACTTTACCGAAAAAACCTAAGAATATAAACATTTTAAAGCAGCGCTGCAGTTGAATGGTTACAATTATGCACAAATCAACAGGGCACTGAATGCCAAAACCAAATCAAATAACACCAGAGTTTAAACTGAACCAAGTAATTAAAACTATTAAAATACCGTACATTGCGGGAGTAACTGATAAACTAGCCAGATTTTTGGAAAAAGAAAACATCTGAGTCAGATTTGGAACGGTACATAAAATACAGAAACTAATATCATCATCATCACGGGAAAAACCCTATTAGTAATATCATATTGTACTAAAGATGTTTTACCGAAGCTATCAACAGAAGATGTGTACCGGATTAATTGCACTTTTGCCAAATGCTATGTTGGGCAGACAGGACGAATGATCAGCACGAGACTAAAAGAACACCCAAAGGAATATTCAATACTCCCAAATACAACTGTCGGCAGTGGCAGAACACGCGTGTCAATAAGGACACTCAATTGATTTTGATCATGTTGAAGTTCTGTGCAAAACTAGTTGCTACTGGCCAAGGCTAATTAGAGAATTTATCGAAATTAAGATAGAAAAATAATTTTAACTGTTCGAATAGCTTCAGGCTTATTGCTGCTTGGCAGCAAATTACACCGGTCAACAAAAAAAAAATTCTGGCCTGGACTTTTGCAGCTGTTTTAGACTAATTTCAGGGTGCTGATTCCAAATCTGATCTCAGATTTGCTCTATCACATCTCATTTTTATTCTATCGGCATACCCAATTTTCATTGATTTTACCCGAAATTAACTCTGTCACTTATGATTGCAAATTGTTGCGAGTCAGTGACTGCTTTAGTGTTAAAATATGGTGCTGTATTTCTAGGATAATGTGTTTATAATATCATTGTATGTAGATATTCACATTTATTTAATATTTTTCTTCTGCAGTTTTTATTGAAAATGCAATATTTGATATCTCAAAAACCTGATGTGATAGACAAAAACTGATTCCAGATTTGGAATTTGGAATCAGCACCCCAAAATTACCTTAAAACCGTTGGAATACCTTATGCCAGAAAAAGTGTGTTGACCAGAGTTATCAAATAATACATGGTTTAAATGCATGCCTAATACAGGTCACCATACGTCAAAGGGGACCTGTACGCAGACAACAACAGGTACTGCTATTTTATTGCATGCAAACGACAAGTGGTACACGAACAATGTGCATGCACAATGTACGTTGATTACCAAATGAATAACCCAACCGGCAATGGATACCCATTGTAATTTAAATGCTTTAAATTATCCCCCCCTTCGCACGAGAAGGACTCACGAGTGATGTTATCACATCTACCCCTCTAAGGAACGAGGATTTCTCCACCTGAAGAAGCTATTTGTTATTACTGGCGAAACGTTGTACTCGGATAGTAAATGTTGTGAATTTGCTTTCCAACACATTGGTGTGCTGTACTAGTAACGAATTTGCATGTTTTGTTTACGTGAAAAACCTTACTAATTGGCTGTGTCGGGTGGTGGCGGGTTTAACAACACATTTACGCAATCTAACCCAAAAATATATTCTGCAGGAAATAATGGTTTTAAATCCACACAATTAAAAAGATCATTTATGCTCGGACAATAATTTGAATCATCCGGAGTCCATCTCTATAAATGGCATGCAATTATATTAATTTTCCCGAACTAATTCCCCATTGCACACAAACTCTAAATGGTAGTGGTGCAAATTCACGTAAATTGATATTAAACTAAATCTCGTTTTCTGCTCTCTTGTTCACTGACCAACATTTCCATTGATCTCAAGGTCACGTTTGCTTGGAAAATTGCAATGCTTTCCTCCCCGTGTGCAGAACATTGCGGTTATCAAATTTCCACAAGTGGTTCAGAGTACACCGCCATGTGAACTTTTCAACCTGAGCGTGGTTTCCGGCCACGAATAACGTCAGTGGCGAGTGACAGCGGAACCGGTTGTATGGTCAACACTGACCAGCACAGTGCGGCACAACAACCCCATGACCAAAACGGCATGGAGTTGGTCTTTATACGGCAATGGACTTTCCAACAGCTGTAAATTACTGTTATCTTACCTATAAACGTATTTTTTTGTCTGTCTCTGTGTGTGTGTGTGGATGCACACTTACGAAGGATTTGGCTCTCAAACTGTCGGGTTTACGTAAAAAAAGTAGCCAGGTACCACGCCGTAAGCCCCGTGGTGAGCCAGCGCTATTCTGTTTTCCCATCGGTCAACTTTAAAGTAGTTAAATAAACAATTTAGTGGTATTTGATTATTATTATTTAATGACTCTTTGGTTCTTTTAGGAAAGTCACATAGGTAGAAAAATAAAATAAAACAAAAAATAACATATCACGACGTTTTGACCGCAACACAAGTGGTCGTCCTCAGGCGGAAAAAATAATCCAGCAGTGGAACTGCTGAACCAGCGAGAGAGCTGTTACAACAAGAGGTTATTTATGTGGCGATGGGCAAGCAAGCGGGGTCTGAGCTGGAAAGGAATTCCATTCCCGGACGAAAGCACGTCAGTTGTGTTAATGGGAGAGATTAGGGAGAGAGATTAGCATTAAATGAGCTTCCGTCGCCGCATAAGAGTATCATCCCCGCATATGCGCACAACAGCAGTGTTAATGGGAGATTAGCACTATTGTTCATGGGAGAGATTAGGCAGGGAGATTAAGGGGATTAGTAAGTTAATGTCAAGTCTATGTGTAACACGAGCTGCGGCGCTGCCAACTGTGCTTTGAGGCAAGCGCGGCTACGCAAGAGAACCACCGTAACGGTGGTCACGCCAGTGAGACAAACCACATCACACAGCCAGAACCATCGATACATCGAGGCTAAGGGAGCAGAGGTGGCCATGTTAGTGAGACGCCAGCCCGTTAATGCAGAGGCACCTAACAGGGCAATGCAACTCAGTCGGAGATAACAGCCAAATGGCATTTTCCTTATTTCCTCGCGCTGCTAAAGCTGCCCGGGGGTTGCCCTTAGCAACGCACATGCGTCATCGGTGGAGGGGGGAAGGGATTTCTCAATCGCGTTCAAAATGGAAAAAAAAACAGAACGCTGAGGTAAATTCATGAAAGTGTCTGTCATAGCGCTTAGATACTATTATTGTAGTGCGGGAGGGGGAATGGTGGGGGGCGGGGTTGCGGCCCAGCCCCCAGCTTGCGACCTCGGCCGGCTGGGCAATCTAGGCGAGGCTGGGGGCTCTGCATAGGACTAGGCCTCACCACGCCACTTTGTCAGGCGAGTACTTTGTGCTCTAGAGTCTATATACTGCTATCGAGTCAATCTAGATTTGAAGTTTTCGTGACTGCAGGGATCCATACTCTGGTTCTTTAGGTAAAGTCACGTAGGTATAAAAAATAAAATAAATGTAATCACGACGTTTCGGGCGCAACACAAGCGGCCGTCATCAGGTGGGACAACCACAGCAAGAAAACAATTGCTGAAGTGGACCAAAGGGCTGCTGTAACAAGAGGCCATATAGGTAAGAGAAGGGGGGAGTAGCCAGGGAGGAGAGCTAGAGAGGGTGGGGTGTGGGGTAGGGGGAGTGGAGTGCTGAAGCTAAGACACATACACGGCAAAATGCCGGAGTTTTCTTTCTGTGGTTGTCCCACCTGATGACGGACGCTTGTGTTACGCCCGAAACGTCGTAATTAAAATTATTTTATTGTTTTATACCTACTGCTTACAGTCAGTAACTAATGCTATAGAGTCAGGTGATACTACTGTAATGCGGGCGTAAACGGCCTCGCGGATATGACGTCACGGGGGGGAGGAGTTAGGTCACGTGAGAGAGAGGGGTGAGGTCTTAAGGGAGAGATACCAGAAGAGACGGGAGAGTGTTGGAGATAGAGACAGAATGAGGCCACGCAGGGCGGAGGTTGGAGAGTGGCGAGATCGTCACACACCCAGTAAGACTCGGCACCGTCGGCCAGCGGTGACCGAGCACGGTGGAACGGGGAGCAGCGGTGGAGCTGCAGTGAGAGCAGCCAGAGGACTGCACAGGGGACCTGCAGGAGCTGCAGGAGCGAGAAGGGCTACGGGAGCGAAGACAGCTGTGGAGCTGCCAAGCGGGGAGGCTCTGAGCGAGGGCCGTGTGGGACAAGTGTAAAGAACCCAAGTAAAGGACAACGGAGACAGACCCAGTGAACGAGTCCTTTATTACACTACTATAGAGTCAGTATATACTGCTATAGAGTTGGTAGTTACTACTACAGCCGGTGGATACTACTACGGTTAATAACTCCTACTAGGCCTCTGCAAGGTAAGGTCAAAGTTAAAAAGTAAAAACAACGAGCCTACCTTTACCCTACCTTTTACCTTACCACAATACAATCACTCTACCCTACCTTTTACCCTTTAGCAGGTAAGGTAAAAGGTAAAAAAGCAACGAGCCTACCTTTACCCTACCTTTTACCCTGACCCCATACAAATTACCCAATTTACAGGGTAATTACTAGGGAACTACACATGAACAAGGTTTATAACAGGTAAATGCTAGATAGAACGCTTTATTCATATATAATACTCTCAATGATTCCAATTTTACACGCTTGTCGTTGTTGTATCCTCAAATATTGTAACTCAATTTTAACCCACTTCCCAATGTGGTATTGACTGCAAACTTGGTATACTTATGTCATACTGATTACAATACTATATTCTATCATAAAAAATAAAATAAAATATTTTAAAACTTTTTTTTATATGTTATGTTTCGGCTTGGGTCTAATTGTCCACGCTCAACTGACGTTGGCTGTAATTGGCCACGGTCCCTTACATTGTGGCAAGCCTCGGGGCCCACTTCCTAGAGTCGTGGAGTTCTGCCATTACTCGTACATTTAATAAAAGCGTGTTTTTAATAAAGTTATTTTAAATATTACTTATTAAATGGAGGCCACGGACTGCGCCACAGAGCTTTTAGCGGTAAACAAGGTACCGTATTTACCTGGTAATACTTCGCGCTATCTTTACCCTTCCGGGTAATTCTTCCGAGCTACCTTTACCCTACCCTTTACCTTACCCCTTGGCATGTCGACACCTTTACTCTTTACCTTTACCCTTTTACCCGGTAAAAAGGGTAAATTATCTTACCTTCACTATGGGAATCTCATTTGCCAGTAAAAATATGATATCATATTTTTACTGGCAAATGAGGTTCCCATAGTGTAGATGCTTGCCCCGAGCTCTCATACTCTGATGGTGCATTGTCTTTGAGTTGTGCGCCTTTTGGCGTCATTTGGTCCAACCCATATGAGACTAGGCTCTAAGGAAAGCTGTCTCGGGTGTGGATCAATCAACTTTAAGGACAGTGCACATTATCAGAGTTATGTTCTTTTGTTTGTATTATGACTGCAGGTATTGCGGTCTATGCAAACATGACTCCTTGTAAAAAGGTGTCAGTTTTGTTGCCAGATAGAAGGGTAAAGAACCAATTATCTTATCTTACCTTGTCGAGGCCTAACTCCTACTCTAGAGTTAGTAGATACTACTAGAGAGTCAGTAGATACTGTTATAGAGTTGGTAGTTACTACTATAGTCAGTGGATACTACTATAGAGTCGGCAGCTACTACTATAGAGTTAGTAGTTACTACTATACAGTCGGTATATACTACTGTAGGGCCAGTAGATACTACTACGGTCAGTAGTTACTACAGTCAGTAAATACCACTAAACAGTAAGTAGCTACTACTGCCTCAGTAGATACTACTGTACAGTCAATATATACAACTACAGAGTCAATAGATACTACTTACTCTATACTCTTAGGTTTTTTTTCGGTAAAGTCACGTAGGTAAAAAATAATAAAAAATAATAATAAATGAAATAAATCTTTTAAATCACGACGCTTCGGAGGCAACACAAGTTTCCGTCTTCAGGTGGGACCGTCACAGCTAAATTTACTGTATCAAGATACTTCCTCTGTTGTGTGTAGGTATATATACCTACGCGGGGGTAAATATATTTTCTGAGGGGGTGGGGTCGACAATTTTTGCAAACCTTTTAGATCAACTATTTACCTCCCACTTTCTATAACTTTTTGGACTTCTGCAAGCCTCTTATAATTTTGTTGGTGAATAAATGGACAAACGGCCCACCGGCCTTTCACAATTGCTTGGTATCTGTGTATGTATATGTGTAATGTTTTTAAGAGAAGTTTTGAAATATATCTTTCGCCGGGTACTTCCCGCTAGTTTTTTTTTATATATACCATTTCTAATCATTTACGTTCCTTCGGGAAACAATTATTTTCTATTACGAAGTGGATATTAGATATTCACAATTATTATTCTTTTGGTTTTTTGGTAAAGTCACGCAGAACATTTTTTTTTTTACAAAACTGCGACGTTTCAATTGCAACACAAGCAGTCGTCATCAGGAGGAAATTCACACTTGTTTCCTATAATATGCAGGGTACAAATATACAAACACAGACATAATTTCAACCGTGATGATGGGTACAAACTTAGTAATCATTGGAAATATGTTATCAACCACGCAAAAAAGACTTAATTACACTTTTTTGGACCATCTTATCTGACAGGCACTATTTTACTTTACTTTACCGAGTGTTAACATCCCCAGTTGTTTAACAGTACTCTCTTCATTGTTCAGCCAGCATTGGTATAAACATGGGCATTTTCGTTCTTTTGTCTATCATGTGTATCAGGCCTCCCCTCCCCCTCTCTGTCCATTGTGTTGGCGTGTGCAGCAGCAACCGCGTCCAAGCCGTCGTCTTTTTTTGGCCCCCCTCCCCCTCCCGATGCGTTGTACTTAGCACTCCGTGCTGTCTTTGAGCCCCGCCCCCCTCCCTCCCGATACGTTCCATTCATTGGCTACCACATTCTGATGAGCTCCCCCCCCCCTCTCCCCCCCCCCCTTCAACTTGCTTATAAGGGATTACATCTTGAATCATTGCCTCACTTGATGCAGCTAATTCGGCTGTGACGGTCCCACCTGATGACGGAGACTTGTGTTGCCTCCGAAACGTCGTGATTTTTGTTTTATTTTATTTTATTTTCATTAATTTTGATGTTTTACCTACGTGACTTTACCGAAAAAACCTAAGAATATAAACATGTTAAAGCAGCGCTGCAGTTGAATGGTTACAATTATGCACAAATCAACAGGGCACTGAATGCCAAAACCAAATCAAATAACACCAGAGTTTAAACTGAACCAAGTAATTAAAACTATTAAAATACCGTACATTGCGGGAGTAACTGATAAACTAGCCAGATTTTTGGAAAAAGAAAACATCTGAGTCAGATTTGGAACGGTACATAAAATACAGAAACTAATATCATCATCATCATCACGGGAAAAACCCTATTAGTAATATCATATTGTACTAAAGATGTTTTACCGAAGCTATCAACAGAAGATGTGTACCGGATTAATTGCACTTTTGCCAAATGCTATGTTGGGCAGACAGGACGAATGATCAGCACGAGACTAAAAGAACACCCAAAGGAATATTCAATACTCCCAAATACAACTGTCGGCAGTGGCAGAACACGCGTGTCAATAAGGACACTCAATTGATTTTGATCATGTTGAAGTTCTGTGCAAAACTAGTTGCTACTGGCCAAGGCTAATTAGAGAATTTATCGAAATTAAGATAGAAAAATAATTTTAACTGTTCGAATAGCTTCAGGCTTATTGCTGCTTGGCAGCAAATTACACCGGTCAACAAAAAAAAAATTCTGGCCTGGACTTTTGCAGCTGTTTTAGACTAATTTCAGGGTGCTGATTCCAAATCTGATCTCAGATTTGCTCTATCACATCTCATTTTTATTCTATCGGCATACCCAATTTTCATTGATTTTACCCGAAATTAACTCTGTCACTTATGATTGCAAATTGTTGCGAGTCAGTGACTGCTTTAGTGTTAAAATATGGTGCTGTATTTCTAGGATAATGTGTTTATAATATCATTGTATGTAGATATTCACATTTATTTAATATTTTTCTTCTGCAGTTTTTATTGAAAATGCAATATTTGATATCTCAAAAACCTGATGTGATAGACAAAAACTGATTCCAGATTTGGAATTTGGAATCAGCACCCCAAAATTACCTTAAAACCGTTGGAATACCTTATGCCAGAAAAAGTGTGTTGACCAGAGTTATCAAATAATACATGGTTTAAATGCATGCCTAATACAGGTCACCATACGTCAAAGGGGACCTGTACGCAGACAACAACAGGTACTGCTATTTTATTGCATGCAAACGACAAGTGGTACACGAATAATGTGCATGCACAATGTACGTTGATTACCAAATGAATAACCCAACCGGCAATGGATACCCATTGTAATTTAAATGCTTTAAATTATCCCCCCCTTCGCACGAGAAGGACTCACGAGTGATGTTATCACATCTACCCCTCTAAGGAACGAGGATTTCTCCACCTGAAGAAGCTATTTGTTATTACTGGCGAAACGTTGTACTCGGATAGTAAATGTTGTGAATTTGCTTTCCAACACATTGGTGTGCTGTACTAGTAACGAATTTGCATGTTTTGTTTACGTGAAAAACCTTACTAATTGGCTGTGTCGGGTGGTGGCGGGTTTAACAACACATTTACGCAATCTAACCCAAAAATATATTCTGCAGGAAATAATGGTTTTAAATCCACACAATTAAAAAGATCATTTATGCTCGGACAATAATTTGAATCATCCGGAGTCCATCTCTATAAATGGCATGCAATTATATTAATTTTCCCGAACTAATTCCCCATTGCACACAAACTCTAAATGGTAGTGGTGCAAATTCACGTAAATTGATATTAAACTAAATCTCGTTTTCTGCTCTCTTGTTCACTGACCAACATTTCCATTGATCTCAAGGTCACGTTTGCTTGGAAAATTGCAATGCTTTCCTCCCCGTGTGCAGAACATTGCGGTTATCAAATTTCCACAAGTGGTTCAGAGTACACCGCCATGTGAACTTTTCAACCTGAGCGTGGTTTCCGGCCACGAATAACGTCAGTGGCGAGTGACAGCGGAACCGGTTGTATGGTCAACACTGACCAGCACAGTGCGGCACAACAACCCCATGACCAAAACGGCATGGAGTTGGTCTTTATACGGCAATGGACTTTCCAACAGCTGTAAATTACTGTTATCTTACCTATAAACGTATTTTTTTGTCTGTCTCTGTGTGTGTGTGGATGCACACTTACGAAGGATTTGGCTCTCAAACTGTCGGGTTTACGTAAAAAAAGTAGCCAGGTACCACGCCGTAAGCCCCGTGGTGAGCCAGCGCTATTCTGTTTTCCCATCGGTCAACTTTAAAGTAGTTAAATAAACAATTTAGTGGTATTTGATTATTATTATTTAATGACTCTTTGGTTCTTTAAGGAAAGTCACATAGGTAGAAAAATAAAATAAAACAAAAAATAACATATCACGACGTTTTGACCGCAACACAAGTGGTCGTCCTCAGGCGGAAAAAATAATCCAGCAGTGGAACTGCTGAACCAGCGAGAGAGCTGTTACAACAAGAGGTTATTTATGTGGCGATGGGCAAGCAAGCGGGGTCTGAGCTGGAAAGGAATTCCATTCCCGGACGAAAGCACGTCAGTTGTGTTAATGGGAGAGATTAGGGAGAGAGATTAGCATTAAATGAGCTTCCGTCGCCGCATAAGAGTATCATCCCCGCATATGCGCACAACAGCAGTGTTAATGGGAGATTAGCACTATTGTTCATGGGAGAGATTAGGCAGGGAGATTAAGGGGATTAGTAAGTTAATGTCAAGTCTATGTGTAACACGAGCTGCGGCGCTGCCAACTGTGCTTTGAGGCAAGCGCGGCTACGCAAGAGAACCACCGTAACGGTGGTCACGCCAGTGAGACAAACCACATCACACAGCCAGAACCATCGATACATCGAGGCTAAGGGAGCAGAGGTGGCCATGTTAGTGAGACGCCAGCCCGTTAATGCAGAGGCACCTAACAGGGCAATGCAACTCAGTCGGAGATAACAGCCAAATGGCATTTTTCCTTATTTCCTCGCGCTGCTAAAGCTGCCCGGGGGTTGCCCTTAGCAACGCACATGCGTCATCGGTGGAGGGGGGAAGGGATTTCTCAATCGCGTTCAAAATGGAAAAAAAAACAGAACGCTGAGGTAAATTCATGAAAGTGTCTGTCATAGCGCTTAGATACTATTATTGTAGTGCGGGAGGGGGAATGGTGGGGGGCGGGGTTGCGGCCCAGCCCCCAGCTTGCGACCTCGGCCGGCTGGGCAATCTAGGCGAGGCTGGGGGCTCTGCATAGGACTAGGCCTCACCACGCCACTTTGTCAGGCGAGTACTTTGTGCTCTAGAGTCTATATACTGCTATCGAGTCAATCTAAATTTGAAGTTTTCGTGACTGCAGGGATCCATACTCTGGTTCTTTAGGTAAAGTCACGTAGGTATAAAAAATAAAATAAATGTAATCACGACGTTTCGGGCGCAACACAAGCGGCCGTCATCAGGTGGGACAACCACAGCAAGAAAACAATTGCTGAAGTGGACCAAAGGGCTGCTGTAACAAGAGGCCATATAGGTAAGAGAAGGGGGGAGTAGCCAGGGAGGAGAGCTAGAGAGGGTGGGGTGTGGGGTAGGGGGAGTGGAGTGCTGAAGCTAAGACACATACACGGCAAAATGCCGGAGTTTTCTTTCTGTGGTTGTCCCACCTGATGACGGACGCTTGTGTTACGCCCGAAACGTCGTAATTAAAATTATTTTATTGTTTTATACCTACTGCTTACAGTCAGTAACTACTGCTATAGAGTCAGGTGATACTACTGTAATGCGGGCGTAAACGGCCTCGCGGATATGACGTCACGGGGGGGAGGAGTTAGGTCACGTGAGAGAGAGGGGTGAGGTCTTAAGGGAGAGATACCGGAAGAGACGGGAGAGTGTTGGAGATAGAGACAGAATGAGGCTACGCAGGGCGGAGGTTGGAGAGTGGCGAGATCGTCACACACCCAGTAAGACTCGGCACCGTCGGCCAGCGGTGACCGAGCACGGTGGAACGGGGAGCAGCGGTGGAGCTGCAGTGAGAGCAGCCAGAGGACTGCACAGGGGACCTGCAGCGGAGCTGCAGGAGCGAGAAGGGCTACGGGAGCGAAGACAGCTGTGGAGCTGCCAAGCGGGGAGGCTCTGAGCGAGGGCCGTGTGGGACAAGTGTAAAGAACCCAAGTAAAGGACAACGGAGACAGACCCAGTGAACGAGTCCTTTATTACACTACTATAGAGTCAGTATATACTGCTATAGAGTTGGTAGTTACTACTACAGTCGGTGGATACTACTACGGTTAATAACTCCTACTAGGCCTCTGCAAGGTAAGGTCAAAGTTAAAAAGTAAAAACAACGAGCCTACCTTTACCCTACCTTTTACCTTACCACAATACAATCACTCTACCCTACCTTTTACCCTTTAGCAGGTAAGGTAAAAGGTAAAAAAGCAACGAGCCTACCTTTACCCTACCTTTTACCCTGACCCCATACAAATTACCCAATTTACAGGGTAATTACTAGGGAACTACACATGAACAAGGTTTATAACAGGTAAATGCTAGATAGAACGCTTTATTCATATATAATACTCTCAATGATTCCAATTTTACACGCTTGTCGTTGTTGTATCCTCAAATATTGTAACTCAATTTTAACCCACTTCCCAATGTGGTATTGACTGCAAACTTGGTATACTTATGTCATACTGATTACAATACTATATTCTATCATAAAAAATAAAATAAAATATTTTAAAACTTTTTTTTATATGTTATGTTTCGGCTTGGGTCTAATTGTCCACGCTCAACTGACGTTGGCTGTAATTGGCCACGGTCCCTTACATTGTGGCAAGCCTCGGGGCCCACTTCCTAGAGTCGTGGAGTTCTGCCATTACTCGTACATTTAATAAAAGCGTGTTTTTAATAGTTATTTTAAATATTACTTATTAAATGGAGGCCACGGACTGCGCCACAGAGCTTTTAGCGGTAAACAAGGTACCGTATTTACCTGGTAATACTTCGCGCTATCTTTACCCTTCCGGGTAATTCTTCCGAGCTACCTTTACCCTACCCTTTACCTTACCCCTTGGCATGTCGACACCTTTACTCTTTACCTTTACCCTTTTACCCGGTAAAAAGGGTAAATTATCTTACCTTCACTATGGGAATCTCATTTGCCAGTAAAAATATGATATCATATTTTTACTGGCAAATGAGGTTCCCATAGTGTAGATGCTTGCCCCGAGCTCTCATACTCTGATGGTGCATTGTCTTTGAGTTGTGCGCCTTTTGGCGTCATTTGGTCCAACCCATATGAGACTAGGCTCTAAGGAAAGCTGTCTCGGGTGTGGATCAATCAACTTTAAGGACAGTGCACATTATCAGAGTTATGTTCTTTTGTTTGTATTATGACTGCAGGTATTGCGGTCTATGCAAACATGACTCCTTGTAAAAAGGTGTCAGTTTTGTTGCCAGATAGAAGGGTAAAGAACCAATTATCTTATCTTACCTTGTCGAGGCCTAACTCCTACTCTAGAGTTAGTAGATACTACTAGAGAGTCAGTAGATACTGTTATAGAGTTGGTAGTTACTACTATAGTCAGTGGATACTACTATAGAGTCGGCAGCTACTACTATAGAGTTAGTAGTTACTACTATACAGTCGGTATATACTACTGTAGGGCCAGTAGATACTACTACGGTCAGTAGTTACTACAGTCAGTAAATACTACTAAACAGTAAGTAGCTACTACTGCCTCAGTAGATACTACTGTACAGTCAATATATACAACTACAGAGTCAATAGATACTACTTACTCTATACTCTTAGGTTTTTTCGGCAAAGTCGCGTAGGTAAAAAATAATAAAAAATAATAATAAATGAAATAAATCTTTTAAATCACGACGCTTCGGAGGCAACACAAGTTTCCGTCTTCAGGTGGGACCGTCACAGCTAAATTTACTGTATCAAGATACTTCCTCTGTTGTGTGTAGGTATATATACCTACGCGGGGGTAAATATATTTTCTGAGGGGGTGGGGTCGACAATTTTTGCAAACCTTTTAGATAAACTATTTACCTCCCACTTTCTATAACTTTTTGGACTTCTGCAAGCCTCTTATAATTTTGTTGGTGAATAAATGGACAAACGGCCCACCGGCCTTTCACAATTGCTTGGTATCTGTGTATGTATATGTGTAATGTTTTTAAGAGAAGTTTTGAAATATATCTTTCGCCGGGTACTTCCCGCTAGTTTTTTTTTATATATACCATTTCTAATCATTTACGTTCCTTCGGGAAACAATTATTTTCTATTACGAAGTGGATATTAGATATTCACAATTATTATTCTTTTGGTTTTTTGGTAAAGTCACGCAGAACATTTTTTTTTTACAAAACTGCGACGTTTCAATTGCAACACAAGCAGTCGTCATCAGGAGGAAATTCACACTTGTTTCCTATAATATGCAGGGTAAATGTTGTTTGAATTATCTCAAACTGGTCTCATCTCAGCCACGCGGAATCAAAATGTATATTTATACTGGAGGAATCTTCTGTGCTATGAAGCACTTTTTCACAGATGTCCAGTATTCCTCCTGGGCACCGAGCCCATTCAATTCCTTGGCTGCCGATGCGTCGTCCATCGCCTCTCCTTGCGGCGTGTACTGCCCAAGCCATTCGCGTTTCTTAACAGTTTTGACAATGTCATTAACCTGCGTGTGTTCTCTTGGGCGCCACGGTGGTGAGATGTTAACTACCTTACCTGGTATACAGGAGGTCATGGGTTCAACCCCAACCCTGACGCCTGCTTTATATTTGGAGTTTGCATGTGTCTCTCCCTGTGGTCGCATGGATTTTTCTCGGTTCTCCGGTTTTTCCCTCCACATTTAGAATGCGTTTAGAGTATTTGGCTGCTATAAATGTCCACGTTTTTGATGAGCCACCTCGTTGAGCGAGCATTTGTGGCCAGATCACTTCTGAAAGCAGCTGGAGAGCTCAGTCGGCATTACCTGGTAAGCTAAAAATAGTAAAATAAATATAGTATTTTTACATAAAAACGAGTACTGTTCAGTAAGCGCGTGCGTTGTATATGTAACGATGGCTAAGCAGAGAGTTTTACATTGCATTTTAGCAGCCACTTTTGAGATCTTAACAAAATGGCCTTGTTTATTCATTTTTCTTGTTTTTCTTGTTTTTCAGTTACATATTCCGGTTGAGCTGTACACGGCTTGGCCAGTGGGCAATCGGCTACGTGACAGCTGATGGAAACATTCTCCAAACAATTCCACACAACAAACCGCTTTTCCAAGCCCTCATTGACGGTTACCGCGAAGGCTTGTAAGTAAACACACGTACCAGTGCCGCGCGTATCCCCGCACCCGGGCATTAAAAATGTATTCAAAATTCAACTTTGACCTTGAGACTTGTGATGGTGGATAAAGCTCCAGGTAGTTCGTAAAGCCACGACACAATACACTTGGGTATCTGGAGAAAATCGTGTTGCCTTACTTTTCGCTTTTTATTATATTGCCTTTGCAACCCTTGTTTAACTATCCAGGGGTTGCGGTTCGTTCTGCAACTTTGCTCAGCTGGGATCACACACAGCAGCAACATCGCCCCCTACTCTGATTGCTTGGCAGGACCCTCCTGAAAAAGAGTTGAATCTCAGCGAGGCCTTCCTTTGTAAATATTCATAATAATGACGTTTTCGTGTTACCCCACACCTCTGTCCACCCAGCAGTATAAATTGTTATACCACAGTCCATCAGATCGCGTGTGATTGGATCAAGTGTGGGTAATCCGACCTCTTGCAAAACTGTTGGCCAGGTGTGGAAGAAAAGGCCAAATACCATCTAGAGGGGTTCGAGATCTCCCGTTCCTAAAGAACACCACGTTATGAGAAAAATGGCGTTGTAATATGCAGGCTGAAGAAAGACTGAGGCACGCGGGTAGCATCTAGAATCATCCAGCAGCATCCAACCTTGTGTGATGCTACGCCGTGGCAGCCATACAACTGCGTATTCCTACTCGATCGCTTTATCGCCAATTCACATCCGCGTTATAAAAAATGTGTTCCCAGTACATTCATCGCGTTATATCCAACACGCGGCGTTATAGGAGAACAGACTGGACAACCCATTTCCAAAGCCCGCTCGCAGTTGCACCCGCGTACACGCACACTTGTGTGTGCATGGCTAATTGAAGCTTCAC